>NW_026623019.1:0-600000 GCF_023065955.2 Ursus arctos
CCTAACCCGAACCCTAACCCGAACCCTAACCCGAACCCCTAACCCGAACCCTAACCCGAACCCCTAACCCGAACCCGAACCCGAACCCTAACCCGAACCCGAACCCCTAACCCGAACCCTAACCCGAACCCGAACCCGAACCCGAACCCGAACCCCGAACCCCTAACCCGAACCCGAACCCGAACCCGAACCCGAACCGTAACCCTAACCCGAACCCGAACCCGAACCCTAACCCTAAACCCGAACCCTAACCCTAAACCCGAACCCTAACCCTAAACCCTAAACCCTAACCCTGAACCCGAACCCGAACCCTAAACCCTAACCCTAACACCCTAACACCCTAACCCTAACCCCCTAACCCTAACCCTAACCCTAACACCCTAACCCTAACCCTAACACCCTAACCCTAACCCTAACACCCTAACCCTAACCCTAAACCCAACCCGAACCCGAACCCGAACCCCTAACCCCTAACCCCAACCCGAACCCGAACCCGAACCCTAAACCCGAACCCGAACCCCGAACCCCGAACCCGAACCCGAACCCTAAACCCGAACCCTAACCCGAACCCGAACCCGAACCCTAACCCGAACCCGAACCCTAACCCGAACCCTAAACCCGAACCCGAACCCTAAACCCGAACCCGAACCCGAACCCTAAACCCGAACCCGAACCCGAACCCGAACCCTAACCCCTAACCCCTAAACCCGAACCCTAACCCTAACCCGAACCCTAAATCCGAACCCTAAACCCGAACCCGAACCCTAACCCTAACCCCTAACCCGAACCCTAATCCGAACCCGAACCCGAACCCCAAACCCCTAACCCTAACCCCTAACCCGAACCCCTAACCCTAAACCTAACCCTAAACCCTAACCTACACCCGAACCCGAACCCGAACCCTAAATCCGAACCCGAACCCGAACCCGAACCCCGAACCCGAATCCGAACCCTAATCCGAACCCGAACCCTAAATCCGAACCCGAACCCTAACCCCGAACCCGAACCCTAATCCGAACCCGAACCCTAACCCGAACCCTAACCCGAACCCGAACCCTAACCCCGAACCCGAATCCAAACCCCGAACCCGAACACTAACCCGAACAAATACCAGAACCCGAACCCCTAACGCGAACCCGACCCCGAACCCGAACCCAAGCACTAACCCTCATCCGAACCCTAAACCGAACCCCTAACCCGAACCCATAACAATAACCCGAACCCCGAACCCCGATCCAGAACCCCGAACCCGAACCCCTAACCCCTAAACTCAAACCCTAACCCCTAACCCCTAACCCTAACCCTAACCCAACAACCACTGCCACCCGACCCGAGCCTAACTATGAGCTGGGGTCTGTAAGATCCACTCCCAGAAGCCCTCTTGGAAAATCCTGGGAATGGGGACCACTGAGCAATGTCAGAACACAAACCCGACAACCCAGAGATGAGTGTGACATTTGGGACTTCGCAAAGCATTTCAGAAGGAGAAACCCAAGTGAACGCCGGACACAAGCCCACAGGAAACCACTTCCAGATGATCGATGGCAGCTAAACACTGCCCCGACATTGTCCCCACCCCACTCTCCCCCCTCAGCAAAGAGAGGGTCCCAGAGCCAGGCGATTGGGCGTTCCACGCACCTAGGGCCTGACAGTCACCACAGCTCGGGTTTTCAGAGGTTTACTCCAAGACACGGAGCACAAAGGTATAGGGATTTGGAAATCCTGCGCCGTATATGAGGCCTCAGCATGGCACACAGCAAGAAAGTGTGCCATCTGGGAATCCAGACGCTATTCGGAGGAGGAGAAACCTCCATATCCCACTGAGTCAATCCCAGCCAAGTCCGAATTCAGGGGACCCTTGGACCACAACCCGGACCCTTCCATTCTTCACAGGCCACCTCTCACATCAGGCCACCGGGATGCTGTGCTACAAAGCATGAGATGGTCCCTCCCATGCTCCTAAGTCCTGCCCCAAATGTTTGGTTGGGTTCCCCGAGGTGATTCCAGGGAACAAGAATAAAACCCATAGCGACTGGGGAAACCTGAGCCATACCTGGGAATCAGCATGCCACACAGTAGGAAACCGTGCCATTTGCACCTGCCTAAGTTATGCAGAGCCAGGGAAATAAGAATGCCCACCTGATCCTATCCCTGAGAGCTCCCACTTTCACAGCCCCCTCTGGCGGCCACTCCTGTGTCTGACACTCAACCCCAACCATGCCCTTTCTCAGGCCCCTGGAAGGTCGCAAAGGCTGGTGATCCCAACAGCCACTGCCCATCACCGGAGCCTAACTCTAGCTGAGGTATGTCAGATCCATTCCCAAACGCCTCCTTGCAAAAACCTGGGAATGGGGACCACTGAGCAATGTCAGCATAGATATCCAACAAGGCAGAAGATAACTGTGCCATTGGGAACTTCGGAAAGCATTTTGGAAAGGAGAAACGCAAGTGAACGCCGGACCCAAGCCCACAGGAAAACACTTCCAGCGGATCCCTGGCAGGTAAACAGAGTCCCGACAATGTCCCCACCCCACTCTCCCCCCTCAGCAAAGAGAGGGTCCCAGAGCCAGGCTTTGGGCGTTCCACCCTCCTAGGGCCTGACAGTCACCGGAGCTTGAGTTTTCAGAGGTTCACTCCGAGACACGGGGCACAAAGGTATAGGGATTGGGCAAACTTGCGCCGTATATGAGGCCTCAGCATAGCACACAGCAAGAAAGCGTGCCATCTGGGAATCCAGAGGCAATTAGGAGGACGAGAAACCTCCATATCCCACTGAGTCAATCCCAGCCAAGTCCGCATTCAGGGGACCCTTGGACCACAACCCTGAGCCTTCCATTCTTTACAGGCCACCTCTCACATCAGGCCAAGGGGATGCTGTCCTACAAAGCATGAGATGGTCCCTCCCATGCTCCTAAGTCCTGCCCCAAATGTTTGGTTGGGTTCCACGAGGTGATTCCAGGGAACAAGAATAAACCCCATACTGACTGGGGAAACCTGAGCCATACCTAGGAATCAGCATGCCACACAGTAGGAAACCGTGCCATTTTTCACCTGCCTAAGTTATGCAGAGCCAGGGAAATAAGAATGCCCACCTGATCCTATCCCTGAGAGCTCCCACTTTCACAGCCCCCTCTGGCGGCCACTCCTGTGTCTGACACTCAACCCAAACCATGCCCTTTCTCAGGCCCCTGGAAGGTCGCAAAGGCTGGTGATCCCAACAGCCACTGCCCTTCGACGCGAGCCTAACTCTAAGCTGGGGTATGAAAGAACCATTCCCAAACGGCCTCTTCGAAAAACTTAGGAATGGCGACCACTAAGCAATGTCAGGACACAAACCCGACAACCCGGGAGATAAGTGTGACATTTGGGACATTGCAAAGCATTTTCAGAAGGAGAAATCGCAAGTGAACGCCAGACCCAAGCCCAAAAGAAACCACTTCCAGATGATCCCTGGCAGCTAAACACTGTCCCGACAGTGTCCCCACCCTACTCTCCCCCCTCAGCAAAGAGAGGGTCCCAGAGCCAGGAGATTGGGTGTTCCACCCTCCTAGGGCCTGACAGTCACCGGAGCTTGAGTTTTCAGAGGTTCACTCCGAGACACGGGGCACAAAGGTATAGGGATTGGGCAAACCTGCGCCCTATATGAGGCCTCAGCATGGCACACAGCAAGAAAGCGTGCCATCTGGGAATCCAGAGGCAATTCGGAGGACGAGAAACCTCCATATCCCACTGAGTCAATCCCAGCCAAGTCCGCATTCAGGGGACCCTTGGACCACAACCCTGAGCCTTCCATTCTTCACAGGCCACCTCTCACATCAGGCCACCGGGATGCTGTGCTCCAAAGCATGGGATGGTGCCTCCCATGCTCCTAAGTCCTGCCCCAAATGTTTGGTTGGGTTCCCCGAGGTGATTCCAGGGAACAAGAATAAAACCCATAGCGACTGGGGAAACCTGAGCCATACCTGGGAATCAGCATGCCACACAGAAGGAAACTGTGCCATTTGGACCTGCCGAAGGAATGCAGAGCCAGAGAAATAAGAATGCCCACCTGATCCAACCCTTTGAGACCCTGCATTCACATCCCCATCTAGCGGAAACCCCTGTGTATGATATTCAACCCAAACCATCCCCTTTTTCAGGCCCCTGGAAGGTCGCAAAGGCTGGTGATCCCAACAGCCCCTGCCCATCGACCCGAGACTAACTCTAAGCTGGGGTCTGTGATATCCATTCCCAGACGTCTGCTTCCAACAATCAGGGATTGGGGACCACTGAGCAACAAACACGACCGCTGAGCAACAAACCCGACAACCCAGAAGATAACTGTGCCATGTGGGACTCCGGAAAGCATTCTGAGAAGAGAAACCTAAGTGAATGCCGGACCCAAGCCCAACGGAAACCACTTCCAGCGAATCCCTGGCAGCTAAATACTGTCCGATCAGTGTCCCCACCCAACTCTCCCCCCTCAGCAAAGAGAGGGTCCCAGAGTCAGGCGATTGGGCGTTCCACCCTCCTAGGGCCTCACAGTCACCGGAGCTTGGTTCTCAGAGGTTCACTCCGAGACACGTGGCACATAGGTACAGGGATTGGGCAAACCTGCGCCCAATCTGAGGCCTCAGCATGGCACACAGCAAGAAAGCGTGCCATCTGGGACTCCAGAGGCTATTCGGAGGAGGAGAAATATGCATATCCCACTGAGTCAATCCCAGCCATGTCCGCATTCAGGGGACCCTTGGACCACAACCCTGAGCCTTCCATTCTTCACAAGCTGCCTCTCACATCAGGCCACCGGGATGATGTGCTCGAAAGCAGGTGATGGTCCCTCCCATGCTCCTAAGTCCTGCCCCAAATGTTTGGTTGGGTTCCCAGAGGTGATTGCAGGGATCAGAACCACACCCACAGCGACTGGGGAAACCTGAGCCATACCTGGGAATCAGCATGCCACACAGAAGGAAACCGTGCCATTTGCACCTGCCAAAGTTATGCAGAGCCAGAGAAAGAAGAATGCCCACCTGATCCTATCCCTGAGAGCTCCCACTTTCACAGCCCCCTCTGGCGGCCACTCCTGTGTCTGACACTCAACCCAAACCATGCCCTTTCTCAGGCCCCTGGAAGGTTGAAAGGCTGGTGATCCCAACAACCACTGCCCTTCTACCCGAGCCTAACTCTAAGCTGGGGTCTGTAAGATCCATTCCCAGATGTCACAGGGGAGACTCAGCCACCGCTGGAGCCCGCCCTGCCCACACCCTGCTATAGAATGCTCTCAGCTCTCCTCTGGAACCCGTCACCTCTACCCAGAGCTGGAACACCCCTGTCTGCTGCAAAGCTCCAGGATTCCCCCTCTTCTTCCAAAATCACACTGGCTCAAGGCTTTCATGAGAAGGGGAGAAGGCTACCTAATGAAGGTTCACACCTTCTCTCCCCTTGTTTCATATTTATCTCCACTTACCTGCCTACCTGTGCAAACTGTTAAGTGACGTATCCATGGAACATGAACGTGCTCTGAGATCTCGATCTTTCATTGCAGCCTTCTAGGCCTCCGTGTGCAATGACATACCGTATCCCTAGGACAGGGAGTTTTAAAATTATTATTTACAGAATAATACAGCCCAAATCATGTCATTTTTAGTTGCTCTTCATTAGGCAGAACAGTTTCTGTGTAAAAAGCCTTTCCATAGAGATGAACTTCCAGCAATTTCTTTTTTTTTCTTTTTCTTTTTTTAAATTTTTTATTATGTTATGTTAGTCACCATACACTACATCATTAGTTTTTGATGGAGTGTTCCATGATTCATTGTTTGCATACAACACCCAGGGCTCCATGCAATACGTGCCCTCCTTAATACCCATCACCAGCCTATCCCAATCCCCCACCCCTCCCCTCTGAAGCCCTCACTTTGTTTCCCAGAGTCCATAGTCTTTCGTGGTTTATTCCCCCTTCTACTTACCCCCCCCTTCATTCTTCCCTTCCTTCTCCTACTGATCTCCATGCTATTTCTTATGTTCCATAAATGAGTGAAACCGTATGATAATTGTCTTTCTCTCCTTGACATTTCACCTTCCAGCAATCTCATAAGGAGGAAACAGAAACTCTGGAATAACCTGACTCACCCAGCGTCAGGCAAGCAGTTCCAGAACTCAGCCCAGGGCTCCTGACGGCAAGGCCCTTGAAGCCACCAGCATGCCACTATCCAAAGGAATTCCCAAAGACTCTCCTTCTGACTCCACCACCAAAGAAACAACAGAGAGAATATGGCACCTGAAAATATTGAGATGACACATCTAGGAAAGCTAGATAGTCAAGCTCAACTTTTAAACAGGAAAGGCTGCTTTGAATAATTTTGAATTTTCCCTCGACCCGCATTGTAACTCTTTGGATGAAACATCACCTTTGACAAATGACAAGGCATCATCCAAGTGTGTATCTGACGACAAAAAGCCACCTAACTCTAAATGGTGGCCACTCAACCACACCTTAGGCCCAACGGAATAAACACGGTGAGATGGAGCAACAAAGTATATCTTAAAAATACACAAAGAGTAAATCTCACCTTCCCTTCCTAATAAGAGTGTTTCTGGGAAACAGCTGTTCAAAATACATTCATAAGCAATAAACAAACAGGGAAAATGGGATGCCCTGCAACGTTCTCCCTGCTCAGAAACTACGTACCTCTTTCAGCAAATCCAGAACGCTGACAAGTACTACTTCAGTTTTACTTCATGGCTCAACTAGAGCAACGAGCAAAGCCCAGGAGATGGTGGGTTAATGAGAGGTTTTACCTCCAGTCCTGACGAGGAGAGGACATTTCACCAAATGGACCTGCCGCTTTCTCTGAACGCTGGCGTCCTGTGACAAGCTGCCTCACTGACTCAGATGCAGGCGTTCAAAACCTCGGGTCTCGCGGAGCCAGAGAAGTGCTGTCAGCTGGGGAGAAGGCAGCTCCTCGGACCTAAAGCTGCACACCTGCTGCGGTTTCTGGGAGAAGGGGAAACACAGAGTTGTTTCTTTAAGTAGTAATTATCTTCACAGCCCATTCCCTCTGTCCTGGGGGGACAGGGCGCACAATGCCAAAGCCCCCGAATGGCTCTGGGGCTTCTTACCGCCACACCTGTGCCTGAGGGAACAGGGAACACCCTGCTGAACTCGGGGAACTGCTCAAGGTCCATCACCTGCACTGTGTCGGGGGACAGGGGGCACCCCACTGAAGTTGGGGACCATGCGGTCCTTACTCTCGCTCTTCCTGGGGAACACAGGAAACCCTGGAATGTCTGCGACCCATCCCACAAAAGCTCTGCTGAGTGGGCGCCCTGGAGTTCCTGGGTCTGGGGCATAAGGCCAGGTGACGGAGACTGGGCAGAAGAGACTTTCAAGGGAAAAAAAACTCACCTGAGTCTCCATGATGAACTCTCTCCACACGCCCTTCCAGAACCCCGCCTCCCACCCAGGGTGCCCCCTACTCCCGGACCCCCACCCTGGCACACAGCACGCACTTCCTCAGCCAGGAACTCCCCAGGTGGACTCTCTCAGAGCTCCCGGTCTCTGGCTCCCGATCTGCGTCCTCGGGCTGCTCCGGGTCCGCCCACAGAGATGTGGCTTCACCCCCACGCGGTGATTGGTTGGGGAGTGTGGTGCTTCCAGCCCCTTGGATGCCGGGCAACCCGCCCCCCTGACTCGCAACTCTGGGAGTGCAGGGGGTCCAGGAGGCACCTCCTTGGCGCAGTGCCCTGCGCAGGCGTGAGTGGGATCGTGGGCAGCCCCCCCACACACACACACGGCCCCTTCCGCGGACCCCTCTAGTTGCAGACCACCCTCAGAGCCCTGTCCCTTCCCTTCTGCACCAACCCTACCTGCAGGGGTGTGCCTGGCTCCTGGCAAGGTCAGCTGCTCTCAGACTGTTCCAGCCTGGGGCTTTAGGAAACACAATGCTTTCATGCATTTCCAAGGCAATTTTAAGCCCAAAAAGGAATGCTCCAAGCGGGAATAGCTTCGCCTTCTGGTCTCACCCATGGAGTGGATAGTGCTTCTCAGACCTTCAAAGCATCCTTCTAGGATGAGCCCATTTGTGCTGGAATCTATGTACACATGCTTGGTTCTACAGGAAAGTGTCGAGGATGGAGAACAGTGCCCTTCCGTGCTGTCGCTGTTGTGAACCAGGAACATTTATTTTCCACTTAAAAAGGAAACATAGTGTTATTGTCGACACTAAATGAAGGAACCTTTTAAAACATTTTAGAGAGACAGGAAGAGAGTTTTATTCAAACCCAAGTCAGGACAGCTGCCTGGGAGACACAGTCTTCACAAAGAAGGGAGTGCTCCAGGGAAGGAATAGGTGGGGCAGGGTTATATATTTGTTCTGTTTTGTGTTACGTACAGAGTTACACATCACGATGAGGAAGAAGATTCCAGAAAGTGACAGGCTTTTCTTATCTTTTCAGTATGTACAAGTCAGTATGACTTTCATCTTACGGGAGCCAGAGAGGTTCTTTTGTGTTCTTACCTTGATGTTGGCAAAGGCATTTTTTGGTTCTCTTTTTCTTTCTGAAGCAGATGGACAATATGTGCTGGGGGCAGAAATAGGGCCCATGCTTTGAGGTTTTGCCCAGTCATTTTGAGCTGGGTAAAATGTTAAAGGATAGCTTCCCTGGGAGGCCAAGATCAGGGCCCACAGATGGTAGGAGATAAAAATTACTCTTTTCCTTATCATCACTACAAAATGGAGGAACTTGAGATGAAAGCACCTTTCACATACTACAAAGAAATCCAAAGGACCCCTACAGAAGGTTCCCTGCTCCATTGTCAACACAGGTAACAGAGGTATTCACAGTCTCTGGTCTCCTCCCCTTGTCCTGCCCAAATCTCTGAAGCATAGAGATCATTTACAGTCAGAATTTTAGACATCTTAGAGATGTGTGGCACCATTCCCTTGGACTACAGCACACAACAGAATAGCTCACTGTCACAACACGAAAGTGCCCCTGGATACACTAAGTTCTTTCTCTGCAAATTTTGCCCCATGGAAATCATAATCCTAACACAGAAACACTGCGATGGTTGGGAAGTAAATAATCGGAGGTAAGGGAATATTTTAGCCATCTTTAGAAGCATTGTCTCACTCTGTAGAAGAGGCTGAGTGTTTTGAAATACTATTTCCGACCCTACAGCACACTCTGAACAGACCAGAGCCTCCATCAATTAAAAAAGGATAGTTCCTTTAGTAACTTTAATATCAGAAAAATATTATAGTATCTCTATTCCTAGGGATCTTTAAGTCTCTTACTCAAAGGTCCTCCACTGAGATAATTATCTTCATGATCATGATGGGCAGAGATGAAAAGGGCAGCCAAATTCGTTCCAGTTGGCCACACAACAAAAAAATCCTAATACTTCCTAGGTTTCCAGATCGAGAAGACCAGAGGTAAGAGGGAAATGGTACCCTGTAAGGAAGAACAAGGGATCTGGAGTCAGTTTGGAGATCCCACTTAGGTTTCTGACACTAAAATCCTCTGTCCTTCATATCGTCTCTGAGCCCTTGTCTAACCGCCTAGAAAATGGGACTCATTGTATCTACATCCTAGTTTAGACGTTTAAGAGGGAGAATGCTACACAGAGCCAGGATGGTGTCTCCCAAGAGCAGGTGCTCAGGAAGCCATAATTACCATGGGGTCTATTTCTTTTCCAGAGAAAAGAACACCTGTTGAAACCGTTTTTCTAAAAGATGACTCACAAGATGATTTTCAAACCTTGAGGAAGGTCAAGAAGCTGCTATTGTGTAGTATTTCTCTCAGAAATCATGTTGTTAGACTGGTGGGGACAATAGCACCATCATCACTAAGAGTGAGGAGCTTCCCATCTCCATATGGCTATGTTGACCCCCTTAACTCAGGGCCACCAGAAAGGACAGCTGGACCCCCCCCCCCCCAAAGTACATGTTGGCAATCATCCCCCAAGCTTATGGCCCAGTGATACACATCTGAAGGGTCTCATGACTCAGGTTTTATTAGATGGTAATAAATGACCTTTTCCCAACAACAGCTAGCCCTCTCAAGGTCCTGGAAACCTTGCTTCCAGAATTGCTTAGAGTCTTACGCTCTCCTAACCCCTCCCAACTTGAGGGTATATAATGGGCCACTCCTCATGACCACAGGGCAGCTCTTTCTGCCCACGGGTCCTGTCCCCCTGCTTTAATAAACCACCTTTTTGCACCAAATGATGAGGGAGCAGAAGGCAAGCTGAGGACAAAGCAGGAACTGACACCCCGCACCCCCTCCCCCACCATGGGATGTACATGACATTCGGGTACTGGTTTCTGCTGGCTCCGAGTGGAGGTCCCGCGGCCAGAAGCGGCTAGACCAGGGACGTGAAGGGGATCAGATTAGACCCATCAGGAGGAAACCTCACACGGGAGTCTTAAGATTGGCAGCTGTGCTAGTCACTTAGGTGGCTGTCCCATGCCCAAGACAGACGACTTTGTATAAGGACAGCAGTAAAGAGAGGGCATGAAGTTTCTGGGTCTTATTACCATCCCGGCCAGGGTACTAACTTCCAGCCAAAAGGCAGGCCTTTTCCTCCCCATAGAGTAGCCACGGGCTGGAGGATTGCAGCCTGACCTATCGACATGAAAGGGTTCCAATAAGACCGTACTCCTTGAAGAGTCCCCAGAGAGGAGAGTAGAGAAGGGAAAGTAGTCACCAATTTTGCACCAGAGCTCAGAGTCCGGATGTAAAGACTCAAAGTCACATGTTCGGGCACCATATGATGAGGACACGGAATACACGTGAGGTTCAGTGGGGTGGAGTCCGGGGCCGACGACCAAGAAAGAATTCTTGAGGCGTCTTTGGTGCAAAATCGGTGATTTATTAAAGCACGGGGGACAGGACCCGTGGGCAGAAAGAGCTGCTGCATGGGGGTTGTGAGGGGGGACTGATTATATACTATGGGGTTGGGGGAGCTTGTAAGGAAAAAGGGAGGTTGAGAAAGACCTTTCATATGTTAAAGAAGCCTTGGGGGGGGGGGGGTCCAAGCTGTTTTTTCCTCTAGCAAGGCATTAACATTAAAATAGTTGGGAGCTTCCTGGAAGAAAGCCACACAAGTCCGCCCAAGAGTGGGGGTGGGGGGAGGTTGCAGGGTGCGAGCTTGTGACTTGTGTGCAGCCAGACTTCTGTTCCCTCATCTGTTCCTTCTGTCCACTGACAGGTAGTTAAAACAAGCGGGGTGATCTTCCTCCAGGAACTCAGCTGCCTCAATATTGATACTTTGATAAGGGCAAAAGGCAAACTTGGCTTGACATGAGCCTGACCACCAGGATCCTGCAAGTCTTCTTCAACATATAAAAATCCCTTTAGAAACTTCCTTTATCTCCACCACTCCCCAAGATACATGTTAGCAATCATCCTCTGAACATATGGCCCACTGATACACATCTGAAGGGTCTCATGAATTAAGGTTTCACTAGACAGTAGTAAATGACCCCTCGAGGTCCTGCAAACCTTGCCTCCAAATTCCTAAGAGACTTCCACTATCCCTAACCCCACCCCGACTTGAAAGTACAGAATCAGTCACTCCTCACAATCTCAATGCAGCTCTTTCTGCCCAAGAGTTCTGTTCCTGTGCTTTAATAAAACCACCTTTTTTAAAAAAGATTTTATTTATTTATTTGACAGAGAGAGAGACAGCCAGCGAGAGAGGGAGCACAAGCAGGGGGAGTGGGAGAGGAAGAAGCAGGCTCCCAGCAGAGGACCCCGATGTGGGGCTCAATCCCAGAACCCTTGGATCACGCCCTGAGCTGAAGGCAGACGCCTAACGACTGCGCCACCCAGGCGCCCCTAAAACCACCTCTTTTGCACCAAAGACGTCTCAAGAATTCTGTTTGCTCCCGGACCCCAACATTTTGTTGTGGAAAAATAAGAACCAGGCCGGCGAGAGACCAAGTGACACTCAGAGAAGTAGGAGAACTCGGATTTATTTTGTGCCGGTGGACCCAGATGAGCTCGTGCTCCAAGTTCTGGGCCCCGGGCAATGGGGTTATAGGGCTCTTATAGGGGAGTGCAGGCAGTCAGGCTCCAAGGGCTATGCTGACTGCTGGTAGGTGGGTTGAAACTGGGGGAGGGGGGGCTGCTTCAGGCGGGAACCGTAGCACAGGGGCCTGTGGCCAGAAGCCCTTTTACAGAGGCAGAAAGGGCTGCTGATCACTTGCTCCCAGCAGGGTTTCTGGTTATCTCTAGCTTATTGTTAGTAACTTTCTGTCTTCCGGGGCCTCCTGGCCTGGGCCTGCTCTGGTCCATTTTCCTCTTCAATCTGAGCAGATTTACTTCCCATGGTATATCAGTTTTTTATGCCATTCTCTATAAAAAGGGCTCTTGGAAGGGATGGCTGGCTCTAGGAGCTGAAACAGTGACTGCAGGAGCCAGGATAATCCCGAAATATCAGAAAATGAGGAAGTACCAATGATGGAAATCCACCAAGTTGGAATTATGTCAAGGGAAACAGGAGACGGCACGAAGAGCCACAGCGGGACTAAACTGATCCACTACACAGCCTACTGCTGGAATACAACCAAAGCCATACCCAGGGTTCACGGTGGTAAAAATAAATTACACAGACTTTTTTTTTTGTAATGAGTAGAAAACAATGCACAAGAATTCCAACTGCTTGATGTAGACACTCAGCCGCCCACCACAGAGGTGGAGCTAGATCCACAGAACATCCGACCTTTCCTCCTGGACACTGTCAAGGTCACGGAAACAAGGCACATCTCAGAAACTGTCAGAGCCAAGAACAGCCTGAAGAAACGTGAGGACCACCTGCCATGGGCTGCCCCACATGGGACCCTGGAACAGCAAAAGCAGAACAGAGGGAAACTGGACACAATCTGACCTTCAGTTAGTAATAAGTTATCAGCCTTGGTTCATTAACTGTGATGATTCTGGAAAAAATAGAAACAGAATAGAGATTCAAAGTCCAATAAGAGCGGGGCGCCTGGGTGGCCCAACAGCTTAAGCGTCGGACTCTTGATCTCAGCTAAGGTCTTGATCTGAGGGTCCTGAGCTTAAGCCCTGTGTTGCCAATTTTACTTCAAATAACATTTTTAAAAATTCTAAAAATCAAATAAGAGAACACTGGAAGCCTAGAGGAAATGGGTAATTTCTAAATAAAAATGCACATACACAAAATGGACCCCGATAGAAGGAAAATAGAAACAGACCAAGAAGCATGAAAAGGTCACGGTAAGGCTTAGAAATGTCCCATTGGAAAACTCCCCAGAAACGGATGGGTTCATAGTAAACACCTGAGTGTTCTGATGATCCTATCAAAGCTTGATGTATTTATAGAGTTCATCGAATGGAGGATCCCAGTGAAATCTGCTGCCAATTCAACCGTGACTTTCTGAACAAAAGAAAAAAAAATGGTTGATGAGTTTCCTTCCATTCAAAAAAGAAAAGTTAATTTTTAAATAATTCAGGTTTGGTGTAAATAACATAATGAAACATAAATCACGTTGCCGTTTTAACACACCTACTTCTCCACGTGCATCGACCTGTCAACACGGAGCGGAGAGGACCTCGCATCGGGCCCAGGGTAGCCAGGCCACCAGCCCCACACGCACCTGCTCCAGCCCCATGCACACTTACAGCCAGATGTTCTCGGTGCTTCTCCTCTTCGAGAAGCAGAATCCGTGAAAAGCACTATGGCGTGCCATGGTTATGAAGGGCCAAAGCCCCGACGAAGGAACATTTGTGTAAGATATGTCCTGCTGAAATGCTACAGAAAAAAGCAAAAATAAACCTGTGAGAAAGCGGGACACCCAGGGTTCTGTGCTCGCCTCGGATGACACATCTCTGGGGAACCTGCCATGGATCTCCCTCCTGCGGCCTGAGGACCGTCTCTCTACTTTGTTCGCACAACCCCAAATGGTCTGGAAGCCTCGGGCATCCCCGCCACCCATTCACAGTTTAGCTGTGGCCAGTTCACCTGCTCAGGAAAGGTCTGGGGAATCTCTGACATTTAGAGTTCTGCGTATCTAGTGTCATCATTTGGAAATTCCAACTGAAATGCAGCCCACCACTCCTGTCCCTTGGCAGGAAAAGGGAAAGATGACAAAACGCAAACGAGAAGGTAAATGTACACAAGTCAGTGGATATCAGGACGATGGTGTGAATGTCTGTGTTCCCCCCAAATTCATGTGTTGGAATCCTCGTGAGAAATGGGATGGTGTTAGAACAGGTGATTGGGTCATGAGGGTGAGACCCCAGCGCCTTC
The DNA here is from genome assembly GCF_023065955.2 of Ursus arctos. Lineage (NCBI taxonomy): Eukaryota > Metazoa > Chordata > Mammalia > Carnivora > Ursidae > Ursus > Ursus arctos. The sequence continues at coordinate 14,255 of NW_026623019.1, forward strand.
CCTCCAAGAGAGGATAAAACAAGCAGTCTGCCGCCAGAGACACCCTCATCTCAGACATGCACCCTCTGAACTGTGAGAAATAGATTTCTACTGTTTATAAGCCACCTGGTGTGTGATATTTTGACAGCAGCCTCACTGGACTGAGGTGATCAGCAATGATGCACAGGAATCGGAATACGAAACAAAAATAAAAACCACCGTACAAAACTGAAGGTTCTTAGGTATAAATCTAACAAGACACATACAATATTCACAAAACCTGAACACAGAGGAGAGAAATCAAACAACAGATAAATAAATGTGCCTTTTGCCTCCGTGCTTCCGAGAGAGCAGGGTGGGTCACCAGCAGCTCGGAGCCATGCGAGGAAATTTGGCCTCTGCTCAAACCCAACATCCGCACCTCCCACCTCCGAAAGCCCAAGAATAGACAGACCCATCCCCCTGCACCTGCTCTGGGCCCCTCTCCCAGCCAACAGCCAGTTCTTGTCACCTCATTAGGAGAGGTAACCCCAAGAAGGCAGGGAAAGAGGTCACAGCACCCCCTCATCTGTGTCTGCTGGGAGCAAGCTGGTCCTTTAAGGGGGTGAGGGCAGCACAGGCTGTGGGGCTAACACCCCCCCCCCCAGGGGCCTGGATGGAGCCAGAGAGCAGGGAGGGTAGTGGTGGGCCAGGGAGTGGGGGCTGAGCAGTGGATTGCTGAGGGGAGGGGAGGGGAGGCAGGAAGGGTCACCTGCCTGCCTGCTTCCATCCAGTCAGGGTGTCTGTGCAGGGTCTCCATTCTCAGAGGACCTGCAGCCAGCCAAGTCAGGGTTCTAGATCCAACCCGGTGACTGCAAAGGGTAGGAGCGAAGAGAAGGCCCTGAGGTTCTCATGGGATCCGTGCAGCGGGGACCTGCCTCTCACTGTGACCGACTCCCACAGGACCACTTCCTTGCCAGGCATGCAGGCTCTGCTGGTCCCAAGAAAGGTCACAGGCCAAAGCTGGGCTGGGCCCAGAGCTCCGTGTGTTTTCTGGGAAGGTGGAGGGGTGCCACCCCCCGGGGCAGCACAGGGCCCAGTAGTCACCACTGCTGCAATCTGAGCATGGGGGAGCTGACAGGTGGGGCTCGCGGGGACCCAGACCTCCTATGGCAGGTAGGCAGGTGGCTGCCCTCCCTGGACCACATGCCCCCCTAGCAGCACAGCCTCTGGGAGGCCACCTCCAGGGCCCTCCCACTCTTCCTCCAGGACCACTGACTGCCAGAGATCCACTGGGTCCTAGGTCAGCCACGCAACGGCCTCCCGGACACTAGACTCTGAGGCTCCTCGTGGGGAGCCGGTGCAGTCCTGGCTCAGCAGCAGACCCGTTCTGTGGGCCCCTAGCCAGGTCTAGAACAGAGAGCATGGAGGGAGGGGGTGGGAAGGGCTCAGGCAGCATGTTCAGGACTCTCTCTGGAAGCAGCCTCCCTTCCTCCTCCAGGAAGCTCTCCTGATGTCCTCATCCAGAGTCCAAGCAACAACTGTGCTTGCAACCTTCTATCTTTCCCCCCATGTGCCAGCCCACCCTCAGCCCAGGACCCCAAGGGGTGACCCCAGCCCCGCCCCCAATCCCTGCTGCGGGCTGTGCACGCACCTGGAAGTCCCCGTTGTGCACACTGCAGAGGGACGGGAAGAACGCCACTGGAGAGGGCACGTTCTGGGAGAAGCTTCTCCTCACTCTGAGGCCAGGAGAGGACAGCTGGGGCCTCTGCACACCCAAGGAGGGTCCTCGGAGGCCCAGCTCCAGGAAGCATGAGGTCCCTGTGGGAGCCTCACTCCCTTCCAGCCAGAGACCGCCCTGCCTCATCTGTGCTGCCTGCCTCCTCGCCTCTTGTTGGATCCAAACCTGTTCTCGGGGCAAAACCCAGCACCTGGCCCTGTGACCTCCCGGGCTAATGATCCCATAGAGCTCACTTCCACTGAGACAGGCATCCTTTATGGGGTGAGCTGCAATGGTGGGTTTAAGGCTCCAGGGTGACCGTTGTGTCCTTGTCCCACAGAGGGAGCTAGTGCCTCCGGGAACCACACCTGCGCCACTGGCGAAGGGAGGCAGCTCCCCGCCCCACCTGACTCCTCCCCGAGCAACAGACCCACGGGCCCTCCCAAGAGGATGTGGCCCAGGGCTCCAACACAACGGGTCCCCATCAGCCTCACCAGCTTCCCAGGGGGAGGGAGCAGCCCCTCCAGGTCCCCAGGTCCTATCTCATCTGCCCCCTTGGCTTCTCGTCCTAAGGCCTGGCAGTTCCCTCCACTTTGCTCCCTCTCTGATTCTCCTGCCCGTTCCAACCAAATCGCCACCCTCTGGACACCACCACTGGTCTCCCGGTGGGTCCTCCCCATCCCCTCGTACCACCACAATCTATCTTCCAAACACAAACCAGACCTTGTCACACCCTGATTCACATGCTCCGTGTCAAGTGTGCCCAGCATCTCCTCCCTCACTTCCCCACCCCTCCAAAATCCCCACCCCCACCCCACCCCACTCTCTCGGTCCAACTTCCTCTCGTCCTTTCTGCTGCCAGTCCACACCTGGTCAGTCTCCTCTGGGCCCCCTCCTACAACCTGACATGGGTGACGATTTACTCCAAATGGGCCCTGCGTCTGTATTGTTCTCTGTGGCCCTCACCGGGGTCCTGAGCACAGCAGAGGCCCCAAACTATATTTTCACAGAAGGTGTTTAAAAATCAGCAAAGCACAGAGCACCTCCAGAGGCAGGAGATGAGGATCCTGGGTGGCTCGGTCCCGGAGAATCTGGATCCCTCTGAGCCTCTTTGGGGCCCTACTGCCCCCAACACACCTGACAACTGGGGAACTCTCCACAGTTCCAGGGCAGAGGCTTCAAACCCCCCCACCCCATCCAGGACCAGATGGTGGGGAGGGACGGTGGGTTTGGCCCAGTATACCCCACCTACCACACACCCCCACACGCACACACGAACACATTCACAGACAGGCACGCGCACCCCTTGGCTACCGACCTGGGCGAAAGCTTGAACACAAGATAGGTCAGGCTGGTCAGCAGCAGAAAGGTGGGCACAGCCACAAGGGTGCTGCTGTCGGGCTGCCCCCAAGGTGAGATCAGGGAGCCTGTGGGCAGGAAGGGCCCAGAGTTGTGAGCCTCCCTGGCACCAGGACGTTCTTCCAAATCCACATGGCAAAGCCCCACAGGAGTGCCCTGAGCCACAGTGGAAATGTCCTCGTTGGCCACAGGGGTTGTGTCTCGCCCACTAAATGAGTCACCTACTCCTAGGCCTCACCTCCTCCATCCGCAAGGTCATCGGGGTCAGTCACCCTCCTAGCAGGTCACAAGGGTCAGCCCAGCCCTCCCCAGGGAGGCGAGACCGGGTACAGGCTCCAGAAATGGAAGCAGAAGCCTGGCATGCCGCCCCCGGCTACACTCACTCCCAGTGACAATTGCTACAGGTTCCAAGAAGCCCAACGCTTGGCAGGACGTTTTTTTTCCTCCTCAAAAATCTCAGATCTCCAGGGGAGGGTAGTCAACTAGGGCACGACCGCCTCAGGGAGGGGGTTCCGGGGGGGGGGGGACAGTGTGACGCACGAGGGAGGAGAGGCCCTCTGGGAGGAGACCCCCACCTCAGAAGGGCTCTGGGGAGTGGGGAAGCAGGCAGACTGGCTCCATTCCCTCCACTGGCCCTCACAGTGCAGCTCCTCCATCATGTCATCCTCCAGGGTGGCCTTCTGGACCCGCAGCCGGGCCTCACAGCGGGAACCGGGGTCCAGTTCGACAGCTTCGAGGGTGAGCCGGGTCACCCCAACGATGTGATCCCTGTGCCGGGCCTGCTGCGGGGCTGAGGGTGGGACAGGGTCCGTCAGCCCTCCAGATCGTACACACACACACACCCATACCCACGCACGTGGGCACAGGTATCCATGCATGCCACAGGCCCATGAGCACACACTTACACTACTCTGCCCCCCTGCACACTGACGCAGGTACACACACAAACAGGCTCGCTGCACTCACACACTCCTCTACATGGGCATACCCCGTGCACACTCACATATACAAGCACACGTACTCGTGCACCACCGGCACACTCGCATACAAACACACGTGGGCACAGTCACTCCCCTGGCTCTGAGCACGCCCCTCCTTGTTAGTCCAAGCTGACATCTTCCCCTGTGGGAGGACGGGTGGCCCTGAGCTCCTGCTCCCAGGAGAGAGAGGCCCCTGGAGGAGTCAGCCCAGCATTCCCTCCCAGGCCTCTTCCTGCTTCTTGAAGGCCAGCTCGCGGCTGAGGACGGAGGTCAGGGGCTCCAGGACAGGACTGACGCTCCAGGTCACGACAAGACAGTCAGAGCTGACATTGCTCTGTAAGCCAGAGGGAGGGTCCAACTTCAGGGAAACAGAGTGAGGCTACATATGGTGTGGTCAGCATGCCCGGGACTGGGGGGGTCTGAAAGATGCTGGGGGGCAGGAGGGCATGGTCAAGGCCCTCCCAGGAGGTCTCTGTCTCCTCCCTGGTGCCGTCTCCCAGGGAGGCCCCAGGTGGGACAAGATGACAAGGAGTTCCTCCAGTCCCTCCAGCTAGACAGGGTGTTTCGAATGTTGCCTGCCTCTTCATTCACAAGCCCACGTGACCCACACGTGATGTGCGCTTGACGGGCACGTGACCACCCCTGCCATCCAAGTGACTCTCTGCTGGCGCCCACCTGGTGCTAATTAGGATCATTCCCTCTATCTACACTAGAGGGCTCTCGCTATGGGACTTCCCGTTGTGTGAGCACGTGACCTGCGGGAGCGGGGGAGGGGGCGCGTGATCCGCCCCCGCCGCCCACGTGACCCACTCAGGGCACCCCAGGTGCTCGTAATTAGGCTCATTAGTCCTTCCTGCCATAGAGCGCGCTGGATATGGCACTTCCGGTGCGATGAGCACGTGACCCACCCCCCCCACCCCCACCCCCCCACACCGTGACCCGCCCCCGCCGCACCAGGTGCTGCTAATTAGGGTCATTACCTCTTCCGGCACAAGAGGGCTCTCGCTATGGCACTTCCGGTGGGGTGAGCGCGTGACCTACCCGGGAGAAGCCTGTGACCTGCTCCTGGTGCCCACATGTTGCGCCCCGCCCCCGCCCTCCACGTGACCCGCACGTGACTGAAACAGCCCCAACCCCTGCCGGGCATGTGACCCGCTCAGTATGCCCACGTGGCAGTCATTAGGCTTATTCCATCTATCAGCATTAGAGCGGGCTTGGTATCTGATTACTGATTGGAAACCACTATTTCCAGGAACTTATGTTGTGGAAGTTTCTAATTCATCTCTAGTTTTAACCATAGCAATGGAGGTGAAAATAAAATTTTATAAATGCTGGAGGACTCTTTCCTCAGCGGATTAAGCTTCTGACTGTTGAAATTAGGTAAGATTATGAAATCATAGATTTGGAGACTCTTTTTTTGAACCGGCCTTCTGGAGAAATCTAGCAATAAGTATTAGCAACAGGAGTATCTGGACCCGCTCGTAACAGGCACGTGACGCCAATATTACGGGCACCCCTCTGCCCCGCCTGGGGTGAAAATGGACAAGGCAAGAAACAACAAATACTGGAGAGCATGTGAAGAAAGGGGAACCCTCTTATGCTGTTGGTGGGAGGGCAAGTTGGTGTAGCAACCTTGGCAAACAGTGTGTAGGTCCCTCAGAAAGTTAAAAATAGAGCTAACCTATGACCCAGCAATTGCACTACTGGGTATTTACCCCAAAGATACAAAGGTAGTGAAGAGAAGGGCCACAGGCATCCCGATCTTCATAGCAACGTCCACAACAGCTAAATTCTGGAAGGAGCCGAGATGCCCTTCAACAGACGAATGGATAAAGAAGATGTGGTCCATATATACAATGGAATATTACTCAGCCATCAGAAAGAACGATTACCCAACATTTGCAGCAACATGGACGGCACTGGAGGAGATAATGCTAAGTGAAATAAGTCAAGCAGAGAAAGACAATTATCATATGGTTTCACTCATTTGTGGAACATAAGGAATAGCAGGGAGATCGGTCGGAGAAGGAAGGGAAGACTGAAGGGGGGGTAAACAGAAGGGGGAATGAACCACGAGGGACTATGGACTCTGAGAAGCAAACTGAGGGCTTCAGAGGGGAGGGGGATGGTGGACTGGGATAGGCCGGTGATGGGTATTAAGGAGGGCACGTATTACATGGAGCACTGGGTGTTATATGCAAACAATGAATCATGGAACAATACATCAAAAACTAAGGATGTACTGTATGGTAACTAACATGACATAATAAAAAATAAAAAATAAATAAAACAGAAAGTGTACCATCTGTGACTCCAGAAGCTATCAGGAGCTGGAGAAATCTGTATGTCCAACTGAACAATCCCAGTGAATTCCCACATTCATGGGACACCTGGACCAAAATCCTGAGACCCACATTCACCCCAACCCATTCTCTCTACTTAGCCCCAGACTGCCCACAGAATGGTCTATCAGAATTTCCATTCTCCTAGGCACTGACACTAACCATAGTTTGGGTTTCAGTGGTCCACCCCCAGAGGCCTGGATCCAAAGACATAGGGATTGGGGAACCCTGAGTCATAGGTGATCCCTCGGCATGCCGCACAGAATGAAACTGTGCCATTTGGGACTCCAGAAACTATTCAGAGCAGGAGAAATCTGCATGTCCCACTGAGTCGATCCCAGACAACTCCCATATTTAGGGGACCCTTGGACAAAAATCCTCAGCTGATATTCACTGACTCCAATCAGGCCCCCCAGGATGATCAGCACAAAGCTGGTAGATCAGACCTCCCATGCTCCTAGCCCTAACCCAAATGCTAGGTGGGGTTCTCAGAGGTCATTCCCAGTGGCCTATCTCCAAGACAGAGGGCTTGGGGAAACCTGAGCCATACCTGGGAATCAGCATGACACAGAAGGAAACCATGCCATTTGGGAGCTGTAGACAGAATCCGGAGCATGAGAAATCGGAATGCCCACCTGAGCCGATCCCAGGGAACCCCAACTTTCGCCACACTACTTGCTGAAAACCCTGAGCCTGACGCTCACCCCAACCCACGCCCTGAATTCAGGCACCCAGGTTCGTGTGTATCCAGCTGGCATATCACATCTCCTATGGGCCTAGGCCCTAACCTTACCCCAAGTTGGGTTCTGAGGGTTCCATTCCCAGAGGCCTGGCCGTAAAATCCAGAGACTGGGCATCCATTAGCAATACCAAAGGCCTCAGGCTGACAGAGAAGGAAACTGTTTCATTTGGGACTCCAGAACGTATGCAGAGGAGGAGAAATCTGAATGTCTACCTGTGTCAATTCCTACGATTCCCACATTCACTGGTCCCCAGGCCACAAACCCAACACTTGACAATCACCCCAACCCATGCCATCAACACCCCCCTCGGGTAATTAGCCACACAGCCAGCCTATCGGAACTCCCATTCTCCTAGGCCTAACCCCTAACCCTAGTTTTGGTTCTCAGAGGTCCATTCTGAGAAGGCTGGAAAGGGAGATGTGGCTCCTGATGGGGACACGCAGCTACCCTCCGGGCAGGGCATCATCCTTGCCTACAGGGGATCCATGGAAGTGTTCCATCGGGCGACTGACAGGGCTGCCTCTCGAGAAGGCTACCCTGGCATCGGTTTGCACAGAACAGAGGAGGAGAGCTAGATGGGAAGGAAGACAATACCCTGGAGGCCATGGTTGCTGGTTGCTGACCTGGGGTCATGCCATGAGCCCACATGGCACCTTTCTTTTAGAGAAGGCTACCCATGCACCTCCTAGAAAATATTTCTAATGAACTACAAGTCCATCAGGACTACGGTGTGAACCATGATGGAACGTGGCCAACATGGTAGGAGTCAGTGATTCTCACAAGGGCTGACCCCCCCATCTCACAAAACCTTCTTCTGTCCCCATGCAACTCATGGTCTACCCTCAGAAAACCCCCCAGGAAACAAACCTTTAATCTGAATGGTCCCTTCACCTTCTGCTTCAAATCTCGTCCAACCACAATCATAGGAAACTAGAAATCCATCTCAAGAAGAAAATGGAACAAAAATAGGTGGCGATTTCCCAACATGCTACCGAACAACCCACAGAGAAGAAATCAAAAGAAATTTTACAAGTACCTTCACACAAATGAAAAAGAGAGCTTACAAAAACTTACCGAAGGCAGCAAAAGTGGCTCTAAGGTGGACGTTCTCAGAAATGCAGGTCTTCCTCAATCCACAAGAAAGCTCTCCATAGACAACATAATTTTAAATGGTAAAGAAGTAGGGGGAAAAAAGCAAAGCCCCCAATTAGTAGACATAAGGAAATAACAAAAAGGAATATGGAAATAAATCCAATGGAGACTAAAAGGACCAAAAAAAAAAAAATCAATGAAAATAAGAGCTTCCTTTTTTGGAAAGATAAACAAAAACATAGCTAGACTCACCGAGAAAGAGTGGGCTTGTCAGCTGGTCCCCTGAGTAGAGCTGGATAGGTACCAGACCATCCTAAAAACCCAAGGAATCAGCCTGAAACGCAGGAAGATACATCTGGATCTCTACAAATGAACATCTCCAGCAATAAGTATTGAGGTACGAAGCGGGGAGCCGTGAAGCCACGCACAGATATCGGACAATAAACGGAAGAGGGAGGGAGCCGCTGCATTCAGGTGCCAGGGAGCGGTAGCCACCTGCACAAGGGAGCGGGCGGACCGTGAGCCTGGGAACGCGTGTGTGAACAGACTGAAAACCGGAGCTCTGGAGCGCGCGCAAACCACACTGAAACGGAGAGCTCGGGAGCACGCGCGGAGGCAGCTGGCGGCTGGCAGTGTTAGAAGCACAAAGGACAGAGACGTGCCGGCCCCGGAAGTGAGGGCTGAGATGCTGGCTGTGGGGGCACATCCCGGGATGCTGCAGGATTTAGCAGCACCAACAGAAACAGAGTTAAAGAGGCCAGAAGAGCTCAGTGGAGAGCGGACTACGATCTCTCTGTTCTGAGACAGAGGCTGGGATTCGGCCACTGCTGCTCTGACTCTCAGAAGAGGCACAGCAAACCGCCAGGGAAAGCTGCCACAGAACAAAACCCTGGAAATACCGGCTCACATTGTGCCCATCCCCATCCCCCCTTGCAGGGGACAGGGTGACTCTACCCAAACAGGGTTGCTTGAGTATCGGCGCAGCAGGCCCATCCCCCAGAAGGCAGGCTGAAAAATCAAGAAGCCCACATCCCTAAGGTCCCTATAAAACAAGAGCACACTGCATGGGTCCTGGTAAATAATTTGGGCTCTAGACAACCCCACAACCTCTCCTCATCAGAATGACGAGAAGGAGAAATCCCCCCCAGCAAAGAAAAGACAATGAGTCTGTGGCCTCTGCCACAGAACTGAGGGATATGGATATAACCAAATTATCGGAAATGGAGTTCAGAGTAACAATGGTCAAGATGATGTGTAGACTTGAAAAAAATTAATGAAAATATTAACAAGCATATAGAATCTCTAAGGGTGGAAATGAGAGCGAATCTGGCAGAAATTAAAAGTGCTATGAATCAAATGCAGTCTAAACTAGATGCTCTGATGGCCAGGGTGAATGAGGCAGAAGAACGAATCAGTGAATTGGAGGATGGGTTAGTAGAAGAGAAAACTAAAACAGAAACTTGGCTCAAAAAAATCCAATCTCAAGAATGTAGGTTACGGGAGATTACTGACTCCATGAAATGTTCCAATGTCAGAATCATCGGCATCCCCGAGGGGGTGGAGAAAAACAGAGGTCTAGAAAAGATATTTGAAAAAATTGTAGCTGAAAACTTCCCTAATCTGGCAAAGGAAACAAGCATTCGTGTCCAAGAGGCAAAGAGGACCCCTCCCAAGTTCAACCATGACAAACCTACACCACATCACATCATAGTGCAATTCGCAAATATTAGATCCAAAGATACAGTATTGAAAGCACCCAGGGGAAAGAAATTTCTCAGGTACAAAGGCAAAAATATCAGAATTACGTCAGACCTGTCTAGACAGACCTTGAATGAGAGAAAGGCTTGGGGGGGGGGGGCAATTTTAAAGCTCTTTCAGAGAAAAACATGCAGCCAAGGATCCTTTATCCAGCAAGGCTGTCATTCAGAATTGATGGAGAGATAAAGACCTTCCAGAATCGCCAGACACTGACCAATTTCGTAACCATGAAACCAGCCCTACAGGAAATATTAAGGGGGGTTCTATAAAAGTAAAAAGGCCCCAAGAGTGATACAGAACAGAATGTTACAATCTATAGAAACAAGGACTTTACAGGCAACATGGCATCATTAAAATCATATCTCTTGGTATTCAGTCTCAATGTGAATGGCCTAAATGCTCGCATAAACGCCACAGGGTTGCAGACTGGATAAAAAGACATGACCCATCCATTTGCTGTCTACAGGAGACTCATTTTGAACCTAAAGATACATCCAGACTGAAAGTGAAGGGATGGAAAACCATTTTTCATGCCAATGGACCTCAAAAGAAAGCTGGGGTAGCAATTCTCATATCAGACAGATTGGACTTTAAACTAAAGACTGTTGTTAGAGATCAGAAGGACACTATATTATTCTTAAGGATGTATCCAACAATTGGATATGACAAATATAAATATCTATGCCCCCAACAGGGGAGCAGCAAGATACACAAGCCAACTCTTAACCAGAATAAAGAGACATATAGATAAAAATACGTTAATATAGGGGACCTCAACACTCCACTATCAGCAATAGACAGATCACCTAAGCAGAAAATCAACAAAGAAACAAGAGCTTTGAATGATATACTAGACCAGATGGACCTCATAGATATATATAGAACACTACACACCAGAAAAACAAAATACTCATTCTATTCGAATGCACATGGAACATTCTCAAGAATATGGGGTGTCTGGGTGGCACAGCAGTTAAGCGTCTGCCTTCGGCTCAGGGCGTGATCCCGGCATTATGGGATCGAGCCCCACATCAGGCTCCTCTGCTATGAGCCTGCTTCTTCCTCTCCCACTCCCCCTGCTTGTGTTCCCTCTCTCGCTGGCTGTCTCTATCTCTGTCGAATAAATAAATAAAATCTTAAAAAAAAAAAAAGAATAGACCATGTTCTGGGTCACAAAACAGGTCTCAACCAATACTAAAAGACTGAAATTATTCCCTGCATCTTCTCAGACCACAGTGCTTTGAAATTGGAACTCAAATACAAGGAAAAATTCGGAAGAAACTCAAACACTTGGAAACTAAGAACCATCCTGCTCAAGAATGATTCAATAAACCAGGAAATCAAAAATCAATTTAAACAATTTATGGAGACCAATGAGAATGAAAACACAATGGTCCAAAACCTATGGGACACTGCAAAGGAAGTCCTAAGGGAAAAATACATAGCCATCCAAGCCTCACTCAAAAGAATAGAAAAATCTAAAATGCAGTTTTTATATTCTCACCTCAAGAAGCTGGAGTTGGAACAGAAGAACAGGCCTAACCCACGCATGAGAAAGCAGTTGATCAAGATTAGAGCAGAGATCAATGAATTAGAAACCAGGAGCACAGTAGAGCAGATCAACAGAACTAGAAGCTCGTTCTTTCAAAGATTAAATAAGATCGATAAGCCCCTGGGAAGACTTATTCAAAAGAATAGAGAAAGGGCCCAAATTAACAAAATTATGAATGAAAAGGGAGAAATCACGACCAACACTAATGAAATAGGAAGGATCATTAGAAACTTTTATCAACAGCTTTGTGCCAATAAATTAAATAATCTGGAAGAAATGGATGCCTTCCTGGAAACCTATAAACTAAGACTGAAACAGGAAGAAATTGATTTCTTAAACAGGCCAATTAATTATGAAGAAATTGAAGCAGTTACCAAAAGCCTCCCAAAAAACAAGACTCCAGGGCCTGATGGATTCCCTGGGGAATTCTACCAAACACTCAAAGAATAAATAATACCTATTCTCCTGAAGCTCTTTCAAAAAATAGAAACAGAAGGAAAACTACCAAACTCATTCTATGAGGCCAGTACTACGTTGATCCCCAAACCAGGCAAAGACCACATCAAAAAGGAGAATTACAGACTGATTTCCCTAATGAATATGGATGCCAAAATTCTCAGCAAGATCCTGGTTAATAGAATCCAACTGTACATTAAAAGGATTATCCATCATGACCAAGTGGGATTCATCCCTGGGATGCAAGGGTGGTTCAACATTTGCAAATCTATCAGTGTGATAGATTATATCAACAAGAAAAGAGTCAAGAACCATATGATCCTCTCAATAGATGCAGAAAAAGCATTTGACAAAATACAGCATCCTTTCCTGATTAAAACCCTTCAGAGTGTAGGGCTAGAGGGTACATTCCTCAATTTCATAAAAACCACCTACTAAAAGCCTACAGGGAATATCATTCTCAATGGGAAAAAGCTGAAAGCCTTTCCCCTAAGATCCGGAACACGACAAGGATGCCCACTCTCGCCATTATTATTCAACATAGTACTAGAAGTCCTTGCAACAGCAATCAGACAACAAAAAGGGATAAAGGTATACAAATTGGCAAAGAAGAAGTCAAACTGTCTCTCTTCGCAGATGACATGATACTGTATATGGAAAACCCAAAAGAATCCACTCCCAAACTACTAGAAGTTATAGAGCAATTCAGTAATGTGGCAGGATACAAAATCAATGCTCAGAAATCAGTTGCATTTCTATACACGAACAATGAGACAGAAGAGAGAGAAATTAGGGAATCCATTCCATTTACAATTGCACCAAAAATCATACGTTAACTCGGAATTAACTTAAGCAGAGACGTAAAGGGTCTATATTCTAGAAACTACAAATCACTCTTGAAAGACATTGAAGAAGACACAAAAAGATGGAAAAATATTCCATGCTCGTGGATCGGAAGAATTAACATAGTTAAAATGTCTATGCTACCCAGAGCAATCTATACTTTCAATGCCATCCCAATCAAAATACCAATGACATTTTTCAAAGAACTGGAACAAACAGCCCTTAAATTTGTGTGGAACCAGAAAAGGCCCCAAATCGCCAAGGAAATGTTGAAAAGGAAAAACAATGGGGGCATCACGTTGCCAGATTTCAAGCTATACTTCAAAGCTGTGATCACAAAGACAGCATGGTACTGGCACAAAAACAGACACATAGACCAATGGAACAGAATAGAGAACCCAGAAATGGACCCTCGGCTCTTTGGGCAACTAATCTTTGATAAAGCAAGAAAAAACATCCAGTGGAAAAAGTCCTCTTCAATAAATGGTGCTGGGAAAATTGGACTGCTACATGCAAAAGAATGAAACTTGACCACTCTCTCACACCATACACAAAGATAAACTACAAATGGATGAAAGACCTTGATGTGAGACAGGAATCCATCAAAATCCTAGAGGAGAACATAGGCTGCAACCTCTTTGACATCAGCCACAGCAACTTTTTTCATGACACATCTCCAAAGGCAAGAGAAACCAAAGAAAAAATGAACTTGTGGGACTTCATCAAAATAAAAAGCTTTTGCACAGTCAAGGAAACGGTCAAAAAAACTAAGAGGCAGCCCACGGAATGGGAGAGGATATTTGTGAATGACACTACAGATAAAGGACTGGTATCCAAGATCTACAAAGAATTTCTCAAATTCAATACACGAGAAACAAATAAACAAATCATAAAATGGGCAGAAGATATCAACAGACACTTTTCTAATGAAGCCATACAAATGGATAACAGACACATGAAAAAATGTTAGCCATCAGGGAAATTCAAATCAAAACCACACTGAGATACCACCTTATGCCAGTTAGAATGGCAGAAAATTGACAAGGCAGGAAACAACAATTGTTGGAGAGGATGTGGAGAAAGGGGATCCCTCCTACATTGTTGGTGGGAATGCAAGTTGGTACAGCCACTCTGGAAAACAGTGTGGAGGTCCCTTAAAAAGTCAAAAATAGAGCTACCCTATGATCCAGCCATTGGGTATTTACCCCAAAGATACAGATGTAGTGAGGAGAAGGGCCTTATGCACCCCAATGTTCATAGCAGCATTGTCCACAATAGCTAAATCGTGGAAGGAGCCGAGATGCCCTTCAACAGATGACTGGATTAAGAAGCTGTGGTCCATATATACAATGGAATATTACTCAGCTATCAAAAAGAACGATTTCTCAACATTGCAGCAACATGGACGGCATTGGAAGAGATAATGCTAAGTGAAATAAGTCAAGCAGAGAAAGACAATTATCATATGGTTTCTCTCATCTATGGAACATAAGAACTAGGAAGATCGGTAGGAGAAGAAAGGGATAAAGAAAGGGGGGTAATCAGAAGGGGGAGTGAAGCATGGGAGACTATGGACTCTGAGAAACAAACTGAGGGGCTCAGAGGGGAGGCGGGTGGGGGAATGGGATAGGCTGGTGATGGGTAGTAAGGAGGGCACGTATTGCATGGTGCACTGGGTGTTATATGCAACTAATGAATCATGGAACTTTACATCAAAAACTAGGGATGTACTGTATGGTGACTAACATAATATAATAAAAAAGAAAAAGAAAAAGAAAGAATGTAGAGCAGAATTCGCAAGCGTTGCCAATGTGAATGCAAAATGGGGCAGTCACTCTGGAAAGTGTTTCACTACCTTTTAAATAAAGCTAAGCATACACATACTATATGATCCAGAATCCTACTCCTTGGTATTTACCCAGGAAAAATGAAAACTTATGTTTACCAAAAAACAAAACAAAACAAAACAAAACCCTTGCACAGGAATGTTTCATAGCAGCTTTATTTATAATACTCAAAAATCGGAAAGAACTGAAGCCCCTAGCTGGTGAATGGATACACAAATTGTGCTGTGTCTGTTAGAGGGTTGCAGGGTTCTCGTCTCACGGAGCCCAAGAACAAATCTCACAGACACAAAAGGATGAAGTGAAGTGAAAGTTTATTAGGGTAAGGTGACAACAGAAAGGAAAGAAAAGGCTTTCTGCAGTGACCGGGGTCCCGAATGGGTGGCCACTGAGGGCTGTCACTGGCAGTCTTTACTGAGAACTGACCAGGAAGCTTGTGCCCTTGAGATTCTGGTGCGGTCTTCGTTTGAGCACGGACTATTGATAACCCCCTTAATGGCTTACTTCTTTGAGGTTTGGTCATTTTCTGTGATTACAATGTAGCCGCCAAAGAAAAATACTCCCTAACATCCGGGGCCACGTGGTCTGTTCTGGTCTATTCCGTTTTCTCTTGTCTTAGGCTTTTGTGGCCAGAAATAATTTCAAAGCCTAGTCAGCCCCATCCCCCAACGAAGGCTCCCTGTCTACACCTTAACCCTTTCGTTACTCATATCCATCCAACAAATGGAATATGACTCAGCAGTAAAAGGAACCAACAGCTTGCCTGGATCTCAAAGACATGATGTTGATTGGAAAACGCCAGTCTCAAAGGTTACATCCTACATGATTTCATCTACATGACAGTCTCAGAAAGACAAAACTGTAGTGACAGAGAACTGAGCAGTGGTTGCCAGGACTTAGGGGAGGGTTCCTAGGGAAGGTGTGACTACAAAGGAGCAGTACCAGGGAATTTCTTAGGGTGATGGAGGTATTCTGTACCCTGATTATGGTGGTGATCGCACAAATCTATATTTTTAAAAAGTTATGGAACTGTGCACCCCCAAAAAGGTTAGTTTTACTGTAAGTTAACCTTAAAAAATTAAATTAAATTATAGAACACAAAATAACAATAATAAATCTATTACATGTTAACATAAATAACACAACTTGTGGAAAATAGTTATATTGTAACAAGGAGAAGCTTAGCATGTCTGACTCCACTTATTTTTATTTCCCTTGCTGCTGTGACCTATATATAGCTTAGAACTTTCTGCTTACCCCTGTGCGTAGGCATGGTGTCATCAAAGAAATTTTGCTTACAGCCAAGAATTACAAAACCGATTTCTTACCCAAAACCTACCTCATCCAAGGAGGTAAGAAATTACGTACAGAAATGACTATGCTATGTTTAAGAGTTACAGGAATGACCTGACCAGAATCCTGTAACAAAAATCAGCTGACCAGGACAAAGAAGCTACACGCCCTTCCTCAGATGGCAACAGACATCAGTCACCCTTTGACTCCCACCCCTCCCAGTTCCCTGCTCAAATTTTTAACGCTCAGAGAGATGGGTTTTTGGGACAATAGTCTGCCATCTCCTTGGCTTGCTAGCTTTCCAAATACAGTCTCTTTCCCTGCCCCAACTTCTTGCTCTCGACTGATTTGTGTGTTTTCCAGCAGGTAAAAAAGGCTTGGACTTGGTTACAACATTCCCAAAAGAAAAAAAAAATGTGGTGAGAAAATTGGCATTGTCTTACGATTTTGCAAATCTCTTTAAGTAATGTCTGCTTTGGTATTTGACACTGGATTCTCATATATGCTTCTGCATTCGATTTCTTCTGTTTTTTTTTTTTAAGATTTTATTTTATTTTTTTTTTATTTATTTGACAGAGATAGAGACAGCCAGTGAGAGAGGGAACACAAGCAGGGGGACTGGGAGAGGAAGAAGCAGGCTTCCAGCGGAGGAGCCTGATGTGGGGCTTGAACCCATAACGCTGGGATCACGCCCTGAGCCGAAGGCAGATGCTTAACCGCTGTGCCACCCAGGTGCCCCTGATTTCTTTTGGTTTTGCACATCATGTAGTCTCAGAAAAATTCAATTATACACTCATGAGATAAGAGTAAATTAGGCAAATATTCTTAGTATTATTCTGAGAATAGTATGACCTCATGTCCCCCCAGAAAAGTGTTGGGGACCCTTTGGGTTCCCTAGAGCACACTTTGAAAACCACTGGCCTGTGATACAACTTTCTACCAGAGGAAGTGCTTTTCTTTGTACGATTAATTTTTTAGAAAAATATTTCTTTATTCTCCACAGAAATAAAGTCACTTAACATAGTTATTGTTTGATTATGATACACAATCATAATGTTTAAAGTCAAAGTTGGACGTTATTGTAGTTAGAGGACCACTTTGATTTATGATTTCCAGCAATGAATTGCCCAGGAACATGCCAAAGATGTTATTTTCATTTTATGGGATTAAGAATATCAGTTATTTGCCATCAAAACTTTAACGCTGTCATTTCTTTATTTGAGTAAGTAATAGTATTCCTTGCAAGAGGAAACTCACCTTGGTTGAAAAGATGTTTCCATAACTGCAGGTCATAACTGCAATGTTATATGGGCAGAGCTGTTCTGCTTATAACCCATTTACAGTCTCTAACTCAGAAAGCTTTACCTCCTCAGAAACCACGAAATCAATAAGCAGCTTAGGTAATCTGCACATATGTATATTGGGACTGGTTGCAGCATCAGAAAGAGCCATTTCCCTGCCTCTCTGAGTGTTGGGCAATGCAAAGCTGGGGCAGGTGCCACCGCCCTGGGGCTCTGACTCTGCAGGTTTGCCTGGGTCTCGGCTCTGAAAGTCCACCACCATCTCAGGTAACAAAGACTGTAACAGGATAATCTGACATAGTCTAAACCATAGTTGGAGCTGTGTTTCCCCAGTAACCAGTCTCATTATCGAGGATTGGAAGCTGACCATCTCGCTAACAATTACAGATGGCTCGACTACCTTTCCAGCCACTCTCACAAGAAGTCAAGGCAGCCAGGCCTTCAGTGGAAAAGGAGAAAAGAAAGACCAAGCTAGCAAGACTCTCCTTTGTCCTAGAATATTGTGAATGAAGGGGAAGTTTTTCTTCTCTAACTAGGCCTTGTTGAAACACTTAAGAGTCTAGACTCCCAGGGAGCACTCCATGGCCCAGGATCTCCTTTAGAGGGAATCCTGGATCTAGTATGCAGACTATGTCAAGAACTCTCACACAGAATGGTGGTTGCCAGGGGCAGCCAGACTGTGTGGGTGGTACAGGAAGTGGGGAGAGTCGGCCAAAAGGTACAGACTGCAAGTTATGAGATGACTAAGTTCTCAGGCTGTGCTAAAGAGATAGTGACCACAGTTAACAACACTGTGTTATATACTTGAAATTTGCTAAGAGTAAATCTTCGATGTTTCACCACACACAAAACAATGGTAATTACGTGAGGTGATGGAAGTGGTCATCATTGTGCATGTACCAAATTGATGCAGGCTGGCTGGGTCCAAGGATCAGACGGGGTCCCACAGGATCCGCCAAGAGGGCACTTGGCTTTGGGCAGGGTAGAAATCAACTGTGAGTTGAGAGGAGGTGAGAGCAGAGTTTGTGGAAGACCTAGAAAGAGAACAGGTACAGACAGAGGGTCCGGGAGGCTTGGGAGGAAGAGTGAGTCTCATCTTTGCTTGGTGTCTGGGGTTTTTATTGAGGGATGTGGTCTGATGCACGTGTCCTCTCGCATCCAGCAACAAAGACGAGTGTTTAGGTGTTCTCCGTAAGTCACCTATGCCCTGGAGCCAGGGGTCTTGACATGATGACCCCGCCTGGTCACTCCTCAGGTGTTCTCTGTTGTGCTGGGAGTTAAAGAAATCATTAACTCTTTGACCTTTACAAGGACGACACACATTATCTGTACTATAAGGCGTGTGTAAGGGGGGGTGCAGGTCCTAGCAAGAAAAGAAGCAGGAAAGGGAGCAAAAAAGCAGTCCTTCATGGGGTCCCTTTAGTTTCCCTGCCACAAAATCATCCTGTTGTACACCTTATATGATAGTATCTATCAACTATATCTTAGTAAAGCTGGGAAAAATCATCTTTCAAGAATTAAAACAAAAGAACTCCTACAAGTCAACAATAAAAAGAAAAAGAACCCAGTTAAGATGTGAACGCGGACTTGAGTGGACGTTTCTCTGAAGAAGATCTGCAAACACTCAACAGTCATATGAAAGATGTACAGCATCATTAATTGTCAGGAAAATGCAAATCAAAGCCACAGTGAGGTACCACTTCACAAATATGGTACGTGTCAACATTAAAAATAAAAGAGCCAGTTACCATACTATCAAAATGAGTTTATTCAGTAACAGCAGAGGAATTGCAACTGGGGACAAGCAAACTATGGAAACCACGGGCAAGTCTGGAGAACGAAGGGAAGGTCAATTTTTTTTAAAGATTTATTTATTTATTTGGGGTGGGGGGAGGGGAGGAGAGCATCTCAAGCACACTTCACATTGAGTGGGGAGCCCAACGCAAGGTTCGCTCTCACAACCCTGAGATCATGACCTGAGCGGAAACCAAGAGCCGGACACTTCACTGACTGCACCACCCAGGTGCTCCAGGAAGGTCAACTTTTATGAGGTTTTAAGAGGAAATTGGGGAAACTCGTTTTGAAGAAAAGTTTGAGAAGAGTAAGACTCTGAGGCTGTGGTGATTTGTCATCAGCCAGCAGTGGTTAGTGTGCTGTTCCCTGGGCCAAGACAGAGCCTCCTTCTTTTTTATGAAATTCCTACCTGTGTCCTCCCTGGTCGAGGTCAGAGTTCTGTTCCTTCTTGCTGCTGGTTACGGAAGCAGCAGCGAGTGGTGTACATGTGACAGTCCCCACCCAGGGCTTCCCAACTCTGTTCTTACCTGAGGCTTTCTAGGTCTGTTTTCACACAGCTATAACAAAAATAAGAAAAACAGAGAATAAGTACCGGAGAGAATGTGGAGAAACTGGAAGCCTCTCTCATTGCTGGTAGAAATGTGAAACGGTATAGGCAGCGTGTAAAACAGTTTGGAGTTCTCAGAAAGTTAAACGTAGAATTAGGAAGCAGCAATTGCATTCCCAGGTATATACCTGAAAGAACTGAAAAAACCTTGTGCACAGACGTTCATCGTGGCGCTATCAATGACGTTCAAAAGGTGGAAAGAGCCCAAATAAACAAATAAACAAATGTGGTATATAAATACAACAGGATGTTGTTTAGTTTTAAAAAAGAAAGAAAATTTCGCAATATGCTACAGCATGAATGAAACCTGAAAACACTGTGCTAAATGAAATAAGCCATTCACACACACACACACACACACACACACACACACACGTAATTCCAATTTATGAGATCCCTGGAGGAGGCGGACTCATAGAGACAGACAATAGAATGCTGGTTGTCACAGGCTGGGGGACAGAGAAGTGACCGGTTACTGCTGGGGAGAGACTGCCTGATGGGGACCCGGTCTCCTTGGCTGTAAGACAAACGATATGGCGCTGGGTAGAGGGGATGTTTGCACAACCTTGTGAATGTACTGCATGCTGCTGAACTCTATACTTTACCTTTTTATTTATTTTTTATTTTTTTTTTTAAAGATTTTATTTATTTCTTCGACAGAGATAGAGACAGCCAGTGAGAGAGGGAACACAAGCAGGGGGAGTGGGAGAGGAAGAAGCAGGCTCATAGCAGAAGAGCCTGATGTGGGGCTCGATCCCAGATCGCTGGGATCACGCCCTGAGCCGAAGGCAGACGCTTAACCGCTGTGCCACCCAGGAGCCCCTATACTTTACCTTTTTAAAGATGTATTTCTTTATTTTATAGAGATAGAGACAGAGAGACAGAGAAAGAGAGCCAGCGAGAGCACAGCAGGGGGAGGGGCGGAAGGAGAGGGAGACGGAATCTCAAGCTGACTCCCCACCGAGTTTGGAGCCCGACATATGGTTTGATCCCACGAATCTGAGATCATGACCTGAGCCAAAATCAAGAGGCGGACACTCAACCAACTGAGCCACCCAGGCGCCCCTGAACTGTATACTTTAAAATGGCTAATTTTATGTTCCTTAAATTTCACCTCAACTTTAAAAAAAACAAAAAAGCAGGAGAGGGTCCTTCATGGTGAGGAATAGCCTGGAGACCAGTGCACAGATCATGGAAAAGAAAA
The DNA here is from genome assembly GCF_023065955.2 of Ursus arctos. NCBI lineage: Eukaryota > Metazoa > Chordata > Mammalia > Carnivora > Ursidae > Ursus > Ursus arctos. The sequence continues at coordinate 35,101 of NW_026623019.1, forward strand.
GAAAAGAGATCTTTGGCACAACGTAGGTGTGCAGGCCAGGAGCTGAGAAGAGGTCCCTCAGCCTGTCGGCCTCCCTTACTGAATGGCATTGACCACTGTCATCCTTATCTGAAGCTCAGATTTTATTTTGTTCTGTTCTTTTTTTTTTTAAAGATTTTTTAATTTATTCATTTGACAAAGATAGAGACAGCCAGTGAGAGAGGGAACACAAGCAGGGGGAGTGGGAGAGCAAGAAGCAGGTTCCCAGCGGAGGAGCCTGATGTGGGGCTCCATCTTAGAACGCCGGGATCACGCCCTGAGCCGAAGGCAGACACTCAATGACTGAGCCACCCAGGTGCCCCTATTCTGTTCTGTTCTTATCAGAAGTACCTGTGTTATTCCCACGTCTGTACTCATGCTTTCTTCACTGTTGCAACCAATAGGTTATCTTGAGAACTGACATGCTTGGAAAACCAAGAAAAGGAAGTGTGTGTTGCAAACAGCTTTGGCCTGGAGAAGAGGTGATAATGCAGAAAATGGAGCAAGAGTTGAGAGGAAGGATGCAGACAGCCTTCCCGAAAACCTTTGGGACAAGCACACATTCAGAGGCATGAGAAAAGGCTAGACTCCCAGCATTCACTCAGGTGGGCTAGATAGACTTTTATGTGGAAATCTAGAGAACTTGGGGACATCTGGTTTATACTGAGAAGCACACAATACGGCAGAAATCTGCCTGTGGAGTGGAATTCTGGAAAGGCTCATGGCCCAGAACATAGTGCGTGACTCCAGGCACAGCACCTGCCAATCCCGAGAAGACTGATAATTCTCATAACATTCCCGTAACATTCAGGGAGAGGAATTCACACAAAGGTCAGACTAGCATCTCAAAATCCGGCTCGCAACCCTTGCCTTTGAAATCCCAAAAGTTGCAGAAGAGATCGTATGAAAAGTGCCACGATAGGAGTTTCTTGGGGAGGCTGGGGCTTGGTAGAAACTGTCATTAGTTCTGGTTGGTGGCAGCCTGCCCTAGCACCAAGCACAGGGACTCTCTGGGGTATCCAGGATTGTTGGTGATGACACCAAAGCACAGCTGGGAGACCCAGGGGACACAGGCTCCATGTGGCTGGGATGATGGCTGATGCCGAGAACGCTATCTGGCACACAGGAGCTGATAAAAATACTGATATGTATCTGAATGAGTGGGAGATAGAGAAGGGGGCTTGATCCCAGCTGCAAAGGAAGAGACCTTACTGAACCCTCATGTGCAGTCACTAAGGAGCACGGAAAAGAAAGCTGCTGAGTCAGAGCTCAACCCCATCAAAATCCAGAGTGGGGAGCATCACTGCAATTCCTTCATTACAATGCATTCAGGTTATTGTTTGGTTGGTTGGTTGGTTGTTTTTTTGTAGGCTCCACACCCAGCATAGAGCCCGATGTAGAGCCCATGCAGGGTCTAACATAGGTCTTGAACTCATGACCTTGAGATCAAGACCTGAGCAGAGATCAAGAGTCAGAGGCGTAACCCACTGTGCCATCCAGGTAACCCTGTTTTGGTTTGGTTTTAATCCTTCTATTTTCAGACACTAATTTGTCACTTACTTGTCCATAAAAATTCCCTTCACAAAAAATATAAAAAGGAGCCTGAAAAATATGGCTTAAGGAGTTTTTTGTGTCTCCTTCTGGTAGTTTCTTGTATACTCCACCACAGTTTCACTTTTAATTTTGGGTAACTACCAGCTGTGGGAATTGACTTCTAAGTACTTTACGGACCACACCCACGAAGGCCGAAATACTGAAACAGACAGAATGCACTCCAGAAGGCTAGGAGCTCACCGGGACCTCAAGTGCTTAGCCGTAATTTGCATATTAATGGGACCATCAAGGAGCTTGCGAAATTCCTTTACAAACCGGTGAAGGAAGTCTGAGATTTAGGACCCAACCTTTTTTTTTTTTTTTTAAAGACTCATTTATTTATTTGAGAGAGAGAGAGAGAGCGGGATGGCGGGGCAGGGGTGGGGGCGTGGGCAGAGGCCGAGGGAGAGGGAGAAGCAGAGCTGAGCGTGGAGCTGAGCGTGGAGCCCCATCCCAGGACCCTGAGATCATGACCCGAGCCAACGCTTAACTGACTGAGCCCCCCAGGAGCCCCAGGGACCAAACTCTTATCCAACAGACTATCAGCTGCCAGTTACCAGCATCCAGGGATGTCATGCTGTGTGGTCTTAAGCTCTAAAACACCCTCTGCTCTCTTCTCAGCCGAAACGTCTATATTTCCATTATAAACATTGTGCATGGAATGTTAGTAAGTCCGTAAGATTTCCGTGACTACATTTTTGGAAGGCAACTCTGCACTATTAATTAATTAATTACAACGGACAGCACATGTTTACAGCCAGGCACCCATTTCAGGCACTGTAAAAATATATGTGCAGGCTTACTGATGATGTTCCCACCCCTACAAAAAAACACTCAAAAAATAAAAAATGGAAAACAAATTGGAAACAAGTTAACGCCTACCCACAGGAGAAAGATGAGTGAAGTCATGATCTATGCAGACTGAGACACAGGGACGCTGGTGAGGGACGCCCTGCTGGGTGCCCGAGGTTCGGTCTCCAGGGCACAACAGCTCTACCAGGGCACCTGTGACTTGGCATTTGCTTCCTTGCTGAGACCAGTGAGCTCTGACCTCCATGCTGTCCCTTCTGTCCTGCTCCCCTTTGTCACGTCAGACGACCCCGGTTCCGCGTATAGTGAAGCTCTGCGCACTCTGCCTTGATCTGATGGCCTCACAGCCCAGTCATCAGACTTTCCCTCTGAAACACTTTGGATTCAGCAGCTCACCACCCCCACTGTCATTTCTCACCTAAACGCTGGTACCAGCCTCCTAACCGGCCTCCTTGTGTCCGCTCTGACCCTTTTTGCCACACACGAATCGAAGAGATCATTGCACAATGCAAATTATTGTGTCATTCTTGAACCCTCTGATGGACTCCCCCACATTTGGAGAGAAGTTGACATTGCCTCACGGAGGCCACACCTCTTGGCTTTATCTTCCTCTCTGTTGCTGTCAGTTGTCTCTCAGCCACCCCAATCTCACTCCCTTTCTGGGCCTTACACAGGCGGTTCCTTGTGTTTCCAACACTCATCTTTCAGATCTTCCCAGAGCTGCTTCCTCTTCGTCATTCAGATCTTTATTAAAGTCTCTGCTTTTCAGAGAGGCCATCCCAAATATCAGATGAAAGCAGTTTCACAAATTCTTATCTTTTCCACGGTAGATACCAGTGCCCTACATGATCTTTTATTTTTGTTTAAATATTTATTCCTATCTTTTCAGAAGATAGGACTCGTGGGGAGGACTCTGGCTTGTGATTGGAAAAAGACCCAGCTCACAAGAGGGAATCAAAACATGGAGGAAGAGCAAAGAGTAACACACCAAATTGTTCACATTGGTTTCCCTGAGCATGGGGAAGGCAAGAGAGATGAGAAAAAAATAAGACCATAAAATTTTTTTTCATGTCCATGATAAGAATGAATGTATAGTGATAACTGTTTTGCACATACATAAAAGCGAGCATGTGTTAATGTGTGCTTATGTGATTAATGAAAAATTACTTATGACTTTTGATAAAGATAGGCAGGAAGACTTCATTTAAGGAGGCTACCACAACAGGGTGTGTAGTCAGGGGAGAGAAAGAGGGTTGACTCAGAATACAACAAAGAAAAATGGGAACTTACAACCCAGCAAGTCAGTGGATAGAAAACTTAGAGGAAACATCAAGGGTAGAGGGGAGTCTGGCCCAACAGGATCCTGCTGAACCCTAACAGGACCCTGCTGAAAGCAGGCTAGGGTGATCAGATAGGACCCAACACCCCTGAAGAGGCCATGCCTTGAGCTTCCGTGATGGGCGTCATTGTCAATGAGCTAATAGCATGCTGAGAGCAAGTACAGGAAATACATGTGGGGGCCCTGCTGGGGGTAGGAGCCAAGGCTGTCAGCAGGGAAGGCAAGCGTATCAAAGACAAAAGTCACCAGGAGAGGCCTGCCCCAGCGGCCCAGCAGCCTCTGCCCGCCCTCATGAGGCCAGATCACCTGCAGGTACGGTTCCAATGAGGACGTGGATGCCGCAGAGGTGTGACTGGTTCCTTAGCCCTCTCCACCACGCAGCTCTGTGACTGCCTGGGAGAACCTTACATACAAGCAGAAAAGTCCCAGGATAAAAATGGATGAACCGTCCATACACTTTTTAAAATATTTTGCTTATTTATTTGACACAGAGAGAGAGAGCACGAGCACACAAACAGTGGGAGTGGCAGAGGCAGAGGGAGAAGCAGGCTCCCCACTGAGCAGGGAGCCGGATGTAGGACTCGATCCCAGGACCCTCTTATCATGACCTGAACTGAAGGCAGACATTTAACCGACTGAGCCACTGAGGGGCCCTGAAACCACATCACTCTTTGAAAATTTGATAAAATCCCTGATAATTTCCCTGGCCATTCGATATTTTATTATCTGTAATCTTTCAACACATCTATTTGGATGAAGTTTATTCAGTAATCAATGGATGGCAGATATGTCTGTTTTGTCAATTTAGACTGTATTTTCCTCTGAGTTTATCGTCTCCATTTTATGGGTTTCAACAGGGCCAATGGCTTTCAAGTTCGATTATAAGAAACTCTCGTTTTCTACATAGGTTACAACTGGCCATTGGTCTTGGTTCAGATCATGGTAGTCTGTTACTTATTTACTTCCAGTATAATTAACATACAGTGTTATGTTGGTTTCAGGTATAGATAGTTGCATTTTTATGGAAACAAAGCTAAACTTGGGATTGCGCTCTGACCAAAAGTTCACTAACAGCAAATAAATCATAACCTGTTAAGTAAAGTCTTCAAGGCAAAAATACTATAGTAATCCACTTTGAGCACTTATGTGGTCATGCTCCCTGTCACTGTCTCTGAGATTGTGAAAGCAGAGTGGAATACAGATCATCCTTGTTTAATAGACGAGAACACTGTGTTTCATGGGTATGAAGTAACTTGGTCAAAGTGACACTGGTGTTAGTGGCTGAACTTTTGAGAGCTGGAAAATGCTCATTGTTGGAGCCGTACAATGGTGCTGTGATCCGGTCTCAAGCTGTTAAGCCCATGTTGAGTGTGAGGACTGCATAAATGCAAAAGCAAAAATGTTCTGATAGGAAATGAGAGAGAACTTTATTGAGCACTTTTTTTGGGCAAAAGATTTAAAATAAGCATAAATAAGGTTGATGCACTCAGAGAACTATGGAATACTTTCATAATTTCTTAAAGAATTGTAGTGAAAACGGAGTATCCCAAGATTTCCCAGCTGTTAGTAACACAGTGCTACCACGTGAACACCAATGCCAGTCTCGCAGCTCTGAGCGCCCTCCAACCACATCACGCCGCACTCGAGGTGAGCCCCTGTACTCTTGGGCCTCTCGCGGGTGCTGCTACTTGGTACTTTTCACTGTGCTGCTCTCGTGCCCTTTAAGCCCTGGAAGCAAGGCCAGCGGTGGAGGCTCAGCTTCCTTGTTGCCCCACAGCTCTCAGATGAGATGAATGTTCCTCTCTTAATCCAGGTCACGGTGGGTCACGTGAGCCACAGTTTTCCCAAAGCCTATTGAAACCACATCAGTAACGTGGAGCTGTCTTGTTCATTACTTACCCAAGTCGACAAATCCAATTTGTGAGATAATATCAAATTGTGGTGAGGAACTCTGGGGTCATTCTACCTCAGTTTGAGCCCTGGCCCCACCACTCATTGTTGGTGTGGCCTCGAGTGCCATAACGAATCTATTTCTGTTTTCCTGCATTTTAAGTGCAGGCAATGCCCAGGGGTTTCTCCTGACACGCCGACTGTGTATTAATGGGTCAGCACCAGCTTGACATTCCACTGACTCGCAGTAAATGTGCTATTATTCTTTTTGTGTTGACACTGCTGCAAACTGTGAATAATACAGACTTGTCCTCAAGATGTTTCTAGTTCAGTTCAGTTCATTTGGGTCAGTGGAGTTTATTTCAACTATTTGTCAACGGTTAATAATAAAAAAAAGTATTCTTCTAAAAAAGATGAGAGTCTTCAAAGAAATATAGGCTGTTTGGTAAACAAATAATTGTAATGGGTACAATAAAAAGAAGTGTGAGTAAGGTAAAAGGTGCAGCCACAGAAAAAGACACCAGGAACTTTAAATTTTATTGTAATATTAACCTTAAAAATAAAACTGTTAGTTATTTTACCAGCAAAATGGGTTTATTTGGGAATAACAGAGAATTGCAAGCTATAGCCCAAGCAAAGACAAGTCCAACGAACAAAGGAGAGTAACTGTGATTTCATGAAGAAGGTGCAGGAAGTTGGGAGGGGTTGTTCCGAACGCACATCCATTGAAGAAAGGCAAGAGCTCAGGGTGGTGTTTCTCACTGGCTGAGTTGCAGGGATAGTTGATTTCTTGCCCGTGATGCAATCAAGATCTTTTCCTTTTGGGGCCTGATATTGACCGTTCTTTCCTGTTGAAGATTCTTCTGCTGGAGCGTGTAATTGACAATTCTTCTATGATGAATGTTGAATAGTACTGCTCCCTCTTGGAGCCTCCGCTTCCAGCCTCTCAAGTCTACTTGAGTGAGGTTTCCCTTTGTTAATTTCCACAGTAATATGAGCCAGGCTACATTGGCGGACCTGCACTTCCCAACCACACTCCATGGAAAGCTGGAATGGGATCAAGTGCCAGGACATTCCACTATTCAACTAGACAGTGGTGAACGGGGATAGAAAGGTAAGCTTTGAGCCAACAGAGGGCCGAAGTCACATCAGTGGAGCTAAGATCAGCTGACCAGGCTGAGGGGAGAAGCAGCACTAAACAAGGAAATCACCATAGCGTTCAGTGAGTCAACAGCAGAAAGATGAGGGCCTTGGCTGTGGTTTCAAATGGAGTTTGGAGTTCTGGAATTTTCTTCCCAGGCAAATGGCTTCAGGGTTTTGATGGTTGCTCCTTAAAAGAATGTTAAATAACAAGCAAACAAACAGAACCTATTCAACACCACACCAATTTTTAGGTTATTTAAATTGCCTTATCACTTGTTTACAAAAACAAAGAATTTATTTGCCAGGATGTTGCAGACAGGTTTTTAACACAGTACTGTCAACCTCTTGGAACCAATGTGACTCTTCCACTTTATAGAAAATAACCACCCTCTGACCTGGCTAAAGCCAGTCCTCATTGTCAAAGCAATCAGCCAAATCAAACACCAACTCACATTCTGACAGAAAAATCTTATTTTTTTGTTTAATTCAAATAAACACAGTATTGAAAGTCTGTGACAGGAGACTTGACAAGAGCCTGTTGCTTCCATAAAACATCACTCTCTCGGGGGTGAGGCATTCTCAAACTATCCCCTTGTTTAGCCCTCAGAAGTATTTGTTTATTTATTTATTTATTTGACAGACAGAGACAGCCAGCGAGAGAGGAAACACAAGCAGGGGGAGTGGGAGAGGAAGAAGCAGGTTCCCAGCAGAGGAGCCCGGTGTGAGGCTCGATCCCAAGGCCCTGGGATCATGCCCTGAGCTAAAGGCAGATGCTTAATGACTGAGCCACCCAGGCGCCCCTTTTGAAAGTTTTTATCATGAACAGATGTTGAACTTTCTGCTGCATATATTAATATAATCCTTTTTTACTTTTTATTATTATTTTTAAAGATTTTATTTATTTATTTGACAGAGATAGACAGCCAGCGATGGGGGGAACACAGGCAGGGGGAGTGGGAGAGGAAGAAGCAGGCTTCCCGCTGAGCACGGAGCCTGATGTGGGGCTCGATCCCAGAACACCTGGATCACGCCCTGAGCGGAAGGCAGACGCCCAACGACTGAGCCACCCAGGTGCCCCCCTCAGAAGTATTTAAATCCATGCTCCACAGTCAGTTTGGGAATGGGTGAGAGGCTTTGGTGAAGCAGGAGAAAGGCGGCTGTGGAAGGGAAGGTGAGGAAGGCGACTTTGCAGAGCAGAGATGCTTTTTAGAGCAGGTTAGCTGTAGAAAAGAATACACGCCCAAGGTGAGAATCTGGAAGTCGGTTAAATAAAAGCCATAGAACCTCCAGAAGTCTTCCCATATCCCAAGGGGTAGACATACCCCAACTTGAACACCAATGATCTAAGTTCCCTTAAGTTTGGCGTGTGTGCCAGGATTGAGTGGATTAAAAAGTACACTATCAGAGTAGTAACTGAGAGTGCTAGGAAAAACTTCTCCAAACTTGGAATTTAAAGAGGGAGATGCTGTATCCATACTAGAAGACAATTGTTCAACAATCCCACCTAAGGGTCATCTAACTCTCCAGGAAAAGAACTGATTGTTTATTTTTATTTTTTTTTAAAGATTTTTTATTTATTTATTCGACAGAGATAGAGACAGCCAGCGAGAGAGGGAACACAAGCAGGGGGAGTGGAAGAGGAAGAAGCAGGCTTATAGCAGAGGAGCCTGATGTGGGGCTCGATCCCATAACGCCGGGATCACGCCCTGAGCTGAAGGCAGACGCTTAACCGCTGTGCCACCCAGGCGCCCCCTGATTGTTTATTTTTAACTATTTATTATTAGTAGGCCCAGACATTGTACAGCCCTGTAAAGTTAGAAGTTAGACTGTAATAAACTGATCAGTTGATTTTTTTCTATGGTGGGAAAATTACATAACCCCAAATGTTACAGTTTAATTGCCCTATAGGACATTAACTAGGGCTGCATCAAGTTTAGCAATCATTATTCCCTTTTTTTCTCACTCACTGTAACAATCCTACTTTTTCAGATTCTCTTCTGAACTCACTTTATGTGTTCCCTCATTAATAAAGTAAATTATTGCACTCATATGTGGAATTTAAGAAATGAAACAAATGAGCAAAGGGGAAAAGAGAGAGAGAGACAAACGAAGAAACAGACTTTTTCTTTTTTTAAGATTTTATTTATTTATTCAACAGAGACAGAGACAGACAGCAACAGAGACAGAGACAGCCAGAGGGAACACAAGCAGGGGGAGTGGGAGAGGAAGAAACAGGCTCATAGCAGAGGAGCCTGATGTGGGGCTCGATCCCATAACGCCGGGATCACGCCCTGAGCCGAAGGCAGACACTTAACCGCTGTGCCACCCAGGCGCCCCCGAAGAAACAGACTCTTAATTAATAGAGAACACACTGACGGTTAGCATAAGGGAGGTGGGGGGGATGGGTGAACTAGGTGATGGGGATTAAGGAGTGTGCTTGTGAGGAGCACTGGGGTGATGTATAGAAGTGTAGAATCACTGTCTCGTACACCTGACGCTAATATAACACTGTATGTTTACTAAGTGGAATTAAAATAAAATAAGATAAATGAAATATTGGCGTGTCCTCACTAACTCTTTGGGTGAGAATTATGTTAACATTTAGATGATTACATGTTGACAGAGAAATATGCATGAAGTGCAGAGAAGGCACAAGGAAAGGGTATATGACACAGAAGAGGAGAGATGAAGAATACCAGGTGCAGATGGTACCTGAGTTCAGGGGAGGGGTGCAGGTTATTCTAGACAGAGGGAGCCTCATGTGTAGGAGCTCGATGACATGGGCATAGAATTATGCCAGGTAATGAGGCTGAGAGATGGGCAAACTGAGAGATCCAGGGCCATCCATGTCATGCTAATGAATTGGAGGTTTGCCTTGCATAAAAATAGGATACCTTGAAGAATTTTTAGCAAGCAAATGACCTAAGATGGATTTGTATTGGAAATACCAATTTTGTTTGAAGAGTGCTTACGTAGATGGAAGTAAACCCAAAGAAAAAGACACTAAATTACTGAGAAAGGAGAAGGGTATGAACTAAGGCAGTGGCAGTGGCAGTGGCAGTGAGCAGGTGCAGAATGACTTGAGGTATAGAGTAAATAGGGCAAGGCGGTTGCTTGGATGTGTGGGTAGGAAAAGAGAGGTAGGAGTTGGGAAAGGCTATACGCAACATTTGATAATTGATTATGAGGGGGTGGCAAGGAGGAGGAGCTGACCTACATCACCAATAATTCCTGCTTTAGGCACAGAGATTGCATCAGGCGGCAGCAACACACATTCAGCATGTGAAACAGAGAGAAGTAGGGCAAGGAAGAAAGTCCTTAAGTTCCTCACCTTTTACGTAATTCACACACATTATAGAATAAACTCTTTGTCTACCTGCCTCGCTCAAAATGCTATCCTTCCTTATGAAATGTTTGCCTGTCACATCTGATTCTGAATCATCCTAGTATCCATTACAGCCTAACATACACTTTTTTTTAATAATAATATTTTTTTATTATATTATGTTAGTCAGCATACACACTTTTTTTTTTTCAAAAGGTAAATCACAGGATGCCTGGGTGGCTCAGTCAGTTAAGCATCTGCCTTCGGCTCAGGTCATGGTCCTGGGGTCCTGGGATTGAGTCCCGCATGGGGCTCCTTGCTCAGCGAGGAGCCTGCTTCTCCCTCTGCCTGCTCCCCTGCCCCACTTGTGCTCTCTCTGTCTCTCTGACAAATAAATAAAATCTTTTTTAAAAAGTTTTTTAAAAAGACAAAAACAAAAGGTAAATCACATTTACCTTTTAACCAAATTTGCTAAATGGAATGGCTCTGTAATGCAAGGAATTGGGAAGATTAAGGATAGTTCTCCATTGAAAAAGCAGGAGGCAACTAAAGTGAATCCTTTCGAACAACAAACAAATATGGAAATATAGATATGTGTACGCTTGAGAGGGCCTAGATGCATTGACAGCTCAGTATCAACAAGCACACCCACCACCCAAATCTTGGTTTCTAAGTACCACTCTTATAAAAGGAATCAGAAATGGCTGACTCTAGGGCTGGGCTGAGAAAATACAAGATGAACCTGGAGTATCTTGTAGCATCATAAATAACAAAGTTCTTTTTTTTAAAGTTGATTTCTCTAGAGGACACAGGAGAAAACATGAAAGAGCCCCCAATGACCAAAGATGGAACAATTTGAACAACAAAAAAAAAATGTTAGAATTCTAGGTTGAGGTTGTCCTTTTCTCTTCTTTCAATACTCTCAAAATGTCACTCCACTGTCTTCTAGCTTGCATTGTTACCAAGAAAAATATGCTCTCATTCTCATCTTTGCTCTTCTGTATATGATATGTCTCTTTCTGGGGGCTGCTTTTAAGATTTTCTGTTTATGACTAGTCTTAAATAATTTAATTATGATGTGCTTTGGTGTAGTTTTCTTCATGTTTCTTGTGCTTAGGGATTCTGGAGCTTCTTGGATCTGTGAGTTTATAGACTTCATCAAATTTGTAAAACTTTGGCCATTATTTCTTCAAATACTTTTTGTGCCCCTCCCCATTCTCCTCTGGGGACTTGAAGTATATATTAAGCTAATGTGTGAATCTGCCATGCACACTCCAGTTCCAGTTTTTGTTTTCAATCTGTGTCATTTTGCATAGCTTCTATTGCTATTTTCAAGTTCACTGATTTTTTCTGCCAAGTCTAAAATATGTCATTCATCCCATCCAGGGCAACTTGCATCTTTGACGTCTTATTATATATTACTAACGCCAGTGGAGCCCACAGCACGAGTTTGTTGTATAACCTGCATGGCTGATTCTGTTATTCTTCTTAGAAAATATACCTCTGTATGGATACTTTCAAATGACCTTTGAGTGTGCAGATTCTTTCTTTTTCAATGAGTCTGTTGTTGAACTCTCTGTTGTGTTTTTCATTTCATTCATTGTGTTCTTCAGCACCAGAATTTCTTAGTTCTCTTTTATAAATTCTGTCTCCCTGTGGAACTCATTTTACACATGTATTGTTTTCCTGATTTTGTTGAGTTGTCTCTCTGTGTTCTTTTGTGTGCTCACTGAACTTCTTTAAAATAATTATTTTGAATTCTTTGCCAGGAAATTAATAGCGTTCCAGCGGAGACTGTAACTGGAAAAGTATTCATTTTAACCTCTGTTAAAATGTAGATGTAAGACAGCATGATTAATTCATTTAAGTGGAAAAAAATCAACAAAAATATATAATCAAAATGAATAAACTCTTGCATTCCTCCTCCTAGGGAAAACAAACTGTATTAGCAGCGGCACCTGTGTGGCTCGGTCAGTTAAATGTCTGTCTCCGGCTCAGGTCATGATCTTAGGGCTGGGACTGAGCCCTGCATCAGGCTCCCTGCTCAGTGGGGAGCCTGCTTCTCCCTCTGCCACTCCCCCTGCTTGTTCTCTCTCTCTCTCATTCTGTCAAATAAATAAAATCTTAAAAAAAAAAGAACTGTATTAGCACATTTTGCTCTGACATGGTAATACTGATCATCAACAATTGTTAGAAGATGGAAGAGGGATAGTCAAGTATCCTCCAGACTGAGAAGGCACTTTAAGACCAAAAAATGAAGGCCACTCCATACCGTTTACACAGTTTTATTCAGGGTAACGTAATGGCAGTGGGGGGCAGGCGGGGAGCATCAGGCAGATGACCATCCAGGTGCTGTGTGGCTATTCTCTGATAAGTCCAGACCTTAATCCACAGATTGTACAGGGCCAGTTAAAGTGGAGCCATCTGTGTACCAGAGGGGAGGGAGGGGAAGAAACTATGTTATCTCTACTAGTTATCTAAAGAACTTTAGGGAACATCAGAACAAGCCTTCTGCATGCTGGTCAAGGCATACATTAACCTCCAAAGGGCTTGTAACACAGAGCCCAGAGGGAGGTCATTGCACAAACGTAAACAAGATGTGGGGCCAAAGACGGAGTCAGTATTGTCAGCACTCTAACCAGCATTACAATGGCATTCTTACCTTCTACTGATTCTAAGATTAACCTTAGGAGATTCATACCTTGTTCTATATACCCTGCCAATGTCATAGCAGATTTCAGTGGATGCTATGGTAAAGAAAAAAATAAGCTTCAAAAATCTCCAGTGCTCCCTCTAGAACAACTCTACTGTGAGAGTATCTTAAGAAAGTGGCTTACAAATTTTTCTGGTTTTTGGTCCCAGCAGACAGGAAATGATACTCTAGCTCATAAGTGATATCATCGTTATAATCAAATCATATGACATCGTGCATATATTTTCCTTCTTGTCTAGAAAACTATTTGTTGAAATTAAATACTCATTCAGAAAAGTAGGCAAATCTAAGTATATAACTGATGAATTTTCACCAAGTGTACATATCTGTGTACCAGAACCCAGATCTAGAAAGAGAACATGATCAGCCTTGTAGAAACCTCTACAATACTGATTACCCTGACTCTGAACAACACAAATTAATTTTTTTGTATTTTTGAATCATGTAAAAGGAATCATATTGTCTATATTCTTTTATGCTTGACCTCTTTTGTTCAACATCATCTTGAGATTCAGTGATGCTATTGAGAATAGTTATAATTCATTCATTTTCACTGCTGAATGGTATTCCACTGTGTAAGCCACCATAATTTAGGAGATAATGTGTATATTTTCTTTCCAAAATAATTCACTGACTGCATTACACTTTACAAATTCCTTTGTGTAAAACAGGGTTTCTCAGCCTTAGTACCATCGACATTTTGGACTACATAATTCTTTGCTGTTAGGGACTATCCTATGCATTGTAGGGCGTTTATTAGCGTCCCTGGCCTCTTAGCAACATCCCCTGTCTGGTGATCATGACAATAAAGAACATTTCCAGAAATTGCCAAATGTGCCCTGGGAAGCAAAATTACCCCAGGTTGAGGACCATTGGTTTGAAGAATGGGACAGTTTTAGAGAAACTTGGGACATGTGTATGTGCCATTAGAGAAAGTCTACTTAAAAAAAAAGTTCATCTTGTTTTTGCTTAGATTTAAGCATGTGAGCAAATATAGCCTACTCATAAGTAATGCAACAAATAGCAAAACCCAAACTATTTCTTTTATTTCTTTAAAATACGTTTTAATTTTGGTTTTTTTGGGGGGTTATTTATTTTATTTTAAAATTTTTTTGGATTTAATACTTTTTATTTATTTTTATTTATTTATTTATTTATTTATTTATTTATTTATTCATAATAATATTTTTATTATATTATGTTATTCACCATACAGTACATCCCTGGTTTTTGATGTAAAGTTCGATGATTCATTAGTTGCATATAACACCCAGTGCACCATGCAATACCTGCCCTCCTCACTACCCATCACCAGCCTATCCTATTCCCCCACCCCTCTCCCCTCTGAAGCCCTCAGTTTGTTTTTCAGAGTCCATAGTCTCTCATGCTTCATTTCCCCTTCTGATTACCCCCCTTTCTTTATCCCTTTCTTCTCCTACTGATCTTCCTATTTCTTATGTTCTATGAAACCATATGATAATTGTCTTTCTCTGCTTGACTTACTTCACTTAAATCCCAGCTAGTTAACATACAGTGTAATATTAGTTTCGGGAATACCATAGAGAGCATACAACACCTGGTACTAATTGAAAATCTCCAAGAAACAGACTCTTAGCTCTGGAGAACACACTGATGGTTACCGGAATGGAGGTGGGTGGGGAATAGGTGAAATAGGTGATGGGGATTAAGGAGTACACTTATGACAACATAACACTATTTCAACAAGGGAGGAAGTGTACATAGCACATTAAAAGAGGCAACAAAGTCAAAGGCTTCTGCAAAGTGTGTGTGCGCAATATATTCAGATGTTACTCAACTCTTCTCAGAGTCACTTGGAGAGAGGATATCCAGAAAGAGAAAATAATTGAGAGCTTTACATAATAATCTCAACTAATTATCTCAGTCAATCATCTCTACATATATATAATCATATAATGTGCTTTCTGTAATCATCACAACAGTCCCAACAAGGTGGGTATTAACATCCCAAATTTGTAAATGGGGAGAATGAGGATTACAGACGTTAAACCACTTTTTCAAGATTATACAAGCAATAATCAGTGAAGCAGATCCCAGCTCAAGTCGGTCTTTCAACTACTATTGCTACCACTACCTTTCGTCTATTTCTTAAGAGTTTCCAGTTGAAGAACCACAGGAGTTTTCAAGTATTAAATATCTGATCCACACGAGCCTCAACTAACAATTCCAGCTAAAGTTCTAAAACTCGGCTTAGACATATCAGGTAAGAACAAGAGGCATGTACTTGTTCATCATTCTTTGGGTTGTCACTTGTTCCATTTGTACATGAACATTTCTGCCTTCCAAAACAGGATTAGCAACACAATATACTGTAGGAGTCCAGAAAAATGAAGTAGGAAAGACTTCCAGGACATACTATGGGGCCTTCCTTCCTAAATACACCCTGTCTGGAACAGTATTAAGCTGGTTTAATTTCTGCTACAAGCATTTACTGACCATCTCCTACGTTCTGGGCACTAAGCCAGGCCATGAGACTACAAAGGTTAAGGGAGAGAAGTTCCTTGTTCTAAAGAAGTGTATGGTGTGATAGGCAGAATTCTAAGATGGTCCTTACAATTGTTCTACTCTAGTGGGCATACCCTGCATTATCCCTCCACTTGCCTGCAGGCAGGACCAGTGAATAAAATGGGATATCACTTCTGTGATTAGGCTACTAATCAGTTGACTTTGGTTTAATCAAAAAGGAGATAATCCTGGGTGGACTTGGTCTACTCAAGTGAGCTCTTTAAAGGAAGGTGAAGTCTCAGAGAGAAGTGGGAGGAAGCAAACTGTTGTGGAAAGGACCACTTAGCAAGTAACTGAACAGCCTCCAGATATTGAGAGGAGTAGCTGACTAACAGCCAGCAAGAATATGGGGCCCTTAGTCATAAGGCCACAAGGAAATGAATTCCAGCAATAACTTGAGAGAGCTTGGAAGCAGATCTTTACGTAGTTGAGCTTCCAGATGAGTATGTTGTCAGCTGACATCTTGATTTCACCCTTGTGAGACCCTCAGCAAAGCCAGTTAAAATCTGCCAGATTCTTGCCCCACAGACACTGAGATAATACACTGGTACTGACTTAAGCCACTAAGTTTGTGGTAATTTTCTATGTAACAATAGGAAACTAATAAAAAGTGTATAATTCATTGTATTTTTTTAGCGTGGGAAATTGGTTTGTTTTCTTTTTCGGATTATAAAAGTATACTATTACATATTCATAGCCCCAAATCAGAAATTTATATGAAAAATATTCTTAATTCTAGAGCCAATCATTATTAAATACTTTCATTCTTTTTTTGATTAATGTTTTTAAAAAAGATCAAACATTACTGTTTGTCTTTCTATGCTACAGTATTGTATGCATCTTTCTATAATATTTCATGTTCATGTATATCTTTAAAAATCAATAAAGATAAAAAGGCAGCACTTACCACACTGTGTCCTACACATCTACAGGATGTTAATCAGCGTTTCAAGAATAAAAATGTTTGAGAAACACTGCTTACTATATTTTCTCTTTCGAAAATCATGATACCCATCAACATATTAAAACTAGAGGAAATCTGGCAAAAAAAAGAAAACATTTTAATTTTGTTATTATTTAACACACAAAGTTATTTCCTACCAGGGGAACACTCTTCCTCTTGCATACCTATTAACAGAGGAGCATCTTTTCATTAATAATATGAATTCAAACAATGGAGATATCTAAACCCTCTTGGATGAAATAAGGTAACACTCTTATCTTTCAGTGAGCACCATTACTTTCCTAGAGTCTAAGATGTTGAGTTAAATTATGTGGAGTCCCAAGTTTTTGACCTTGATTAGTGCAGAATTAAGAGGTAAGGACAAGGGTCTATTTAATTCCTACGGTATAGCTCTCAACATAATGTAATTGTACAATTCACCTCTTTAAAATTACTTTCACGAGTCTCCAGATCAAGAGATCAGACCTCACAGTACCATCAACAAATGCTTTTTACAGTGTTATATTTCTGGCAATGCATTTTAAGTGGGATTTTCATAAACTGGTATGCATCTGGAGGATAATCAGGAAAGACGGCAGGTTTATCTTGACATTTTAAACAACTGCAATTAGACATTTTTGTATAGACATAGAAGGCAGAAGCAGGATCAAAGCATAGCCAAAAGAGGCAAGTAGTCTTTAGCTCAATAAAAGAACATAAATTCAAAAAATGACAGCTATCCACAAGTGAATCGGGTGTTCTTACCATTACCTCTTCTCTGGCTTTATTTAAGTAGAGGTTAGAGGACAACCTGCTTGAGATATTGTTGGGAAATTTCCTACTCTCAATTCAATGCTGTTGACTTCTAAAGTCCAGTCAGTCTCCTATTGTGAACTAAAGGGTCTTCAGTCAAGGCCGATAGCAGTACAGTCTCTGCATTAAGGGGCAATCCGGGTTGGTTGCTTGAGATAAAAAAAAGAACAGTGTTCTTTCAGGAAAAGCCAATTTTGGAGATCCATGTACTTTGGCAGGCAATGTCTGAACAGTAAGTATAAATTAAGTTATAGCTCTGTACACCAAGGGCTATGAACTAAATTGTATCCTCCCCCCAAATTTAGATGTTGAAGTCTTAACCCCCAATGTGATGGTATTTGGAGATAGGGCCTTTTGAGAGGTAGTTAGGTTTAGATGAGATCATGTAGGCAGAAGTGCTCATGATGGATTTGTGCCCTTATAAGAGAAAACAGAGCTTGTCCTTGTGAGGACACAGTAAGATGGCCATCTGTAAGCCAGGAAAAAAAGCTTTCATCAGAACCTGATTACTGGCACCCTGAGTTCAGACTTCCACAGACTTCTAGCCATTGGAACTGTAAGAAATAAGTTTCTGTTGTTTAAGCCATCAAGTCTCTGGTATTTTGTTATGGGAACCTGAACTAAGACACCGAAGTTACACTAGCTCAAGGCCTGGGAGGGACCTAAGCCAGCGTGTAGACTATATCAGAGCACACAAAAATCTTAAGGATTGTGCATGAACTGTTTGGAATGTTAACTTTAAAAATAAAACTGCCACTTATTTTACCAGCAAAAATGGGCTTATTCAGAAATATCAGAGAATTGCAATCCAGGGCAAGAAAGCAAGCTGTGTCAAACCCATAGACAAGTCCCAAGAACCAAGGAGAGGAAGGTTCTCTTACAGAGGAAGTTGGGAGGGCTGTTACAAACAAAAAGTCCTCTTGGGTAAACCAGGGGTTTGAAGTATAATGGCTTTTCCTTGGTTGGGCTGGTGGAGCTGGGGAGAGAACGGTTCTTCCTCCTGCTGGAATAATACAGTAGCTAAAGCACCCTGGACTTGCAAGCTGAGTCTCTTCTTGTTGGGTCTACAGATGATGGGAAGTGATAGGGCATGAGAGCTCGTCCTTCTGGTTTCCTTTTATTAACTCTTCACAGTAATAACACGAGTTGTAAATCAATGGCAGACTGACTGGACTTATTTCACCGTTAAGTCCATCTGGGTCTCCCTAATAAGGAGAAAGACATAAGGTCTTCAGGGTTTCAAGGCATTCCTCTTCTTTCAAAGAGGCATTGAATGCTCAACCACCTAGCAGGAAAAAAATATTCTGAGTACATTTGTACTCCAAACTGGTGCAACGGTCCTACCTGTTTGTTACCTTAGCTTTGTACCTACCAAGTCACGTTCCCTTTGCAGGGTTGGCACCTGCAAAACAGGATGTATCTACAAGGTCCTTCAGGGCCAGTCATCACGAGAGCAGCATTTATGAAGCCCGGATTAGTGTAGCCTGCTTCTGTACATCATCCCCTTACCCAGAGCAGGCTATTATCCCTATTTCACACATGAAGTTCTGTGATTCGGGGTAGTCGGTTCATATTCGCTGTGGAACCAACAAGTAGCTCGAGACTGAACAGGGGCCTGCATGTTTCCCATACTGTCCTTCCCACGCATCCCGCAGCCTAACGGAGCTCTCCATCAGCTTCTTTAGATTCTGGAGAGGACAGTTAGGGTTATTCCAGACCGGGGTGGGGGAGCTTGTGGGGGAGAACGTGTCCGTGCCTGTACCTGATAAGGACACCAGGAATCCCGGCAGAGGTGCCGCAATTACAAATAGCCCGCGCACTTGCGTCGGCGCGCCACACTGGGTGGTGTGTCAGGAAACAGAAAGTACGGCTGGGGCGGTGCTGGGAGATGACGTACTTCCGGCGCGCGGCGGCGTCCGGACGCCCTGGGGCCTCAGGAGACGTGGAGGCGGGGCCCGAGGTGGGCGGGGCGCTGCTGGAGGCCTCTGGAGCGGGCCCTGAGCTTGAGGCGGGAGCTGAGGCGCGGGGCGGGGCCTCCTGACCGGCCGGGGCCGCCGCTGACGCCGCTGGCCGCCGCGAGAGTTGCGGTCGTTGCGGCGGGTGCAGCCGGCGGGTCCTGCAGCTGCGCTCCCTTCCCCGCCTCCTCAGCGGCTCCAGCCCCAGCCGCCCTTCCAGCCCTCGGCGTCGCCGCTGGCGCCGCCGCCCGACCCGCAGGCCGCCGCGGGCCGCGGAGCCCATGAGGGCGCGGGCCCCGCCGCCGCATCCGCGGCGTCGCCGTCGTCCCGGAGCGTCCCGAGCCGGCGCGGACATGGCCGCGGCATGAGCGCGGAGCCGCCGCCGGAGCCTGAGGACAAGGCGGCGTCGGAGCCCGCGGCGGGAGCCATGCCGGAGAAGCGCCCGGGCGCGCAGGCCGCTGGCGGCATCTCGGTGAGCGCGGGTGCGGGTCCCGGCCGTGGTGCTCAGCGCGAGGCTCAGGGTCAGGGGAGGCTGGGCGGGGCGAGAGCGCGGGGCCGCGGCCGGAGCGCGGGGTGGGAGCGCGGGGCCGGGCCCTGCGGCCCCCGGGCTTTGGGGAGACGTGCAGCGTCCGCTTCCGAGTCGGCTCCGGTTCTCGGAAAGCCCGTCCTTTCCGGGCTTAGCCATTGGATTCCTCACCACTGGGCTTTCCTAGCGCCGCTGTTCGCCACACAGAGCTCGAGGGCCTTATTGTTTCCAAGAGCGCTAGACGCGGGGCCCGGAGTATAAGTGATTCTGTTCTTTGGAGAGTTTTCAGACGTGTGATTGGCGATAGCATGTCCGTGGTGCAGTTTCTGGCCGAGCCTATATGATGTGTGCGGGCCTCAACCGGGAAGTTGGCGGTAGAGGCTGGGCAGCACCCCGCTTCTTCCTCCTCTTCCGTGGGAGGGCAGGAGCTCGGAACAAGCTGCTGACGCCAGGGCCCGGCTGCGGAGCGTGTACAGGCCGGTCTCGCGCTCCGCCTTTACTCCAGGTTCAGGTGGCTTCCGAAGCCCTGACTTAATTGGCCCGGGTTCGGCAGAACAGCCTTTGTCAGTGGCGCTTTGGTTCGTTGTGGGGGAAGACTAAGCAGAGAGAGTCAGTCATTTCTTAAAGACTTTTTTTTTTTTCCTTTTTTGGTCTGTTTAGGACAGGAAATACAGAAATGTTACAGTACTAGAAACTAACACACACAAAAACCTTGAAATTTTAGGAAAATTAAGTGTACGTAGTCGGCTTCACATTTTTTGCTTACATACCTATATTTGCTTTTTAAAAATGCTACATGATTATTCTTGGGTGATGTGAGTCCCTATTAGTAGAATTGGGAGGGTGGGTGAAGTGGCAGGAGCAGTAAGTAGAATGGAGCCAGAAGAGTTGGCTTCTAGTCTTGGTTCTCTGAGAACCAGGGTGCACGAGGCAAGGTCTTGGCGCAGCCCTGCCACTCAATGCCTCACCTGTAGCAGGAGAGCTTAGTAATGTTGAAGGACCCTCGTTGCTCAAGTGAGTTCTTATTTTTGAAAAAGCGTTAGGAGTTCCTCATTTCAAAGATAAGATTTCTGTAAAGGGAATTTTATCTTCAGGGGGGGAAGGAAATTCCAGAGAATTCGTTTCTCTCATTTTATTTTTGATTGTTTAAAAAGTAGACTTGTCATCTTCCTTCCCCCTCTAAACTAAACCAAACTGCCAGGTCCTCCTCCTGTCTTTGAATTGATAGACCATAATTACTAACCAGAGGCCATGCTAGCAACATGAGAGGTAGCTTCCTTCATCCCTTAACATGCTTACAACATCCAGTACATTACTAAGTCTAGCTAATTTTACCAGGCAAAGTATTCTGTGCATCCCTATGATTCATTTCCTTAGCATTTTGACTTAGATTTTGAGTTACCTTTTGGGACCCTTGCTTACCTCACCATTAGTCTGCTGTCCACAATGTTGATCAGTGTGATCTAACATGTAAATATAATTACTGCTGTCCTTAACTTTTTTCATTGGCTCCCTTTGGTTTATAGGATAGAAAAATAACCTGGCAGGTAGAAGCATTATAGCATAGTGATTAGGTGAGCATGCTTGGATCCCAGTTCCCACCTTTTATTACCTGCATAACTTTGGGCAAGTTACATAATACCTCTGAATTGATAATAGTATTTACACAGGGGATTGTGAGGGTTACTGCAACCTTGCACCTACTAAGTTCTCAGTAAATATTCGCTGTTATTAGTTCTCAGTAGTTTTCACATGAATGATTGGTCAGAACGTATAGGTGATTCCTGTCAGTCCTTTAGTAAGATAAAGTCACTAATTTTATGTGCTTAGAGCTAGACCTTTTTTTTTTTTTAATATTTTATTTATTTATTTGACAGAGATAGAGACAGCCAGCAAAAGAGGGAACACAAGCAGGGGGAGCGGGAGAGGAAGAAGCAGGCTCATAGCGGAGGAGCCAGATGTGGGGCTCGATCCCGTAACGCCGGGATCACGCCCTGAGCCGAAGGCAGACGCTTAACCGCTGTGCCACCCAGGCACCCCTAGAGCTAGACCTTTTGAGGGATGTTTACTCAAGGAAACTTTTAGACTCTTTATTCCCTGATTCCTTCTCCTGTGGACCCTGATGCTAATCTGCTAATTTGGGCACAAGTACATTTCTGCCCAGTTTTTCCTTGTCTCTGAGGATGCATGGAGTCAGTATTGATAAACCAGCGAATATGGTTTTCTGATGCTTGCTGTTCCTAGTGAAATGACTAGCGTGGGCAGGTGGCACAGTTCAGACGCTGGTGCTTTTTGGAATGTGTGGTGGCTGGGAAAGCAAATGAATGCCTTTAATCATATAGTTTCATGTTGTATGCCGGTACCCCAAAATTATGTGCCTTTCCTGCTTGCACTTTCTGCCTATTATCACTTCCAGGAGCTACGTTCTGCAGCCTCCATGACTTGATTTCATTTTAATGTATTGGAATTTCCTTATAGCTTGATTCCAGTGATACTCATGGTTTCAGGTTCTTAGATGCTAATGATTATGGAGAAGACTGCTCATACACAGGGAACCTGTGGACAGCTTTTCAGCCTTGTTTGGCAAAGAGATGTATTGACCTGGAAGAGATTGACAGATATGGATCTCTCTGTGAAGAAGGGACTCAAGTATTTACTTCAAGAGATCAGTGCCTTGTAAAAAAGGGATGTATGTTTAGCAAATAAGTTCTTGTTTTATTTCCTCTTTGCTCTATCCTTCCCTAATCGTGTGTACAAACAACTTGAGATGCTTTATTAGAATTGTTCGCATTATCATTAAATGTATATTTTTCATTATACTTAACCTTCATAGCCAGGTAAGGGAAAAGGGTTTTTTTTGGCATCATTTACCCGTGAACATCTGATGAAAATTAAGGATTTGCTGCAAAGAAACCACAACTAAGTTGAGCATTCTATTTCAGGATGTTCTTGGGCTCCCAGAAGCCAATGCTTGGAAACAGGTTAAGAGCCCTGGTATAAGGCCTCTCAGGATCAATGTTGTTCTGGTGACATTTGATGTCTTTTAAGTTGATTTTCCTAAGACTGTTTCAGAGGGTTTCCTATAAGGCTAATTTTGATTTTTGAGAACAAGAATATTATTTATTATGTAGGCAAAATGGAAATAATAACTGAAGAGCAGCTTCAGGTAAAAAAAAATGCTAAAATGACTTTATAAAAAGATAAAAGAGGATCTAGGTACAGATTAGGGAAAATTAACTATAAGCTTTTAATTCTTTCTTGACAGTGTTAGGGACCAGTATGATCATTTCGATACTAAAATAGTATGGGGACATTGACATAGCAATCTCTCAAGTAAATTATAGCAGATAAGGGGAGAAACTGAAAGCATTTGTGAGCGGTTGATATATTGCAATTTAGAAAAGCCAATATGTGGTGCTTTCATAGAAACATTTACTATATTTCATATTTAGAATTATGCAAATTTCTAGTCAGCTCACTGTCATCACAGCTAGCCTTTGTCATAACACAGGCTTATCCTTGCTTTTGTGTTGTTCTGGGCCTGGCATAGGTGGGATTTTGGAGACCTTGCTACTTAGGATATTTGAGTGTTCTTTTTTTTGTTGTTTTGTTTTGTTGAAGCTTTTTTTTTTTTAAAGATTTTGTTTTTTTATTTATTTGACAGAGAGTGAGAGAGACAGCCAGCGAGAGAGGGAACACAAGCAGGGGGAGTGGGAGAGGGAGAAGCAGGCTCTCAGGGGAGCAGGGAGCCTGATGCGGGGCTCGCTTCCAGGGTCATGGGATCACGCCCTGAGCCGAAGGCAGACGCTTAACGACTGAGCCACCCAGGTGCCCCTATTTGAGCGTTCTTTTCCACCATTATTCTTACTAAATTAAGTCTTTAAAGGTAGGAACTATAGCTGTGTATTTTTAAATCTGAAATAGTCTTTTAGGAGATGATCAGTAAATATTAATAAAGAAGTAAGTCATTCAGTCTAGCTTTAAGCTGGTTTTTTGGCTTATCAATGACAAGCTTGTCTTTGACTTCTTTTTCCCCTCTTGTCATTTATATAATATGCTTTGGCCTTATAAAACAAATTGGGGAGTTCTGGTTTCTTTTCTCTGAAGGTTTTGTGTAAGATTGGTAAATTAATTACAGAACTTTATGGTTTTTAGGCTGGGGTAATGTAGTTATGTTTCTATTTTGAGTTTGGTTTTCTTTTTTTTCTGTTTTAGTAAGTTGTATTATGTTAGGAATTTGTCCATTTCACCTGCAGATTAACTGGCATAAAGTTGTTCCTAATAGCCTCTTAGGCTTTTTTAAACTACTATAAGATCCTTACTATTTTTATTGCTGAGACTGATAATTTTCACCTCATCTTTTAAAAAAAAAACAATTCTCCGGTGTATTGTGGGTAATCATCAGTTTTGCAGATGGTGATGATTTTGTGTCTTGCTTCTGTATTTCTATGTTATATGAACTAGAATATCCAGGGAAAGGTTAGTAGCAATGGTAAAAGTGCACAACTTTATTTTCATAACAGAAATCCATTTTTTTTTCATTAAGGATGGTGTAAACTATATGTATGAGATAAATATGCTTTATTACATGACAGAAACATCTTTTTATTTTTCATTCTTTTTTAGTGCTCTCCCTCCTTCCCCTCTTTTTCTTCCTGTTTAGCTCCCTCGCTCCTTCCTTTCCAGTTCAGTGTCTCATAGAACCTTCACAAGTGGGCTACGAAGTCTGAGATGTGCCCTGGAGAAAGAGGTTGTGGCATAGTAAGGACATTGCTTTATGAGAATTGGAGAGAAATTTGTCATTAATCCCTGTAATCAACTATAATAAATAATCTGCTAAAACATATATATATATATATATATATCTGTGAATTATGTCAGCTTCTGTCTAGCTGCCTGACTTTTTAATACTTAGTTCTTTATTTGCTTATATTTCTAAAATAGCTTTATTGAAATAAAATTGACATAGTAAAAACTATGTTTAGAGTGTATAGGTTTGTGTTTTGAAATGTGTATACACTTGTGAAATCATTACCCCAATCAAGATAGTGAATATATCCATCACTCCCAGAAATTTCCTTGTGCCCATTTTTACATCCTCTCTTCACCTACTCCCTAGGCAAGCATGTATCTACTTTCTGTCACTATATATTACTTTTAATTTTTTAGCATATATTCTTTTTGGTTTGGTTTTTTTTCCCCCTCAACATAAATTATTTTGAGATTTGTCCATGTTGTACATAAATCAGTGCATTCTCTTTTTTGCTGAGTGGTATATTCCATTGTAGGGATATACCACAATTTGTCCGTTCAGCATTGATGAACATTTGGTTTATCACCAAGTTTTGGCTAGTGAAAATAAAGTATGAGCATTTGTCTACCAATCTTAGTATGGGATATACTTCTTTTAAAAAATTTTTATTGTGTTATGTTAGTCAGCATACAGTACATCATTGGTTTTTTGATGTAGTGTTCGACGATTCATTGTTTGCATGTAACACCCAGTGCACCATACAATATGTGCCCTTCTTGGGGACCTGGGTGGCGCAGTCGTTAAGCGTCTGCGTTCGGCTCAGGGCGTGATCCCGGCGTTCTGGGATCGAGCCCCACATCAGGCTCCTCCGCTATGAGCCTGCTTCTTCCTCTCCCACTCCCCCTGCTTGTGTTCCCTCTCTCGCTGGCTGTCTCTATCTTTGTCAAATAAATAAATAAAATCTTTAAAAAAACATATATATGTGCCCTTCTTAATACGCATCACCGGCCTATCCCAATCCCCCACCCCTCTCCCCTCTGAAGCCCTCAGTTTGTTTCCCAGAGTCCACAGTCTCTCATGGTTCGTTCCCCTGTTTACCCCCCCTTCATTCTTCCTTTACCTTTTCCTATGGATCTTCCTGCTATTTCCATGTTCCATAAATGAGCGAAAGCATATAATTGTCTTTCTCTGCTTGACTTATTTCACTTAGCATAATCTGCTCCAGTCCCGTCCATGTTGCTGCAAATGTTGTGTAATCGTTCTTTGTGATGGCTGAGTAATATTCCATTGTATATATGGACCACATCTTCTTTATCCATTTGTCTGTTGAAGGGCATCTCGGCTCCTTCCATGATTTAGCTGTTGTGGATATTGCTGCTATGAACATTGGGGTGCATAAGGCCCTTCTCTTCACTACGTCTGTATCTTTGGGGTAAATACCCAGTAGTGCAATGGCTGGGTCATAGGGTAGTTCTATTTTTAACTTTTTGAGGGACCTCCACACTGTTTGCCAAAGTAGCTGTACCAACTTGCATTCCCACCGACAGTGTAAGAGGGATCCCCTTTCTCCACACCCTCGCCAACATTTGTTTCTTGCCTTGTTAATTTTTTGCCATTCTAACTGGCGTAAGGTGGTATCTCAATGTGGTTTTGATTTGAATTTCCTGTATGGGATATACTTTTATCAGAGTGGAATGGCTAAATCATATGGTAGGTAAATTGTTTAACTTTTTAAGAAAACTGCCAAACTGTTCTCTAAAGTTACTGTACAATTTTACATTGTCACTAGCACTGTGTGAGTTCCACTTCATCTACACCCTCAACACTTAGTCAGTTTTAGCCCTGGTAATAGATTTGTAGTAGTGGTATCTTACTGTGTTTTTAATTTGCATGTCCCTGTGGCTAATGATGTCAGCACATTTCATAAATTT
The DNA here is from genome assembly GCF_023065955.2 of Ursus arctos. Taxonomy (NCBI): domain Eukaryota; kingdom Metazoa; phylum Chordata; class Mammalia; order Carnivora; family Ursidae; genus Ursus; species Ursus arctos. Next base: position 61,397 of record NW_026623019.1, read on the forward strand.
ATTTGCTATCTTTGTATCTTCTTAGTGAAGTATCTGCTCAAGTCTTGCCTATTTGTTGTTTTAGGTTGTTTATTATCTTTAAATTGATTTTTGAGAGTTCTTTATGTATTTGGGTTTTAAGTCTTTTGTCAGATATATGCTTTGCAAATATTTTCTTCCAAGCTGTGCTTTTAGAGGAACAGAGTTTTTAATTTTCATGAAATTTAATTTATTCTCTTATGGATAGTGTTTTTGTTTTTACATCTAAGAAACGCTTGCCTAACTCATTATCACAATAACTTCCTTCTGTGTTTCTAAAAAAGTTTTTTTAGATTTTACAATTAGGTTTGTGACCATTTTGAATTAGTTTGTAATATGGTGCAAGGTGTGGTGGAATTTCTTTTTTTGTGTATGGATAATTGATTGTTGCATAATTTGTTAAAAAGACTTTTTTTTTAAGACTTTATTTGAAAGAGAGAATGTGTGGTGAGGAGGCACAGAGAGGAGAAGGAGAGAGAGCCTCTCAAGCTGACTCAGCTCTGAGCATGGAGCCTGATGTAGACCTCAATCCCACAACCCGAAGACCATGACCTGAGCTGAAACAGAGTCCAGTGCTTAACCAACTGAGCCATCCACGCCCCCTGAAAAGACTTTTTTTTCCCCCCACTAAATTGTGTTTGCACTTTAGTTGAAATTCAGTTTCAGTTGTCCATATATGTGTCAGTCTATTCTGGATTCTCTGTTTCATCTATTTATATCAGTACTGCTTAATCTGTATTACTGAAGGTACATAATACTTGAAACAAGTAGTGTTAGGCTTCCAGCTTTGTTTTCTTTTAAAATTGTTTTGGCTATTATAGGTCCTTTGCATTTTAGAACTATAGAATCAGATTGTCGACTTCTACAAAAAAACAAAACAAAACAAAAAAACAACCCTGCTTATATTTTCATTGGGTTTGTGTTGACTCTGAAGATGAGTTTGGGAAGAATTGAAGACAACATTGAGCCTCCTCATCCACGAAGGTGGTACTGCTCCATTTATTTTGGATCTTCTTTTAAATTTCCCACCTGTATTTTGTAATTTTCAGTATATAGGTCTTTTACATCATTTGTCAGATTATACCCTATTTCATATTTTTTGATGGTATTGTACATAATAGTGTAAACGTATTAAAAAACGTGAACTCTTGGGGCGCCTGGGTAGTGCAGTCGTTAGGCGTCTGCCTTCAGCTCAGGGCGTGATCCTGGCGTTCCGGGATCGAGTCCCACATCGGGCTCCTCGGCTGGGAGCCTGCTTTTTCCTCTCCCTCTCCCCTGCTGTGTTCCCTCTCTTGCTGGCTGTCTCTCTGTCACATAAAAAAAAAAAAAAAAAAAAAAAATCTTAAAAAAGTGAACTCTTAAAAAATTCAGATTCATAATTGTTTGTTGCCAGTATATAGAAATACAGTTAATTAAAGAAATTCTTAACATTGCGATATAATACACATAACATCAAATTGACTATTTTAACTTTTTTTTTTTTAAGTGGGCTCCACTCTGAGCCCAGTATGGGCCTTGAGCCCTGAGATCAAGACCTGAGCTGAGATCAAGAGTTGGATGCTGAACTCACTGAGCCACCCAGGTGCCCCTTTACCTTTTTTTTTTTTTTTTTTGAGATTATTTATTATTTGAGAGAGTGAGTGAGAGAGCATGAGGGAGGTGGAGGGTTAGAGGGAGAGGGAGAAGCAGACTCCCCACTGAGCAGGGAGCCCAACACAGGGCTTGATTCCAGGACCCTGGGATCATGTTCCCGGCCAAAGGCAGACACTTAACCGACTAAGCCACCCAGGTGCCCCAACCCCTTAACCATTTTTAAGCATGCAGTTTAGTAGTGTTAAATATATTTACATTATTGTGAAACCAATCTCTAGAACTTTCTCAGTTTGTAAAACTAACCCTCTGCATCCATTACATACCCTTTACCCTGTCCCCCGTTCCCTGATAACCACCTTTCTGCTTTCAGCTTCTGTAAGTTTGACTACTCTAGATACCTCATGTAAGTAGAATCATAGAGTCTTTTTGTGACACTTAGCATAGTGTCCTCAATGTTGTTGACACATGTTGAAATATGTTGTCTTTAAGATTGTTGAAGACGTATAGTCTGCCTCAGAATTTCCTTCAGGACTGAATAGTATTCCATTTTATGTGTATGCCACATTTTGTCTCCATTTATCTGTTGAGTATTTCATTGCTTCTGGGTTTGTTCAGATTTTTGTTTTTTGGTTTTTTGGGGGACTATTGTGAATAATGCCTTTGTGAACATGGTTGTACAAATAAATATTTCTTTGAGACCCTGCTTTGAATTCTTTTGGATAATTACCCAGAAGTGGAATCACTGGATCATGGGATAATTCCATTTTTAATTTTTGAGGCACCGCCACGCAGTTTCCCTTTGTGGCTGCACCATTTTAAATTCCTGCCAACATTACACAAGGGTTCCAGTATCTCCACGTCCTCACCAACACCCATCGTTTTCTGGTTTTTGTTTTGTTTTGGGGAGTAACCATCCTGATGAGTGTGAGGTGATACCTCATTTTGATTTTGCATTTCACTAATGATCAGTGATTTTGAGCAGCGTCCTTTGCTCATTTTCAAATTGGGTGGTGGTTGTTGTCATTTTGAGTTGTAGAGGTTCTTGATAAATTCTGGAAATTACTTTCTTATCAGATACCTGTGTTGCAGATATTTTCTGCATAGGTTGCCTTTTCACTCTGTTGATCGTATCCTTTGATATGCAGAATTTTAAATTTTGGTAACTTCCAACTTACTGCTTTTACTTTTGTTGTCTTTGTTTTTTGGTGTCATATCAAGATATCATTGTCAAATTCAGTGTTACGAAGCTTTCCCCTTATGTCGTTTTATAAGAGTTTTATGTCTTACATTTAGGGTTTTGGTTCTTTAAAAGTTAGTGATTTTGATGAAGCCCAATATCTACTTTTTCTTCTGTTGCTTGTTTCTTTTGTTGCTTTGGAGTCATGTCTAAGAATCTATGACTAAATCCAAGATTTACCTCTGTTTTCTTCCAGGAGCTTTGTGGTTTTAGCTTAGGTCATTTATCTGGTCTAAGTTAAGTTTTGTGTAAGGGGTGAGGTGGGGTGAGGTAGAGTTCAGCTTCATTCTTTTTTTTTTTTTTTTTTTTTTTTTAAGATTTTTATTTATTTATTTGACAGAGAGCCAGCGAGAGAGGGAACACAAGCAGGGGGAGTGGGAGAGGAAGAAGCAGGCTCCCAGCAGAGGAGCCCAATGTGGGGCTCAATCCGAGAACTCCAGGATCACGCCCTGAGCCGAAGGCAGACGCTTAACGACGGAGCCACCCAGGCGCCCCCAGCTTCATTCTTTATATGTGGATATTCAGTCTCAGCATTGTTTGTTGAGGAAACTGTTCTTTCCCTTTTGAATGGATTTGGCACTTTTGCCAAAAATCAGCAGGACATAGATATATGGGTTTATTTGTAGAATCTCAGTTCTAGTCAGTTGGTGTATATGACAGCCTCTCTTCTCTTCTGCTTCCATGTTGGCAAGTTTACTGTGTACTGTGATCTTTGAGTTGGGGATCATGTTTGGGACAAATGGGAGTAGCTTTCAACCTTAACTTTTTCCAATTGAAGGTGGATGACCTGATTGACAAAAGCCAGATGCTCTAGTTCATCTGATGTTTTCATGTCACGGTGAGAGAGCAAGTGAGGGGTTTAGTGGAGATTGTTCTTTTGCCCAGATAGACACTAGCCAGGCCAGACTCCTTAGTGTGGGAAAGGGGGGGTGGTGGGTCAGTAAAGGGCTGGCTGCATTTTGCCTGAGGAACTGTCTATGTTTGGCTCCTGTCACCTTTCTTAGGCTGTTGCAGCCCAGGCTACCTGTCATATGTATGTGCTGTTTCTGTTTGTGGCGAACTTCGGGCTCTGTAAGAAAGAAAGGTAGTGTAAGTAATACAGTGGTTAGTAGCATACACTCTGGAGCTAAGTGATTTTCTGGATGGAATACCAGCTTAGGCACTTAGTAACTGTGTAGGATGGGCCAGTTACTTAAATTCTCTGCATCTGAGTTTTGTCACCTATAAAATGGGAATAATAATAGTTTCTATCTCAAAGAATTTATTGGAGATAAAATGGTAGGATCTGTAATGTGCTTTCATCAGGTCTTGGCATGGTGTCTGTTGTTGATTCTGCTGCTGTTGTAGGGTAATTTTTGCCTAAGTATAGCTTAGGATCTTTTGTGGTAGACTGCCCCTAACCTGTGTCCTTGTTCTTTAGAGTGTTTATTTCGGTTTAAAATTTTACGTTCCATGAAATGGGAACACGGATGGTATCCTCTGTTGATACCATTGCCCCCAGCATCTAGCTGATATAATAGAACTCAACAAATACATGTTGAGTGAGTTGGAATTGAATATTTTCATTCTTAGAGAAGACTGATAGAAATATTTCCAAAAGCAGGGGGCGCCTGGGTAGCGCAGTGGTTAAGCATCTGTCTTCGGCCCAGGGCGTGATCCCAGAGTCCTGGGATCGAGCCCCACATCAGGCTCCTCTGCTGGGAGCCTGCTTCTTCCTCTCCCACTCCCCCTGCTTGTGTTCCTTCTCTCGCTGGCTGTCTCTCTCTCTCTGTCAAATAAATAAATAAAATCTTTAAAAAAAAAAAATATTTGCAAAAGCAGTCCTTGGCATCTCTGTTTGCTTTAAGTCAAGTGATGGTTAGTAAATTATAGTTTGAAAAGTTGAGTTAAAAGCAGTTATCTTACAAATGTTTAATAAATGCTTAGTCTATCCAACATTATAGTCATTGCAGTTATTCGACTATTTAATGCAGTGCTGAGAAAATATTCATAATTTTTATGGAAAAGTTATTTCATCTAAAGAAGCAGTAAAATTGTTTTTCCTACTGGCATTCCAGTATTAGGTGGAAGAAAGCAAAACCTTCAGGTATAATCATTTATTTGTTTTAAAACTATTTGTATTCTTCATCTTTGTGTTTATATTTAAAAAGATTTCTGATAAAGAATTTATTTTTGATGGAGCATTTTACTAACCAGATACATACAAGTGATATAGGCAAGAAGTACTAAATGTCTGAATTATTAAAATACTAAGAGCTTATAGTGAAACATCCTTCTCATAAATGTCCTCAGAAGTACTGCAGAGATGACTTCGAATCTTATGGCAGTACGTACCAGTTTTCCATTAAAATGTGTTTTACAATAATTTTTCTGCTTAGAAGTACAGTAGAGCCAACAGTTTACAGTTACAGTGTTAGTTCCTTAGCTTACCCTTAAAAATGAAACTCAAATATTTCATTTTTAATAGCTTAATATTGTTCATGGTATAATGATATACTTGATAAGGGGATTTTTTATTGCACATAATAGGAAGTACAGGAATTGTGTGCTTATTTTAGCAGTTTAATATCACCAGAGACCTACTGGACTCATTACGTTCATGTGCTCTGCTCTTCCCAGGTGCTAGTTTTTGGTCTTTAGGATTGACCACGTGTGGTCTCCAGTTGGTGACGTTGCTAAGTATCACATACTTACACAACAGCGCCCTTGCACTGGAAACAGCAATGTTTTGATACATGTCCTTAGAAGAGTGAAGCAAAGTCCCTAAACCCTCCCACATATTTCCCCTCATATCTCACTGGCCATAATTGGGTCATGTGGTTCATTCCTATTTTAAGTCATTGAATTATCCTGGTCAAGTTGGTTCGTCAAGATTGAACTTCTGGACCTGAAGAGTTCCCGAGCCTGCAGCATCAGTCTCTATGTACACAGTTGCTGAATCATGAACACAGTTGGAAATTTGTTAGCAAATATGTTTTGGGTATGGGAAGTAAACTTTTTCTGTCACAAAAGCCTGTGATCTGTTGCGTTCAGGGTACATTTAGAGAAATACTATTGAGATCCTTGTCTTCGAGAGGTATTGTGTAGAATAGGAGAGACTAGTTGTATGTGGAAGAGAGGCTACGGGGATTTGGTAGGGAAGCACCTGCCTCTGCTCAGGGTAGTTAAGGAACGTCAGCAGCTTCTCAGATATTTTATCTGGTATTTATGAACTCCACTCTGTATTCCACTTACTCACGTTGGGGCCAGCAAACTTTTCTCTGTTAAGAATCTGATGATAAACACAGCTTTGGAATAATTTCGGAAATCATGAGCTGTGAGTCCTTTCACTTTATTATTTTTTTTCAAGATTTTTTGACCATTCTGACTTCTTTGCATTTCTGTGTGAAGTGTAGGATCGTCTCATCGAGCTCTGTAGTAAAAGACTGCTGGGATTTTGATACGGATTGCATTTAATATGTAGATCCATATGTGGAGTATTAACAGTCTTAAACCTTCTGATCCATGGGCATGGAATATCTGTATATTAATTTCAGCTTCATTTTGTTTCAGCATACAACCTTTGCATTTCTTTTGGTAAACTGATTCCTAAGTATTTTTATGCTGTTGTAAGTGGACTTGTTTTATTAACAACAACAAAAAGAATCTGAGTAAATATTTTAGGCTTTGCTGCCATATAGTCCTTTGCAGCTACTCAACTCTCCCAGTGTAGCACAAAAGCAGCCATAGACACACATAAATGAATGAGCATTGCTAAATTTCAGTAGAACAATTTATAAAAACGGGTGATAGATTTAGACTGCGGGCTATAGTTTACCAGCCCCTGCTCTGATATTTCCTGTACTCTTTTCTTTCCTCTTTCAGGATGTTTTTGGTATTCCCGTCCATTTATTTTTTAAAACTTTATTTTAGGGTAGTTTAGACTTACATAACAATTGGAAAGATTACATAGAGAGGTTTCATAAACCCCATCCCCATTTCCTTCTATTACTAGCATTCTGTATTAGTGTGGTATATTTGTCAGAATTAATGAACCAGTGTCCATGCTTTACCATCATCTAACGTCCACACTTTATTCACATTTTCCTGGTTTTAACCGAATGCCCTTTTTCTGTTCCAGTATTTCATTACATTTAGTTGTCATGTCTCCTTAAGTTCTTCTGGGCTGTGATAGTTTCTCAGACTTTCCTTGTTTTTGATGACCTTCACAATTTTCATGAGTCCTGGTTAGATATTTTGTAGAATGTCCCTCAGCTGGGATTCATCTGCTGTTTTCCTCAATATTAGGGTGAGATTATGGGTTTGGGGGTGGAAGCCCACAAAAGTGAAGTGCCATTTTCATTGCATCGTATCAAGAATCCAAATCACTGTTGATGTTAACATTTTGTCTGAGGTAGCGTTTGTCACCTTTCTTTATAAAGTTACTCTTTTCCCCTCTTTCTGTGCTGTACTCTTTGGAAGAGAGTATGTGAAGCCCGCATTTGAAGAATGGGAAGTTATGCTTCACTTTGATGAGTGCAGAGTACCTGTGTAAATTGTTTGGGTTTCCTCTGCATGGGAGATTTGTCTGTTCTTCCCCCATTTGTTTACTGCATCATCTTATTAGTATAAACTTACAGATGCTTACTTTATAACTTGGGTTATAATCCAGCGCTGCTTTATTTTGTTGCTCATATCACTCCAGCTTAGGCATTGGGAGCTCTTCGACATATCCCCATGTTTTTGTTGTTTTGTTAGGTTTTGTTTGTTGTTGTTGTTTTAGCGCCTATACTCTGGCACTAGATGCTCCAGGTCCCTCTTGTATATTTCCTGCCTTAGTCCTAGAATTAGCCATTTCTCCAAGGAACCCTGGCTCCTTTTGTAGGAAAATTGTATTTGAAACCAAGACCTGCGTACCAGATAAAGTGCTGTTGGGCTGCCAGGGTCATTACTTTTAGGTTCTCAGGTGACAGGTCAAGGAAAATACATGTGTGTTTGGGTTAGCCTGTGTATATACATACACCTATAAATATGTCTATATATGGCCGTCTGTATCCATGTGAAGCTAGAATTAGTTCATAATGATATCCAAATCTAATCTGTTATCACATGGTTCATTCTGTCTCTCCCCTCTTGTTTATTTATAACCTTCCACTTGGGCAATGAAAAAAGTTAACTCCCACCATTTGCTATCGTTTACATAATTGTTCAGTTACCAGTTACAGGACACTGGTTTCAGAATTATTACCTGTACCCTTTTGTCAGAGTACAGTGAGGTTCCTTTTGCCTTCAGTCTTGCAGGCTCTACTCATTCCTGATGTTACTTAGATCACTAACTTTTCCCCCTACTCTCTTCAGTGAAGTTGACATTTCATGAAATGACATGAATACCGTTAGCTCTTTGTCACATTCTGCAGTCCATGTTGAGATTCTCTGACCTCTTAAACATTTTTTAAAAAATTAACATGTACTGAGGTTCACTCTTTGTGTGAAAGTCTGTGGGTTTTGACAAATACATAGCACCGCTTATCTACCATTACAGTGTTATATGTAAGTTTCACTGCCTGAAAAAGTCCCTTGTGCTTTAACTGTTTAACCTTACCTCTTCCACCCCTAGCAACCAGTGATCTGTTTACTGCCTCTGTAGTTTTACCTAAATGGAATCATACAGCATATAGCCTTCCAGACTTTGTTCTTTTCACTTAGCAGTGTGCATTTAAATTCTGCCATCCAGCAATTGCATTGTTTTAATTTGCATTTTTAAATGACATGTTGAGCATCTTCTCATATAGTTATTCACCGTATCATTTTTGGTTAGGAGTCTGTTCAGATTCCCCCTCCCCAACCCTGCTTATAATTAGGGGATTTATTAACTCACTTAACAAGAAAGCTGTTGATAAGACGGTTTCATGATTGGTTCAGTTAGCACGCAAGCAGTATAGTCTTGAACCCAGGTACTTTGTGTTTTCTGTGTATTGACTTGTCTGGCTTTTCTGCTCTCAAGGTGGCTGTCATCAGTTCTAGCCTTTACACACCATCAGCAAAGTCCAGAGGCAACCAAGAGATAGTCTCTTTCTGTATCTTTCTCTCTCTCTCTTTTTTTACCATTGCATTTTTTTATTGAGATATATTCACGTAAAATTCACTGTATGCAAGTGTACAATTCAGTTATTTTTGGTATATTCACAAATTTGCCCAACCATCATCACTGTCAGAACATTGTCATCTCCCCAGAATGAAAGCCAGTACCCATTAGCAGTCACTCTTCATTTTCCCCTACTCTCAATCCTTGGCGACCACTAATCTGCTCCCTCCGTGTGGAATTGTGTGTTCTGGGTATTTCAGTTAAATGGAATCCTACTATATGTTGTTGCCTGTCCTCCTGGCTTTTCTTAGCATTATGTTTTCGAAGTTCATCCATGTTGTAGCATGAATTTATACTTTATTTCTTTTTATAGCTGATTAATATTGCATTATATGGATATATCACTTTTTGTTTATTCATCAGTTGGTAGACATTGGGTTGTTTCCACATTTGGTTACTGTGAATGATGTTGTATGGACATTTGTTTACAAGTTTCTCTATGAACATGTATTTTCAGTTGTCTTGGGTATTGGAGTATACAGTTGCTGGTAATTATATGGTAACTGTTGAACATTTTGAGGAACTGCCAAACTGTTTTCCATAGTGGTTGTACCATTTTATACCCCCAATAGTTCTGTATGACAGTTCCTATTTAAATCCTCATCAATGCTTGTTTTTATTTTTTTTATTATATCCATTCTAGTGGTTCTGAATTGGTATATCGCTGTGGTTTTGATATTCATTTTCCTGGTGGCTAATGATGTTGAACATCTTTCTTTTTTTTTTTTTTTTAATTAATTAATTAATTAATTAATTAGACAGAGAGACAGCCAGCCAGCGAGAGAGGGAACACAAGCAGGGGGAGTGGGAGAGGAAGAAGCAGGCTCCCCGCTGAGCAGGGAGCCGGATGCGGGGCTTGATCCCAGGACCCTGGGATCATGACCTGAGCCAAAGGCAGATGTTTAACGACTGAGCCACCCAGGCACCCCTGAACATCTTTTCATGTGTTTATTGATCACTTGTATATCTTCTTCAAGAAATGTTTATACAAGTCCTTTGCCGGTTTTTAAGTTGGGTTACTTGTCATTATTTTATAAGTGAGTCGTAAGAGCTCTTGATTTAAGTCCCTTATCAGGAATGAATTTTGCAAATACTTCCTTCCACTCTATGGCTTGTCTTTTTGTTCTTTCAGCAGTGTTTTTCACAGTGTAAGTTTTTAATTTTAATGGAGTCCAACATACCAACTTTTTCTTGAATGGATAGTGACGTTAGTGCTGTATATACAAACTCATCATGAAACTAAGGGACGTACTTTTAGCTCTGTGGTCTATTTTGAGTTCCTTTTTTTTTTTTTTAATTGTGGTAAAATATACATAACACAAAATTCACCATTTTAGCCATTTTTAAGTGTAAAGTTCAGTGGCATTTAAGTACATTAACATTGTTGTGCAACCATTACCATTGTCCATCTCCAGAACTTTCCATCATTTGAAACTGAACTCTATATCCATTAAACAGTAACTCATCGTTTCCCTTTCTCTCTAGCCCCCAACAACCATCATTCTACTTTCTGTCTCTTTGAATCTCATATAACAGAATCATACAGTATCTGCCCTTGTATGACTGGCTTATTTGAATTAGCATGATGTCATCAAGATTTAGCCATGTTGTAGCACTTATCAGAATTTCCTTCCTTTTCATGGCTGAGTAATAGTCCATTGTATGCACATACCATATTTTGTTTATAAATTTATCTGTCAGTGGACACTTGAATGGCTTCCACCTTTTGGCTACTATGAATAACGGTGGTATCAACATGGGTGTACAAATATCTGCTTGAGATCCTGCTTTCAATTCTTTTGGATACATACCCAGAAGTAGAATTACTGGATATTTAGTAATTCCATTTTTAATTTTTTAGGAACCCCCATACTGTTTTTCACAATACACCAACAGTGTGCAAGGGTTCCAGTTTCTCTACATCCTTGCCAACACTTGCTGTTTTCAGGTTTTTAATTTTTTTTCTTTTTAATCATAGCCATCTTAATGAGCACAGGATACGATCATTGTTGTTTAACTTTGCATTTCCCTATTGATAAGTGAAGAGCATGTTTTCATGTATTTTTTTGTCCTTTGCCCATTTTTTAATCCGTTTGGTTTTTTGGTCTTTGAATTAATAGGAGTTTTTAAAGTATATAATCTGGGTAATCCTCATTGGTTATACGATTTGCAAATATTTCCTTCCATTCTTTGGGTTGCTTTTTCACTCTGTTGATAATGCCCCTTGATGCACAAAAGTTTTGTTTTTTTTTTATCAGATTTTCTATTTTTTTCTTTTTTGCCTGTTCTTTTGGTGACATTGAAGAAAGCATTGTCAAATCCAGTGTCACGAAACTTTCTTTCTTTGTTGTCTTCTAAGAGTTTATAGTTTCAGCTTTTACATTTAGGGCTTTGATCCTTTTTGAATTAATTTTTTGTGCATGGTGTGAGCTTTGGTCCAGCTTTATTATTTTGCATGTGAACATCCAGTGTCCCCACACCAGGTGCTGGAGAGACTGTTCCTCCTCCGTTGAATGGTCTCAGGACTCTTGTTGCAGATCATTTGGCCATTACACAAGTGTTTATTTCTGGACCATTATTATATCCCACTGGTCTTTATAAGTCTGTTTCTATGCTAGTACCACTCCGTTTTGATGAGCTTTGTAGTCTGCTTGGAAAGCACGAAATGTGAGTACTGCAGTTTTGTTATTTTTAAACATTGTTTTGGCTATTATTTCAGGGTCACTTGAGATTCCATATGAATTTTAGAATGGGTTTTTTTTTTTTTTTTGCAAAAAATGTAATTGGGATTTTTGTAGGAATAACATTGAATCCATAGGTCATTTAGGGCTATTCACATCTAGACAACATTAAAATTTCCTGATTCATGAACATGGAACGTCTTTCCATTTATTTTTGGTCTTAATTCCTTTCAGCAATGTTTTGTAGTCTTCAGTGTTGAAGTATTTTCCCTTACCTTGTTCATTTTTCCTGAGATTGTATTCTTTTTGATGCTATTGTAAAAGGAATTGTTTCTGTAATTTCCTTTCTAGATTGTTCATTGTTACGGTATAGAAATGCACCTGAGGGGTGCCTGGGTGGCTCAGTCAGTTAAGTGGTTGCCTTCAGGTCAGGTCATAATGTCAGGGTCCTGAGATGGAGCCCTGCATCAGGCTCCCTGCTCAGTGGGGAGCCTGCTCCCCTCTCTTCCCCACTCATGTGGGCTCTCTCTCAAATAAATAACAAAAATCTTTTAAAAAAATGCAACTGATACTTGCATGTTGGGTTTTGTTTGTTTGTTTTTTGTCCTGCAGTTTTGCTAAATTCATCTATTAGCTCTAAAGTTCTTTTTGTAACCTTTAGGTTTTCTTTATGTAAGATGATGGCATCCCAGAACAGAAATGGTATTACTTCTTCGTTTCCACTTTGGATGCCTTTTTTTTCTTATGTAATTATTGTGGCTAGAACTTCTAATACTGTGTTGTGTAAAAGTATTGAAAGCAGGCATCCTTTTCGTGTTCCTAATCTTAAAGGAAAAGTTGTTTCAGCCTTTTACTTCTGACTGTGATGTTAGGTGTGGATTTTTCATTTGTGCCATTTGTCATATTGAGATAATTTCCTTTTATCCCTTTCAAGATTTTTTATCATGAGAAGCTTTTAAGTTTGTCAGATGCTTTTTCTGCATCAGTGGAGATGATGTGTTTTCCCCCCCTTCATTTTAATGTGATGTGTTCCATTGATTGATTTGCATATGTGAACTTTTCTTACATTCCAGGAATAAATCTCACTTGGCCACGGTATTAGAGCCCTTTTAATAGGCTGCTGAATTTAATTTGCTGGTATTGTGTTAAGGATTTTTGTATTGTAACATAAGGGAAATTAATCTGTAGTTTTCTTTCAGTATCTTTCTTTACAGGTAAATGCTTTCTTCATACAATGTGTTAGGAAGTGTTCCCTCCTCTTCGTTTTTGAGAAGACTTTGAGAGTGATTGATTTTAATTCTTCAGATGTTTGGTAGAGTTTACCAATGAAGCCATGAGATCCAGGGCTTTTCTTTGTTGGGAGGTTTTTGATCACTGATCCAATACCCTTACTAGTTTTAGGTATATTCAGATATCCTGTTTTTTCATGATTCAGTCTTAGTAGATTGGATGTTTCTAGAAATTTGTCCATTTCATCTAGTTTATCCAATCCATTGTACAGTTGCTCATAATACTCCTTTATAATCTCCCTTTCATTTCCAACTTTAGTAATTTAAATCTTCCCTCTATTTTTCATGGTCAGTTTCACTTAAGATTTGTTAGTTTTTTTGATAGTTTGATGATTCTGTTGCTTTTCTGTTCAGTATTGCATTTATTTCTGCTCTAACCCTTTATTATTTCTTTCCTTTTTCTTTGGTTTAGTTTTGCTTTTTTAGTTTCTTACAGTGAAAAGTTAGGTTATTGATAGCAAATTTTTTTTTAATAATAAGGCATGAACAGCTATAAACTTCCCTGTAAGCACTGCTTTAACAGCATTCAACAAGCTTTGATATGTTGTGTTTTCATTTTTGTTCATCTGAAAGTTTTTGTGATCTTCCTTGTGATTTCTTATTTCACCTATGGTTATTTAGGTATGTTGTTTACTGTCCACATATTTGTGAATTTTCCATATTTTTTAATGTTGATTCCAGGTTTCATTACATTGTGGTCAAGAGAACGTACTTTATATGATTTCAGTCTTTTTAATTTATTTAGACTTGTTTGATGGTATTTCTGTGTATACATGAGAACGTAACTGCTGTAGTTGGGTGGAGTGTTCAGGAAATGTTTGTTAGGTCTAGTTAGTGTAGTGTTACTAAAGTCTTTACTTTCTTGTTGATCTTCTAATTGTTCTATTCATTATTAGAAGTGGGTAGGGAGGGGCGCCTGGGTGGCATAGCGGTTAAGCGTCTGCCTTCGGCTCAGGGCGTGATCCCGGCGTTATGGGATCGAGCCCCACATCAGGCTCCTCTGATATGAGCCTGCTTCTTCCTCTCCCACTTCCCCTGCTTGTGTTCCCTCTCTCGCTGGCTGTCTCTCTCTCTGTCGAATAAATAAATAAAAATCTTAAAAAAAAAAAAAAGTGGGTAGGGAAGTCTCCAACTATTATTATGAATTGTCTCTTTCTGCCTTTTATTTTTAAAGGGTGTGAATGCCAGTGGGTGAGGGAGAATGAATGATTTAATGTTACATAATACAAATATCTTTGATATTGACTGTAAAGAAGTCCTATAAATCAACATGAAAGATTCCATTCTTCATTGAAAAAATATGCAAAGGAATGATCAATTAGTAAACAAAGAAGTACAACTTTCTAAAAAGCATAGGAAGTTCTTCTTCACTTGTAATCACAGAAATGCAAAATAAAATGATATAACCATTAAAAAGTCTAACTAGCAAATATTTAAAACTTATTTGCAGTCTTAGAATATGGGGAGATAGGTATTCTCAAACACTGTTAATGGTTCTACAGGTTACTCTTCAAAAATCATTAAACTGGTCCTTACATATCTGCTAAATTGAATCCAGGCTTTGTGTTTGTTTTATTTTGGCAAGAATATATGTGGTTTATTTCTTGTGTATTGCATCATGCAGCAAATAACCTTTGACTCTTTTTGTGATGTTTTAATTGATCAGGTCTTGTCAGCTTGATTATTCTCTTGTAAAGTGCCTTAACAGCTTTTACCTAATGGTTTTACAGCCATTAATGGTTGTTGCCTAGATTGACTATATTAGGTTACAAGGTGGCAGGATTTTAGGTTAATCATTTCTTCATTCATTATCAAAATTCTTTTTTAAAAAAAGCACTTTTCCTAGTCAAATGTTTGGTTATCTTATGATACAGAAAAGCAGAATAAATGCTTCCTTTTGCCCTCTCCTTATTTAGGAGTTTCCAGAATAATGGCTTAGTTTTCTGGCTTCCTCCAAAGATTGATGGACTTGTGAATTTGAACACATATGATAATGTTTTCAACCCATGGCTGATAGTACTCTTTTTACTCAGTCTTTGCCCTGTGGGGGTTCTTTCAGGTTGGCTCTTGAATCCTTTTGATATGACTGTAGTCTTCAGTAACATCTTTGCTTTTGGCAAGATAGGTTCCAGAATCATTCTCTTTTTAGCCCCAAACCTGGAATTTGTCCAAAAGTCCCCTTTTCTTTTAGTGGGAAATGATATTTGAAGACCATAGTTTTGAGCTCTAGGGGGTATTCACTCCTGTAGGGTTGCTCAGTTTTTTCTAGGTCTTTTCAGTGGATAGAACTAGAAAATTCTAACTATTTTTCATTAAGGCAATGTAGATCATAATGTGTGTATTTTTTTAAACCAAATTTAGAGTTTCAAATTTTTACTATATTTTATATTTACTATACTGTATTAATTTTATATTTGTATCTTTTCTCTTACAGTGAAAATCTCAGTTCCTAGTGACAATAGCATGGTAACTTATAGTCTACTTACATTTGAAAGTTTGCAAAAAATAAAAACAATGTTATTACCACCAATATGATTACTTAACATAGTTTGATTTGATTTTCTATTTATCCTTAGAATATAGCTTCTAAGGGTATTCATTCGAATTCTGTGTTTTAAAGCAACTAAACCATGACACTCTATATGGTAGATGGACATATTTAATTTTGTTTTAGAGTTAGCTAAAGCATTTGCTGGTTCCTCAGTTAAGTGTATGAAGCAACAGAGGAAATACAGCTTCCCTCGTGTCGCTTTCACTCCATTCTCTCCTTCCTGTATGGAACTGCATGGGTGCTTACTTATCTTGACAGCTTGTGTTTTGTTTAAGCAAATAAATGTGTGTGCAAAGGTATTCATATTCTTTGATCCTCTCTCAGGTAAAAATAAAAAGGTACTACACATGGCACATTATTCTATACCTTGCTTTTTGTTTTGTTTGTTCGGCTACTGTAGTGTTCCCCTAGCCTTGTGCACATGACACTGCATATTTTTGCCATATTGTCTTTGTGAGAAATCCCTATAGTGGGGTTGTTGCTTCATAGGATAAATACGCAAGTAATTTGGCCAAATATTGCCACATTGTTCCATTTCTCATCCCCATCAGCAGTGTAAGATCATATTGTCAAACTTCTGAAATTTTGCCGTTCTGATAGTGAGGAATTCTGAGTATAGCTTGATTTTGCATTTTTCTAATTATGAATAAAATTGTTGAAGGGCTTATTCTATGAACTGTTCATATTTCTTGCCCATCTTTTTGTTGGGTTGTTAGGCGTCTTGATTTTTTTAGAAACATTTTAAATGTTAGAGCTATTAACTTAGCTGATACAGTAAGTTGAAGTAGTTTTTTTCACCCACAGTTTGTATAGCCTTTTTTTTTTAAGATTTTATTTATTTATTTATTTATAGAGTGCACATGAGCAGGGGGAGGGGCAGAGGGAGAGAGAATCTCTAGCAGACTCTGTGCTGATTGTGGAGCCGTATGGGGGCTCGATCTCATTACCCTGAGATCATGTCCTGTGCTAAAACCAAGAGCCTAATGTTTAACCTACTGAACTTTCCAGGTGCCCCTGTACAGCTTTTTGATTACAGTTGGTTCAATTTTAATTGTAATTGATTACAATTGAATAAACAGAAAGCAATATATCCACGTAATGAACTATTATTTGGCCATAAAATTGAATGATGAACATGGATGATTCTTGGAAACATGCTAAAAATGGAGGAAGCAAGGCACAGTAGGCCACATGTTCATTTATGAATTCCATTTATATATGATTCCAAGAATTGGCAAATCCATAGATACAGAAAGTACGTTAGTCGTTACTAGGAAATGGGGTGAGGAGAGAATGGGGAGTGACTGCTAATGTATATGAGGTTTCTTTTTGGGGTAGTGAAAATATTTCAGGATTAGATAGTGGTGGTAATTTTACAGTCTGTGAATATACTAATAAACACTGAAATGTACACTTGAAAATGGCTAATTTAATGGAATGTGATTTATAGATCAAGAAAAAATTAAAATTGCTTATCATCAATCTAATCATTAGAGCATTAAACAAATTCAAATTGAAGGGCATTCTACAAAATAATAGGTAAAGAGTATACCAGTGGTCCTCAAAAGTGTCAAGATCATGAAGGTAAAAAATAAAAGCCTCAGAAGCTATCTCAGATTGGAAGAGCGCAAGGAAACTTGAGAAAAAAGTGCTAAATCCTGGTTTAGATCCTAAATTAGGAAAAGAAAACATTAGTAGGAAAAATGGTGACGTTCAAATAGCATATAAATGAGCTTAAATTAGTATAGCAATGTTAATTTTTAGGTTTGGGTAATTGTACCATAGTTATTTAGGACACTGACATTTGGGGAAGTTTGGTGAAGGATATACCGGAACCCTGTACTGGTTTTGCAACTTTTCTGTAGGTTTTTAATTGTTTAAAAATAGAGCGGGCGGCTCAATTGGTTGAGCATCTGACTCTTAGTTTCGGCTCAGGTCATCAGGGTCTTTCTCCCTCTGCTCCCCTCCCACAACTCCCCCCCCCCCCCGCCCCACTCTTGCACATTCTCTAAAATAAATAAATCTTTAAAACAATAAATTGTTTAAAAATAAAAACTATTAATTGCAGCAACATTAAAAGTGGAAATTCCATAGTAAGATCAATAGTGGAATGGTTAAAATTATGGTACATTCATACAGTGGAATACTGTATAGCCATTATAAAGAATGAAGATTTGCATGCAGTGACGTGGAGATAAATAGATAAAGGTTAAAAAAAGGCAACATGTATATTCTGTTACCAGTTATGAAAAAGTATGTTTTTACCATGTGAATGTACATGCATAAAAATACATGACCGATTTCTAACATTGTGAATACCTACGGGAATAGACGTGTATATTCCCTTACTTTAAGGGTTTACAGTGTTCGTATATTAGTGTAACAGTTATAATTTCTATGTATATTTATTCTATACAAAATAATGCAAAAAGACAATAGTCTCATTTGTCTCCTGCTTTATAAAAATGCTGAGTGCAATTATGTATCCCTTTAATACTGGCTTTCACAAGTTCGGTATTCTGCCTCTTTGTGTTAAGGCTCATCAGCTGACTTTCAGCGATATGTGTGCAGTGAATCATTGGTTGGTTGCTGTGTTCTACTTCGAATGAAATCTCAGGGAATGCTTGTTTTGCACAGTGTCTTGTTTTGATTACTAGTTATAAACTTCTGAATAGCCAGAGTGATGTTAAACCTCTAGTCACTTCTCTTTGGGAGAGAACTATGGTGGGGTTAGTTAACAGGACTGAGTCTAGAAGTTGTTTTCCCTCTCAAGCAATACAATGTTAATTTCTCAAATTAGAAAAAAAATACTCAGTGCTGAGTATTTCCTATGATGCATAGTATAGGGTCTTTTAAACAGAATGCTGGGGACCATGTCTTTTATTCACCTACAGGCTAACTTCAGTATGCTAGGAGAGTCATCAGTTCGCATTCTGGTGGGAGGGCCTTCTGTCTCCGTTTTAGAGAGGTTTCCCTTTATGGATTTTCACAATTATGTGTGGACTGAGGGATGAGATTGGAGAACTACAAAAGGGGTCTCAAGAAAGTTTTGAGTTTAAACTTAATCAAGGGGGGGTGTATCACTTAATGATTGCTACATAAGAAACTACCCCCAAATTTAGTGGCTTTAAAACAGTGGCCATTTATGACCATTCTTCAGCTTGGGGTTCTTCACTGGATTTGTTTGGAGTTCTTCATGCTTCTGTAGTCATTTGCAGGCTTGATGGAATTGGGTGACCTGAGACAGCCTTGTTCCTCTTTCAGGCAGCGAGTAATGGCTGTTCACTGGTTGGCCCAGGACTCATGCTTTCATCCTTCTGTGCTGGGCAGGCATTTCCATGCAGTCTTGAAGGCGTCTGGAGGCCTAAGGTCAGAAGTCTGTGTTGTCACTTCACCTGACATCTGTTGGTTTGAGTCAAGTTGTTAAGCCAGCCCAGATCCAGGGAAGTGGAGAAATAGACTCCACCTTTTGATGGCATAGGCAGCACAGTCATACTGCAAAAAGATGATGTGCACAGGAATGAGATTCGGAATCTGTAGGTCAGTCGTCTTTGCAGTCTTCTGCAGGTGTCATAGGATGACATACGTATTTTAGAATGATCACTCTGAGTGTGGTATCAAGAAAGATTTGGAGAAGGCAGGGAAGAGAAGTCAAGGTAGAGGTAAGAGGCCATTGCAATCCTCTGTAGGAGGGATGGTAGTGTGAATGAATAAAGACATCACCACACACTTATCATCGAAACCTCTCTCGATGTTCTGTACTGATGTATAAAAGGGCAGATGGACAGAGGAGACTTCGAACTGATCCAGAGAGGCTGCACTAGATCAGGCCCAACTGGAAATAATTGGTTAGGTTTTGTTAAAGTTTTTCTGACAAGCTCAGATAATTTAAGGGAGAAACTTGTGATACTTTTTTTCATCAGCATACTGGCCACCAAGAGCTTAGGAAGAATTGGAAGGAAGGCAGATTTATTTTTGTCACCTCCTTATATCCCGTTGCCCACACTAAAGTTCCCACTATACCAAGGCCTGCCTGCCTGTCCTAGTACATTTCTCTCACGTATCACTGGTATTGGCTAGGAGTAGTTGATAGTTAAAGTAATCTGCGTAGAGGTGAGAATGAGAAAGTGTTTGCATTTTAGAAGAGGTCTTTGTTAAACAATTTCTAATTGATACATCTAAATATATAATACGTAAACAAAAAGGTGGGTTGTCTGTTTTTTTTGGAAGGTGTTAAAATAGCGTAATATCCTAAAAATACATCACACAGATTAAAGTGTGTATCTGTTTTTATGTGTAATCAGCATTGCCACCACATGGATCTCTATCCCATTGGTCTCCGTAAATAGAGCTTCATTGCCTCCGAGAGCACCAAACCATGGAAACGGCAAATGAGAAATAGAGTTGTCTTCTTATGCTTCCTGTTGTGCACTGTTTTCAGAGTTTTTTGAGATTCTTGTATGCGTGATACTTAATAAATGAAATGATGCAAGAGCAGTAGTTGGGCTATTTATTTACAGGTTCACAACAGCGTTCAGAAGCAGTTGTTTTGTAGTGTGACTACACTTGGGTTGGTGACTATCAGAATTTTTACCCAAATAACTAGGAATTATTAGTAAATGTGTATACGCTAATTTACTTTTTTTAAATGCGTGTTTGCCACCACTTATACAGTTTTTTTCCTGTAGGTTTTGAAAGATTCTAAACATAACTCATTTTACAGACAAATACATAAGTGTGTATCTCTGAGCTATAAGGATTGTTTAAAAACACACCTTAATTCAATACCATTATTACAAGGAGCATAATTCTTTTTTTTTTTTTAATATTTTATTTATTTATTTATTCGACAGAGAGAGACAGCCAGCGAGAGAGGGAACACAAGCAGGGGGAGTGGGAGAGGAAGAAGCAGGCTCCCAGCGGAAGAGCCTGATGTGGGACTCGATCCCGTAACGCCGGGATCACGCCCTGAGCGGAAGGCAGACGCTTAACCGCTTTGCCACCCAGGCGCCCCAGGAGCATAATTCTTTAGAACCAGCTAATATCCAGTCCATTTTCAAATTTCCATGATTGTCTCAGAATTGTCTTTTTTCCGGGTAGTTTGAGTCAAACCCCAAAGTCCTACAATACTGCTTTTGGTTAATATTTTCCTAAATTTCTTTTAATTTATATACTAACATAGTTCTCCCTCCTTTTTCTTTTTTTCTTTGCCCACACCATTTCCTTGTTGAAGAAATTGGGCCGTCTGCTTCAAAAAATTTTCTGCGTTTTGGGTTTTGCTGTTTAAAAGATCAGAGAAAAGATGTTAGTCTCTGAAGATGAGATCCTTTTTCCATCTCAGAGAGAAGGGCTATTTGGTTACGTCATTGAACAAAGACAAAAATCCTTTCCTTCATAGCATTTAAATTACCATTTCATGGGCAGTAGACAAAAATGAATCCTAAAGTTTGTTGGAAATCCTCTAGAAAACAGTAAGAGCATAACACGGGGATAGGGAGCTGTGGGGACCTCCTTGGACTAGTGGGATGTGGGTGGGGCTGAATGCCCTGGAAGTCTGACAGGGTGGAGCCCGAGGAGTTGCCAGGATCTGATTTACATTTATATGGGGACCCTGGCTGCTGTGCAGTGGGTGAAGGAGGAAGGGTAGGAAGCCAGTCTATGACCTGGGCCAGAAGTGGTAGAGGGTTAGATGGAGGGCAGTGTGGGGCAAGTCAAGGGTAACGGCAAAGTTTCTGTCTCTAGCAGCTAGAACGACTTAATCAGGGGCAGAGGCTGAGTAGTTCCTGCCGTTTCCATTCACTATTCTGTTGGTAAAGGACTGTTGAAAACTAATACTTTTTGAAGGTTATGTTCAAGGCCTTTTGGTTTGGAAGGGGTGAGTTATTAGATACTTAAATATTTTTTCTTTTAAACTTTGTAAAATGCTTTCTGTTTTTGCAGATGTGTTGTTTAATGGCATTTAAAGGTACCTTTCATTGGACATTGCAAAAATTTAGAGATTTGCAAGTTTATATTTTTAAGAACATTTGTTCTTGGCTCTGAAAATTTTCAAAACTACAAAAAAATTCAAAGTAAAATTATATTTCCTTCATCAAAATTCAGCAGTTAGCATTTTTTGACATTTGCTCTAGGAAGTATGTATGTACCTTTGTTTTTTGTTGTTGTTGTTTTTGCCAAACCATTTGACAGTAAGTTGCAGACATCAGGAACACCCATATGATTACCTAATGGAAAGTCCATATTCATATTTTATCCTTTATTCCCTTTTCCTCCAGGATCCAGTCCAGGATCCCGCATTTCGTCATTGTGACTCTTGCCTCTTTCAAGATGTATGAGTCTCCTGACCTTTACTGTCATCTTCTATGACATTGACATTTTTAAGGAGACTGTGCCTGTTATCTTGTAGAATTTCCCAGAGTCTGGATTTGTCTGATCATTTCCTTATGATTAGATTCCAGTGAAATGATGCATATTTACTTCTACCTTTTAAAGACTTAAAAATATAAGCATAGGAATAGTGAGGGTTTTACAGAGTCTTTTGCAAGCATCACTTCCTGTTACTACCAGGTGGTAGTAAGGCATCTAATCTTGTAATAAGCATTGTCACAGAATCAGTGTGAAGTTGAAGAGAATTTTAGATTTATCTCCAGAAGTGTTAAACTGCAGACAACTAACAGAATAGATACCAGAAACAGAAAGCTGGATTTTGACCCCTTGGTATGGACTGTGTTTTCCTTATTGTTCTTCCTTCCTCCATCATTTAAATCATCTGTGCTGCCCTTGAAGCTTTTGAGGAAGTGACCACTTGCCCACCTCTCTCTTTACATAGCTAGAGAAACCAGGCTTAGAAAGGCCAAGTTGCTGAGGAACACGTAATTGGTAAGAGACAAAATAGTCGGGTCTTGGAACCTCAGTCTCTTAAAGACCTAGTTGACTCTCAACCAGAGCTCAGTTATTTGCATTGATGGTAACTTTGGCACCTTCTGTGGCTAGGTGAGGAATCAGGGATGCCACACAATGAAGTTTTATCATATATTACATGGATAGGCCCTATGCTTATTTAATGCGGCATTTATTTTGTGTGTTAGATATCATTTTAGCAAAATGGATTTCTTTTATCTGTCTGCTATTTTTCATAATAACTTTCTTCCTTTTTTAGCTACAAGGCTTCGGCAGACCAAGTGTATACCATGCTGCTATTGTCATCTTCCTTGAATTCTTTGCGTGGGGCTTGTTGACAACTCCAATGTTAACTGTAAGTATTGCTGAACAGGTCCTTGTTCATGAAAGCAAATCAGAGGCTCTTAAGCAACTACCCCCAGGGCCAAATGTTTAGCTTTGTGTTTGAGAGAACCTCTTGACAGCGCTTTTAGACTGTTTATTCCACTGGGTTGTGTCCACTGTGTAGACTGTGAACTACCTGCAACAAGACACCTGGGGTGCACGTTCAGTATTCTTGGGCAGCAAGGCCCTCCCACTGAACCGGAATCTTGGATGTGCTGTGAGTGAACTGTAGGTATTTAGGAAGACGGTGAAGATGCACTGGGGAAACCACTGCAACGTTTTGTTGAACTTTGTAACTTACCTTGTATGGATGTAATGGCCTTTGACTGAGAACATAGTAAATAGATTGGTAAGTACCTTGGAACAGTGAAAGTGATCATTGTAAGAATGTTCAGATTTCCATATTTGATAGCTAACTTCCCTATAGCCACTTCTTCGCAGAGGCTGTACTGAATTTCTTAGCAAGAACGTAGATGTTTGATATGTGTTGTGGTTAGAGGAAGGGAGATGCTTAAGAAAGGATTGGCCTGTAGATTTTGGTGCTTAATTACTATTTTATTTTTTTAAAAGATTTTATTTATTTGAGAGAGAAAGTGCATGTGCACGCGTGTGTGCGAGCAGAGGGAGAGAGAGAAGCAGACTCCGGGCTGAGGACAGAGCCCGACACCAGGTTCAGTTTCAGGACTCTGAGATCATGACCTGAGCCAAAATCAAGAGTCAGACACTTACTCGACTCAGCCACCCAGTCGCACCCCAATCACTTACAATTCTAATAAAAATATTTTAAAATTGAAGAAAAAGATATTTTTAAATTGGCCTTACATTTCAGTTGTCTTAAATTGTTCTTTAAAAATCTGTGGTGGTGAACTCTTCCCAGTCACCATTTTGCCTTATCAGAGAATCTGAATCCCTTTGGATACAGATCAACTTTGTTCCGAGATTAGCTTTAGAAAACAGGGAACTTTAAAGTGTGGCTATTAGCCTTACGTAAGACTTTGTTATTTTTAATTCTTCTGGTGCAATTAAAATAAAATTTGATTAATTAATTAAAATGACAGCTTGGATGGAACAGTCAACTTAAAAGATTGCCTGTGTTCTTAAACCGCTATTTTATTCTTTCTCATTACGCTACCTTTTCCTTCTTAATGCTTTACTACAGAAGGTAATTGGTTATTAGTTAAAGGGGGTAAGTGGTCCCCATTTTAAATTTCATGAGCCCGCTGTGTTCACCACTGTTTTGGACTGCCTATGACATAATTGGTGCTCAGTAGATATTCTTTGAATAATAAGTATATGCATTGTAGGCACACATGTGTCCTTGAGGGATTGTTTCTTTGAGACATATTTTCAGTATGAATATAGACACACCAGGCTACTCATTGTAAGGAACTGTGTTACTTAATTCCCCGACCCCCTGCCCACTTGTGTGTTAAGTGTTTTAAATAGTATTTTTCTAATGCAACCAGAAATCTGCTGTAGTAGTTCAGCAGGTTTCTCAGTATAGACTTCATCCTATAATCATGCTCTAGTAAGAATTCAAAGCAAAGTGAAGAATACTTTAATGTTTTTGAGGCCTTTTAAGAAATTCTAAAACCACCTTCCAGACAGTTAAAATCTTTGGGGACCTTTTTGGCCCTAGACCAGATTGTCAGATCCCTTTTAATTTTAATTACTTAATTTTATGTGCCTTTCTTCTTACTGCCCAATGCAGATAATTTTCCTAGGGGTTCTTTGTCCTTGTTAGACCCTGGAATGCAGCCTGAGAAGCCAGCTAGAACTGCTGCTTTATTTCTTCTTTGCAGTTTCTGAGTGGTTTTGCTGCTTGCAAAGATTTGGTTAAAATAAACATGTGTGAGGAGTGCAGGGTTGCTAGCATCACTCTGACACACTATATTGTCATAGAAGAAGTGTTGCTGAGTTAATAGATGGGTTCATTCTCTTTTTTTCTTTTCTTTCTTTTTTTTTTAGATTTTTATTTATTCATTTGAGAGAGAGGGAGAGAGCAGGGGGAGGGGGAGAAGTAGACTCCCTGGTGAGCCGGAAGCCGGACATGGGACTCGATCCCAAGACCTGGAGATCATGACCTGAGCCGAAGGCAGACGCTTAACCATCTGAGCCACCCAGGCGCCCACATTCTCTTTTTTTCTGAGCTCTTGGTGTTGCTAAATTAAGCTACGTGTCCTTTACTGTCTATCTCCCTTAGCCTTTACACCACAGTTTGCTACCTGTTTCTGTTCTGATGGGGTGGGGCTAGCTCCTTCCTCCTTTTGGGGGAAAAAAAAGATTTTCTCTGGCATATCCCCTCTACCTCCTCCCTTTTCTGGTTGGACAGAGAACTGATAATGTTAGGTTGTTTGATAAGAGACAAAATTTAGGGTTTACTTCATTACAGCAGGAGTTTGTTTATCCTCTTCCTTTATGTTGGGGTTTGGCCTCCTGTATCTGTCACCCACTGTGGTGTAACTGTTAGGATGATGGTTCATGTGTGGGTTTTTCCAGCTAAAACTAGTGGCCAGCACTCTGTCCTGTTTCCATCGGGTGAGAAAACCAGTCTGAAGTAAGGAGGTGGGGATACAGAACAGTACCTACATATTAATATTTGAGATTTTTTTGAGAACTGAGATATTTGCTGTCCTTTATTTTCTTTCCTATTTTTCCAGTACAGAGAGGTAGAGTTCAAATGCCACTAGCTGAGATGACAAACCTTTCCTAAACCTTAAGAATAATCTTGTTAGGGGAAAGGTTGGAATAATTTCTGTGAATGCGTTTTACTTTCATAGCATTCCACACGACCTTACTGAAGTCTGATGTCGGTATCTTCACCCTCATCCAGGGCGGCAGTGTCAACACGAATGAGTTGAAGGAATGTAAACACTTCATGCTTATTTACCTCGTTTATTCTAGTGTCATTAAGTCTTCTAATTCCACACAATTAAGAATAAAACCTACAGGACACATTGTTTTGTTGTGTGCATCACTGTTCATTTATATCCACCATTGTCTTTGCTGTTTATTTCATGTTGTATCTCAGGTCTTACATCTGGACTATTTTCCTTCTTGTGGAAGTACACTTTTTAAATCTCGTTAGGTGGAGTCCCTAAGTTAGTAGACTCACTACTATAAGTTTTTGCTAGGTTAAAACTTGTGCTCAAAGCACATTCTAACCAGGTATAGAATTGTAGGTTGGCATTTGTCGTCTTTTCCTCGTTATGTTGATGACAGGGTAGCTGCTTGTCTGGGCTCCATTGTTACTGTTATGAAGATGTCTCAGCTGTTGCTCATTTGAAGGCAGTCTGTATTTCTCTTGCTGCTTTTTGTTTTGTTTTGGTTTGGTTTTCTGATTGTGAGTTTGGATTTCTTTTTATTTTGCTTAGAATTTATTCTGCTTTAATCTTTGCCCTAATGTCTGTCATTGGTTCTAGTACATTCTCAGCCATTGGCTCCTGAAATGTTGTGTCTGCCTCATTCGCATTACAAGACAAGTTTAATTAAAGTTGTATCATACTTTCTTACAGGATCCTTTGTGTCTTTTACTTTCTCTTTTATTTTTTATCGTTCTGTCTCTCCATGCTGCATTCTGGATAGTTTCTGTTACTCTCTTGGGTTCAGTAATTCTCAGCCATTTCTAATCTTGTTAAACATCTCCATTGAGTGAGTTCCTAACTGAAGTCAGTACATTCTTTTCTGTTTTGGAATTTCTTTTTTTTAAGATTTTATTTATTTGACAGATAGCCAGCGAGAGAGGGAACACAAGCAGGGGCAGGGGGAGAGGAAGAAGCAGGCTTATAGCGGAGGAGCCTGATGTGGGGCTCAGTCTCAGGACTCTGGGATCACGCCCTGAGCCGAAGGCAGACGCTTAATGACCGAGCCACCCAGGCACCCGTGTTTTGGAATTTTTGTTCTTTTTAAAATCTGTGCACTTTTCTTACAGCTTGTAGTTCAGAAATTTCAAGCTTATTTTCTATGTCTTGGAATATACTAAGCATATTCATTTTTCTTTTTAAAGATGTTATTTGAGAGAGAGAGAGTGTGTGTGTGTGCACGGACCAGTGAGGGGAGGGCAGAGGGAGAGGGCAGCAGACTCCCTGCTGAATGAGGAGCCTGAGATCATGACCTGAGCCAAAGTCAGATGCTTAACCAACTAGCTGCCTAGGTGCCCCAAGCATATTCATTTTACATTATTTCTGTTAAGTAGTTCCAGAATGGGAGGTCGTTGAGAGTCTCTTTCTATTATTTATATATTTTTATTTATATATATATATTCTTTCTTGCCGTTTCTTGCTCATAGTGTCATATTTCCTTTTGTATCTGATTACCTTTGATTATGTCCTGGTCATTTTATTTGAAAAAAATACATGTATGGTTGATTTGAAGCCTAGATGATGCCTTTTCAGGATTGATTTTATTTTTTTAACTTTTTTTAAAGATTTTATTTATTTATTTGACAGAGATAGAGACAGCCAGCAAGAGAGGGAACACAAGCAGGGGGAGCGGGAGAGGAAGAAGCGGGCTCATAGCGGAGGAGCCTGATGTGGGGCTCGATCCCATAACGCCAGGATCATGCCCTGAGCCGAACAGACGCTTAACCGCTGTGCCACCCAGGCGCCCCTCAGGATTGATTTTAGATTTTTTGTGTTAGCCAACCAGAGGTGCTACCAGTCTGGAATCACTATGATCCAGATTTAAGGCTTGAGGGTTCCTGGACTGCCTTGGTTACAGGAAGCTGGGCTGCGGGTTCATCCTTGAGCTTATGTAACCTTTTGTGGTACCTGCTTGAAATTGTTGGTGGTGAAGGGTGTAGCCAATTAACAATTTATGTTTGCGGCAGATGCTTTTGTAAGAAAAGCACCTGAGTGCTCCCATGTAGTTCTTGCCTTATTTAGATTTCTGCCTCGTTATTTTTTATGTTTTTGTACTTCTAGGATATTTTCCATATTTCACTGATACTTAAAATGTTTTCATTCCAGGGTTCATCTTATTTACCTAACCTAACATTAACAGAGGCAAAAATCTTTCCCTTTATTTTGTTTCTGAATTTCTCTTGGTGTCTGTTTGCTTCTTGTAGGTTCTGCATGAAACATTTCCTCAGCACACATTCCTCATGAATGGTCTCATTCAAGGTGTAAAGGTAAGAACAGTGTTTGTGTGGTTCACAAGGAACCAGAGGCAGGAATCCTTAGTCACTTAACTCTGGAAGTTTAAATGGGAAGTAAATAATCACTGTTTGTTCTAAACTTTCACTTGGATTATCAATGTCAAAGTGAAATACAACCCAAGTCCATAAGGCATAGAACGGTTTACTGGTAAAAGCAGTACTTCATTTTTATTAACATGTACACAGCAGTCTCTAAAGAGTTTAATTATGTGAGGCTTTTAATTGCACTCTCATGTTCTTGTCTACTTTTGAGATTGACTCTTGTATTGAGGAAGAAGGCAGCATCAAGATTTCGTCAACTATATGGTAGTCTTTTGTCAAAGCTTGTTTGTGTTCCCGTCGCAGCTAAGTTCTCAACTGTGTAATTAATTAGCCTTAATTCATTGTTTAAATTTTAATGTGATATTTTTCAGAAAAGCTTGTAAATGAGAGATTAAAATAGAAGGTTGTGTTCTAGTCCCACTTCATAGTATAGTATACGGGAACAGTGTCTGATGGGTCCCTCCCAGCTTAGATGGACTTGACCTGTGAGCTGAGGAGCACACTTAAAATTATACCCTAGTAATTTGCTGAATTTGCAGCTTTGAGCAGCATTATTTGTAATGAATGTTATTTATTCTTTTCCTATTTTCTAAAAGAATTTGAGAATGCTTACAATAACAGCATTTTATTTTTTTATTTTTTTAAAGATGTATTTATTTTAGAGAGTGAGCATGCGTGGGGGGAGGGGCAGAGGGAGAGAATCTCCAGCAGACTCCGCACTGAGCCCAATGTCTCACCACCCTGAGATATGACTTGAGCCAAAATCAAGTCGGACACTTAACCGACTGAGCCACCCAGGTTACCCCTAAAGTGGCATTTTAAATAAAGGTTGAAGCAAGAAGTTTTTAGTACTCATTGAGAAGAGGAATATTATCAAGAATCTGGCATGTAGTCATTTAAGCACCTGTTTGTGATCAGCATAGATAAAAAGAAAAAATAAATGAGAGAATGCATTAATAAAAATATAACATACATTTATCCTTATAGTAGATTCTTGGGGAAGTTACTCCATAGATCTTTTTATTTTATTGACTAGCTAATAAAATGTGTTTTACTCTGGTTCTGCAAAGTAAAAGCAGCTAGGTCGGCACTCTGAAGCCAAGTAGCATGCTACACTTTGACCTAGAGACACCTACAGTGTTATTCTAAAAAAATGCAAAACACAGGCGTTTGGCTTGATTCAGGGGCTTGAACAGTGGCTTTGGCTTATTCCACTTCAGTATATAGAACTTCAGCTAATTGAGCTTTAATAAGGACTTCTGTCCTGTAATGATGGGTTATTGTGTTAGGGGTAGGGATAAGATGATAGCACCTACAGCGAAGTGTAGCTCTGTTAAGATTAATGTGCATGTTGGCGCGCCTGGGTGGTTCAGTCGTTAAGCGCCTGCCTTCGGCTCAGGGCGTGATCCCAGCATTCTGGGATCGAGCCCCACATCAGGCTCCTCGCTGGGAGCCTGCTTCTTCCTCTCCCACTCCCCCTGCTTGTATTCCCTCTCTCGCTGGCTGTCTCTCTGTCTGTCAAATAAATAAATTAAAAAAAAAAAAGATTAATGTGCATGTGAGCAGAGTGAAGCGAATGTGGCTTCAGATTGCTTTAGCTTTAAATCTCTGTTCTGCACATACTACTTTTGTTACCGTAGTCACAGAGGTCGTGGGATCGAGCCCCACACTGGTCTCCATGCTCTGAGGAGTCTGCTTGGGATTCTCTCTCCTTCTCACCCCCCCCCACTCGGTCTTTCTCTAATAAATAAAATCTTTAAAAAAGAAAAAAAAAAGATCTTTGTAACAGGGTGATTTTACAGATTACATGAGCTAGTATTTGTAAAGCTATTAGCACAATACCTTCATGTGCTGAATAAAATGTTGCAAAGAGAAATATGTAAAAAACAAAAAACCATTAGAAGGAAGTCTTGGTAACCATTTTCTTACCAGTTTGGGAAAAGATTTTCTTTTCTTAGAAAAAGAATTTATAAAGGAAAAGATTGAGTCATTTACATAAGTATTTTAACTTTGGTAAATCAAAACCACCATAAAAATTAAGACAAAGGACAAAATGTTGTTTGCAACATGTGGAATAGAAGGAGGAGTACATAAATGTGCTCTCAAAGTAAAATGTTGTGAAAATGATTGATATCCCAGAAGGGCAAGGAAGAATGTAAGCTAGCAGTTTCCAAGAGATGTCAGCGTTAAAATAGGGTTATCACTAGTAAGCAATGAATCCCAAATGAAGTGAGATTATATTTTCACATAGACATTGGTAGAAAAGTTTAAACTGACAATACTAGTTCATTTTGTGGTAAATTGGCCCCACACATGGTTGATGAGAAGATAAATTGGTATAGCTTTCCCGGAAAGCAGTGTTTAAAGAACCTCAAAATATTCACTAACAAAGCAATTCCATTTCTAGAAAATTATTCTAATCAAATAGTTATTCAGAGAGTCAGGTAAAGGGCTGTTTGTGATAATAGCCATGGGAGCAATTAAAATGCCTTAAAATGAGAAGAAGTACTTTGTGAAAGCACAGCCGTATGATGCCATCGGTACGTGAAGAATACCACATAATGTGTGCGCCAGAGAGTCGTAAGACTCCAGTAAGGGTTTGGGTTTGTTTTGACCAGAATACATGCGTATGAGCAGGGGGGAAATGTGGTTAAAATGGAGGCACCTGAAGCGTTAAAGCAGATGGAGTTAGGGATGATGTGCAGTTTTCTTTCTTTGTAGATTTTCCGCGGCTAACTTGAACTTTGTTAAGTTTACTGTCGTAATGTATGGATGAGAAAGTTTGTATTTGCGGTGAGCACCCATAAAAGATAAAAGAGGAAACAGGTCTGTGAATTCTCCAGTTTCAGGTTTCTTCTCCGGCATCTTTATTCAGATAAAATTCCCACACCATGCACGTCACCCACTAAAAGTGTACATCCCACGGGTTTACTGTGTTTGCAGACTTGTACAGCTGTCAGCACACTGTCAGGTTTAGAACGTTCTCATCTCCCCAGACAAGGACTCTTGTACCCACTGCAGGCACTCCTCATTTGCCCCCATCTTCTTCAGCTGCAGGCAAGCACAGATCTGTCTGCTTCTATAGATTTGCGTGTTCTGGACTTTTCATATAAACGGAGTCATACTAGGACGCCTGGGTGTCTGTTGGTTAAGCGTCTGACCTTGGTTTCAGCTCAGGTCATGATCTCAGGGTTGTGAGATTGAGCCTCGTGTTGGGCTCCACGCTCGGTCAGTGTGGAGTCTGCTTCTCCTTCCTGCCTGTGCGTGCTCCCCCCCCCCAATAAATAAATAAATAAATAAATAAATAAATAAATAAATAAATAAATAAATAAAACCTTAAAACACTTCAAAAAAAATGGAATCATACTATAAAATGGTCTTTTGTGACTGCCTTCCTTCACTTCCATGCTGTCATCCAGGCCCACCTGTGTTGTAGCACATGTTAGTACTTCATTTTTTATGGCCAAATAATATTCCACTGTATGAACATTCACAGTTCATCTGTTCATTAGTGATGGACATTTGGATTGCATCCGCTTCTTGGCCTGAGTAGTAATAACTGCTGTGAACATTACATTTGTATACAAGTTTCATGTGGCCCTATGTTTTTACCTGACCCTAGGAATACACCAAGGGGTACTGGAATTGCTGGATCATAGGGTGACTTGATTGTTTTAATTTTGTTTTCGAATTAACGTCTTTCCTAACCCTCTCTCTGGCAAGTCGTATGTGTTCTTCGTCCCCTAGACTTCTGAAATATGGGTGACTCAAGCCTTGGACAACAGTTTCTTCTATCTCTACACTCACTCCCTAGATGACATTATCAGACTTAACCACTTTCACATCTCAAATATCTTCCTAGACCTTAGTCCAGAACTCCAGAGTTGCATACCCAGTGGCCTTACTGACACCTCTCTTTCCTTGTCTGATAAGCATCTCAAAGTTGACATGCCAGAACTAAGTTCCTGATCTTCCTCTCTTGCCTGACCTCCTAAGCCTTCCTCATTTTAATTACTGGTCATGCCATTCTCGCTCAGACCAAAATCCCTGGAGTCAGTGTTGACTCCTTTCTCTTCCCAAAACCATTCCATCAGCAGACTCTGTGGTTGTACCTTCAAAATAGATCTGTAATGAAAACACTTCCTGGTCTGCTTTCGATAGGATTCTGATAAAATACAAGCCAGCTTGTGGCATTCTTAACCAATCCCATCCCCACTCCATTTTCTCCTCTGGCATCATCCCTGTTCTCTTCTGCACTCCCTGCCGACCTTGTTCCCAGCAAAGCTTCCTTAGCCTGTGCTTGCCTGAGGGCTTTGTAGGTTCTGTTTTTTTCTGTTTGATTGCTTTCCCCCCAGATTCTGACCTCACTCCGGAACCCTTAGCTTTTCACCCAGATGTCGTTTTTTAGTAAAGCCTTTACTGACCGTTGTCTAGAATAATGTAACCTCATCACTTCAGTCCCTCTTCTCTGCTTTGTTTTTCTCCAAAAGGGTTATAATTTCACCTCTGACATGATATGTGTTTTGCTTTATGTTGTTATTGTGTGTCCTTCTCAACCTTTTTCTTTTGGACTAGAACCTACTTGAAGGCATGAATTTTTGTCTGCTTTGCTTACTGCTGTCCTCAGCACCTAGAACAGTTCTTGGCAAATGACAGATATTCAGTAAATATTCTTTTTTTTTTTTTTTAAAGATTTTATTTATTTATTTGACAGAGATAGAGATAGCCAGCGAGAGAGGGAACACAAGCAGGGGGAGTGGGAGAGGAAGAAGCAGGCTCATAACGGAGGAGCCTGATGTGGGACTCGATCCCAGACTGCTGGGATCACGCCCTGAGCTGAAGGCAGAACGCTTAACCGCTGTGCCACCCAGGCGCCCCAGATATTCAGTAAATATTCTTGATGTAATATTTCTTTCCAGTCTTTTTCTTTTCCTTTTTTTTTTTTTTAAGATTTTATTTATTTAAGATTTTATTTATTTATTTGACAGACAGAGACAGCCAGCGAGAGAGGGAACACAGGCAGGGGGAGTGGGAGAGGAAGAAGCAGGCTCCTAGCAGAAGAGCCTGATGTGGGGCTCGATCCCAGGACGCCGGGATCACGCCCTGAGCCGAAGGCAGACGCTTAACGACTGCGCCACCCAGGCGCCCCCTTTCCAGTCTTTTTCTGTGCATTTTTAAATAGTCAAGATCCAGCTTACACAGAGACTGTAACAATTTATCTTTGTTCTTGTATCAGTAATCACTGATTATATCATAATAATTTCTCTGCAACATTAAAAACTACATGAAGTATAGGCAGCCCCGTTTTTGCACGTTCCAGTATGCACAAATTTCAGTTATTCAAGTTCAGTTAAAAAATACCAGCCCCCTGCAACAATACAGCTCAGATCTCCATTACTATGGTATATTAACTGTGAGTAATGCACAAAGTATGAACTGCAGCTAGCTCCTCGGTCCGCAGAACACTCCATAAACAACGGAAGAACGTCGTGATCAGTGACCGTCCTTGGCACCTCAAAACGTTGGTGCCCGGTCACTCTGCATCTCTCAGTTCCTGCACAGACAGCAAAGCGTGTAGCTGTGTTGCCTCCTTGTCTCCAGTGATAAGCCCATATGACAGTACAGAAATGGATCATTGGAAAGGAACTGGCCAGCAAGGGTGGAAGTGCAGTTAAGTAATTACCGATCATGCTAGAGGTGAAATTCAGATAGGACCTCTGCAGAATTATAGAAGGAATGAGCTGGTTGGGGCGTACAGCCAGAGGAACGTAGTAAAGATAAATTCATCAGCATGAAGGAGAACAGTGTGATGAAGATGTCCCAGGGGAAGTGATGTCAGCAAAATGCTTCACATTGAAGGAACTCTCAGAGATGGTATTTCATGACATTGAAAACACAAAGGACAAAATGTTGGAAGTTGATTCAGATGTAGAAAGGCATCTGACAGTTTGCCAATGCACAGAAGTTACTCACTGCACATCATATGTTATAGGGCTTTGTAGGAAGGCAAGCACTGTTCAAGTGACTCTTGATAAGTTTTTTATAAGGAAATAAAACACTTCATTTCTTAAGGTTTTAAATTACAGTGTAAATAAACATTAGTAAATATTTTGCTGTTTTTTCTTTTCATTAGTATTAAGAGATGAATAACATATTAAAAGGTTTATTTTAAGGAATGGACTCACATGAAATGGGGGCTAGCAAGTCTAAGATATGGAGGGCAGGCAGAACTCTTTCTTCTCCTGGAAACCTCAGATTTTGCTCTTAAGGCCATCAACTAATTGGACGAGCCTCCACCCATATTATTGAGAGTAATACCCTTTACTTTGAAACCAACTGCAACAAAATACCTTCACAGGAGCACCCACACTGCACTTGACTAAATAATGGGGTACTGTAGCCTGGCCAAGGTGACACCATTGCAGTAGTTTTAGCCACACCAGACTGAGACGCCATGGTGTGACTTGGCAGATGAAGTCTGGTTGTGACTGCTGGGTAGTAGCAGCAGGTGCGGTGACTGTAATCATCTTCAGCATTAAAACCAGTTGGTCTGATGACCCAGTGTCTGCCTTGTAACTTCTCGAAGCTTTACCTTAGCAGCTTTGTTTTACATTTATTACAAAATTAGACCCAAACACAGCGGCCATGGGTCGAGGTTGGGTTATGCTCAGAGAGGTCAGTATGGAGAGGGCGGCTCTAAAGCAGGAGGTGATGATCTTGTCTACCTTTGTATCCCAGTGAAGGCTTGGGAAAGCGGAGAAAGTAGAAACCCAGCAGGCCAGCTAGTGGGGGGCCGCAGGGGTTCACATGCAGATGAGCTGCTTCGCAGTCTACACTTGACCACCAACTCTGATGAAGGAAATGGCATGTAGACCTTCTGCCAGGATGCTCTTCAGGGGTGTTTGGTATGTCCCAAGTTTCTCTACTCCAGGAGTTGCTGCTCAGCTGTCTCCTGCTGTTTAAATGAATTAGATCATCAAGCAGTGCTTAGCATAGTAGCTTAGCATAAGGACACACAAACTTTTGGTTGACATATATATATATATATATATATATTTTTTTTTTTTTTTTTAGATTTTATTTATTTATTTGACAGACACAGCAAGAGAGGGAACACAAGCAGGGGGAGTGGGAGAGGGAGAAGCAGGCTCCCAGCAGAGCAGGGAGCCCGATGCGGGACTCGATTCCAGGACCCTGGGATTCATGACCTGAGCTGAAGGCAGACGCTTAATGACTGAGCCACCCAGGCGCCCCATTGGTTAATTTTTTAAAAGGTTTATTTATTTATTTATTTATTTATTTATTTATTTGGGAGAGAGTGCATGAGCAGGGGGAGGGGCAGAGGGAGAGAGAATCTCCAGCATACTCTCTGCTGAGTGTGGAGCCTGGCACGGGGCTCACTCTTACAACCCTGAGATCACGACCTGAGCTGAAATCAAGAGTCAGATGCTTAACCGACTGAGCCACACAGGTGCCTCTTGGTTGGTGTTTTTAAGAATTAAAAAATCAAAAACAAGGTATTTTTAAAGTTCCCTCAAGCTACTCTTTGGTATTAGTAAGTCCAGAATGTTTTCCTACATACACACACACACAGACACACACACACACGGAATAATTCTTTATTTGGACAAGGATTTAAAGGTTATCCTTTTTATTATCTGTAAATAAAATTATCAAACAACCTACTTGAGCAGTGACTTTGTAAGTTTTAAGTACAGTCTTTTCATGACAGACTGCTAATTTATCCATTTAATAAAACAGGTGTGGGACACCTGGGTGGCTCAGTCAAGCATCCAGCTCTTGGTTTCAGCTCAGGTCATGATCTCATAGTCGTGGTATAGAGCCCTGCATTAGGCTCCACACTCAGCATGGAGCCTGCCTGGGATCCTCTGGCCCTCCTGCTTGTGCGTGCACGTGCTTTCCACGCTGCCTTCTGAAACAAATCTTCAAACTAAAACTAAAATAAACACGTAAGATTGCCCATAAATAGGAAAGACTAGTACTTTTTGTGTTTCAGGTTGGAGACCCTGAAACGTCAACAGAGTAGTTTAATGATTGGTTTGAATTGCAGGCTTAGGGGTTAGGACCCAGGTTCTGGGGCCCCCTCACATCCAAGCTGAATCCTGCCTCTGCTGCTGTGAGCCTCGGGCTAGCTGCTCACCCTGCTAGTGCCTCCCTCTCGGTGTTGGACGTGTGTGTGAAAGGCGTGGAGGTTTGGCTTATCTGGATGCTAGCAGTTATTGTTACTGTTAGTTTAAAACATACAGAACTTCTTGGAGTCAGAATTTGAAGCAGTGGCCCTACTTCTAAGATTAAGGAAAAGTCTGTTTACTTATGTTTTAATTAAAACAATTTAATTTCACTTTCATCTGCTTTTTGTTTCTTTTAGTGAATCTTCCCTATTCTCTCCCTTTACCTCAAAACAAAACAACACACCCTGGCCCTCCTGCCCATGCCATTCTTTCCTTGAAGTCTCTGGCACCAACTGTTCTTTGACCCTTCTCCAGCTTTGCAGATTCACTTTTCCAAACTTTAATTGAATTAAAATCACTTTATATGTCACATTTCTCGTTTGCCCTCTTGCACTGACTGATGCATGCCCTGTGAAGGGAAGCTCTGCACTGTGCAGAGTCTCAGTGGGTCCTAGGGCGGAGAGGTGACCCTGTGTTAATATTGTTCTTACGTGAAAATATTTGTACTAGTCAATTATACAAATAACACAGTTCCATCGGTGTATGATTTTCCCTTTGATCTCTTAAGAAATGAGCTAGAAGTCATTATTAGTAAATTACTGTACGAAAGATCGAGATGAACAGATCTGACTTTGGGGTAACCAAGTCTGCATGTTGCAGGTTCCTCACAGCTTATTGAAGAGTATGGAAAATTTATCATAGTATGTGAACTTTTTCATGGAAAATTGAAAATTTTCAGAAGAAGTTAAATGACTTTGTACTCTGTTCTTCAGTGAAGCCATTGCTCCCTCACATTCATTTGCAAAGTTAATTATGAACAGTTTTAGTTTTAAAAATATGGACCCAGCTGTTTTAGTCAAGTATTTGCCAACTGCGTCTGTTAAGGACAGCTTCTGTGATGGCTCTGTGAAGTGTAAATTCTGGTATGTTTGCTTCAGGTGAGTTGTATTTGTCATTCTTTGTATGCTTTAAAATGTTTATTGGATAGGTGCATTTCACTGAACACTAAACTCTAATTAGAGCCTAAACGTCCTGTCAGATATACTGGCCAGGGCGCCTGGGTGGCTTAGTCAGTTAAGCGTCTGCCTTCGGCTCAGGCCATGATCTCAGGTCTGGGATCCCTGCTCGGTGGGAAGCCTGCTTCTCCCTCTCCCTCTGCTGCTCCCCCCTGCTTGTGCGTTCTCTCTTTCCCACTGTCAAATAAATAACATCTTAAAAAAAAATACTGGCCAATTAATTATGCCACCTTAAACACCCATGCCCGCTGGGAAGTTAACTAACTGCAGGGGCCGTGTGCACCTTGGTGAATTTTGCCGTCTGCAGCTGGACTCCTACACACCAGGTTGCGTCTAGTACTGGTTTTGCTGTGCATAGTATCCGTTGATCCTCCTCATGTTTGGATTTCATATTTGCAAATCCACCGACTCACTGAGTTTATTTGTAACCCACATCGACACAGTGCTTTTGTGATCATTCATGCACCTAGGTGGGGGGGGGGGAGCGTAAGTTACCAGCCATTCGTTTGTAGCTGAGGTCAGATTTCTGTCTGCTTGGTTGAGGTCTTATACTGTACATGTGTGCTTTTTGTGGTCCATTTAGTGCCACATTTTTTTGCATCAGGGTGTCTTTTGTTGGTGATTTGGCTGTTTACAATGTCCCCCAGTGTCGTGCTGAAGTACTGACCGGTATGTCTAGGGGAAGGAGGTCTGTGATGTGCCTTAACGGAGAATATCCTGTCAGATAAGCCTCATGCAAGGCATGAGTCACGGTGCTGTACACAGCTCAATGTTCATAAGTCAACAATACGTATTACATAAAGTGTCTTTAAGCAGAAACACACATAAATCATGGTCGCGTATTGATCGGTTAATGAAAATAGGTGACCAGAGCCTTGCGGGAAACTAACGCGAGTTTCCCTGAGGAGCAATCGCTCCACGCTCTCTAGTTCAGTGTTCGTGGTAGCCTTATAGAGCATAACTACTGTGGTAATGAGAGTCAGCCATTCTTCTGATGAAGACAAGGTCTTTGAGGTCTGTCTGGTGTTAATTTTTAAACATTTTGTTCTTGTGTGCAAATTGTGTCCTGCATCTTTGGGACTGAAAAAGTACTTGCCCAACCAGTCAGGGTACAAATGCCCTCAATCTGTTGTTCTCACAATGTGGCCTAATAGGTTCTAGGGCCAGATCAGGTAGTGAAGAAATCACTCTGGTATAGGAAAAGTCTTTGATTTTTAGAAATTCATGTTTTCCAAAAGGCAAGTACAGTTGACCCTTGAACAACCCAGGTTTGAATTGCATGGGTTCACTTGTAGGCAGGCTTTTTTTTTTTTTTTTTTTTGGTCTTTGATAAATGCAGTACAGGACTGTAAACGTGTTTTGTCTTATGATTTTCCTAACATTTTCTTTTCTCTAGCTTACTTTAAGAATACAGTATATAATACATAAAATATACAAAATATCGTTAATCGACTGTTTACATTATTGATAAAGCTTCTGGTCAGCAGTAGGCTCTTAATAGCTCAGTTTTGGGGGAGTCAAAAATTATATGTGGATTTTTTTTTTTTTTTAAGATTTTATTTGAGAGAGTGAGAGAGTACACAGCAGGGGCAGAGTGAGAGGAAGAGGGAGCAGCAGACTCCCCTTCTGAGCGAGGAGCCCGATGTGGGGCCCAATCCCAGGACCCCGGGACCCCGAAGGCAGACCCTTAACTGACTGAGCCACCCACACGTCCCGCCTTCTTATTTTTTTGTTTAAAAATGGCATACATTCCATATTTTAAAGCATTGTGTGAAGTCTGGAATCAGAACTGTCCAAACAACTTTCCCAGAGTTCTTTGTGGTTTAAAGAGTTTTAGTTACTGTTTTTGTGGTGGTGGTGATTTTTACTGCCTTGTCCTCTTAAATTTCTTTACATATTTTTGTTGAACAGTTCTATACTGCCCACGTATTCAGGTACTTGAGATTTTTAGAGAATTTTGAAGCAGGATAAAAAATTATCTTCTCTAAAATTCTTGAAACCAGTAGTCACAAGTCCTGAATTTAAGCCCCAGTTTCTGCAGTTGCTCGGCTCTTTGTTAAGGGAAGATCATTTAATCCTTGATCTGTTACTTTCTTGACCCAAGGACAGGCTAAATGGAAATTCACTGTGGTTTAGAAATTACGTTACAGGGTTTGATTCCTGGGCGTGGATTAATACTTATTTCAGAAGAGCTAAAAAGCTTTCTCCTCACCCTGCCATCAAGTCTCCTTCTTACCTCCCCTTACTTCAGTTTGCCTGACTCCGAGCTGGTGGGCTCTAGGGTTACTGGTGGCTGACAGGAGATTGGAATCCTGTTCCTCTCTTCTTCCCAGCTGTGTGACTTTGGTTTCCTCTGTTGAAAGCCCTTACTTACCATGCCTTGTGGTTGGCACCAAGGGTACAGAGATGTAAAGAAACCATCCCTCTGGCATTAATCTCCATTTCTAATCCGATAGAGAAGATGGACAATTAGCGAGTGTTTAAATTACAGTAGAAGAGAGAGATGCGCACCAGGTGGGAGGGCTCTGTTTTTGCACCCCACAAAAACCAGTGTGATTAATTCTGTTTGAGTAGCCAAGAGAACAGATAGAGGAGGAAGTGCTTCTCACCCGGGAGTTGTGAGGAATGACTAGTAGTTTACGCAGTCCGAGTGTGGGAAGTGTAGCGGGCACAGCGAAGGCCCATTGGCACAAAGGGAAATGGTAAGCTCAGAAAACTGAGAAGTACTACATAGAGCCGAAGCATAGAATGTGTGTCAGGTGCCAGATTTTGGAGGTTACTGTTGTATGCAATGGTGAGCAATTTCAGATACCCAACGGTAGAAAACATAATGAACACCCATGTACTTATCATCCAGTTTCATTATTTATCGACATTTTCCTATTCTTGTCTCCTTTGTCTCAGTTCCCCCCACCCATTTTTTTTATAAAAGGAAAGTTCAGAAACTCATTATTTCGCCCATAAGTACTGCTGAAAAATTTAAACTGTGCACAGAGACCACGGCAGGGTTTTAAAGAGTTATTATTATTATTATTTTAGAGCGAGAGAGTGAGGGGAGGAGCAGAGAGGGAGGAAGGGGGAGAGAATCTGAAGCAGACCCTGCTGATGCGGGGCTCAGTCTCACGATCCCAAGGTCATGAAACCAAGCTGAAACCAAGGGTCAGACACTTAACTGACTGAGGCATCCAGGTGCCCCAAGACCTCGCCAGGGCTTTCAAGAAGGGATCAGAGCAGAGGTCTGCAGCTCACCAAGGGGATCACATATTGTGGGGAGGACCGGGGTCAGAGGCCAAGTAGGCAAGAAGATGTCTTCGCTGCAGCAGATGATTCGGAGCTGTGCGTATTTTTTAAACTGAATTAAGTTTCTGGCCTCGTCCTGTGTGCTTGCTGTGTATATTCATCTCAGGGGCCATCTGTAGGTGTACCGAGTTCATATCCCTTCTTCTCCAGAAAAACAGGCTCTTCCCTGCTTTTCTGTTTTCTAACAACATGCTTAGAAATTCTTCAGAATGTTTTTTTCTAAATTTCCAGTGCTGCTCTTTTATTTGGGCAATAAACAAATGAAATTGTAGTGATAAATTGATTGCTCTGTCCTGGGCTGTCAGACCATGGACATGCTAATGGACCGACTTGCAGTTATGTGGGGTTTGTCTGTCTGTCTGTCTGTCCAGTTAGCCACTGTGTAGTACATCATTAGTTTTTGATGTAAAGTTCCATGATTCATTAGTTGCGTACAACACCCAGGGCTCCATGCAATACGTGCCCTCCTTACTACCCATCACCAGTCTATCCCATTCCCCCACCCTCCTCCCCTCTGAAGCCCTCAGTTTCTTTCCCTGGGTCCATAGTCTCTCATGGTTCATCTCCCTCTCTGATTTCTCCCCCTTCAGTTTCCCTCCCTTCCCCTGTGGTCCTCCGTGCTATTGCTTATGTTCCACACATGAGTGAAGCCAGATGATAATTGTCTTCCTCTGCTTGACTGACTTCATTAGAATGTTTTTAAGTGATAGTTTGTTTTTAATGCTTCAAATCATTCTGTTATGGGGCCAGTAAAATAAATTGGAGGATTTAGAAAGTAAGAATTACAAGTGATTGGGGGACCACGTTGTAAATTTGACCTTTGTTTCTGCTTTCGTCTCCAGGGCCTGCTGTCTTTTCTGAGTGCCCCCCTCATTGGCGCTCTGTCTGATGTGTGGGGGAGGAAACCCTTTCTCCTCGGCACTGTGTTCTTCACCTGCTTCCCAATTCCACTGATGAGGATCAGCCCATGGTGAGTGGCTTGGCCCTCTACCGTCATGACTGACTGTTTTGGGTCACATGTGAATAATAATACATCTGCAAAGCATTTCTTAACCATTTCAAAGCGGTTGATACCTGTATATTTATTTGATCCCTTTGGTAATACTGAAAGCCAGTTTGGGCTCTAAGATGTTTAGAGATGTCTCTCAGGGCAGCTCTTGTTGCCATCAGGTCACTTTAAAGGGACTGGGTACTGGGAGGGGCTGACGGTCCCTGTACTCACCCCTGTGGCTCAGTTGACTGCAAATGTGTTGTCCTCTCACTGTTCTAGGGCACCGGACGAACACAGTTTATATCAATAGACAGGAGTCATTTCTGAGTACATGGTAGTTAGACCAAGAGCCTGTTTTGTCTAAATCATAATACAAATTTGAATTTGATCTTATCTTTTCATGATAAGTAGGAGAGAATATTTAACATATAACCAAGTAACCAAAGATGGTTTGGAATTTGCACCTGAGCTGTACCTTAGTGGTTTTTCTTGGCTCCAGAAGATGGTATTTGGCCAAAATTTCTGTTGCTGAGATGCTCGTCCTAAGGTGTGAAGAACACACCTCAAAATGGAAGGGTGTGTGTGTGTGTTTTAATGCATTAGTATTTCTTTTTTTGGCTCATGTGAGAATGTCCTCATTTGATTATCTGATAATTTTATGTCAGTATATGTTGCACTGTAAATATGTTGGTTACCCATAGTGGATCATTTTATTTTCTACCAGATGATGAATTTTTATCAAATACTTTTTGATATTGAGTCTTTCCAAGAACAAGTCATGCTTTTCCTTTTCTTTCTTTCTTTTTTTTTTTAAAGATTTTATTTATTTATTTGACAGAGATAGAGACAGCCAGCGAGAGAGGGAACACAAGCCCGGGGAGTGGGAGAGGAAGAAGCAGGCTCATAGCGGAAGAGCCTGATGTGGGGCTCGATCCCACAACGCCGGGATCATGCCCTGAGCCGAAGGCAGACGCTTAACTGCTGTGCCACCCAGGCGCCCCCATGCTTTTCCTTTTTATTTTTTCTTTTAAGAATTATTTATCTATTTATTTATTTGACAGAGAGAGAGAGGCAGACAGCGAGAGAGGGAACACAAGCAGGGGGAGTGGGAGAGGGAGAAGCAGGCTCCCCGCAGAGCAGGGAGCCTGATGTGGGGCTCGATCCCAGGGTCCTGGGATCACGCCCCGAGCCGAAGGCAGACGCCCAACGACTGAGCCACCCAGGCGCCCCAAGTCATGCTTTTCCAATAAATGAGGGCTTTTTTTTTTAATGTCCTCTCAATACCTTAAAGTATTTTTTCTTTAGATTTTGAAATGATTTTGCCTCTTCCCTTCCAGTTTTCATGCTGTTGCTTTTGCTTATATTGATTAATGAGTAATGTTAAGTAAAAGTGATAATGGACTTAACATCTCATGTATATAAAGAAAATGTAATGTTTCATCATTTGAGTGCTAAGGTAGCTTTTGCACTGAAAAATATTATGTTACTATAAAGAATTATATTAATAGATTTTCTAATAATGAAATATCCTTATGTCTTAGGATAAACCCTACTTTTTGTTCTGTGGAATTTTGTTTGGTAGTATCTTAACTAGATTTTTTTTCAAAGCATCTGTGCATATGATTGAAATCTTAGTCTTAACTATGTTAATATTTTTTGTTGTGGTTTCTGCTTTTGTGTAGCTCTTGTATTTAAGATTTTATTTATTAGAGAGCACACACGCACGCCAAGAGCAGGGGGGAGGGGGAAGGGCAGAGGGAGAGGAGAGTTAGAGTCGCGCTGAGCAGGGAGCCCCACATGGGGCTCAGTCCCAGGACCCTGAGATCATGACCTGAGCCAAAGGCAGACCCTTAACTAGCTTACCCCAGGCTCCCCTTAGCCAGACCCTTAACCCTTAACCCAGACCCCCCTGTGTAGCTCTTTTAAAGTTATTTGCTGTAGGTGCCTTTTTCGATAAAGCTAGGAAATTTTAAGTTTTTATATCTCTTCTGTTGGCTGCCTTTAAAACGGTATCTTTACTTAATCCCCTTACTCTTTCATTTTTTCAGCTGCATGTACTAACACCCTTTAAGCAATTACAAACTTGGTGTGTTTCTACTCTTCCCCATCTTGATTATCATTTTATTAGTTGTCCTTTATATCTTTAAATATACATACACATGTATTTGTTTTTAAATTTATTTCTTGGTTTGTAATCTTCACGTGATAACTTTGGCTCTGGTCATCAGAGTGTATGCATACTACCTCTCTCCTGGGTAATTAAAATAATCTTTTTGTAGGTGGTACTTTGCGATGATTTCTGTGTCTGGAGTCTTCTCGGTCACGTTCTCGGTGATATTTGCCTATGTCGCTGATGTCACTCAAGAACACGAGCGAAGTACTGCCTACGGATGGGTAAGATGAGAGTGTGTGCTTTCTAACCTAATTAACTAGGGTTCTATGGAAAAGTGTACTG
The DNA here is from genome assembly GCF_023065955.2 of Ursus arctos. NCBI lineage: Eukaryota > Metazoa > Chordata > Mammalia > Carnivora > Ursidae > Ursus > Ursus arctos. The sequence continues at coordinate 105,325 of NW_026623019.1, forward strand.
GAAAGTAAGATTGAAAAGAAATTATACTGACTTACCTAAGAAAATTTAAAGCGATTGAAATTTAAAAAGGAGATTTATGAACTTGAAAATAGCAAGATGGAAATTACTAGTAATGTATCCTCTAGTTTTAGGGTTGGAAATTTGGCGGGAATGTGAGTTGTCAGCTACAGAATTGTTTCAAAAGTTGATTTGATTTGTTTCATGTTAGCTTATCTCTTGAACCATGAACAATAAACGGGCTGAGCATGGACAGGCGCTGCACCTCAGCCCCGTTACTCCACGGTTACTGTATTGCTGGTCCTGTGTCTCAGGCACATAACGTGGGACGTGGTACTGTAGAAAAAGGACTTCATTTATTCGGCAAGTAATTGTTGAGTGAATAACAAAAGTTTATAGGAGACCTTGTTTGAGATAATTGAGTATTAGAGAATCATTTCTAATTTTCTGAGGTGTGATTATGGTTTTTGGTTCTGAAGGGGAAGAAAGACTTGTACAAATGGCAGGCTGAAGCCTTGAGGTCAGAGTGTCATGACTAAAGTGGTTAGGGGCAGGGTGGGGGATAGATGCCATGTGAGCAATCTGTAGGTGTGTGTCCAGTGCATGAAATTGCTGAAGCATCGGGTGTTGTTGAGGGGGGAGTTTTCCCTTTTTCCCTTCTAGGTTCTTTGGCTGCCCTAATAATAATTAAATAGACATAGGACAGATTAACAGGAGGGAAGCATTTAATTTTGTACAGAGCTCCACAAAGGCCTGAGAGACTCAAAGGCCGTTGGGCAGTTGACACTTATATGCCATCCTGAGCTAAGGAAAAGGGGATAGGGGTCTGGGACTTCAGAGGGAAGGAAGACCATTCACAGGAAGATGAAAAGAGCAAATGTTTGGTAAATAAATGTTTGCCATGCCATGCAAATAAATCCGATATAAAAAATTATCTCTGGCAATAGCTCTCTTCCTGATATAGGCCCCCTATCTAAATTCTTTTAGGCTCTGAAGGAGAGGCAAAAAAGCTTTCCCTGAGTCTGCGGGTCTTAATTGCCTTCAACCAAACAGTCTGTGTGCAAAGGGGGTGTAGTTGGGGTGGTCCCCTCAGCGTGCATGTGCTCTTCTCTCTACTTCCTGGTGTTGGAAAATGTTCACAGTGAGAAAAGCTGGAAGAAGAAAAATCTGGCGGGGTTGCTGACCAGGTTGGAGGAGGACTGAAGGCCAGAAACCCAGGTTACTTCTCTCCTTTCCCAAGCCTTTGTCTTTCTTTTAAATCCTACTTCCTGGAAGATAGTAAGGAGTCACAACGGCACAAAGATGAGTTATTGCTGTTCATGAAACACACCAGCAGCTTTCACTTTGTTGACTTGAGACACTGGTTTAAAAACTTCTTCAGCGTTACTTCCCCTCCGCCTACTACCTGCTTTCCACTCCCGTTCATCTTCCCTCCCACCCTGAATGTCTCTCGTACCACATCCTAAAACTGTCTTCAGCTGCCATCTCCAGAATGCTGTGGAAGAGGGCAGAGGGGAAGGCGGCTAGGAAGCCGTCAAAGAAGGCAGGGTGTTCAGGGTGGCTCGTAACAGCCAGCAGAGTTGAGAAAGTGCCAGAAGCCTTATTTACCACATTTGTGCAGCTTTTCTGTACATCATGGGAAATACCCATTGAGATACTCATTTCCCTCCAATTTTTTTTAAAAAAATTATTCTTTGCTTTCAGCCAAAACAAAACAAAACAAAACAAAACACTCACAAAGCTCTTGTGCTGAGTGTCAGTGCGTTAAGGACAGATTTCAGGGAAAGAGCGTGACTCGGCCACCCTCGCTAGTTCACCTCATTTGTAAAATGGCACTTAGCTTGTGGTGGTCTAGGGCTGTCGAGAGGAGTCGGTGAGAGGGGGGCTGGCTGTGCTGTTGGCCGGCAGGTAAGGTGCCTGGACTTGGTCACAGAAGTCAGGGTGTTGGCCAGTGACTAACCTTTACGTGTACCCTAACTTGTCACACGTTACGATGACAGAACTTAAAAAAAAAAAAAAAAACAGAAAGGGAAAGAGCTTGCAGGCTGCGCATCTTACAAATAAAGGAGGATTTATTGCCAGTTATTGACAAGATTGTCAGTCCGGTCTGGCTGGAGTTTTAGATCCGTTAAAGAATGTATAAAATACGTGCACTTTCCTTCCTTAACGGGACTCCTCCTCTACAGCGGGAAGGTGGCAGCTCTTTCAGGGCTGCGGCGAGGAATAGTCCTGTTCAGTGAGTTAATGCTGAGAGCGCGCTGGGGTGAAGTCACCGTTCAGGTCTATTTCCCAGAGCCACAGTGAGTGTGAGGTGAACTAGGGATTTAGATAAATACACAGACTGAACAACAGTGCTGCTCTGATTTTTGAGAAAGATACGTTTTACATAGAAGTTCATGGGGTCCTAGATCCCAGAAACTCAGTCCTCCAGCAGGCAGTGAGCCTCAGCTGTTGGAGAGGAACAGAACTGATGGGATGAACAACTGGGGAACTGCGGCTGCGCTCTACCCTTTCTCATACTTGAAACTTGGCGACTAGCTTTTTACTTATATTTCCATGTTGCACGTGATTAAATTGGCTCCCACAATATTCACAATTACTACCTAGAGATTTTCATACTAAATTCTTACTGTTTCTCACTATGAAATGGAAGAAACCAATCTCTCAGGTGCTATACCTGGTTCAGTGTCCCACTTAGGGAGGAAGAAATACAGATGGTCCGCAGCAGAGGGATTGACGGGTGGAGGGAATCCCTAGCGCCGAGGGGCCGGACTGAAGTCAGGGCTGCGTTAGGAAGACCGGCAGGCCTGTCCCTCTCTGCTGAGCGCGTCTGCACTGCTGTGCCAGTCCTACACTCAGTTGATTTATTTTTTTTTAAGATCTATTTTATTTTAGAGAGAGAGGATGAGAGGGGAGAGGGAGAGGGAGAGAGAGAAGCAGACTTCCCGCTGAGCGAGGAGCCCCTGAGATCATGACCTGAGCTGAAATGAAGAGTCAGACACTTAACCGACTGAGCCACCCAGGTGCTCCCCTAAACTCATTTCTTAAACTCTATTTTGAAAGCTTAAGAGAGATTCTCATTAAGATTTGTGCCTCTGTCAATTTCAGGTTTTCTCTGTAGCAGTGACAAATAATTACGGAAATACTAGAAAACAGAGCACTTCTTTCTCAGAGCAGTGTTATTCGAGGTGCATCCCGTGGATGGGAAAGATGAGTTCAGTTCACCATGGCTTGGCGTGCATGCATGATTACTGAGCATTAATCCCATCCCATCCCAGGTAGCTACTGCATCCCTTCCAGAGTTTCTGAGGAGCTTAGAATGCAGTCATTTTCCGTTCAAAACTCACGTATCAAATGTATTCTTACATATTAAATCATTGTTCTAGAATATTCCATTGTTTGTAGTCACCGAATCTTGAGTTATTGAACATTTTATTTTAGAAAGTGTCCATTTGGCTAGAATACAATTATGATGGTAGATTTAGAAATGTCATTGACAAATAATGAAATAAATTGTTTTCTTCTTTAAACTCAAGTGATCGTTAGATTCTTTAGACCTGGAATACTGTGGGATTATGAAAAGCAGTTTCAGCTGAAATTAAGCAGCTGTAAGTCTAACTGTACGTTTTGGTGGGAAAGATTATTTTAGAGATTAGAAAATGGCTTCTCATTCTTGCTCATATGAACTTAAGAGTTATTTAACTTTTCTGTTGCTATTTGTACATTGAGTAGTAGAGTATCTTGCTTACAAAAATATGAAGATTAAAAAAATGAAAAACTTACGAATAAATGACTTATTGACCCATTTTGTGCAGAAGTGAGGTGGTTAGGGGCGCCTGGGTGGCACAGCGGTTAAGCATCTGCCTTCGGCTCAGGGCGTGATCCCGGCGTTGTGGGATCGAGCCCCACATCAGGCTCCTCCGCTAGGAGCCTGCTTCTTCCTCTCCCACTCCCCCTGCTTGTGTTCCCTCTCTCGCTGGCTGCCTCTATCTCTGTCGAATGAATAAATAAATAGAATCTCTAAAAAAAAAAAAAAAAAGTGAGGTGGTTAGCGCTGGAGGACCCTGTGGCGTGGTCCCCTAGCTGCCTGCATGCCACTGCAATTTATAATGTGCTTACATGACTGCCTTGATCTTCTCAAATAATATGGAAAAACCTGAAGGGCGGGAGCCCTCTGCTTCTCATTCGTCTGGTACAGAGTGGGTACTTAGTAAATACTGAACCAGGACATTCCTGTTCCCCAAGTTGGAATTCTCTGTGCCTCGTTTTCTCCCCCAGTTTTTATTGGACTTTTGGCTTCTACAGTATTTTTAGTATAATACTAATTTCAGATATATTTTCACATCATTTGCGGGTGATGGGTGAAGGAAGGATGTCATTGGCTAACCAGGTGTCATAATTTTAGCCACAGAGAATGATTTCTGTGGTTTCTTTTAAAATCCATTGGAAGTTTAGATAACCAATATATAAGTCTGTTTTTGGCACTCAATCTGGTTATAATTTGGAGACTGTCCATTTAAGCTTCTGAACATTCAGATTACATTCCTAGATAAAGGAAGCTCTCGACGCGCTTACAGGAAAACCACGTGAAGAGGCTCCACGTGGATTCAGGTGCAGATCTGAGCAGTTGGTTCTGTGGTCTCTGGTGTAGAATGGAGGTGGGGAGTGATGGAGATTAACAGCCCAGGGATCTCTAGTTAAGAAGTTTCAACCTCTCTCTCAACAGAACTTCGTTCTTGTTGTTACAGCTTTTTCTCAAGGATATCAGAGATTTTTTCCCCCTCCTCCATGGTAATGAAATGGTCACCAAATAATAAAATGGTAAAACAGTGCATGTTTTTAGACTATGAAATCAGCACTGTGTAAATTGAGGTTTTCCCATTAGCCCTGCAGACATTTTTTTTTCATGCCTTTCTCCCCACATCCCTGTTTTCCAATTAAAAAAGAGTAAAGTATGTACGTTTTTTTATGGGGAAGTTCTTCTCAAAGATTATTTTTTACTCTTGTAGCTTTTCAGGATATCTCTAGTTTGTAGTTTCTGAACAAGTCCTTAAAAGGAAATGACTTTCATTCTTAAAATGTACATGCTGCCCATTCCTTCTGTTTTGTTTAAAGCCAGGGCAGCATGGCTGCAGGTGCGTGTCTGTGGCCCCTGCGTGAGAAGCAGGAACACAGGTGCACATCTGCAACACCTGGGGCTGAGTGTGTGCTTTCTGCATGTATGTGGTAGAAGATGGGACCCTGGGTGAGAGAGTGCTTTTCCACAGGTCTCGGCCACCTTTGCAGCCAGTCTGGTCAGCAGCCCGGCCATCGGAGCGTACCTTTCAGCCAGTTACGGAGACAGCCTCGTTGTGCTGGTGGCCACAGTGGTGGCTCTTCTGGACATCTGCTTCATCTTACTGGCTGTTCCAGAATCTCTGCCAGAGAAAATGAGACCGCTTTCCTGGGGAGCTAAGATTTCTTGGAAACAAGCAGACCCTTTTGCGGTAAATAAATATCCATTTCTATCTCCAGTAAAAATAGAAAAAAGATTTAATTGCAAGTAAGGCACTAGAGTTGTCTACGCACCATGGAATGTGTAGAATTTATATTTCTTTACAAATTTTTTTTATTAGGGAGGAAGAGAGGGATGGGCAGAGGGAAGGTGAGAGAGAATCTTACATGCTCCATGCCCAGCATGAAGCTTGACTTGGGGCTCAATCTCATGAGTCAGACACTTGACCAGCTAAGCCACCCAGGCGCCCCTACCTAGAATTTATTTTTAAGTCAAGCATGTGGTAGGTATCCTAAGGAAAGAGAGAAAAAAAATGTCCACTTAATCCCTGATGAGGGTGTAGGAAGGAAGTTGTTTTTTCTTATTGCATGGTGGTTTTCACTTTTTTTTTTTTAAACAAAACAAAGGTGGCCATTTGAAGTGTTCGTTTACGTGCACTTAAATTCAGGAAAGACGACTAGATCTGGTCTGACTACCGTAGTTACTTTCTAGGTTGTTAACATGCATCCACTTTGACCAGAGGCGTTGAACTTGTATTTTGCAGGTTGAATGGACTCTTTGTTTTCTGTGACTTTTAAAAATATTTGGCATTTTTTATTTTTCTGGGGGGGGAAGTATCCTATTAACAAATAGAAAAAGTACCGAGAAGAATCTTATCCCTCCCCTTTTCCCATCATATCTGACTTCAAATTGTTCTTGAAGAAAATGTGTGCAGAAAAAAATAACCAGAGATTTGATTGCTGTTTTTAGTCACCCAAGTTTATTTTAGGAAAAATGTGTAAAAGGAAAATAACTCATCAAATTCTTTTCTAAAAAGGTCCCTCAGGTCATGACCTGGGGATCCTGCTCGTTTTCTTTCTGCCATGTCATCAGACGTTGATAAGGAACCCTGGTCCAGCCTCCCACTCTCTTGTCACGTAGGGATTGAGTTATGCGTGGAAGCTCGTCTGTGAGGTGGGACTGCCGCCGTGTACGCTGTCACGGCTGCTGCCGGGATTACCAGGAATGCATGTAAATTCACTAGTCTCGTGTCTGGTGTGCAGCAAGTCTCCAGACGGGAGCTGCTTTTGCTGTGCCCCACACGGAGGTTACAGTTACGGTGACCCTAGAACGCAGTGACGCATTCTCCAGTCCTCAGAAAACTGCACACCTTTCGGTCTTCTCAGCAGGTCTGTGTAAGCAGGACCTCAGATCAAAGGTGTAGAATGCAGATGTTACTGGTGGGAGAGCATCTTTTCACTGACCCCGCGGCTGAGCGCACTTAACTTGCCTACAGTTTTACAGGCAAATTGAATATTAACATCTTAACGTGTTCATGGCCTTAAAAGGGTTATATTATGAATGAAGGAGATGAGATCTCTTAAAAGGTTTTGGAGCAATGTTTTTTTCAGGGTCTGTTCATAGGATGTGAACCAGTCTGGTTAACAAAGACGAGCAAGTGTTTGGGGGGGATTTTTGTTTTGGTTTTAAGCTGTAATACTTTAGAACTCTGGAATTAGAGGACTTGTAACCATAGAGTTAATGTTTACCTGCTTTTGTAAACCCTTCAACTTTTGTAATTCACCTTAATAGAGCAAAACAATGACACCAATATCCTGGAATATTAGTGACTTTAGTGTCTCCTGCTTTTTATGTGTCTCTCTTTCTGCATATTCCTAGTCACTGAAGAAGGTTGGAAAAGATTCTACCGTCTTACTAATTTGCATCACCGTGTTTCTCTCCTACCTTCCTGAAGCTGGACAGTATTCAAGTTTTTTTCTCTATCTCAGACAGGTGGGTAATGTGTGCCTAATAGGGTTAGAACACGAAGAAAACCAAAGGTTAGGATCTGTCTGAAAGTATTTTGGGGAAAACAGTATAGAGAAAAAAAATGTGTGGACTTGCTTCTAGTTTTACTAAGTGTAGATGCTGACCTATAATTAGCTGCCGGGGGACCTTCGATTCGATGATAATTTAAATACTGTAAAATGTTTACTCTGGAAAAAATTTCATTGAGAATTAGCATAAACAGAATTTTTATCATAATGTTTTAAATCTTCATTAAATTTCAGATAGAGGTCAGGTTTGTTTGATGTGACCTGACCTGGGACATCTTCCGTAGTATAACTCAGTGCTGCTGTGGGCTTCATGGCGGCTTGCAAGCAGTAATCTCAAAACGATCGCTCCCCGACCTTTTTTCTCTTTAAAAGTTTATACTTTACCTTGTCCCCTCAGAAGGCAGTTGACTTAAGGCAATTTAAAAAAGAGCTCCCTTCCTAGCTGTTGTTCCAGTTCTCTGGGATGGCAGAGACAGGAGTTGCCTTCCATAGCATTCCTGCCCTGGTTTTTTACTGATTTCCCGGGACGTCCTTCTAGGGGCTTACTCCACCTGGCAGAGCAGGCCTCCGCCTAAGATAAATTCCTCTATTTTGGGGGGTATTTTTAAAGGAAACTTGTTAAATTCACCATTCTCAACAGTTTTCCTGAAAGTGTGAGACTAATATTTTATATGCTGGCCTCTAAGTAAAACTATTTTTCAACCAGTTCTTTTTTGGTTTTGCTCATTTTGGGTGGGCAGATGCTGGAGATTTAGTGGGAAGAATGGTGCGGCAGCATATTTAATGTAGAAAATTATATATGTATTTATAATTATGCATCAAATTAATTGCATTTAATGCAGGAAAAATGGGAAAGCTTAAGGAAATGAAAAATCCTCTCATTGGTATTTTCTTCTTCAACCCTTTTTTCTATACATACTGTTTATGTCACTACCAGCATCACTTAACAGTAAATCAGAAATCATTTTCTGTTATTTTGTATTTGTGCTTGCTTTTAAGAGCAGTTCACATAAACGCATTTGGTATTTTTGTAAATCCTATATCTGATAAGGAACTTGTATCAAGCCTTAACTTTTATAATTGAACAATAAAAAGAACCCAACTGAAAAAATTCAAAAAAAGATTGAATAGATACCTGTCCAAGGAAGACACACAAATGGCCAGTAAGCACATGAAAAGATGCTTAATATTAGCCATCGAGGAAATGCAGATCAAAAGGAGATACCACTTAACACCTGCTAAGTAAGACGGCTGTAATCAGACAAAGGTGGGGAGAGGTGCCAACTCTCACACCGGGCTGGCGGGACTGTAAAATGGGGTGGAAGAGAGTCTGGCAGTCCCTGTTCAACACAGGGTTTCCAGAAAATCTATTCCTATGTATATAGCCGAGAGAAATGAAAACACAGGTCTGTGTAGAAACTTCTATACAAATATTTATAATAGCCAAAAAGTAGAAATAGCTGATGAAATGTATTGACTGATGGCAGCATATCTGTATGACGGGATGTTCCTGTTTGGCAATAAAAAGCAGCAAAGCGCTGGTACCTGCTGGAGCACAGACGACCTGTGAAAACATTACGCTAAATGAAAGAAACCAGGATCATATATTGTTTGAGTCCACGTATATGAAAAGCTCAGAAAAAACCAACCCAGAGACAGGAAGTGTATCACGGGCTGGACAGAGGGACAGGCTGCGGGAATGGGACTCCCGATGGGGGACCGAGTTTCTTTGAGGAGTTGAGGACATCTTCTACGGTTGATGGTGGTCATGGTTGGCCAGCTCTGAGTGTTCTCACACCACCGCACTGTGTGCTTCTAATGGGTGAATTGTAGGACACTGAAGTTCTAGCTTGATAAAGCTGCTTTAAAGATGTGTATGTTTATATTTACAAATACAGGTTGAGAAATAATCCCTAAATAAGGCCACTCTTCAGGTTCCAGGTTTTTTAGTTGCATTTGATTATTAGTAATGGGCTGTGTTTGCCAGCCGTACTGACTTGGGAACCTGAGATTCTAGCTCTTTCATGAGCTAGTTCTGTGACTGGAAGCAAGACAATCATTTATTAAATGAATAGAATGCATACAATAATTTTTAAGTCCTTTTCCTGATTTTTACAGGATTTCAATAGAAGGCAAAAATATTTGACTTTTTAAAAACTTGATATTTAAAACCTAAAAAAGTTTTAGGCCTTTCAGAGCTTCTGTTAAGGTTAAGAGGCTTAGAAATTATTGCCCGCTCACTATGGTTGCTTCTAGAATCACCATGGAAGCTTTTTAAAACATGCCTGGGCCCAGAGAGTCTGATTTAATGGGTCTCAGGCGGGTCACAGCACTTCCTTGCTTACCCACCCTTCTCTGCTGTCCCCGTGATTTTACTGTGCAGCCGAGGTTGAGACCCACTGACTGCTCCGCGTGGATTCTCTGTGGGTCGCACCCAAGTCAGAGCGTCGTCTTCATGTTCTCTCTAGTGCTTGATGAGGTCGTGTTTGTCTCTCGGTGGGCTGGAGATGGGGATTATTTTTATGTTATCTGTATTACAAAAGTGTTTCCTTTACGTTTCCACAGGTCATAGGTTTTGGGTCTGTGAAGATTGCGGCGTTCATAGCCATGGTGGGCATTCTGTCTATTGTGGCTCAGGTGAGTGTCATTTCATCCATGTTTTTATCATTTTTATTTGGAAATAACTAGATTTATGGGAAACTCCAAAGAAATTAATGTTCCTGGGGAACCCCTGCACCCCTCTGTCAGCACCCCCTCCTCCCCTCTTAAATCTGTGGTACCATATCAGACCCAGTAAACAGGCATGGATATGGTCTGCAGAACCATCATTATTTATTTATGTATTTTGAGAGAGAGAGGAGCAGGGGGAGGGGGAGAGAGGGACAGAGGCAGAGAGAATCTTGAGCAGACTCCACTCTGAGTGCAGAGCCCGACACAGGGCTCGGTCTCACGACCCTGAGATCATGACCTGAGCCGAAATCAAGCGTTGGACACTCAACCGACTGAGCCACCCAGGTGCCCCAGAACCATCATTTTTAATAGAATGTTGAGATTGTAATTTAGGAGGAATTTAATACAACTTTTCAGTACTTTCTAGGATATCTGTTACCTCTACTGGTCAGTTCAGCCTAACTCAAGATACTGCAAAATAAGCTTAAAATATAGAAACTCTCTCCTGGTTAATGAGGAAAGTTAGTAGCAGTGGAAAACAGAAATGAAATCAGTAACTGTTCCAAACCCTGCTATCCCCAGGACTGAAGAGATGTGGTAAATGAGTAAACATTAAACATCTCCCCACCTCTTTTCAGTATAGGACCACAAAAGGCGGGGTATGTGACCTTTAAGTGAACTCACTGAGGTGCCTGGGTGTGTTCACAGTTTCACATGGGACTGCCTGAGGCCATTTCTTGCTGCTTTACAGCACGCGGCCCAGCAGAGTGCTCTTCAAGGAGAAACAAGAAGGAAACTGTTTTGCTGCCCAAATGTTAGAACTGACAGGGCTCGAAGGACTGAATCAAGGCAAAAAAGCCTTTTATTTTTTCTTCCCAAACTGTATCAGTGAATGTAAATTATGTTGAACTTTCAAGTTGCTGATGATTTTGGTATTTATAGCAAGTCTGATTAGATTAGCCCAGACTCCTCTTTTACCCTGTGCCTTTGCAGACTACCTGAGCTGGTCGTTTTAGCAGAGTATGTATTTTTGAAGTCAGGTTTGTATCTGTCCAGCGTTCTGACACTGCCAACTTCCAGCAGAATCCCACAGGTTCTATCATGTTCAGCAGGGGTTTCTCTTCCCTGGTGGTTAAGTGATTGGCATTTCTCCAAAGAGTCTGAGCCATGTCCTTCTCAATCATAATTGGTGAACAGCTCCGATGACCTTTTGGAAAGTGCTAGCAAAGCATTAGATAAACAGGCTTTGGAGAGGGGGCTGAAGGCCTTTAGCCCCAGGTTAGCCTTGGAGCCCCCACAGCTCGACTCAAGAGCTCCAGTCAGTACTGCATGGCTCCCCCCTCTCAGGCCAGGCTGCGTACGGTAGAGGCCCCTGGTCATTGTAAATGGGCTCCCCTCATCAAGCTTGCATCAAGTCTCTGCACTTGCGTGGTTTTTCAAGATTATCTCCTTTGTTTTTACAGACAGTCTTTCTTACCATCTTGATGAGATCATTAGGGAATAAGAATACTGTCCTCCTTGGCTTGGGCTTCCAGATGTTCCAGTTAGCCTGGTATGGTTTTGGATCTCAGGCCTGGTAAGCCTTTCCTTTGGATTCTCATAAACTTAACAGACGGAAGCAACTTTGAGAGGAACTCGAGTTGGTTGAGTGTGATGTGAAGGAAGCAAGGGTTATTTTGCTGGTTTGGTATACTCAGCATTTCCAAAAGGGTGTTTAGACTTAATTTGGGGAAGGGTGGAGCAACGTAATCTTAGATTGTTATGATTGCCTTTGCCTCAGCAGTGAAGTTCTTACTTAATTAGATGTGCATGCCTCCTCCAGCCCCTCAAAGTTTTAGGTCTACTTTTTAAACACATTTGTCAATTATTAGTGACCTCACATAGTCCAGAGCAACACAAGACGACAAGGAAAAATGACTGGTTGTGACGGGGTTCACTGCCATAATTGGCTGAGTGACTTCGGGTAGTGACATAAAGCATCTGACTTAGACACACACGAAGACCTCCTCCAAAACCACGTGTGCCGCGAGGCAGTTACTACCGCCAGCACGAGATGCCCCCAGACAGGAAGGAGTTCAAAATAAGCCGACGAGTAAGAAGCACATATATGCCTGCTTACCAAATACCAGATTTTCTGTCTCCGTTTTACATACGAGATTTGATCCTCACTTTACACATGTAAATTGATGACATAACTTAGAGGAGCCAGAAATGTGGTCAGTGTTTCAGTGGTTGATTCTTCTTGTTGTTGAAGATTTCGGTCGTGTTAACTTTGGTTTACTAGCTGATTCGGTCAGACTTGTGCTACATTTCAAAGATTTTGTTGACATGTAGGGTGTTTTCTTTTCAGTAAGAACGTGCACATTAGCCTCCCCAAGGAAGTCTGGCCAAACAGGTTTTCCCCATTGGGCCTCACTTTGCTCACACTCATACTTCAGTCCCTTTCATAGTGACCCTGAACTTCAGTTCAGGTCTGTTCTGTCCACTGGTGGCACAGGACACTTGCTGAGAGGCGGCAAACGGAGCAGCCCGAGGACAGTGTGAAAATGAGAAGTACAGAGGGAACAGTGGAGAATCAGTGAGGAAGATGTGGTGTTTATACAGACATCCTTCTGAACTTCACTGAGCTCATACATCTAAAGATGGTAATGGGCAAACAAGGAGGAAGAACAGATTTCGAAGGAGGGCACGTAAAATAATGAAATCTTCCCAGCTGTGAAGTAAGCGCTGTATAAACAGTACAATGTAGGACCTTTCAGGTTAAAAAAAAAAAAATCTATTTTTTAAAGAGGGAGAAATAAATACAACCTAACAGGAGGAAACAAAGCTTTTTGTGATTTTGGCAGATTGTGCTCTGAACAGTAAGCTCCTTGGGGCTGGCCTGCCACCTGACTGCAGCCGGTCTTGTCATTGCAGGATGATGTGGGCAGCAGGGACGGTGGCCGCCATGTCCAGCATCACGTTTCCAGCAGTCAGTGCCCTCGTCTCTCGGAACGCAGAGTCGGATCAGCAAGGTGAGGTCACTGTCCCCTTGCTGTTTTCCTCCTCTAGCTAAGATACACCTGAGGTAGGAGAGTCTGAGCCTCTCTCCATGTCACGCAGCAGGTGACAGCCATGTGGTCCCTTCTCAGCAAGTATACCTTTCTATTTTCCGTCCTGCTTTGATGTTACATTCCTTAATCTGGACTGAGCAGTTCAGAGTACTAAGGATTAGAAATAGGACTATCCCCCAAAAAAGAACTGTCCATTTTCTCTCTTCAGTTTTGAGTCCTTTGTGTATTCCCACCAGAATTAACTGATCATTGTAACAGACGTATGTCAAATAACAATAGACTGGTCAGTAAAGCAGTGAGTTCTTTATTTAATCACTGTAATCACTGAAATTTAATTTGGAATCCAAGTCCATTAGCTTAAATTAGGAAATGATTTTTTGAGGGGTAAATAAGTATATATGTGTACTTGCTGTTAAATGCACAGTGAGAAACAATTAAAATGGAGACGACCATGTGGAGAATAGCGCTCTGCCTTCTAGGCTCTTCATCCTTCTTGAACCTCTGGCTTCTGTCAGGCAGTTCCCACTCCCAGAATTAATCCTTTCCTTCTCCATCTGTTAATGGCTAACCTAAGTAGTCAGGAAGTAGTGAATTTTAGAAGGAAAATCTTTTAAATGCATTAGAGCCCTTTAAAAAGTTTTAATAAAAAACTAGATTGGGAAAGACTAATTCATTGCACCTCTTTTCCACATCAGAAATTGGCCATCTCATTCATACCCATTTTTTAAAGCGTCACTTGAAGACCACAGATTCTGTGTGTCACCCTATGGGAACTCCCTTGGCTGCGTGTCCTTGGGGAGGTGTTCCGTCTGAAGAAGTGAGCCAGCTGTGGAGGACGGGCCCTGCCTTGACGTCTGACAGGCACCATCTGGTCTTTCAGGACATGAATTCTCTCTCTCATTATGCTTATATGTTTTAATACAGATGTTTCTAAGTGTCAGCATGCATTACTAGATCACATTAAGTTGAATCATATTTGAACGATTTGGACTTAGGGAAACATCCATTTTCATAGGATTCAAGCTAGTATTTTATCTGCCACATAAGAGACCAGAGATCTCTAGAAGCTGGCACTTCTGGGAGTCTTCAGTGCAGGGCACCGTGAGAAGCAGCGTCTGTGAATGTGCCGGGAGCGCACAACTCCGGGCCTGCTGTGGGCTCACACACACGGCTCCGGGAGACAAAGGGCAGATTTCCACTGTAAAAGGACCAATAGATGAGTAGAGGGGAACATCTCATTCCACAGAAAAGTGGAAATTGCCTATAAATGGAGAATACTGGAGTTTTTTATTCCCCATTTATAGGAAGGATCTAGCTGTTATGGGGGGAGTTCAGCCCCAAAAAGAGATTTCACAAACATCACTGTCATTTCATCTCCTTATAGATCTTAGGGCAGAGAGGACACCATTAAGGACATAGTGAAACCAGTAGTACGTTTGTGCACCGAATGAAACTGAGATGGGCGAAGTCCCTAATCTGCTTCCCTCAGCACAGACTAGTCAGTCCAGCCGAAGCAGTGTATCAGCGTTCGTAAGAAAACACTGTTACGTCCCTAATCTGGAGACGCTTTTCTGAGACGACTGGCTCCCTTCTCTGTGTTCTGATGTAGGAGTTGCCCAGGGGATCATAACCGGAATACGAGGTCTGTGTAACGGGCTGGGGCCAGCGCTCTACGGCTTCATATTCTACATGTTCCACGTGGAACTGACGGAGTTGGAACCGGAACTGAATTCTGACAGCGCTGCCCTGCAGGTAATTTGGTGATAAATCTACTTTTATAACCACCATTGTGTCTGATGATAGCAAAATCTGAACTTAAATTTGGAGAATGTTCTTGTTCACGTAACATTTCTCTTGTATGTGCTCCGTCAGTGCTTCCTGGGATTGAGGAAGGGTCAGTTCAGTGATGTCGTGTCTGCAAAAGCTCTGTCTTGATTTTGTTCAGAGTCCATTTTTACCTACACAAGTACTCTGATCAGAATGCTGTCCTCTGGGGAAGCCCTGAGAGGCCAAATAAAATGTGAAATGACCTAGATCCCTACTAGAAATCGAGCTGGAGGGCTTTTTCCTACTATATATTTCTCAGTCCATCCTTCAAGTGTAAATTTCTGTTCTTGATGTTCATGAACAGAGTGCAGGATGTGAGGTCACAGAAGGGAGCGGAGACCCACAACTGCCACTTGAAAGCTGTGGCGAGGTGGTGCAAAGAGCAGTGAGTTGCCCTCTGTCGTACTCCGAGTGCAGGCTCTATTAGAATTGGCCTTGATACGTAATGAAACGTTTGCTTGTGAGAAAATGATTGACTTTCTGATGGTTTGGGGCAGTCCAGGGCTAATTCTGGATTGAAGACTAACCAAATCCTTTATCTCCGCTTGTTTCCCGTGCCCCTCAGGGAGCGGTCATTCCAGGCCCACCGTTTTTATTTGGGGCATGTATAGTTCTTATGTCTTTCCTGGTTGCCTTATTCATCCCCGAGTACCGTCCAGGCAGTGGGATTCAGAAACACGGCAACAGTGTCAGCGGCAGCCTGAGCAGCGCCCCGGAGCGGGGCAGCGATGAGGACATCGAGCCGTTGCTGCGGGACGGCAGCATCTGGGAGCTCTCTTCCCTCGAGGAGTCTGGGAGTCAGTGCACAGAGCTGTGAAGTCGACAGAAGGGGATCCTGCAGACGCCTCTGTGGGAGCCGTGGGGGCCACACGGCGCAGAGACGTCACGGTGCTGGAGGGGAGGTGCTAGTGCAGCTTCAGGGCCAGGTGTGGGAAGTGACCCTCTCCATCCCTCTGCCCCCTTCTGCTCCTTTTCTTCTTTGTGGCGGATCAGAACAAGATTCGAGGTACTTTCCTGCAAATTTTGCAACTCTCAAAGTCATCTGGCGTCCAGACTTGACACTCAAGCAGAAAGATTTCTCTGGTAGGAGGGCTTTCCTGGCGTAACTCTGGAGGAAGAGTGATAGCAGCTTTTCCATCTCCTTTTCAGCAGAAGGTGCAGGCTGGCAGTGGACTGCCATCTCGGGCAAGACTTGAGGTAAAAAGTCCCTGCTTATTTTCTTCCTTCCTGTTTCTCTGATCTGTGCCCGCTTAGCCCACGGGTGTTGCATGAGTGGCTGCTCCAAGAGTCACTCAGTATCAGGGATCAATTGCCTTTGTTCAAAGGTCAACAAAAACCCGAGTCTTACTCTCCTTTCCTTCTCTCTACTTCCTGTTCGTGGCTAGAATGAAATTCAGCATATACACCTCTGGACATTAATATTGATCAGTGATAACCTTTATTAGATAAAGGAAAATTTTCTTAAAAATTTAAATTATGAAGAACTAGCAACTCAGATCGCTGGACCTGGTGTTTTGGTCAGATCCAAGGTGATTTTACAGAAGAAAAAGGCACATGAAGCATTCTGGTGGCAACACAGAATTTGAAGGGAGCTTCTAAGAAAGTTTTCAATAATATAAATATTCCTGAGTGAGGATGAGAATTAGTGACCGGATACCAGTGGAGTTTACATCCGAGTTCAGACTCATAGAACACATTATCACCGTCTGCTCCTTGCTGCATCTTCTGTCTTCTCCTTCTCAGTTTTTCTCGTTCATCTCACTCCTGCCTTAACTGCTCTGCTGTATGCATCTGTTTTCAGTTGGGTCTATCTGTTTATCGGACTTTTGAATTTCATGGGAATATGGCACATCAGATTCTTTATAAAATGTGGTTTAGGGAAGCTCAGTTTCACAATAAGTGTCTTGCTAATTTTTCGAGATGTTTTATGGACAGAAAACTTTACAGATTTATATGTATTTTGCTGCACCAGTAAATGGACCATTAACTAGGGCCCACCCACCTTTAACAGAGCACTCCTCTGAAAGTTTTATAGGTATGAAATATATGTAGATATTTGTAAGGAGTTTTAATTTTTTTTTGATGGGGTGCTGTGTAAATCTTGTATTTATAAATGTAATGAAGGTGTTGAAAGAAAAATATATATACAGCTTTTATAAAAGGATTGTGTACTGACTGAATACATTTAAAAGAAAATATATTTTGAAACCTGTTCTGCTATGAACAGAGATAACATATCTTTTTACTATGCTGTTGGTTTTTAAGTTAAGCTTCCTAATGCATAATAAATTTGCAATGGATACTTTTATGTCTTTTGTGTTTCTTTAAAGCAAATAGTACCATCGATCTTTGGGTTCTCTTTTGGGTGAGTGTCAACTACACTCTTAATCCTTAATTAAGCTAATGTAAAAAGGAGACGTATATTTTCAAAAAAATTTGTTTAACAGACTCCCTTCAATAACAAATTGTAACTTTTTCATTTAAAATAAATAAACAGGTATACAAACATATTTGTACACCCACTTATCGGCATTATTCACAACAGCCAAAAGGTGGAAGCGACCCGAGTGTCTGCTGTTGAATGAATTGGATGAAGGAAATACAGCATTTACATACAGTGAGATCTCAGCCTGAGAAAGGAAGTAAATTCTGACTCAGGCCACGACATGGATTAACATTCAAGACGTGCTAAGTAAGCCAGTCACAAAAGGACATACACAGTTTGCTTCCACTTAGTCAAATTCAGACGGACAGAAAATAGAACAGTGGGTGCCAGAACTAGGAAAGAGTCAGGGAGGAATTACTGTCCAGTGGGCAGAGTGTCAGTTGTGCAGCAGGGATGTGGTGAGGACGGCTGCATGAAAGTGTGAACGTATTCAATGCCCCTGAACTAGAAATGGTCAACTTTGTTACGTATATTTTGCCACAATTTTTAAAAAATGTTCTCATGACATCTTTACTACTGTTTACCAAAACTGCAGCTTCTTTACCCAGTATAACAAATATCAAAACTGGGATAAAATCTATCATTTTAACCATTTACAGTGCAGTGGTTTTTAAATTATTTACAAGGTTGCACAGCGTTAGGGCGGTCTCCGGAACATTTCCATCAGCCCAAAAAAGAAACCCCATATCCATTAGCAATCACTACCAGTTCTCCTTCCCCCATTACCTGGCAACCAGTAATATATTTTCTGTCTCTATGAATTTGCCTATTTGGGACGTTTCATATAAATGAAATCATACATTATATGGCCTTTTGTGTCCAGCTTTCACATAGCATGTTTTCATGGTTCATCCATGTTGAAGCATGTGTCAAATTTTACTTTTTCAGGATGATGAATATTCTATCCTATGTATGCACCACATTTCCTTTGTTCACTTACCAGTCGAATGTAAACGGACACTTGGCTTGTTTCCCTGTGCTTTCAGTTCCTCTTAGGTATATACCTGGGATTGGAGTTGCTGGTTTATATGGTAACTCTGTTTAACCATTTCAGGAGCCAAAGTCTTTTTCATGGCAGCTGACATTTTATGTTCCCATCAGAAATGTAGAGGCTTCAATTTCTCTGTGTCCTTGCCAGCACCTGTTTTCTGTTTTGTCACTGTTCCTCGATATTCAGGTTGGTTTAAAGTGGTACCTCATTGTGGTTTTGCTCTGCGTTTTCCTGATGGCCAGTTATATGGAGCATCTTTCATGGGTGGTTGGCCAGATGTACATTTTCTTTGGAGAAACGTCTGTTCAAGTCCTTTGCCAATTTTTGAACTGGGATGTTGTTCTGTTGTTGAGTTCTAAGAGTTCTTTACATATTCTGGATACTAGACTCTTACCAGGTATATTTCGCGAATATTTTCTCCCGTTCTGTGGGTTGTCTTTTTCCTTTCTGGATCATGTCCTTCGAAAAGTTTTAATTTGGGATGCCTTGGTGGTTCAGTCAGTTGAGCACTGGACTCTTGGTTTGGGCTCAGGTCATCATCTCAGGGTCGTGAAATTGAGTCCCGCGTTGGGTTACACACACAGGGGGGAGTCTGATCGAGATTCTCTTTTTCCCCCTCCCGTCTCTCTCTCTCCCTC
This sequence comes from Ursus arctos, assembly GCF_023065955.2. Classification (NCBI taxonomy): domain Eukaryota; kingdom Metazoa; phylum Chordata; class Mammalia; order Carnivora; family Ursidae; genus Ursus; species Ursus arctos. The sequence continues at coordinate 124,258 of NW_026623019.1, forward strand.
CCGTCTCTTTCTCTCTCTAAAACAAAATCTTTTTTAAAAGTTTTAATTTTGGGGGAGGAATTAAGATGGCAGAGCAGTAGGGGACCCCTTTTTCAGCCAGTCCCCTGAGTTGAGCTGGATAGGTACCAGACCAGCCTAAACAACCACGGAATCAGCCTGAGACACAGGAAGATACATCTGGATCCCTACAAATGAACATCTCCAGCGCTGAGTATTGAGGTACGAAGCGGGGAGCCGTGAAACCCGCACAGATAGCGGAAGATAAACAGAAGGGGGAGGGAGCCGCCCCGTTCGGGCGCCGGGAAGCAGTAGCCACCTGCACGGGGGAGCGGGCGGGCTCGCGGACCAGCACCCGCGAGAGAGCGGACTGAGACTGTGAGCCGGGAGCGCACGCCACCAGGCATCTCGCGGAACACCAGAATCCCGGTGTGCTCACTGGATCCAGACTGAGACCGGGAGCTCCCGGAGCACGTGGGGCAGCTGGCGGCATTAGAAACACAAAGGACAGAGACGCGCCGGCCCTGGAAGTGAGGGCTGGGACGCCAGGTGTGGGGCGCACATCCCCGGACGCTGCAGGGTTGAGCAGCACCAACAGAAACAGAGTTAAAGTGGCCAGAACATCAGTGGAGAACGGGCCGCAATCCCTCTGTTCTGAGACAGAGGCTAAGATTCGGCCGCTGCTGCTCTGACTCTCAGAAGCGGCACAGCAGACCGCCAGGGAAATCCGTCAGAGAACAAAAGCCTGGAAATACCGGCTCACAGTGTGCCCATCCCCATCCCCCCTCGCAGGGGACACGGAGACTCTACCCAAACAGGGTTGCCTGAGTATCGGCGCGGCAGGCCCCTCCCCCAGAACACAGAAGGCAGGCTGAAAAATCAGGAAGCCCACAACCCGGGGCGCCTGGGTGGCGCAGTCATTGAGCGCCTGTCTTCGGCTTAGGACGTGATCCCGGCGTTCCGGAAAGGAGTCCCTCATCGGGCTCCTCTGCTGGGAGCCTGCTTCTTCCTCTCCCACTCCCCTGCTTGTGTTCCCTCTCTTGCTGGTTGGCTCTCTGCCACATATAAATAAATAAAATCTTTAAAGAAGAAGCCCACATCTCCAAGATCCCTATAAAACAAGGGGACGGCCTGGGACCCAGTCAATAATTTGGGCTCTGGATAACCCCGCAACCTCTCCTCATTCAGAATGACAAGAAGGAGGAGCCCCCCCCAGCAAAGAAAAGACAGTGAGTTTGTGGCCTCTGCCACAGAAATAATGGATATGGATGTAACCAAATTATCAGAAATGGAATTCAGAGTAACGATGGTCAAAATGATGAGAATTGAAAAAAGTATTAACGAAAAGGTTACTGAGAATATAGAATCCCTAAGGACAGAAATGAGAGCGAATCTGACAAATTAAAAATTCTATGAGCCAAATGCAGGCAAAACTAGAGGCTCTGACGGCCAGGGTCACCGAAACAGAGGAACGGATTAGTGAATTGGAGGATGGGTTAGTAGAGGAAAAAACGAAAATAGAAGCTGGTCTTAAAAAAATCCACGCCCACGAATGTAGGTTACGGGAGATTAGTGACTCAATGAAACGATCCAATGTTAGAATCATCGGCATCCCCGAGGGGGTGGAGAAAAACAGAGGTCTAGAAGAGATATTTGAACAAATTGTAGCTGAAAACTTCCCTAATCTAGCGAGGGAAACAAACATTCGTGTCCAAGAGGCAGAGAGGACCCCTCCCAAGCTCAACCACGACAAACCTACGCCACGTCACGTCATAGTGCATTTCGCAAATATTAGATCCAAGGATACAGTATTGAAAGCGGCCAGGGCAAAGAAATTTCTCACGTACCAAGGCAAAGGCATCAGAATTACGTCAGACCTGTCTACACAGACCTGGAATGAGAGAAAGGGTTGGGGGAGCATATTTAAAGCTCTTTCAGAGAAAAACATGCAGCCAAGGATCCTTTATCCAGCAAGGCTGTCATTCAGAATGGATGGAGAAATAAAGACATTTCAGAATCGCCAGTCACTAACCAATTTTGTAACCACAAAACCAGCCCTACAGGAGATATTAAGGGGGGTTCTATAAAGGTAAAAAGGCCCCAAGAGTGATACAGAACAGAAAGTCACAACGATACAAAGACTTTACTAGCAACATGGCATCATTAAAATCATATCTCTCAGTTCTTACTGTCAATGTAAATGGTTTAAACGCTCCCATAAATGCCACAGAGTTGCAGATTGGATAAAAAGAAATGACCCATCCATTTGCTGTCTACAAGAGACTCATTTCGAACCCAAAGATGCATTCAGACTGAGAGTAAGGGGATGGAGTATGATCTTTCACGCAAATGGACCCCAAAAGAAAGCTGGGGTAGCAATTCTCATATCAGATAGACTGGATTTTAAACTAGAGACTATAGTTAGAGACGCAGAAGGGCACTATTATTATTCTTAAAGGAAGTATTCAACAAGTGGATATGACAATTATAAATATATATGCCCCCAACACGGGAGCAGCAATATACACAAGCCAACTCTTAACCAGAATAAAGAGACATATAGATAAAAATACATTAATAGCAGGGGACCTCAACACTCCACTATCAGAAATAGACAGAACACCCTGGCAAAAACTAAGCAAAGAATCAAAGGCTTTGAATGCCATACTTGACGAGTTGGACCTCATAGATATATATAGAACACTACACCCCAGAACCAAATAATACTCATTCTATTCTAATGCCCATGGAACATTCTCAAGAACAGACCATGTTCTGGGACACAAAACAGGTCTCAACCGATACCAAAAGATTGAAATTATCCCCTGCATATTCTCAGACCACAACGCTCTGAAATTGGAACTCAACCACAAGGAAAAATTTGGAAGAAACTCAAACACTTGGAGACTAAGAACCATCCTGCTCAGGAATGACTCGATAAACCAGGAAATCAAAAATCAAATTAAACAATTTATGAAGACCAACGAGAATGAAAACAAAACGGTCCAAAACCTATGGGACACTGCAAAGGCAGTCCTAAGGGGGAAATACATAGCCATCCAAGCCTCCCTCAAAAGAATAGAAAAATCTAAAATGCAGTTTTTATATTCTCACCTCAAGAAGCTGGAACAGCAACAGAGGGACAGGCCTAATCCACTCACGAGGAAGCAGTTGACCCAAATTAGAGCAGAAATCAATCAATCAGAAACCAGAAGTAGAGTAGAGCAGATCAAAAGGACTAGAACCTGGTTCTTTGAGAGAATCAATAAAATTGACAGACCACTGGCAAGACTTATCCAAAAGAAAAGAGAAAGGACCCAAATTATTAAAATTATGAATGAAAAAGGAGAGGTCACGACAAACACCATTGAAATTGGAAGGATTATTAGAAATTTTTATCAACAGCTATATGCCAATAAACTAAGCAATCTGGAAGAGATGGAGGCCTTCCTGGAAACCTATAAACTACCAAGATTGAAACAGGAAGAAATTGATTTCTTAAACAGGCCAATTAATTATGAAGAAATTGAGTCAGTGATAAACAACCTTCCAAATAACAAAACTCCAGGCCCGGACGGTTTTCCCAGGGAATTCTACCAAACATTCAAAGAAGTAATAATACCTATTCTCCTAAAGCTATTTCAAAAAACAGAAACAGAAGGAAAGCTACCAAACTCATTCTATGAGGCCAGTATTACCTTGATCCCCAAACCAGGCAAAGACCCCCTCAAAAAGGAGAATTACAGACCGATTTCACTAATGAATATGGATGCCAAAATCCTCAACAAGATACTTGCTAATAGAATCCAACAGTACATTAAAAGGATTATCCATCATGATCAAGTGGGATTCATCCCTGGGATGCAAGCGTGGTTCAATATTCGCAAATCAATCAGCGTGATACATTATATCAACAAGAAAAGAATCAGGAACCATATGATCCTCTCAATCGATGCCGAAAAAGCATTTGACAAAATACAGCATCCTTTCCTGATTAAAACCCTTCAGAGTGTAGGAATAGAGGGTACATTTCTCAATCTCATAAAAGCCATCTATGAAAAGCCTACAGCAAATATCATTCTCAATGGGGAAAAGCTGGAAGCCTTTCCCTTAAGATCAGGAACACGACAAGGATGTCCACTCTCGCCACTATTATTCAACATAGTACTAGAAGTCCTTGCAACAGCAATCAGACAACAAAAAGGGATCAAAGGTATCCAAATCGGCAAAGAAGAAGTCAAAATGTCTCTCTTCGCAGATGACATGATACTCTATATGGAAAACCCAAAAGAATCCACTCCCAAACTATTAGAAGTTATAGAGCAATTCAGTAATGTGGCGGGATACAAAATCAATGCTCAGAAATCAGTTGCATTTCTATACACGAATAACGAGACCGAAGAAAGAGAAATTAGGGAATCCATCCCATTTACAATAGCACCAAAAACCATACGTTACCTTGGAATTAACTTAACCAGAGACGTAAAGGACCTATATTCTAGAAACTATAAATCACTCTTGAAAGACAATGAGGAAGACATAAAAAGATGGAAAAATGTTCCATGCCCATGGATCAGTAGAATTAACATAGTTAAAATGTCCATGCTACCCAGAGCAATCTACACTTCAATGCTATCCCGATCAAAATACCAAGGACATTTTTCAAAGAACTGGAACAGATAGTCCTTAAATTTGTATGGAAACAGAAAAGGCCCCGAATTTCCAGGAACTGTTGAAAAGGAAAAACAAAGCTGGGGGCATCACAATGCCGGATTTCGAGCTGTACTACAAAGCTGTGATCACAAAGACAGCATGGTACTGGCACAAAAACAGACACATAGACCAATGGAACAGAACAGAGAACCCAGAAATGGACCCTCGGCTCTTTGGGCAACTAATCTTTGATAAAGCAGGAAAAAACATCCAGTGGAAAAAAGACAGTCTCTTCAATAAATGGTGCTGGGAAAATTGGACAGCTACATGCAAGAGAATGAAACTTGACCACTCTCTCACACCATACACAAAAATTAACTCCAAATGTCTCACATCGAGGTTGAAAGACCTCGATGTGAGACAGGAATCCATCAAAATCCTAGAGGAGAACATAGGGAGCAACCTCTACGACATCGGCCAAAGCAACCTTTTTCATGACACATCTCCGAAGGCAAGAGAAACAAAAGATAAAATGAACTTATGGGACTTCATCAAGATAAAAAGCTTCTGCACAGCCAAGGAAACAATCAAAAAAACTAAGAGGCAGCCCACGGAATGGGAGAATATATTTGCAAAGGACACTACAGATAAAGGACTGGTATCCAAGATCTACAAAGAACTTCTCAAACTCAATACACGAGAAACAAACAAATCAAAAAATGGGCAGAAGATATGAACAGACACTTTTCCAATGAAGACATACAAATGGCTAACAGACACATGAAAAAATGTTCAAAATCATTAGCCATCAGGGAAATTCAAATCAAAACCACACTGAAATACCACCTTACGCCAGTTAGAATGGCAAAAATAGACAAGGCAAGAAACAACAATTGTTGGAGAGGATGTGGAGAAAGGGGATCCCTCCTACATTGTTGGTGGGAATGCAAGTTGGTACAGCCACTCTGGAAAACAGTGTGGAGGTCCCTTAAAAAGTTGAAAATTGAGCGGTGCCTGGGTGGCACAGCGGTTAAGCGTCTGCCTTCGGCTCAGGGCGTGATCCCTGCATTACGGGATCGAGTCCCACATCAGGCTCATCCGCTATGAGCCTGCTTCTTCCTCTCCCACTCCCCCTGCTTGTGTTCCCTCTCTCGCTGGCTGTCTCTATCTCTGTCGGATAAATAAATAAAATCTTAAAAAAAAAAAAAAAAAGTTGAAAATTGAGCTACCTATGATCCAGCCATTGCACTACACAGATGTAGTGAAGAGAAGGGCCATATGCACCCCAATGTTCATAGGAGCATTGTCCACAATAGCTAAATCGTGGAAGGAACTGAGATGCCCTTCAACAGATGAATGGATTAAGAAGCTGTGGTCCATATATACAATGGAATATTACTCAGCTATCAGAACGAATTCTCAACATTTGCTGCAACATGGATGGCACTGGAGTAGATAATGCTAAGTGAAATAAGTCAAGCAGAGAAAGACAAATATCATATGATTTTCTCATCCATGGAACATAAGAACTAGGATGATCGGTAGGGGAAGAAAGGGATAAAGAAAAGGGGGTAATCAGAAGGGGGAATGAAACATGAGAGACTATGGACTATGAGAAACAAACTGAGGGCTTCGGAGGGGATGGGGGTGGGGGAGTGGGATAGGCCGGTGATGGGTAGTGAGGAGGGCACGTATTGCATGGTGCACTGGGTGTTACACGCAACTAATGAATCATCGAACCTTACATCGGAAACCAGGGATGTACTGTATGGTGACTAACACAATATAATAAAAAATCATTAAAAAAAAAAGTTTTAATTTTGATGAAGTCCAGCTTCTCGGTTTTTTCTTTTGTTGCCATATCTAAGAATTCACTACTACATATAAGGTCATGAAAATTTGCCCATAATATCTAAGTTTTATACTTTGGCCCATCATGAATTACTTTTTATAGGTGATGGGAGATAGGATTTCAATATCATTCTCTCTCATGTGAGTATTCAGTCATCTCAATAGCACTCGTTGAAGCGATCTTTCTCCACTGACAGGTACTGGCACCCCTGTGAAAAATCTGATGAACAAGGATGTGTGTGGTCTCTCTCTGGACTTTTAGTTCTATCCCACTGGTCTGTTCTTACGCCAGGACCACATGACTTTGACTGCTAGGTTTACAATAAGTTCTAAAATCAGAAAGTGTGAGTCCTCCTATTTGGTTCTTTAAAGATTGTTCTGGCTGTTCAGTGTCTGTTTCATTCAGCTTTTCCATTTCTGGGGCGGGGGGAAGGCAGCTCGTACTTCGACAGGGATCACACTGAACCTGTAGCCACTGGATGGTGTCGCCATCTTAACAGTGTTGAAGCTTTTCTATGCATGGCCATGGGATTTCTTTCCATTAGTTCAGACTGTTCTCTGCTAGTGTACAAAAATACAACTGATTTTTGTGTGCTGACCACGTATCCTGCAACTTCGTTACATTAATTAGCACCAGTAGTTCCTTTTTTGTGGATTCATTAGGGTTTTCTGTATATTAGATCATGTCCTCTCCAAATAGATAGAGATAGGTTTTTTCTTTTCCAGTTCAGATGTCTTTTAGTTATTTTCGCCTAATTTGCTGGCTAAAACTTACAGTGCTGAGCAGCGGCTAAAGCAGGCACCCTCGTCTTGCTCCTGATCGCAGGGGAAAGCTTTCAGCTTTTCCCCACTGAGTAACTCATGTTAGCTGGAGGTATTTCATAGACTCTCTTCAGCATGTTGTGGGAAGTTCCCACTATTCCTGGTTTGTTGAGTGGTTTTTTGTTTTCTGTTTTTTAATTAGGAAAGGATGTTAAATTCTGTTAAATGCTTTCTTTGCACTGAGATGACTGTTCCATTCTTGTTCACATGGTGTCTTACGCTCACTGATCGTTACGTGTTGACCCACCCTTGTGTTAACGACTGAGATAAATTCCCACTTGATCATGGTGCGTAGCCACTTTAATACGATGCAAAGCACTAATCGTTGATGTTGTTCTAGGATTTTTGCATCTATGTTCTTAGGGGATATTGGTCTTTGCTGGTAATGTCTGTGGTAATGCTGCCCATGCAGAATGAGATGGGAAGAGTTCCCTCCTCTTCTGTTTTCTCAAAGGGTTTAAGGAAGATTGGTGTTGATACTTCTTTAAACACTTTGGTAGAATACTACAGTAGCTGGGTGTCCCACCCCAGTTATTTAAACAACTTAATGAAAAGAACTGTTTACTAGGCAACATGGTTCTCAAACCTCAGCAAGCGTTCGGGTCAGTTAGAGGGCTTGGTGAGCACAGGTTCCTGATCATACATCAGTTACTGACACAGGAGGCCAGGTGGTGCTGGAAAATATCTGCCCTTCTAACAAGTTCCCAGGAGAACGTGACATTGCTGATCATGGGACCAGAGTTTGAGAACTCGGGTTCCACGGAATCGCGGGTAACCAAATGCAATTTCCCTGGGCCAAGGGAACAAAGTGTTCACCACTGAATTATTAAACCAGAGTCTTACGGAAGGGCTGCCACCTGGCCAGTGGTGGGATTTCTAGGCTTGGAGGGAAGTTCTGGGGGGTGATGGGTGGGGCTGACGCAGTGTACCTGGTTCTGCCTGTGCTGGAAAAACCGCAAACTGGGTTTGGCTGCTGCTCTCGGGAAGAACCGCCACTGCCAACGTGAAGAAGCGTCATCAGAGTGAAGCTGTGAGAAATGAGAAGACAGGAAGGAGTCAGTCCCTCCTCCTCTTCAGTCTGCGGTTTCTATCTAGCACAAAGCAGGACAGGTATGCCGAGTAAAGGACAGGTTCGAACTGAGAGACCAAAACTGGCGCCCTCAGCACACCTGCTACACACGTGAGCGGCTGATCCTCCCCAGCACCTCTCCCGTGACCCAGATCTGCAGTAGCTACAGGATCTGGATCTTCCACAGTTCTGTCCTTTTCCCCTAACTTTTCTACTGGGCATTAAAGTAGAACAATGTCGGGGATAAGGGTGCCAACCCCCTGTGCGGTCGAAAATCCGCATGTTACTTGACTCACCCAAAACTGGACTACTGATCGCCTACTCTTAACTGGAAGCCTTATCAGTAACGGTTAACACATATTTTGTATGTCACGTGTATTACGAAACTGCATTCTTACAATAAAGCTAGAAAAAAGAAAATGTTAAGAAATCTTAAAGTACATTTACAGTATCATTTCATAGAAAGTCCATGTAGAGTGAACCTGTGCAGTTCAAATCCTTGTTGCTCAAGGGCCAGCTGTACTGAGAAGTGCCTCAGAGAATCTCCTGGGTTCCAGACACAGCCCTCCTTCCACCCACTGATGCCAGCAACCCATTTGCCTGAGGAGCCCAAGTGGCAGTCTCTTCCTCCAGCGCAGTGGAACCATAGTTGTGTCACCTGTGTTACCCATGTTCCCTCCCAGTAGCAGCTCAGCAGCTCTCAGGATTGCCGATGCTTTAAGTGTGATGGTAAGGAGAATGCATTCCACTTCCTTAGTTGGAAACCCTTGTGCTCTGGCTGAGAGCGCCATATACTGTCTCATGCAAAGCAGACACTGCCCCGTTACAACTCCATTCTTTAAGGTTTGGGGTTTTTTTGCTTTGGATTCTTACTTTTGACTAAAATTGTACACAACCATATATTTTTGTCTAAAATAGCTAAAACAAACATACAGAGCTTGAAACAATGAGACAATGATTACAATACACACCATGAACATCAGCTATACACCTTAAGTACATACAATATCTATGTCAATGACAATAAAGCTGTTTTTAAAAGTCTCATAGGAAGGGAAAGCCAGGAAGATGGTGGAGTTGGAGGGCCCTACATTCCCCTTATCCCAGGGATACAACTAGATAACACATCAGCATAAACAAGCCAGAAAATGACCTGAAGACTGGCAGAACAAACTCCACAACTAAAGGGAGAGAAAAGGCCACATTTAAGAAGGCAGAAAGGGCAGAGACACAGACTGGGTGCAAAGAGAGACTACAGCCATCTGTGGTCAGGAGAGAGCCAGTGGCATAAAGAAGGGTGAGAAACTGACTATCACACCAGGGAGCCTGGGGAGGAAAATCCCCCGAACATTTGGCTGTGAAAGTGAGGGGCCAAATTTAGTGAGTTCTTAGAACCAGTGGGACTTAAAGCCTGGAACTTTAAAAATCAGCGGGCTTGGCTCTGGGAGAGCCAAGAGGGCATTAGGAAGCCTAATCCCTGTCCTTAAAGCCACAGCACCACCAAAACCAGCAGAGATACAGCATGGGGGCAAACAGGAGGGATTGCGATTTACTCTTCTCCGAGAATGGACAGGAGATGTCCAGAGATCCCTCCAGGAACAAAGGAGCCGGCAGGTGCTATTTCTCTCCCCCTCCCCTCACCATAAACACAAAGCCACCTGTGGGAAGTGGCACAGCACTGACAGTCACTAATTCGCTTATATCACGCCCTACCCACCCACCCCACAGTGGATCCACCCTTCCCAGTCATGCTTGCCTCAGTCCAGCTGCTGTGAGCCCCCTCCCTAAGAAGACTGATGCAAACCCCACCAACACTACCTTTCCAAACCACACATTTTGCAAACGGACGAGCACACACCTTGTTAAATATGCCATACCCCAGCTGGGTCCAAACACTACCCACAACACGCAAAGAGCCTCTGCAGACAACTGGAATAAAGGGCAAAGCAACCAGGACATAGGAAACACACACGGGAAGATGCTCCCTGAAGCACCTGGCCCTGGGGAACAGGAGACACTGCACTGCATGACACTATAGGACCTCCTCATAAGGCCGTTACCCAGAAGAGCAGGAGACATAGCTGACCTTCCTAATACACAGAAACGGAGAGAGGTCGACAAAATGAAGAGACAGAGTAGTACGTCCCAAATGAAAGAACAGGACAAAACCACAATAAGAGACCAAAACAAAAATGGAGATAAGTAATACGCCTGATAGAAAATTTAAAACAATGATCACAAAAGATACTCACTGAACTTGAGAAAACAGTGCAGGACTTCTTAAAAAAGAAATAATACTTCTTAACAAAGAAATAAAAAAGAACGAATCACAGATAAAGAACATAATAAATGAAATTAAAAATACACTTGATGGAATAAATAGGCTAGAGGAAGCAGGGAACGAATTAATGACTTGACAGAATAAAGGAAAGTAAGCTGAGCAAGCAGGAGACAAAAAAGTTATGCAAATTGAGAACTGACCTAGGGAAGTCAGTGAATCCACCAAGTGTAGGAGCATTCATATTATAGGGATCCCAGCAGAAGAGAGAAAAAGGGGTAGAAAATTTATTTTAAGAAATAACAGCTGAAAACTTTCCTAACCTGAAGAAGGAAACAGACATCCAAATCCAGGAGGCAGAAAGAACTCCCATCAAAGTCAACAACAGCAGGCCAACACCAAGATATATTGTACTTAAATTTGCAAAATACCGTGACAAAGGAAAAAATCTTAAAAGCAGCAAAACAAAAGAAGTCCTTAACTTACAAGGGAAAACCCAGAGGTCTTGCTGGAGATTTCTCAAAAGAAACTTGGCAAGCCAGAAGAAAGTGGCATAATATATACAAGGTGCTGAATGGGAAAAATCTGCAGCCAAGAATAATCTATTCAGCAAGGGTATCATTCAGAATAGGTGGACAGAGAAAGAGCTTCCCAAACAAAAACTGAAGAAATTCATGACCACTAAATCAGCCCTGCAATAAATATTAAAGGGACTGTGAGTGCAAAGGAGAGATCAAAAGTGACAAAGATGAGAAAGGAACAGAGATAGAGAACCCAGAAATGGACCCTCAACTATATGGTCAACTAATTTTTGACAAAGCAGGAAAGAATATCCAATGGAAAATCAACAGTCTCTTCTTAACAAATGGTGTTGGGAAAATTGGACAGCCACATGCAGAAGAATGGAACTGAACCATTTTCTTACACCATACACAAAGATAAACCCAAAATAGATAAAAGACCTAAATGTGAGACAGGAATCCATCAAAATCCTAGAGGAGAACACAGGCAGCAACCTCTATGACCCCAGCTGCAGCAACTTCTTGCTAGACATGTCTCCAAAGGCAAGGGAAACAAAAGCAAAAATGAACTATTGGGACTTTATTAAGATAAAAAGCTTCTGCACAGCAAAGGGAAACATTCAATAGAACTAAAAGGCAACCCACAGAATAGGAGAAGATATTTGCAAATGACATATTAGATAAAGGGCTAGGATGCAAGATCTATAAAGAACTTATCAAACTCAACACCCAAAACCCAAATAATCCAGTCAAGAAATGGGCAGAAGACGTGAACAGACATTTGTCCAAAGAGAACATACAAATGGCCGACAGACACATGAGAAAAATGCTCCATGTCACTCAGCATCAGGGAAATACAAATCAAAACCACAATGAGATACCACCTCACACCAGGCAGAATGGCTAAAATAAACAACTCAGGAAATGACAGATGTTGGCGAGGATGTGGAGAAAGGGGAACCTTCATACACTGTTGGTGCGAATGCAAGCTGGTGTAGCCACTCTGGAAAACAGTATGGAGGTTCCTCAAAAAGTTAAAAATAGAGCTACCCTATGACCCAGCAATTGGCACTACTAGGTATTTACCCCAAACATACAAATATAATGATCTGAAAAGGCACATGCACCCCAATGTTCATAGCAGCAATGTCCACAATAGCCAAACTGTGGAAAGAGCCGAGATGTCCATTGACAGATGAATGGATAAAGATGCAGTGTGCATATACATACATGCACACACACACATATATACACACAATGGAATATTACTCAGCCATCAGAAAGGATGAATACTACTATTTACATCGATGTGGATGGAACTGGAGGGTATTGGGCTAAGTGAAATAAGTCAATGAGAGACAGACAATTATCATATGCTTTCACTCATATGTGGAATATAAGACACAGCACAGAGGATCATAGAGGAAAGGAGGGAAAACAGAATGGAAAAGTCATCAGAGAGGGAGACGAACCATGAGAGACTCTTAACTACAGGAAATAAACGGTGGGATGCCAGAGGCGAGGTGGGTGGGGAGATGGGGTAACTGGGTGATGGGCATTAAGGAGGACACACGATGTGATGAGCACTGGGTTTATATGCAACTGATGAATTACTGAACTCTATATCTGAAACTAACGATGTACTATACGTTGGCTAATTGAATTTAAATTAAAAAAAAAAAGGAACAAAGAAAATTTCCAAAAAACAATGACAAAACAAGTAATAAAATGGCAATAAATATATATCTATCAATAATTTATTTGAATATAAATGGACTAAACACTCCAATCAAAAGACGAACAGCGTCAGAATGGTTTAAAAAAAAGACCCATCTATATGCTGCCTCCAGGAGACTCATTTTAGACCTAAAGACACTACAGATTGAAAGTGAGGGGAGGAGGAGCGCCTGGGTGGCTTCGGTGGTTAACTACCGGACTTCAGCTCAGGTCATGATCTCGGGGTCCTGGGATTTAGCACCGAGTCCGGCTCCCTGCTCAGTGAGGAGTCTTCTCCCTCTCCCTCTGTCCTGCCCCCGGTGCTCCCTCTCTTAAATAAATAAATAAAATCTTAAAAAAAAAAAAAGTGAGGGAATGGAGAAATATTTATCATGAAATTGGATGTCAAAAGAAAGCCAGAGTTTTAATACTTATATTGGACAAACTAGACTTTAAAACAAAGACTGTAACAAGAAATGAAGAAGGGCACTAGATCATAATAAAGGGGACTGTCCAACAAGAAGATACAACAATCATAAATATTTATGCACCAAATATGGGAACACCCAAATACAGCAGCTAATAACAAACATAGAGGAACTAATCGATAGTCATAAAATAATAGTGGGGAACTTTAACACCCCAGTTACATCGATGGACAGATCATCTACACAGAAAATCAACAATGAAACAACAGCTTTACATGACACACTGGAACAGATGGAATTAACAGATATATTCAGAATATTCCTTCTGAAAGCAGCAGAATACAAATTATTTTCAAGTATACATGGGACATTCTCCAGAACAGATCACGTATTAGATCACAAAATAGGCCTCAACACACAAAAAGACTGAAATTATACCATGCACCTTTTCTGACTACAATGCTGTGAAACTGGACGTCAACCACTGCAAAGAGCACAAATACACTGAGGTTAAACAACCTGCTACTAAACAACAAATGGGTCAACCAGAAAACCAAAGAAGAAATTTTATTTTATTTTATTATTTTTTAAAGATCTTATTTATTTATTCGACAGAGAGAGAGAGACAGCCAGTGAGAGAGGGAACATGAGCAGGGGGAGTGGGAGAGGAAGCAGCAGGCTCCCAGCGGAGGAGCCTGATGCGGGGCTCGATCCCAGGGATCCGGGATCACGCCGTGAGGTGAAGGCAGATGCTTAATGACTGAGCCACCCAGGCGCCCCAGAAATTTTTAAAACATTACATGCAAACAGATAAAAATGAAAATGCAATGCTCCAAAAACCTTTGGGATGCAGTAAAAACGGTCCTTTTTTTTTTTTTTAAAGATTTTATTTATTAGAGAAAGAGAGAAAGAATCTGAAACAGACTCTACACTGAGCACAGAGCCCTACGTGGGGCTGGAGCCCACAGCTGGGAGATCATGACTGAGCCAAAACCAAGAGTCGGACATTTAACCTAATAAACCACCCAGATACCCCAAAGTAAAAGTGGTATTAAGAAGGACGTGTATAGGGGCGCCTGGGTGGCACAGCGGTTAAGCGTCTGCCTTCGGCTCAGGGTATGATCCCAGCTATGGGATCAAGCCCCACATCAGGCTCCTCCGCTATGAACCAGCTTCTTCCTCTCCCCCTCCCCCTGCTTGTGTTCTCTCTCTCGCTGGCTGTCTCTATCTCTGTCGAATAAATAAATAAAATCTTTAAAAAAGAAAAAAAAAAAGGAAGTGTATAGCAATACAGGCCTACCTCAAGCAAGAAAAATCTCAAATATACAACCTAACCTCACATCAAAAAAAAAAAAAAAAAAAAAAAACAAGTGAAGCTAAAACCAGCAGAAAGAAGGAAATAATAAAGATTAAAGCAGAAATAAATGATATAGAAACTAAAAAAACAACAGACCAATGAAACCAGGAGCTGGTTCTTTGAAAATCAAAACAAAACAAAATTGGTAAAACTGATAAACCTCTAGCCAGACTTATCAAAAAGAGAAAGGATCCAAATAAACAGGGCGCCTGGGTGGCACAGCAGTTACGCGTCTGCCTTTCGGCTCAGGGTGTGATCCCGGCGTTATGGGATCGAGCCCCACATCAGGCTCCTCTGCTGGGAGCCTGCTTCTTCCTCTCCCACTCCCCCTGCTTGTGTTCCCTCTCTCACTGGCTGTCTCTGTCAAATAAATAAAATCTTTAAAATCAAAACAAAACAAATAAACATCACAACTGAGAGAGAAATAACTCCACAGAAATACAAACAATTTTAAGAGATTATAATGAAAAACTGTATGCCAATAAACAGGACAACCTAGAAGAAATGGACAAATTCCCAGAAACATAAAAACTATCAAAACTGAAACAGGAATAGAAAATATGAACAGACCAACTACCAGCAATTAAACTGAATCAGTAAAGAAACCTCCCAACAAACAAAAGTCCAGAACCAGAATGCTTCACAGGTGAATTCTAACAAAGAAGTTTCTCTTCTTAAGAGCTTCTCTTCTCTTCTCAAACTATTCCAAAAAATAGAAGAGGAAGGAAAACTTCCAAATTCATTTTATGAGGCCAGCATCACCCTGATACCAAAACCAGATATGGACACACACCCCCCCCCACCGAAAAAGAGAGAGAAACAACCAGCCAATATTTCTCATGAGTATAAATGCAAAAATCCTCAACAAAATACTAGCAAACCAAATCGAACAACACATGTAAAAAACCATTCAGGGAGCATCTGCATGGCTCAGTCAATTGAGCATCTGCCTCTTGATTTCAGCTCAGGTCATGATCTCAGGGTCCTAAGGATCCACCCCGGCATTGGGCTCTGCTCAGCGGGGAGTCAGCTTGTCTCCCTTACCCACTACCCCTCCCCCTGCTCGCTAACTCTCTTACAAATAAATAAAAACTGTTTAAAATTTTGAAAAAAATTTTAAAAAGCATTCACCACAATAGGTGGGATTTATTCCCAGGGTGCACGGGTAGTTCGATATTCACAAATCAATGTGATACATAACATCAATAATAAAAAGGATAAAAATATATGATCATTCCAACAGATGAAAAGACACCTGAAAAAGTACAATGTCTACACATGATAAGAACCCTCAACAAAGTAGGTTTAGAGAAAACATACCTAACATAATAAGGGTCTTACATGAAAAACCTGCAGCAAACATCATACACAATGGGGAAAAGCTGAGAACTTTCCCCCTAAGGTGAGGAACAATACAAGGATGTTCACTCTCACCTCTTTTATTCAATACAGTACTGAAGTCCTAGCCACAGCAATCAGACAATGAAAAGAAATAAAAGGGATCCAAACAGATAAAGAAAAAGTAAAACTTTCACCATTTGCAAATAACATGATACTGTATCTAGAAAACCCAAAGACTCCACTAAAATACTATTAGAACTACTCAATGAATTCAGTAAGGTCACAGGATACAAAATCAACGTACAGAAATCTGTTGCATTTCTATACACCAATAATGAAGCAGCAAAAAGAGAAATTAAGAAAACAATTCCATTTACAATTGCACCAAAAAATAAAATGAAATAAAATACCTAGGAATTAACAACAGAGGTGAAAGATCTGTACTCTGAAAACTATAGAACACTTATGAAAAAAATTAAAGATGACACAAAGAAATGGAAAGACATTCCATGAACTTGAACTGGAAGAACAAACAAGGTTACAACGTACTACCCGAAGCAATCCACAAGTTTAATGCAACCCCTATCAAAATACCAACAGCATTTTTCACAGAACTACAACAAACAATCCTAAAATTTGGATGGAACCACAAAAGACTCCAAACAGCCAAAGCAATATTTAAAAAGAACAAAACTGGAAGTATCACAATCCTAGATTTCAAGATATAATACACAGCTGCAGCAATCAAAGCAGTAAGGTACTGGTACAAAAACAGAAACATAGATCAATGGAACACAATGGAGTGCCCAGAAATAAACCCACAATTATACAGACAATCTTTAACAAAGCAGGAAAAAATACATAATAGGGGAAAAACCAGTTTCTTCAACAAATGGTTAGGAAAACTGGATAGCTAGCTACATGTAAAAAATATAAAACTAGGGCTACCTGGGTGGCTCAGTTAAGTGTCCGACTCTTGGTTTCAGCTCAGGTCACGAACTCAGGATTGTGAGAATAGAGCCCTGCATCGAGCTCCATGCTCAGCACAGAGTCTGCTTGAGATTCTCTCCCTCTCCCTCTGCCACTCCCCCTGCTCTCTCTAAAGTGGATGGGTAAATCTTAAAAAAAGAAAGAAAGAAAGAAAGAAAGAAAGAAAGAAAGAAAGAAAGAAAGAAAGAAAGAAAGAAAGGGAGAGAGAGAGAGAAAGAAAGAAAGAACGAAAAGAAAAAAGGAATAAAATGGCATCACTTTCTTACACCACACACAAAAAATAAACTCAAAATGGATCAACTCAACTCCTACAATTCAACAATCCACCCCAAAAAATCCAATTAAAAATGGGCAGATAACATGAACAGACACTTCTCCAAAGAAGATATACAGATGGCCAATGGACACATGAAAAGATGCTCAACATCGTTCATCATCAAAGAAAGGCAAATCAAAATAAAAATGAGGTATCACCTCATACTTGTCAGCATAGCTAAAATCAAAAACACAAGAAAACAGTAAGTCTTGGCAAGAATGTGGGAAAAAAGGAACCCTTGTACACTGTTGGTAGGAATGCAAACTGGTGCAACTACTACGAAAAACAGAATGGAGGTTCTTCAAAAAATTAAAAATAGAGGGGTGCCTGAGTGGCTCAGTTGGTTAAGTGTCTGCCTAAGGCTCAGGTCAAGGGTCCTGGGATTGAGCCCTGCGCTGGGCTCCCTGCTCAGTGGGGAGTCTGCTTCTCCCTTTCCCTCTCCCCTTGTTCATGCTCTCTCACTCTCTAATAAATTTTTTTAAGTCAAAAATAGAATTATTATATGATCCAGTAAATGCACTACTGGGTATTTACTCCCAAAATAAAAACCCACTAATTTGAAGAGATACATGCACCCCTGTTTATAGCAGCATTGTTTACAGTAGCTAAGTTATAGGAGTAGCCCAAGTGTCCATCCATAGATGAATGGATAAAGTGTGGTATAAATATACAATGGGGTATTATTCAGCCACAAAAAAGAGTACCTTGCCATTTGCAACAACATAGATGCAGTTAGATAGTACAATTCTAAGTGAAATAAGTCAAAGAAAGGCAAATACCATATGATTTCACTCATATGTGGAACTTAAGAAACAAAACAAATAAGCAAAGGAGAAAACAAAAGACAAACCAAGAAAAAGATTCATAACTAAAGAGAACTGACGGTTACCAGACGGGAAGTGGGAGGAATGACTGTGAAACAGGAGATAGGGACTAGAGAGCACATTTATTATGATGAGCACTGTGTAACGTACAGAATGGCTGAATCACTACACTGTACATCTGACACTAATATAACACTGTATGTTATCAATATTGGAATTAAAATTAAAAAAACAAATGTTTAAGTCTCATGGGATACTTCAATTTAAGTGGGAAAAAGTATATTTCTATGTACTAGCAATAAACAATTAGAAAATTAAATAATTTCATTTACAGAATAAAAATTATATGATCAATTGAATAGATGCAGAAAAAACATTAAAAAATTCAACATTTATGACAACCATTCACAGAGTGGGTATAGAGGAAATGTATCTCAACAAAATAAAGCATATATGTTACAAGCTCACAAATAACAAACTACTCAATGGTGAAAAGACTGGAGCTTTTCCTCTAAAACTGAGAGCAATATAAACATGCTCACTCTTGCCACTTTTATTCAACACATTATTGAAAGTCTTACACAGAGCAATTAGGCAAGAAAAAGAAATAACAGGCCTCCAAATTGGAAAAGAAGAAGTAAACCTGTCACTATTTGCAGATGACATATTATTACATGTAGAAAACCCTAAAGATTCTAAACAAAGAATCCAGTAAAGTTGCAGGATATAGCATCAATATACCAAAAAAAAATCATGTTAGTTCCATACACTAACAATGAACTATCAGAAAAATTAAGAAAACAATTCCATTTACAATTGTGCCAAAGTGAATACAACACCCAGAAATAAATTTAAGAAGGTGGAAGACCAGGGCACCTGGATGGCTCAGTTGAGCGTCTGACTCTTGGTTTCAGCTCTGGTCATGACCTCAGGGTTGTGCGATCAAGCCCACCCCCCCCACACACACTCCCTCTCTCCTTCAAATAAATAAATAAGTCTTAAAAAGAAAAAGGGTGAAAGAACTGTACACTTGAAACTATAAGACACTGATGAAAAAACTGAAGACGCAAATAAATGGGAAGATGCTCAATCTTCATGGGCTTGAAGAATATTGTTAAATATGCATACTATCTAAAGCAAACCTCAAATTCAACACAATCCCCATTAAAATTCCAGCTGTATTTTTCACAGAAATAAGCAATTCTAAAATGTGTATAGAACCATAAAAGATCCCAAATGTGCAAAGGAACCTTGAGAAAAACCAACAAATCTGGAACGTCACACTCCCTGACTTCAAACAATACTGTAGAAGTATAGTAATCCAACAGTATGGTGTTGACATAAAAACAGGCACATATAGGTCAGTGGAACATAACAGAGAGCCCAGACATTAACCCTTTCATAAAGAACCAATTAACTTATGATCAAGGACCCCGAAATATACAATTGGGGGGAAATACAGACTGCTTTTTTAAAAAATTCTATTTATTTATTTGACAGAGAGAGAGAGTACAAACAGGGGGAGTGGCAGGCAGAGGGAGGGGAGAAGCAGACCCCCGCTGAGGCTGAGCAGGGAGCCCAATATGGCGCTCGATGCCAGGATCCATGTGGGATCATGACCTGAGCCGAAGGCAGACATTTAACCAACTGAGCCACCCAGACGCCCCCGGAAAATACAGACTGTTAAATCAGTGTTATTGGAAAAGAGGACAGCAACATGCAGAAGAACGAAACTGGACAATTATATTGCACCATTCGCAAAAATTAACTCAAAATAGATTAAAGACTTGAAGGTAGAACCTTGAACTATAAAACTAGAAGCAGTAAGCTCAATGTCAGTCTTGATAATAAATACAAAGACTTATAGATGCCCAACAAGTACATGATTCTCAATGTCACTTCTCATCAGGAAAATGCAAATCAAAACCACAGTTAGCTGTCACTTTACACCTGTCAGAATGGCTAATATAAAAAAATTAACATGTTAGCAAGAACATGGAAAAAAGGGAACACCTGTTCACTGTTGGTGGGAATGTAAATCGGTGCAGCCACTATGGAAAACAGCATGTCATTTTCTTAGTAAATAAAAAATAAAACTACCACAGAATCCAGCAATTCCACTTCTGTGTATTATCTGAAGAAAACAAAAACACTAACTTGAAAAGATACTTGTATCCCCATTTTATCTGCAGCCTAATTTACAATACCCAAGATACAGAGACAATCTAAGGGTCTCTCAATGCCCTCATGGACAAAGTAATGTGATACATACAGATATAGACACATAAAATAAAACTTATTCACCAGTAAAAAAAAAAAATCTTGCTTAAAAAAATTAAATTTATAATAGCTTCCCCCCAAATTAGGATTAAATCTAACAAAATATGTGAAGGATCTGTATGCAGACTACAAAGCACTAATGAAGGAACCCAAACAAACAAGACTTACATAGTGGAAAGGCAGCATGGCACAGATGTGAACTCCCCAAAACTGATCTACAGATTTAATGTAATTCTTAACAAAATCCCCGCAGGATCTTTGTAGATATACATAAGCAGATACTAAAACCTATACGGTAAGAATGCAGTAGTAGGATAATTTTGAACAGAAATCACGCTGTCTGATTGTAAGCAGCACTGTAGCCGCAGTAATCAAGACGACGCAGGGCTAGAAGGGACAGACACAGAGCAAAGAACCCACAAACAGCCCTGCATGAGCGGCCAAGTGACCACAAAGGTGCAAAAGCAAGAAGGCGCTACAGGAAGATCTAATTCTTTACAACTGCTGCACATTTCTGTAGCCCTGGGGCTGTATTATGACTTTTAACTATTCCTCCACATCCTTTCAATGTATTTTCCACACTATAACCGGACGGGTCCTGATAAAAATCTATCAGATCTTGTCCCTCATTTGCCCAAGAACTGCGGCCCTTCGTACAGCCCAGAGAGTCCACATGCCCTCCCCCAATCCTGCTGCCCCCCTGCACACTAGCCACCCCCAAATCCCTCAAGCTGGCTGCTGCCTCGGGTTTCTCACGTCGTCCCCCTGATGCTTTTCCTGACAGTCCTACTGAAAATCACCACCCAGTTCCCAGAACGATCTCTACCACTCTGACCTCTGGAGCACAGCACTGTGCTGTTCTGAAGGCTGGTTTGTTGGGGAAATGCACTACACTCTGCCAGAAGGTGGTGAATTTGTTCCTGCTCTTCGCCGCAGAGCCAAAACTACAAACTATCTGGGAAAATTCATCCTGTGAAGAGCAGTGTGTTGGTAATCTCACTCTAAGTCCACAGTACGGTCTGCTCACATTTGGATCTCGCACCCACTCTGCTCCCCCGGGACCTACCCTGGAGGAGCTGCAGGGGACGTCCCTGACATGTACTCACTCAGGGTCTGAGCACTGGCTTGAGGGTCAGCAGCAGCGAGAATGATGTATGGGCCGGAACAGCTTACAGCAGGAACAGAGAGGACAGACAGACCAAGGGTAAGAGACACAGGCACCGGAAAGGGGCAGGTGTTCCCTCCGCGGACCTTACCAGTAAGGACAAGCGGTCTGGGCAGGGAACACAGAGGACCACTGGCTGGAGCTTCTGTTCTCGGACAGCCTGGATGTTCTTCTTTGTTCCTGACTGAATATTCCACAAATAGTTGTAGACACCATCCCTCGCCAGCTGGGACTCTGGGCTTCTGATTTTTTTAATGAGATATATGCCTTCTATCCCTTAGCACATACTTTCTCAGACTATCTGGACTGAATTCATGACTATTGTATTTAGCACTGAATTTTCTCATGTATTTTGTGATTTTTGTCTATGTCCCTGTCTAGTGGTGACAAGATGTCTCTGCTCTTAGCCTTACAGTTGTTCACATTACGGGTCCAGGCACAGACCTCCTTGGTGCTCCTGAGCCAGAACCCCCAGCAGGCAGCTGCGGCATGGAGAGAACTCACCCTAAGTCCTAGGCGCCCCAGACCAGGTGCCTGGTGCTGCCACCTTCTCAAAGATACAGAACCTGGCAGGCTCTGAACTTCAGGCTTTTCAGTTGCTGTTCTATTTCTTGTCCAAGGACATGGCAATCTTGGGCAATGGAGTCTGAATTTTATGCTTTTTATGTGTTTTTCTTTTTTCATTTTAAGTTCTGTGATTAAGGTAAATGGAGTGAGCATCCTCACTAGGATTTCCTGTCTGACTTTCCAGCTTTATTGTGTTTGAGGTTTTTTCTTCCTTCCTTATTTTCGATGTTCGCCTGATCTTCCTTGATGTTGCGCCCAGAAATCTCCTATCTCACAATTTATTTCTATTACTGAACACTCTTGAGCTGTAATATCAAGACAGTAAAAAGTCAGCTAGTGGGGAAAGATGG
This sequence comes from Ursus arctos, assembly GCF_023065955.2. Taxonomy (NCBI): domain Eukaryota; kingdom Metazoa; phylum Chordata; class Mammalia; order Carnivora; family Ursidae; genus Ursus; species Ursus arctos. Next base: position 146,783 of record NW_026623019.1, read on the forward strand.
CGGAGGAGTAGGGGACCCTACTTCAAACAGTCCATGAATCAAGCTGGATGTCTACCAGACCATTCTGAACACCCACGAAATCATCCTGAGACATAAGAAGATACACCTGGATCTCTACAAATAGAATATCTCTGGCGGTTGGTCTCCAGGTATGAAGCGAGGAGCTGAGCGACTGTGGGCAGATACTGGAAGATAAATGGAAGGGGAGGGAGCTGCTGCGCGCAGGCGCTGGGAAGCAGTAGCCACCTGCACTGGGGCACGGGCTGGACTCGCAGACCGGCACCCGCGAGAGAGCAGACTGAGACCGTGAGCCTGGGAAGGTGCGCGCAACCGGACTGACAACCGGAGCTCCGGAGCGCACACTCGAACTAGACTGAAACCAGGAACTCGGAAGCACGCATGCAACCAGACGGAAAACCGACGCTCCGGAGCATTCTGCGAACCACACTGTAACAGGGAGCTCGGGAGCGTGCGTGGTAACCGGGGGTGGCTGGCGGTGTTAGAAGCACAAAGACAGAGATGTGCCAGCCCTGGAAGTGAGGGCTGGGAGAGTGGCTGTGGGGTGCATATCCCGGGATACTGTGGCGTTTTTAGCAGCACCGATGGAAACAGAGTTATAGGGGCCAGGAGAGGTCAGTGGAGAGCGGACTGCGATCTCTCTGTTCTGAGACAGAGGCTAGGATACAGCCACTGCTGCTCTGACTCTCAGAAGAGGCACAGAAAACCACCAGGGAAAGCCGCCAGAGAACAAAAGCCCGGAAATACCGGTTCACATTGTGCCCATCCCCATCCCCCCTTGCAGGGGACAGGGAGACTCTACCCAAACAGGGTTGCCTGAATATCAGCATAGCAGGCCCCTCCCCCAGAACGCAGGTGGAAAAAAATCAAGAAGCCCACATCCCTAAGGTCCCTATAAAACAAGTGCACACTGCCTGGGTCCTGGTCAATAATTTGGGCTCTGGGCAACACCACAACCTCTCCTCATCAGAATGACGAGGAAGAGAAACACTCAGAAAAGAAAGGAGAGAGAGAGTGTGGCCTCTGCCACAGAAATGATGGATATGGATATAACCAAATTGTCAGAAATGGAGTTCAGAGTAACAATGGTCAAAATGATGTGTAGACTTGAAAAAAAATATTAACGGGAATAGACTCTCTTAAGGGCAGAAATGAAAGCGAATCTGGCAGAAATTAAAAATGCTATGAATCAAATGCAGTCTAAACTCGACGCTCTGACAGCCAGGGTAAATGAGGCAGAAGAACGAATTAGTGAATTGGAGGATGGGATGGTTGAAGAGAAAGTTAAAACAGAAACTTGGCTCAAAAAAATCCAATCTCAAGAATGTAGGTTACGGGAGATTACTGACTCAAAGAAACGTTCAATGTCTGAATCATCGGCATCCCCAAGGGGGTGGAGAAAGACAGAGGTCTAAAAGAGATATTTGAACAAATTGTAGCTGAGAACTTCCCTAATCTGGCAAAGGAAACAAGCATTCGTGTCCAAGAGGCAGAGAGGACCCTGCCCAAGATCAATGAGGACAGGCCTACACCACGTCACATCACAGTGCAATGTGCAAATATTAGATCCAAGGATACAGTACTGAAAGCGGCCAGGGGGAAGAAAATCCTTAGGTACAGAGGGAAAAATATTAGAATAACGTCAGACCTGCCTACAGAGACCTGGCAGGCCAGGAAGGGTTCGTAGGGTATTTTCAAAGCTCTATCTGAGAAGAAAATGAAGCCAAGGATCCTTTAATCCAGCAAGGCTGTCATTCAGAATTGATGGAGAGATAAGGACCTTCCAGGATTGGCAGAAACTGGCCGAATTCATAACCACCAAACCAGCTCTACGTGAGATATTAAGGGGGGTTCTATAGAAGAAGGCCCCAAGACTGATACAGAACAGAAATTTACAATCTATAGAAACAAAGATTTCACAGGAAACATGACATCATTAAAATCTTATCTCTCAATAATCACTCTCAATGTGAATGGCCTAAATGCTCCCACAAAATGCCACAGGGTTGCAGATTGGATAAAAAGACATGACCCATCTATTTGCTGTCTGTAAGAGACTCATTTTGAAACTAGAGATACATTCAGACTGAAAGTGAAGGGATGGAAAACCATTTTTCATGCCAACAGACCTCAAAAGAAAGCTGCGGTAGCAATTCTTGTATCAGACAGATTAGATTTTAAACTAAAGACTATAATTAGAGATACAGAAAGACACAATATTATTTTTAAAGGATGTATCCCACAAGTGGATATGACAATTATAAATATCTATGCCCCCAACAGGGGACCAGCTAGATACACAAGCCAACTCTTAACCACAATAAAAAGACATATAGATAATAATACGTTAATAGTAGAGGACGTCAACACTCCGCTCTCAGCAATAGACAGATCACCTAAGCAGAAAATCAACAAAGAAACAAGAGTTTTGAGTGACATACTGGGCCAGATGGACCTCACAGATATATACAGAACACTACACCCCAACAACAGAATACTCATTCTTTTCGAATGCACATTGAACTTTCTCCAGAATAGACCATATACCGGGTCACAAAACAGGCCTCAACCGATACCAAAAGGCTGAGATTATTCCCTGCATCTTCTCAGGCCACAATGCTTTGAAACTGGAACTCAATCACAAGGAAAATTTTGGAAGAAATTCAAACACTTGGAAACTAAGAACCATCCTGCTCAAGAATGATTGGGTAAACCAGGTAATTAAGAAGGAGATCAAACAATTTTTGGAGACCAATGAAAATGAAAACACATAGGTCCAAAACCTATGGGACACTGCAAAGGCAGTCCTAAGGGGAAAATACATAGCCATCCAAGCCTCACTCAAAAGAACAGAAAAATCTAAAATGCAGTTTTTATATTCTCACCTCAAGAAGCTGGAGCTGGAACAGAAGAACAGGACTAACCCATGCACAAGAAAGCAGGTGATCAAGATTAGAGCAGAGATCAATGAATTAGAAACCAGGAGCACAGAAGAGCAGATCAACAGAACTAGAAGCTGGTTCTTTGAAAGAATAAATAAGATCGATAAGCCACTGGGAAGACTTATTCAAAAAAATAGAGAAAGGACCCAAATTAATAAAATCATGAATGAAAGGGGAGAGATCACGACCAACACCAATTAAATAGGAAGAATCATTAGAAACTTTTATCAACAGCTTTATGCCAATAAATTAAACAACCTGGAAGAAATGGATGCCTTCCTGGAAACCTATAAACTACCAAGACTGAAACAGGAAAAAATTAATTATTTAAACAGATGGATTAATTATGAAGATTGAAGCAGTGATCAGAAACCTCCCCAAAAACAAGAGTCCAGGGCCTGATGGATTCCCTGGGGAATTCTACCAAACATCCAAAGAAGAAATAATACCTATTCTCCTGAAGCTGTTTGAAAAAATAGAAGCAAACGGAAAACTTCCAAACTCGTTCTATGAGGCCACTATTACCTTGATCCCCAAACCAGGCAAAGACCCCATCAAAAAGGAGAATTACAGACCGATATCCCTGATGAATATGGACGCCAAAATTCTCAACAAGGTCCTAGCTAATAGGATCCAACAGTACATTAAAGGGATTATCCATCACGACCAGGTGGGATTCATCCCTGGGATGCAAGTGTGGTTCAACATTCGCAAATCCATCAGTGTGATAGAACACATTAATAAGAAAAGAGACAAGAATCATATGGTCTTCTCAACTGATGCAGAAAAAGCATTTGACAAAATATAGCATGCTTTCCTGATTAGAACCCTTCAGAGTGTAGGGATGGATAGAGGGAACATTCCTCAATTTCATAAAAACCATCTATGAAAAGCCTACAGCAAGTATCATTCTCAATGGGGAAAAGCTGAGAGCCTTTCCCTTAAGATCAGGAACACAACAAGGATGCCCACTCTCGCCATTACTGTTCAACATAGTACTAGAAGTCCTAGCAACAGCAATCAGACAACAAAAAGGGATAAAAGGTATTCAAATCGGCAAAGAAGAAGTCAAACTGTCTCTCTTCACAGATGACATGATACTCTATATGGAAAACCCAAAAGAATCCACCCCCAAACTACTAGAAGTTATAGAGCAATTCAGTAATGTGGCAGGATACAAAATCAATGCTCAGAAATCAGTTGCATTTCTATACACTAACAGTGAGACTGAATAAAGACAAATTAGGGAATCAATTCCATTTACAAGAGCAACAAAAACCATAAGGTATCTCAGAATACACCTAACCAGAGAGGTAAAGAATCTATACTCTAGAAACTACAGAACACTGATGAAAGACATTGAAGAAGACACAAAAAGATGGAAAAACATTTCATGCTCATGGATCGGAAGAATAACATAGTTAAAATGTCTATGCTACCCAGAGCAATTTACACTTTCAATGCCATCCTGACTAAAATACCAATGCCATTTTTCAAAGTGCTGGAACAAAGAATCCTGAAATTTGTATGGAATCAGAAAAGACCCCAAATCACCAAGGAAATGTCGAAAAAGAAAAACAAAGCTGGCGGCATCACGGTGCCTGATTTCAAGCTATACCACAAAGCTGTGATCACCAAGACAGCACGGTACTGGCACAAAAACAGACACATAGGTGAATGGAACAGAATACAGACTCCAGAAATGGACCCTCAACTCTATGACCATAGCAGGACCCTTTGACAAAGCAGGAAAAAATATCCAGTGGAAAAAAGACCGTCTCTTCAATAAATGATGCTTGGAAAATTGGACAGCTATATACTGAAGAATGAAAGTCAACCATTCTCTCACACCATACACAAGGATAAACTCTAAATGGATGAAAGACCTTGATGTGAGACAGGAATCCATCAAAATCCTAAAGGAGAATATAGGCAGTAACCTCTTCAACATCGGCCACAGCAACTTCTTTCGTGACACGTCTCCAAAGGCAAGGGAAACAAAAGCCAAAATGAACTTTTGGGACTTCGTCAAGATAAAAAGCTTCTGCACAGCAAAGGAAACAGTCAACAAAACAAAGAGGCAACCCACGGGACGGGAGAAGATATTTGCAAATGACACTCAGAAAAAGCACTGGTATCCAAGATCTATAAAGAACTTATCAAACTTTAACACCCTAAAAACAAATAAATAAAAAAATGGGAGGATATAAATAGACACTTTTCCAATGAAGACATATGAATGGCTAACAGACACATGAAAAAATGTTCAACATCATTAGCCATCAGGGAAATTCAAATCAAAACCACATTAAGATACCACCTGACACCAGTTAGAATGTCTAAAATTGACAAGGCAAGAAACAACAAGTGTTGGAGAGGATGTGGAGAAAGGGGAAGCCTCTTACACTGTTGGTGGGAATGCAAGCTGGTGCAGCCACTTCGGAAAACAGTGTGGAGGTTCTTCAAAAAGTCAAAAATAGAGCTGCCCTATGACCCAGCAATTGCACTACTGGGTTTTTACCCCAAAGATACAGAGGTGGTGAAAAGAAGGGCCATATGCACCCCAATGTTCATAGCAGCAATGTCCACAATAGCCAAACTGTGGAAGAAGCCAAGATGCCCTTCAACAGACGAATGGATAAAGATGTGGTCCATATATACAATGCAATATTACTCAGCCATCAGAAAGGATGATTACCCAACATTTGCATCAACATGGATGGAACTGGAGGAGATTATGCTAAGTGAAATAAGTCAAGTAGAGAAAGACAATTATCATATGGTTTCACTTACTTGTCAAGGGTAAGAAATAGGGAGATCATTAGGAGAAGGAAGAGAAAAATAAGGGGGGAGCGACAGAGGGGGAGATGAACCATGAGAGACTATGGGGTCCGGGAAACAAACCGAGGGTTTTAGAGGGGAGGGGAGTGGGGGGATGGGCTAGCCCAGTGAAGGGTATTAAGGAGGGCACGTATTGCATGGAGTACTGGGTGTTATATGCAAACAATGAATCATGGAACACTACATCAAAAGCTAATGATATACTGTATGGGGAGTAACAGATCATAAAAACACACACACACAAAAGACAAGAAAATATATATCATAATAAAATATACATAATCCAAAATTTACCCCTTAAAAAAAAAAAGACAGTAAAAAGTCAGAGCTATACTTCTGAATTATTTTTGTTCTCTATGTTTAATGACAGTGATGATTTCGTAGTAAATGTATATAGCACATAAAAGAAAAAGAGGGAGAAGTGATACTACCTAATAAGCAAGTACAGTAACCTACTTCCTGATCTGACCATAGTAATTCTAGAAAAAAGCACTGTCCTTTTCTGCCATGAAAGAGCACTTGAATCTTTTGTGTGTCTTCTTTTCTACTAGCATGGCAAGCTGCCAAAAGTCTACTTAGGGTAGGCTGGATAAAAAAGTGGTATCAGCAAAGATAATCACATACCACAACTGCTTGTGAATTTCTTTTTTAAGGCTGTGGCCCTGCAATTACATAAAAACCAAAGAGACTTTTTTCCCCCTGAATATATTTGGAAACTGTTTTTCTGCTTTATTGGTTTAAAAACAAACAAAAAACCTTTCCTTTGTGGCAGAGTTTTCAACTGACTGGAATTGTTACCTTATTATAATCTTTCTTTAAAAGAAGTCCCTTTCAATTACATTCTCATGTTATTTCCTTCAAGAATGAATGAATGAGGGGCGCCTGGAGGGCTCCGATGGTTGGGGACCTGCCTTCAGCTTGGGTCATGATCTCCAGGTCCTGGGATGAGCCCCATGTCAGGGTCCCTGCTCAGCAGGAAGTCTGCTTCTCCCACATCCTCTGCCCCTTCTCCCCGCCCGTGCTCTCTCGCGCGCTCTCTCTCTCAAATAAAATCTTAAAAACACACACACTCAAAAATCAAACAAACAAAAAACCAAGAAAAGAAGAACAAATTAAGCCCCAAGTTGGCAGAATGGAGGAAGTAAAGAGTAGAGCAAAAATAGAGAACAGAAAAATAGAAAAGATTAACCAAACTAAGACCTGGTTCTTTAAAAAGATGAAACTGACCAACTCTTAGCTACAGTAGCCACAGAAAATAGAGAGGACCCAAGTCAATGAAATGAAAAATGAAAAAGAAAACATTACAACTGATACCACAGAAATACAAAGGATCAAAAGAGATTACTATGGATTATATGCCAACAAACTGAACGATCAAGCAGAAACAGAAAAATTTTCAGAAAAATACAACCTACCAAGAATGAATCAGAAAAAAAATAGAAAACGTGAATAGATCAATTACCAATAAGGAGACTGAACTGGTAATCAAAAGTCTCCCAATGAAGAAAAGCCCAGAACCAGATGGCTTCCCTCATAAATTTTACCAAACATTTAAAGGAGAATTAACACCACTCCTCCTCAAAGTTGTCCAAAAAGTCGAATAGGAGAGAGTACCCCCAAATTCATTTTACAATGCCAGCATTTCCTCAACAAAGACAGATAAGGACACTACTAGAAAACTGCAGACCACTATCCCAGATAAATGCAAAAATTCCCAACAATATACTAGCAAAGTAAATTCAACAGCCCATTAAAAGGATAATGCAGAGGTGCCCGGGTGGCTCAGTCGGTTAGGCCCCTTCAGCTTGGATCACTATCTCAGGGTCCTGGGATCAAGCCCTAAGTCGGGCTCCAGCCCCAAGCCATCAGGCTCCCTTCTCAGTGGGGAGTCAGCTTCAAGCATGCACACTCTCTAATAAATAAAATCTTTAAAAAATAATAAAAGGATAATTCACTATGATCAAGTGAGATGTATCACTGGGATACAAAGAAGGTTCAACATATGCAAATCAACCAATATGATACATTGCATTAACAGAAAAAAATCTTAAAAGTCCCATCATTTCAATACATACAGAAAGAACACTGGATAAAATTCAACATCCTTCCAATTACAAAGGCCATGTACAACAAGTCCACAAAACAAACATACTCTAAGGTGAAAGGTCAAAAGCTTTTTTCAGGACCAGGATGAGAGTGCTAACTCTTGCCACTCCTTTGAACATAATACTGGAAGTCTGAGCCAAAGAAATCAGGGAACAGAAAGAAAATAAAAGGCATCCAAATTAGAAAACAAGAAGTAAAACTGTTTCTATATACAAGTAATATGATCTTAATAAAGAAAATCCTAAAGACTCTGCTAAAATGCTGTTAAAACTAATAAACGAACTTAATAAAGTTGCATAGTACAAACACATAAAAAATCAGTTGCAGGGGTGCCTGGGTGGCTCAGTGGTTAAGCGCCTGCCTTTGGCTCAGGTCATCATTCCAGGGTCCTGGGATCAAGCCCTGCACTGGGCTCCCTGCTCGGTGGGCAGCCTGCTTCTCCCTCTCACACTCCCCTTGCTTGTGTTCCCTCTCTCCCTGTCTCTGTCAAATAAATAAATAAAATCTTCAAAAAAAAAAAATCAGTTGCATTTCAGGACTTCTGGGAAAATGGTGGAATAGGAGGATCCTGTGCTCACTTCGCCCCATGCATACAACAGGTAACACCCACATCGGTGTAAATAACCCAGAAAATGACCTGAAGACTGGCAGAACAGACTCTCCACAGATAAATGTAGAGAAGGGGCCACACTGAGGAGGGTAGGAAGGGTGGAGATATGGTCTAGAGCCAGAAAGACCCACGGGACTGTCCATAGAAGGATGCTAAGGGTGTGGCCAGAGGAGAGGAGCAGATGCCCTTCCAGGCACCTCAGACACGGGACCTGCCCAAAGAAGTCAAATCCCCATACCATTTGACTCTGAAAACCAGAGGGGACTGGTTTAGCAAGTTCTTACAATCAGTAGGGCTTACCACCTGGAACTTTAAGAATTAGTGGGATAGGCGCTGGGAGAGCAGGAGGGTGAAAGTAAACTGAGTCTCCGCCCTTAAAGACAACAAACAGCCCCACTGAGACAAAGCACAGAATCAGCAGTTCCAAAAACACTTGAGGAATACAAGAAAAAGATTTATTTACTAATCTCAGAGCAGGTGCTGGAGAAGCAGGAATCTTTGGAAGATGTGTCCAAGAGCAAAGGAGCTGGTGAGTGTCATACAACATCTGAACCCCCAGCACAGATACCGGGACACCTATGGGAACCAGCACAGTTTAACACTCTCTAACTAGCTTCCTAACAGTGCACACAGGCCCATATCCTTCTGCAGACTCAGCCCCTTCATCTCAGCCTCCACAGTCTTCCTTAGGCGGCTGCAGTTCCCCTCACAGAGTGGACTGGCACAGGCTTTGCTGGCACTGCGCTCCATCCCCATGCTCTCCTGCAAACTCCCACCCACCAACATACCCTTACCAGAGTCCGTTCAAAGCAGTGCCACAAGCATGGCAGTGCACAAGCGACCCCAACAGAAGCCAGAACCACTTCATAGTGACTCCTGCCCCAGGGAGAGACAAAGATAACCACATACAATAGTCCAACTGCGTCCCCAGCAGCGGACTTGGGGCAGACATCTGGTCTGACTGCAGGACCCGCCCACCAATGAAAGCTTCTGAGGGGACAACACAGGAAGAGTGACCTGCAGTTTGGTGCTACTACATCTCTGGCAAGACTTGGTCTGACTCAATTCAAGCCCCAGGTGGCCCAGACAAGCCCACTAACAACACACGAACCAAACCCTGCCCACAGCAGGCAAAGAGAGCCATTGCAGATAACTGGCCTGAAGGCAAATGTGGCTCAGCCAAAACAGCAGGCACATGCAACACACAGGAGACACCCCTGAAGTGCCAGGTTCTGGTGAGCAGGGGACATTGTGCTGCAGGGCACTATAGGACCTCTTCTTCATAAGGTCACAACTTTCAAGAGCAGGATTTGTAGGTGACTTTCCTAACACACAGAAACAGACACAGAGAGCTACGCAAAAGAAGGAGACAAAGGAATATGTCCCAAATGAAAGAACAAAATAAATCACAGCAAGAGCGCTAATTTATACACCTGATATAGAATTTTAAATAATGGTCAAAAAGATACTTGAGAAAAAAGTGGAGGACCTCAGTAAGACCCTTGACAAAAAGAAAACATAAAAAAGAACCAATACAAGATGAAGAACTTGATACTGAAATTAAAAATACACTACAGAGAATAAATAGACCAGAGGAAGCAGAAGAAAACAATCAGTGACTTGGAGGGAGGACACAGTAATGGAAAGCAATCAATCTGAACAGGAGACAGAAAAAAGAATAATAAAAAATGAAACAGACTTAACAAATTCCATGACACCATCAAGTGTAATAACATTCACGTTATAAGGATCCCACAAGGAGAAAAGAGAGAAAAGGGGAAGAATATTTATTTCAAGAAATAATACCTGAAACTTTCCCACATCTGAGGAAGGAACAGAAATCCTGATCTGGAGGCAAAGACTCCCGAACAAAATCAACCCAAGGAGGTCCACAACAAGAAACACAGTAAATGAAATGGCCAAAAGTAGTGACAGAGAATTCTAAAAGCAGTAAGAGTAAAGAGTTACATACAAAGGAAACCCCACAGAGCTATGAACTGACTTTTCAGCAAAAACTTTGCAGGCCAGAGGGAATGGCATGATATATTCAAAAGTGCTGAAAGAAAAAAACATACAGTAAAGAATACTCTATCCAGCAAGCATACCATTCAAAATAGGAAAGATAAAGAGTTTACCAAACATGTTAGAAGAATTCATCACCACTAAACAAGTCTTACAAAAAATATTAAAGGGGACTGTATGAGTGGAAAGGAAAGACCATAAGCAGGAGAAGAAAAGTAGGAAGCACAAAAGCAGTAAAATTCAGTATACCTATAAAAATCAGTCAAGGGATTCACAAAATGAAAGAATGTAAGGTATGACACTATATACCTGAAACATGGCAGAAAGAGGATTAAAAATTTAGTGCTTTTAGAATTAAACTTAGGCAACCATCAGCTTAATACAGACTGCTATATGCATAAAATGCCATGTATACACCTAACGGTAACCACAAATTAAAAACTTGTAAATGATATGTAAAAAATAAAGAAAAAAGAATCCAAAGTATATCACTAAAGAAAGCCAGCAGGGCACCTAGGTGGCTCAGTCAGTTAAGCACCTGCCTTCATCTCAGGTCATGATCCCAGGGTCCTGGGATCCAGTCCCACATTTCACTCCCTGCTCAGTGGGGAGCCTGCTTCTCCCTCTGCCCCTCCCCCATGCTCAACGCTCTTGTTTAAAAAATTAAACAATTTTTTTAAAAGATTTTATTTATTTATTCGACAGAGATAGAGACAGACAGCGAGAGAGTGAACACAAGCAGGGGGAGTGGGAGAGGAAGAAGCAGGCTCACAGCAGAGGAGCCTGATATGGGGCTCGAACCCATAACGCCAGGATCACGCCCTGAGCTGAAGGCAGACACTTAACCGCTGTGCCACCCAGGCGCCCCAAAAAATTAAACAATTTTTAATTGTTTAATTAAATAATTAATTGCTTAAAATTAATTAAACAAGGCATCCAAATTAGAAAACAAGAGATAAGACTGTTTCCATATACAGGTGACATGATCTAAATACAGAAAATCCTGAAGACTCTGCTAAAAAGCTGTTAAAACTAATAAACAAACTTAATAAAGTTGTATAATACAAAAACAACATAAAAAATCAGTTGCAGGGACACCTGGGTGGCTCAGCCATTAAGCATCTGCCTTCGGCTTGCTCTCTTGTTTAAAAAATTAAAATAAAGAAAGCCAGCAAACCATGAGAAAAGAGCACATAAGAAAGGAACACAGAGAACTACTAAAACAACCATAAAGCAAGTAATAAAATGGCAATAAGTACATACCAATCAACAATTAATTAGAATGTAAATGAACTAAACACTCCATTCAAAAGACATGGGGTTACACAATGGATAAAAAAAGCAAGACAGGGGCGCCTGGGTGGCACAGCGGTTAAGCGTCTGCCTTCAGCTCGGGGCGTGATCCCGGCGTTATGGGATCGAGCCCCACATCAGGCTCCTCCGCTGTGAGCCTGCTTCTTCCTCTCCCACTCGCCCTGCTTGTGTTCCCTCTCTCGCTGGCTGTCTCTATCTCTGTCAAATAAATAAATAAATAATCTTAAAAAAAAAAAAAAAAAAAGGCAAGACAAACCTATATTTTGCCTACAAGAGACTCATTTCAAACCTAAAGACACACGCTGAAAGTGAGGGATGGAAAAGCAATTATCATGCAAATGGAAGCTAAAAGAAAGCTGGGATAGCAAGACTTGAATCGGACAAAATATACTTTAAAATAAAAACTAACAAGAAACAAAGAGGGGCACCTGGGTGACTCAGTCAGTTGAATGGTGGACTCCTGATTTTGGCTGAGGTCATGATCTCGGGGTCCTGGGATCAAGCCCTGTTTCAGGCCCCACACACAGCAGGGAGTCTGCTTGAGAATTTTCTCTCTCTCTCTCTCCCCTTCTCTCTCTGCCTCTCCCCCCACTTGCACGCATGCACGCGCACACTCTCTCTCCTCTTAAAATAAATAATCTTTAAGGAAAAAAAAAAGAAACATATGCTACACAATCATAAAGGGAATGATCCAAAAGGAGGCTACAACAATTGTAAATATTTATGTACCAAACATGGGAGCACCCAAATACATAAAGCAACTATTAACAAACATAAAGCAAAAAATTGATAGTAATACAATAATAGCAGGGAACTATAACACTCCACTTACATTAATGGATAGATCACGGAAACAGAAAATCAACAAGGAAACAATAGCTTTGAATGACACATTGGATGAGATGAATCTAACAGATACACACAGAACATTTCATACTAAGACATAATACATATTCAAGTACATAGAGAACATACCCTAGATCATGTCAGGCCACAAAACGTATCTCAACAAATGAAAAAATACTGAAATTGTATCATGCATCTTTTCCAACCACAATGTTCTGAAACCAGAAATCAACCACAAGAAAAAATCTGGAAAGAATAAATATACATGGAGGTTAAATAACAAGCTACTAAACAATGAATGGGTCAACCAAGATTATCAAAGACAAAGTCAAAAAAAAAAAAAAAAAATACACGGAGACAAATGAAAAGAAAACCACAACCAGTCCAACGTATTTGGGATGCAGCAAAAGTTCTTCTAAGAGATTATAGCAATACAGGCCTACCTCAAAAGCAAAACAAAAACAAAAACAAAAGCAAAAACAAAACAAAACAAAACAAAACAAAACAAACAACTTAACCTTACACCTAAAAGAACTAGAAAAAGAAGTACAAAGCCTAAACCCAGTAGAAGGAAGGAAATAATGAAGAGCAGAAATAAGCAAAATAGAAAAACACCACCACCACAAAAACAGATCAATGAAACAGGAACTGGTTCTTTGAAAACATCAACAAAATTGAAAAACCTTTAGCCAGACCCAACAAAGAGGGAAAAATAAAAAAATTAAAAAAAAAAAAAAGACTCAAAATCAGAAATGAAAGGGGGGAAATAACAACCAACACCACAGAAATACAAAGGATTCTAAGACACCACTATAAAAAAAATTATATGTATGTGCGTGTGTGTGTGTATGCATGCCAGTAAACTGAACAGTCCAGAAGAAATGCATAAATTCCTAGAAACATATAACTCCCCAAAACTGATACAGAAAGAAATAGAACATTTGAACAGACCGATTAGCATTGAAATTGAATTGGTAATCAAATAATTCCCAACAAACAAAAGTCCAGAAACAAATGGCTTTGTGGGGAAATTCTACCATATAAATACCTATTCCGCTCTAACTATTCCAAAAAAAAAGAAAAGAGAAGCTTCCAAATGCATTGTATGAGGCCAGCAGTACCCTAATACTAAAAGTAGATGAAGACACTACAAAAAAAAAAAAGAGAGAGAGAGAGAGAACTACAGGCCAGTATCTCTGACTACAGATGCGAAAACCCTCAGTAAAATAATAGCAAATTGAACAAACAATACATCCAAAAAACTATTCACCACGATCAAATGGAACTTATTCCTGGGATGCAGCAATGGTTTAATATTTGCAAATCAACGTGATATATAACATCAACAAGAAAAAGAAAAAAATCATGATCATAAAACAAAATTATGTCTATTACAGTAAATGCAAAAAAAGCATTTGACAAAGTAAAAATCCATTTAAGATAAAAAATCTTAACAAAGTAGGTTTAGAGGGAACATACCTCAATGATAGATATATACTTGAAAAACAGCTAACATACACAATGGTAAAAAACTGAGAGCACTACCCATAAGGTAAGGAACAAGACAAGGATGTCCACTCTCACCACTCTTATTCAACACAGTACTGGAAGTCCTAGCTACAGCAATCATACTATAAAAGGCATCCAAATTGGTAAGGAAGAAGTAAAAATGTCACCATTTCCAGATGACATACTATATAAAGAAAACCTGAATGACTCCACCAAAAAACTACTAGAATTGTTAAGCGAACTGAGTAAAATCATAGGATACAAAATCAATATACAGAAATGCTGCATTTCTATATGTTTAATAATGAAGTAGCAGAAAGAGAAGTTAAGAAAACAATCCCATTTACAATTGCACCAAAAAAATAAAATAAAATTGGGGCGCCAGGGTGGCACAGTGGTTAAGCGTCTGCCTTTGGCTCAGGGCGTGATCCCAGCGTTATGGGATCGAGCCCCACATCAGGCTCCTCTGCTGGGAGCCTGCTTCTTCCTCTCCCACTCCCCCTGCTTGTGTTCCCTCTCTCGCTGGCTGTCTCTATCTCTGTCAAATAAATAAATAAAATCTTTAATAAATAAATAAATAAATAAATAAAATAAAATAAAATGAAATAACTAAGAATAAACTTAACCAAGGAGGTGAAAGACCAGTCTGTACTCTAAAAATATGAAACACTGATGAAAAAAATTGAAAATGACACAAATGGAAAGAAATTCCATGCTCACAGATTGGAAAAATATTGTTAAAATGTCCATACAACCCAAAGCAATCTATACATTTTATGCAACCCCTATCAAAATACCAAAAGCATTTTTCACAGAGCAGGAACAAACAATCATAAAATTTTTATGGAACCACAAAAGACCCCAAACAGCCAAAGCAATTTTGAAAAAGAAAAGCAAAGCTGGGGGCATCACAATTCTGGACTTCAAGTTATATACAAAGCTGTAGTCATCAAAACAGTATGATACTGACACAAAAACAGGCACACGGATCAATGGAACAGAATAGAGAGACCAGAAATAAACCCACAATTATGCGGTCAATTAATCTTCGACAAAGGAAATAAGACTATACAACAGAAAAAGGACAGTCTCCTAAACAAATGGTGCTGGGAAAACAGGGCAGCTTCATACAAAAGAATGAAACTGAACCACTTTCTCACACCATACACAAAACTAAACTCAAGATGGAGTAGGGACTTCAACATGAGACCTGAAACCATAAAATTCCTGGAAGACAACATAGGCAGTAATCACTTTGACATCAGTCGTAGAAAGATTTTAGAGTATGTCTCATTTGCCAAGGGAAACAAAATCAAAATTAAAGTATTTGGACTACACCCAAATGAAAAGCTTTTGGACAGCAAAGGAAACCATCAACAAAACTAAAAGACAACCCAGCGAACGGGGAAGAAGATATTTGCAAAGAATATACCTGGTAAGGGGTTAATATTCAAAATACATTAAGAACTTAGCAACTCAACACCAAAAAAAAAAAAAAAAACCCCACAAAAAATCCAGTTAAAAAAGGGCAGAAGACATGAATAGACATTTATTGACAACAGAACATGAAAGATGCTCATCATTCATCATGAGAGAAATGCAAATCAAAACTACAGTATCACCTCATACCTTTCCAAATGGCTAAAATCACACAGAAACAAGTACTGGCAAGGCGTGGAGAAGAAGGAATCCTCCTGCACTGTTGGCAGGAATGCAGATTGGTGCAGCCATTACGGAAAACAGTACGGAGGTTCCTCAAAAAATAAAAATATAACTACCATATGATCCAATAATTCCACTACTGGCTATTTACCCAAAGAAAACGAAAGCACTAATCCAAAAAGAAATACACACCCCTATGTTTACTGCAGCATTAGCCAAAATATAGAAGCAACCCAGCTGTCCATCCATAGGTGAATGTATAAAGATGTGGCATATATACTCAGCCATAAAAAAGAGTAAAATCTTGCCATCTGCAACCTAAATGAATCCAGAGGATATAAAGCTAAGTGAAATATAGTCAGTCAGAGAAAGACAAAAACCATATGACTTTGTTATGTGAGTTTAAGAAATAAAGAAAAAAACAGATAAAGAAAAAGACTCAAATATAGAGAACAGGTGGTTGCCAAAGGGGGGGAAGGGTGAAATAGGTGAAGAGGATTAAAAGTACACTTATGATGAGCACTGAGTATAGAATTGCTGAATCACTGTATTGTACACCTGAAACTAATATAACACTATATGTTAATTATACTTGAACTAAAAAAAACTTTTAAGAAGCTTTTTATATATTAGTGAGTTAGCCCTTTATCTGTGAGGGATATTGCAAGTATTATTCCAAATCTGCCTTGTCCTGCTTATATTTTTTGCCATACCATTATTTTTAAATTAGTTGCATTTCTTTTTATTTATTTTTTAAGATTTTATGTGTTTGAGAAAGAGAGAATATACTAGGGGCGGGGGGTGGGGGGGAGTTGGAGAGGAAGAAGCAGGGTCCCCACTAAGTGGAGAGCTGGATGCCGGGCTCAATCCCAGAACCCCGGGATCATGACCCGAGCCAGAGGCAGACACTTAACCAACTGAGCCACCCAGGTGCCGCACCCCTACAGTTTTAAATACAAATTTCTTTATCACTTCTCTTACTGCTTTTGTTTTGAGTAATAACTAGAAAGTCCTTACCCATACCCAAGTTATGAAGGAATTCTTTTTCTTCTAGTAATTGTGTGGTTTTTTCTATTTAGATTTCTAACATATTTAGAATTTGTTTTGGTTTGTTAAGTATGGACTCAATTTTATTTTGTATCCAAATGGTTATCTCACTGTCACAGTGACATTTATTAAATAATTCATCTTTTCCCCAGTGATTTTTTATGCCATATTTAAGTATACACTATCCATATATACTTCAGTTCATTTCTGGATCTTAGACTTTATTCCCTTTTCTGTGTACTCATGCTCTAACTCTACAATGTTATAATTACCTACGATCTAGAGTATGTTAGCAAAACCTCCTTCACTGCCAGTCCTTTTCAAGACTTCCAGCTTTTTAATTGCTAAATTTGTTTGCAAATTCAGCTTTTATCTCCAGCATGAAACCTTGTTTGCTTGTTTGGGGAATTATGTTAAAGTTCTGTATCAACTTAGAAAGAATTTATACCTTTATGACAGCATTTGACCAAGTCTATTTTGTGACTACTATAAAAATTTCTTCTTACATCTTTTCACATTCTATTTCTAAGTATTTTATCTTTCTAAAAAAATATGTTGAGATTTTCCTTATTGTCATAATGTGCTTTTTAAAAAGGCTATTAATTTTGTGTATTAATTTAAAATCCTACTGCATTATTATTTTTTAAAATTATGACTACTGAGCTTTCTAGATGTATTTTATTTCTCCTGCAAATAGTTTCACTTCTTTTCAAATTTACACAACTCTTCTTATTGTCTCACTGATTTCACTGGCTAATGCCAGTAGTAAAAAGTTAACATACTTGCTTTGATTCTGAACTTAAGAAAATGTTTCTATTGTTTTACATATTAAGGAAGACACTTGTTTTAGTCCTGGGGTACATCAATTCTTATTGAAGTGATTTTTTGGGGGCGGGGGGGTTAAGTGTCAGACTCTTGACCTCAGCTCAGGTCTTGATCCAGGGTCATGAGTTCAAGCTATGAAAAAAGAAAGAATGAAAAGTGTGTTGGATTTTGTAAAAGATCTTTTCAAGTGCTTAGGGGAGAAATTTTATGACTCTTTTCCTTAAATCTATGTATACGATTAGTTACACTGATTCAATCCCAAATACTGAGGCATCCTGGCATTTTTGGATAAATTCAACCTGGTGAGGTTGTATTTTAATATGCTGTTGGTTTCTGCTAATATTTAAAATTTTTAAATCAATATTCATTACTGAGCTTTATCTAGAGTTCTTTTTGTACATTTTCCTTCAGGTCCAAATGTTATAGTGTCCCATTTACTAACTTGAAGCTTTCCATCTTTTTGGTAGAATTCTTCTGTGAAACTTTCTATGACTGATGCAGTTTTATGAGAGGGTTACATTTCTTCTTCTAATAAAATTTGTTTATAAATTTATGCTTTTTATCATAACTTGTCACTTCTGATAAATGTATTTTCCTAGGAATCTACTAATTTATCAAAGCTTTCTTTTATTTATTTTTACTCTCTTATTGTTACTTTACACAAAATTAGGAAAATAGGGATACCTGGGTTAAGAGTCAGCTAAGCCTCCAATTCTTGATTTCAGCTCAGGTCATGACCTTGGGTCGTGGGATGGAGCCCCATGTCAGCTCAGCGCAGTCTCCTGGGGACTCTACCACCCCTCCCCCCCCCAAATTAAGAAATAAATCTTTTTTAAAAAAAGAATTGTGAAAATAGTTAAACTGCTAAAATGTCCTCTTTCACAGTTATTTCTCCTGGTTACTTTTTCCATTTTTCTTTTTTCTTTTTTTTTTCATTTTTTTCTTGATTTGTGGTGAGTGGTTTGACTATTTTGGTTTTTATTGCACTATTTATTTATTCACTTGCATAGTTTTCATTTCTCTTTTCAGCTTTATTAATTTTGGAATTTACTTTTCTAACTTATTCCTTTCTGCTCTGTTTTGATTTACTTTGTTAGTTTTTTTTCTTCTGAGTTGATAATTTAAATCTTTCTTACTGTCTTAAGAATTCAAGGCTATAAAATTTCATTTAATTGCTTTAAGTGTTTGTTGTAGTTTCCGATATATTGTGCTTTACAAATTTTCTTTTAACATTTGCAATATCACTGCATTTTTTTCTTTGAACGACTTTATTTTTGATGGCTTTTTAAATTCCAGGTGTATGTCATTTGAAAAATTAATTTCTAGTTTTGCTCCATTGTGAGAAAAGAATGTTCTTATTTTTACTTTAAGGAAATCACTTTTTTCTTTGAAATCTATTATTAGTTTTATGAATGTTTCACATGTGCTTGAGAAGATGGTATTATCTTCCTATGAGTGTTACAAATCAAGATTTGTGCATAAAATCGACCTTATGTTCGCTGTTTCAGATCATTTATTTTTTTGGTCCTGTGAACTGATAGCTGATATTTAGTTTCCCTATCTACAATTAGGTTGTCTTCCACTTAAGGTTTACATTTTTCTAGAGTGATCATATTTTTTCTAAAATAGGTCTTGTTTATTTCATGCTGCTTATTTCTATTTTTTTATAATAATTTTTTATTATGTTATGTTAGTCACCATACAGTACATCCCTAGTTTCTGATGTAAAGTTTGATGATTCATTGTTGGCATATAACACCCAGTGCTCCATGCAATACGTGCCCTCCTTACTACCCATCACCGGCCTGTTGTTTATTTCTATTCTTATTAGTGTCTACTGTAAAGTGGGAAAGGGGGTCTTTATTCCGTTACATCCTTAAACTACCGTTTTAATAACTCCATCAGAATAATTTTATCCCCAGCTCTCCTACTGGATTCTATTATTTATAATGACATGAAGAACGATGATGGTGAAACAAATGGAAAATAAATCTTCATAGAAACGATTCAAGTGATCTGTGCTCAGAGTAAATTGGTCCAGCCTCCCTGTCCAATTGTGTTCAGCCTTAAATCCAATTTTAAGCCAATGTTTTCTCTTCAGAAAATGAGCACAAGCACTATCTGACCTAGCCACTTGCCGCATTCCTCAATTCTGAGCTCTTCAGGACATTGCCTGGTGACTTTTACTGCTTTACTTAGGCCCAAAGCTGGCAAATTTGGGCCAATCCCCCCGAATCTCCAACTATCCACCAAAGAAGAGAGTGAACATCTTCCCTCACAGATCTGGCAATCATAGGCACCCAGAAGCAAAATATTCTTTCTTGTTTAAAAACAAATTCGGATCTTGCATGCACACTGTTAGGTTTTTCTCGTCGCCAATGAAATCAAGACCGCAAGGCAAGCATGGTTCAAGGGATGAACTTTATTAAAGCAAGCACCCTCGGGCGAGGTTCCACGACTCAGGAATGAGCGGTGAGTCGGGGAAGTCGCGCCCAGGGCAAGGTAGCGAGGGTTTTTATTTGGTACTGCTGGGGGTGGGGAAAGTCTGTCTTGGAGAGTCGAGGCAGGTTTTTATTGGGTACTGCTGGGGGGTGAGGAAAGTCGGTAGGACGGGTTTCGGTTTCCCGCCTAGGTTTTGGTTTAAATCTTGGCGGGAGAGTCGGCCATCTCGGGTGTCTGGGCCCCTTTTTCTCGGCCAGGCCAACACACACCAAACTAAACGTCTGTTTTGATCTATCTTAGATGATTTCCGCCTCTCCGCATGGGAACTACAGTGATGTTCTAAGAGGCCCGTCCGCGGTTCATGGCTCTCACGTACTCACAGCCCTCCTCTCCCCTACGGCACACCTCCTTCCAGTCACAGCACCGCATTCTGTATCCTCGGAGATTCCTATCCACCCAGCATCCCAAACACGGTCTCACCGGCAAACACAGCCAAGCTTCGCTCGAGCCAATCCTACCCCAATCACGTATTCCTACTGGCCCAAGCTCAGGACGCGGCTAGTTCCACCGATACAACCCCACCGAGAACGCCTACGTCATGTGCACTTTCGTCTCAACTCGGACAACCGGAAGCTGGGCCAGAACTCTCAGGATTCCTCGGGGCCCACCAGGCAGTTACGGCGGCCCCCCCCCGCCCAGGGCGGACACCGAGAGGTAGGACGACCACCCACCTGTGCACCCAGCAGTTCTTATTTGCACAACTTCCGCCGAGTCCCAGGCGCCCGAACTGATCGCTTCCCTCGCCCGACCAGCGGCTTTTAAAGCTTTGCGCGGCGTGGCCCACGTGCTTCTGCTCCGGGCCGAGAGTTTCTCGGGTCCGTCCCGCTGCTTTTACGGCTCTGCGCGACATTTCCCAGGAGTCTCTGCCGCACCAACCGAGCGCCTCCCTCGTCCATCCCGCTGCTTTTACGGCTCTGCGCGACATTTCCCAGATGTTTGCGTTGGGAGCCCCTGCGCGACGCTCGGCGCCCGGGCTAGTGGGCTGGCCCGGAAAGACGGTTCCTCCAGAACCATGTGGGACTGTGCGCTCAGGCTTGGTGCTGGCAGGTCTGCAGGTACCGGCCTCCGTGTCTGAGCCACTGAGCCGGCGCTGCGTCGCAACTCCATTTACCCGGGGTTTGGGCGCTTCTTTGGGGGTTGGCGGGAGAATTCGACCTCTGTGGGCTAGGGGTCCTGGGGCACCAGCGCGGCCGATCCGCAGGGCAGTGTGGGTCGTTCCTGACTGCGCCTGGAGGTCGCTGAAAGCGGGGGCTTCCCACATCCTGGGCAGGGCGACCGGTGGGCGCCTCGGGGCGGCGGAGGGGTGACGCTTGTGTGTGCGGCGTGTGCCGTTGTCCCCGGGGGCGCCTGTGACCCTCTGCCGCGGCGTGTGCGGCCTGTGTCTGTGCCTCCAGCGCCCTGCGGCGGGACTACTGCTTCCCAGACGCCGCAGCTATGATGCGGGCAGTCGGCCAGAAGGTTCTGTGTGTGAGTGCGTGGTTGGGCCTTGACGGGGGCTGGAGCTGAGGGTACTTTCGAAGTGGGTCATTCTGGACTCCCAAGGAAATCTTTTCCACTTTCCCGGTTCGGCCCTTCGCCAAGAGGTGCATGTCTGAAAACCACTTACGAGGTACCTTGGTGTTTCTTTCTCGTTTTCTTTTTGTGATAATTCATTTTTTCCTCAGCTTTGATTTCCTTGCCTCCTGATTTGAATTTTTTGTCTCCCTTTGATGCCTGACCTAGGCCCAGCAAGTGACCCGGTTTCCAGTATTTACCATTTGAGAAAACGTTGGGGTCGGGTGCCTATGTAAAGAGCCCAGTGTGTCTTGCCGTCCCCCTAACCTCCTATCAGTAATTAGATAAATGTTTCCGTTTTCTTCTGTTTTGTCTTTTTATTTTATTAAATGTATTTTTTCTGCTTATAAAATTACAGATCAGTTTGGAGAATTTGGAAAATACACAAAGTAACAATAGAAATATGAAAACACTCAGGTAACCACCCAGGTCACAACATAGAACATCCCATTCAAAATCAAAATCATGCTTCCTATCCACCGTAACTTTCACGATAATCACTTTTTTCATTATAGTTTACCTACCTAATAATTAATCAGTAAATGATAGTGTACTTTTTATTAACTTTATGTGACTTTCTGTCCTTCTGTATTATTATTTTTTAACATTATAATGTGAAATGTGTCTGTATTGTGTATATTTTCATAATGTTGGATAGTGTATCCTTATTTAAACAGGTTAATTTATATGTTCGGTATATCATTGGTGGTTAGTTTGATACTTTTCAGTTTGGGACTATTACACTTCTGCTGGAGCAATTATTTTTTTTAAAGATTTTACTTATTTATTCGACAGAGAGAGAGACAGCCAGCGAGGGAACACAAGCAGGGGGAGTGGGAGAGGAAGAAGCAGGCTCATAGCAGAGGAGCCTGATGTGGGGCTCGATCCCAGAACGTCGGGATCACGCCCTGAGCCAAAGGCAGATGCTTAACCGCTGTGCCACCCAGGCGCCCCCTGCTGGAGCAATTATATGCGCAACTACTGGTATGCAGGTAAGCACCTTGCTCTAGGACATGGGCATACTGTGAAGATACTGCAGGTTTGGTTCCAGGCTGTCACTATAAAGCAAATATCACAATACAGTGAATCAGATTAATTTTTTGGTTTCCCAATATATATAAAAGTTATATTTACACTATACTTTGGTCTTTTAAGTGTGCAGTAGTATAATATCTAGAAAAAACTATGTGCTTTAATTTAAAAATATTTGATTAAAAAATGTTAACCATTATGTGAACTTTCACCGAGTTGTAATCTTTTTGCTGTTGGACCATCTTTCCTCAGTGTTGATGGCTGCTGACTGATCAGTGTGGTGGTTGTGAAAGTTGGGGTGGCTGTGATTATATCTTAAAATAATACAATGAACGTTGCCACATCAATTGACTCTTCCTTCCACAATTTCTCAGTGGCATGTGATGTTTATAGCATTTTATCCACAGTAGAACTTCTTTCAAAACTGGAGTCCATCCTCTCAAACCCTGCCACTGCTTTATAACTAGGTTCATGTGATATTCTAAATCCTTTGTTATCATTTCAGTAATCTTCACGGCATCTTACCAGGAGTAGATTCCATCTCAAGAAACCACTTTCTTTGCTCATCCATAAGAAGGAAATCCTCATCTGTTCAAGTTTTATCATGAAATTTTGGCAGTTACATCCCATCTTCAGGCCACACTTCTAATTCTAGTTCTGTTGCTGTTTCCACCACATCTGCACTGACTTGATCCACTGAAGTCTTGAACCGCTCAAAGCCACCCATGAGGGCTGGAATCAACTTCTTCCAGACTCCTGTTCGTGTTGATAGTTTGACCTCTTCCCATGAATCATAAATGTTCTTAATGGCATCTGGGATGGTGAATCCCTCTCAGGTTTTCGCTTGACTCTGCCCAGATTAAGTGGAGGAATCACTATCTATGGCAGTGGTAGTCTTACTAAAGGTATTTCTTAGAGACTTGAAAATCAGAATTACCCCTTGATCCGTGGGCTGCGGATGTGTTAGCAGCATGAAAGCAACATTAATCTTGTCCATCTCCATCAGAACTCTTGGGTGACCAGGTGCATTGTCAACGACTCGTTCTATTTTGAAAGAAATCTTTTTTTCCTAAGTAGTATGTCTCAAACTTGAGCTTAAAATAGTCAGTAAATTCCACTGTAACAGATGGCTGTCACCTAGGCTTTGTTCCATTTGTAGAGCACAAATAGAGTAGATGTAGCAGGATTCTTAAGGGCCCTAGGATTTTTGGAATGGGCAAGAGCGCTGGCTTCCACCTCAAGTCACCAGCTGCATTAGCCTCTCTTGAGAAAGTCAGCCTGTCCTTTGAACCTTTGAAGCCAGGCATTGACTTCTTCCTAGCCTGAAAGTCCTAGACGGCATCTTCCGATGGAAGACTGTTTCATCTCTATTGAAAATCTGTTGTTTGGCGCGAGCGCCTTCATGAATTCTCCTCGCTAGGTCTTGGGGGTCCCTTGCTACAGCTTCTCCGTCGGCACTCACTGCTTCACCTTGCACGCGTACGTTTTGGAGACACCTTCCTTCCTTAGCCCCGCCGACTTCTGCCAGCTCTCAACTTCTCTTCTGCAGCTTCCTCGCCCCCTCATCCTGCACAGAACTGAAGAGTCAGGGCCTTGGTCCGGGTGAGGCTTTGGCCGAAGGGAATGTGGCTGGTTTGAGTGTCCGTCCAGACCGGTCACTCTCCGTGTCAGCAGGGAGGCTGTTTTACTTTCTCATCATTCGAGTGTTCGCTGGAGTAGCGCTTGCGATGTCCTTCAAGATCGTTTCCTTTGCATTCGTAACTAGGCTAACCGGCACCAGAGGCCGAGCTTTCGGCCTGTCTTGGGTTTCGACAGGTGTTCCTCACGAAGCTTACTCATTTCTAGTTTCCATGGGAAGTGAGAGATGTGTGACTCTTCCTTTCATTGAACACTTAGAGGCCACGGTAGGGTTATCAACTGTGCTAATGTCAACACGGTCGTGTCTCAGGGAATAGGGAGGCCCGAGGAGGAGGAGAGAGATGGGGAAGGGCCCGTCAGTGGAGCAGCCAGAACACACACAACATTGATCAGTTAAGTTCTCTGTCTTATATGGGCACTGCTCGTGGTGCCCCCAAATTACAGTGGTGACGTTGAAGATCACAGATCACCATAACAAATATAATGAAAATGTTTGAACAGATCAAGGATTACCAAAATGTGACACTGGGACACAAAGTGAGCAAATGCTGTTGGAAAAATGGCACTGATAGATGCTTGATGCAGTGTTGACACAAACCCTTGTAGGGAAGGACAAAGGGGGCAATAGCAGTGAGGCACAATAAAATGAGGTATGCCTGTATATACTTAGAAGGGACATTGCTGGGTAATTGGATCATGCCTGTTTCAGCTTTAAAAAAATGCCAAATACTTTGTTAAACTAAATGTATCAATTTGCACCTTTCCATACGCAATGTAGGAGAGTTTTCCTTGGCTCTTCATTCCTTCATTCGACATAAGTATTTCTGTTCTGCTGGTTGTAATGGCATCTCATTGTGCTTTTAAGTTTTTTATTGAACACTAACATAAGTAGAAATAAGTAGAGAAATCATGACTGCGTAACTTGTGAATTTTCACAAACTGGTTCTCTGGTACCATCACCCAAATCAAATGGAACATAATCAATGTTCCTTCTCATGCCCACTTCCAGTCACTTCCCACTCCTCTATCCTCCAGAGTTAACCTGTTCTGACATAGTTTTTGAACTTTACATAAATGGAATCATGCAGTGTGTGCTCTTTCCGTGTCTGGTGCCTTTTTCTTAACATTCTGTTTCAGTGTCGTCAGTGTTGCTGCATTTTCTTGAAACTCATACATTTTCATTGCTGTTCTGTGTTGTTTGTAAATACCACATCTTCCACTCTGATGTTGGCCGGCATTTGGTTTCTATCCTTTATTATGAAGAGAATTGCTGTGAGCCTTCTAATGTCATTTGGTGAACTTGTGTGTGCATTTCTTTTATGTGTGATACATACCTGAGGTGGAATTGCTGGTCATAGAGTATGGATATGTTCAGCGTTAGTAAGTAGTGACAGTTTTCCAAAGTGGTTGCACCAATTTATATTTCTCATCAGTTTGTTTGAGAGTTCTAGTTGTTTCACATCCCTACCAACATTTAGTATAATCAGGCTTTTTAATTTAAGTCATTCTGGTAAATGTATAGTGGTATCTAATTTTGGTTTTACTTGACATTCTCTGATGACTAATAAGCACCTTTTCATATGTTCATTGGAAAAAATATATCCTTTGTAAAGTGACTGAGTCAGTCAGATAACATTGGGTTGTCTGACTTTTCTCTAATAGTGTACATGGTATCCAGATAAACACAAGTTCTTAATTTTAATATAGTCAAATTTGTCAAATTTTTTATGCTTACTGTGTTTTATTTCCTGTTCCTTATATTGTTGTCTTCAACTGTTCTTTATAGTATTTTATTTCTTAATCATGGTGATAGGTACATATGTTTTTGTTATATTATTTTTTAAATCCTTAAGTCTGAGGTGTTTAATCATTTTAAGATTTGGTTATATTTTACATGTTTTAAATTTTTTTTAAATTAGAGTATAGTTGACACACAATGTTACATTAGTTTCAGGTGTGTAACATACTAATTGAACACGTCTATACATTATGGTACGCTCATCACAAGTGTGGCTGCTATCTGTCCCCATACAGTGCTATTACAGTATCATTGATTATATTCTCTATGCTGTGCCTTTTATTCCCATGACCTATTAATTCCATGTAATTTTACTAGATACTGTCAGATTGTCCTCTTGAGGGCTGCTGTACCATCACTTCCACCTGCGGTGTACCAGAGTACCTATCACAGTGCAGTCTGACCCACAGAGTATGCTGTCAGGCCTTTGTCTTCACTAATAAATTGTGATACATACGTCTGTATATCCATGACATCATCACCACAATCAAGATCGTGGACATACCTATCACTCCCAGAAGTTTTGGGGGGCCCCTTTGTAATACCTGTTTCCCATTACTCTTCATCCTTCCCCTCAGCATCAGGCAATCACTGATCTGTTTTCTGTCGCTGTGTGTTATTTTGCATTTCCTAGAATTTTGTGTAAATGGAATAATAAAGAATGTATTTATAATAAAGAGTCTACCCTGGCCACACACACAACCTTCATCCTGGCCCCCTCCCCAGCCATAGTAAAAGCCAGAGCCAGGGGCGCCTGGGTGGCACAGTGGTTAAGCGTCTGCCTTCGGCTCAGGGCGTGATCCCGGCGTTCTGGGATCGAGCCCCACATCAGGCTCCTCTGCTGGGAGCCTGCTTCTTCCTCTCCCACTCCCCCTGCTTGTGTTCCCTCTCTCGCTGGCTGTCTCTATCTCTGTCAAATAAATAAATAAATAAAATCTTTCAAAAAAAATATTTTCCATACAGCCATGTACATTAGTTTTCTTTTTTCTCCTGAGACCTTTCTTACAGAGCCTTCTGCCCTGCTCCAAAATGGAGTCACTTAACTGACGTTTGGCTGCTATGAGTTATTTTTACCTAGAAGTCACTTTTGCTTATTATACTAGAACTTTGCTTCAATATTGAACCTCTGTGATGCTTCCTTTGGGGGTTGGGTGGGAGGGAGTTAGGGAGCCCTATGTCTTCTCATGCATTCCCATTACCTCCAACTTGTACTCTGCTAGCTTTATAAAAAAAGGTTCAGGGGTATCTGGGTGGCTCAGTAAGTTAAGGGTCTGCCTTTGGCTCAGGTCATGATCCTGGGGTCCTGGAATCGAGCCCCAAGTCAGGCTCCCTGCTCAGCTGGGAATCACTTCTCCCTCTCCCTCAGCCCCTCCCCCACCCCCCACTCATGCTTTCGCTCTCTCTCTCTCAAATAAATAAAATCTTTTTTTTTTAAGTACATATGCATTTGAAAATGATCTGGTGTTTTTTTGAGTCATCACATAGCTAGAAATGTATTCATACACACTAGGTTGATAGTTTGGGTGCAGAATTCAGATCAGTGTTGGTTTTTCTTAGGGTGCTGGAAGAATTGCTTCTTGGTCTTCCTCCTTCTAGAGATGCTATTGGGAAGCTCCTTGCCATAACACCTCTGCACCTGTCACTGGAGCTGGTTTTTCTAACCGAAGGTTTTAGGATTTGTCTTTACATCAGGTATTATAAAATTTTACTTGTAAAGTAGTTCCTAAGTCATCTTGTAAGGAAGCTCAGAATTTCTCCTTTCTAGAGCTTAAAGACAGAAGGGAAAAAGAAACATTTATTAAGATCTGCTCTTCCAGGGACACCTGGCTGGCTCAGTCAGGAGAGCATGCAACTCTTGATCTCAGGGTTATGAGTTTGAGCCCCACACTGGGTGTAGATTACTTAACGACAACAAAAAAAGATTTGATCTCCCAGGAAATGTGTTGAGTGTGTGCATATATGCTATTCTTTTTTAACTGTGAGATTCCTTTGCTTTTGTATATCCATCATGGGATCACAGAAATGCCCATTTTATACAAGAAACTCCACATGGAGAAAATGGAATGTTTCAGAATGTGAAGACCTACTGCTTTGTTCACTAATTTCTTTGGAATTCTCCATGGCATGTTTGTTGGCACAGAGTAGCTCCCCTTTTATACAGAACTTCTTCCCTGTCTGTGTTCGCCTCTGCTTCCTCTCCATGTGTGCTGTTCCAGAAAGTGGAGGTGCTCAGTGAGGTGACTGTACATTTAGTCAAACTGCCTGAACTCTGTGCAGAGTTTCCTACCGAGATGTGATGTTGGGTGACCACAGGAACTTGGTCTCAGTGGTAAAGACGTCTGTTCTCCACATTACGAAATCTGCTCTTAGGAATCTGCTTCCTACACTGTGAATTACTTATTTGCCATTTGAATAACCAGCTGGATTTCTGCTTTCCGTTCACAGAGAGGATTTCTGCTTTCCATTCTGGCTTCATAGATTAGGGTGGAAACTTAATTTTCTTCATTTTTCATGATATATGCTTTTCTCAGTTTGGCCCTTCTTTTAATTCTATTTCTTTCTTTCTTTCTTTCTTTTTTTTTTTAAAGATTTTATTTATTTATTTGACAGAGATAGAGACAGCCAGCGAGAGAGGGAACACAAGCAGGGGGAGTGGGAGAGGAAGAAGCAGGCTCATAGCGGAGGAGCCTGATGTGGGGCTCGATCCCATAACGCCGGGATCACGCCCTGAGCCGAAGGCAGGCGCTTAACTGCTGTGCCACCCAGGCGCCCCAATTCTATTTCTTTCTTGACCAAAGGACTGGATATGAATTCCGGGACATCCCAGCATAACTCTTGTTTTCTTGTGAGCAGGACGTCCCATTTCTAAGCCAGCTGTACTCTCCTTACTGGAGCAAGGGCAGGAGCCCTGGACAGGTGACAGAGCACCAGCTACATGCCAGTGCTCAGGTAAGTGAGGGAATGTTGGGGGCATCTAAGGGGGCATTTCAGGTAGCAATTTACCTGTAGTGAGGAGGCAGCACCCCTGAGTCTGGAAGATAGAGTTTTTAAGCCTTGTGGAGATAGTGCTATATGCCGAGTGTCTTTCCCCTCGTCCTCTCCCTCATCACACCCAACCCAATTTACTCTCCTTTTATCATCCAACACTTCTTCCTCAACCACGAAAGTTACTGTATGTGTATTTTGTATTTAAATCCTTCTTAGCTTATTTATTTTGAATTTAGACTTGTACAAGTGATACTCTTCCTTACAAAAGTGTGTGTGTGTGGTGTCTATGTGTGAATAGTGGGGGGTATGGTGTATGTGTGTGGTGTGTGAAGTGTGTGGTGTGTGTGTATGTGTATTCTATTTATATTTTGGTTTTCACTGAATGACCTGTCCATGTTTTCTTCTTTTTAACCAGTTTTTGTTATTCACCCATTCATTTATTTATTGTTTTAACCAATATGTCTTGAACTTGTAAATTGTGCAAGGCAATCTCCTGGGTGTATATTCAAAAATGTGTAAATCATGAAGGGTTTCATAGTTTAATAAGGGCTGAGAATGTGCACATAAAGAACCCACACTGGGTAGAATCTGCCACAGGAGAATCCCACACTGAGAGCTCAGGAGGAGGCCAGGCCTGGAGAGGACAAGTGGACGTGAGTAAGAGTTGGAGTGAGTGCAGTAGCCTGCGGTGAGGGGCTGGGAATCCAGTCCGTGCTTGCATTGGGAAGAAAAAAGGGCAACAAGATTAAGGAAGGGGGGACCTAAGAGAGTGTGTGTTTGATTCAGCAGGTATTTACTGGGTGACTATTGTATGCCAAGTCACAGCAGTGACGGAAATAGTTGTAGTTCCTGTTCTCTCAAAGCATGCATTTTAACAGGGGGAAATAAATAATAGACAGTTGAATACGTAACATCAGATGGTGTTAAGTGTTGTGAAATTTTTTTAAGCGAGAGGATAGTGTGGTGTAATAAAGAATTTAACCTTTCCTGGAGACAGATGTGTCTTTGCTATTGGCTTCTTCTGAGCCTGATGATATGCCTTTGGACTGTCATGCCTAATTGTCTTGGGGTGAGAGCTGCCCCACCCCAAAGTTTAACGGTGTGATTTCTTGTGGGAATTTTGTCATGCATGATCAGCTTGACCTCCAGAGGTGCTAGACATTGAGGTTAGCCACATGAGCAGCTGCGCATGGAGCCCAAATAAACACTCAGGACGTCAAGTCTCTGGTGAGCCTCCGCGGTTGGCAGTACTATGTGCATTATTGTCACAATACAGTGCCAAGAGGAGTTAATGCTGTCTGTGATTCCATGAGGAGAGGAAATATGGAAGCTCTGGGTTTGGAACTCTCCTAGACTCTACCCTATACTTCTCTTCCCTGCCTGATTTTAATCTGTATCTTCTCTGCATAAGCCATACCCATGAGTGAGTTCTGTTAGTCCTTCTAGTGAATAACTGAAACTAAGGGTGTTTTAAGGACCATCCCCACAAACTCACAAATGGTGTCAGGAGAGAAGGGAGTCTTGACTGTGCTCTAACTCTGCATTTGGTGTGAGAAATGGGATTTACTAGAATGACCCTGACAAATTGAAATGTGTAGTTTGAGAAGATAAAGGAGAAGGCATGAGAAATGATAAATCTTTATTCCTGGGGGACCATAGGCTCACCTACAGTATAGAACTATAGCTGTGTTGTGATCAGTTACTAGAGGTAAAAGTTACCAGTGGGATTTAGAAATGATGGATCTAACTCCCAAGAAGCTGGCTCACTGGATGCATAAGGAAATGCAAAGTAACAAGAAATATACAATCCCTTGGTCATTGTGGCCCTGTGATAGTTACAATAACAGTGAAGGAAAATATTGGCATGGTTCCTGATGCTGGGCCAACCTGAGGTTGTGGCAGGTCCAAGCTACATGCTCTGCTCTCAGAGCTGCTATTGATGGGCAAAGTTAAAATGAAAACAAGAACAGTGTGGGCCAACCTCAAAATCTGCTGGTCCAAGCTATAGATGTTAGCCTCAGGGCTGCTACCAAAGGGAAAGTCCTGCTAAACAACAGAAAACTATGAAAGTCAGAGTAATTTTCAGAGACTGGGGAAAGACAAAGAGGAGAACTAGGCCCAGCTTTAAAGGGTTGGAGACCTTTAAATGTTAAGAAATGGGATGAACTGATGGGGACAAAGCAAAGGTCTTAATGTAGCACTCTTAGAGGTTGGGTAGACAGATGGGGAGTTCCTGCTAGTCCCCAACTTTGAAAGGTCTTATACAAACCTACTTTATTTACTCTAGTTTGGAATAATTTTAAAAAGCTAGAAGGCAGAGTGACAATGAGAAACCTGACTTTGGGGTGGTGCTCCTACAATCTAATCAGTATATGGATTGACAAAAGGGCCAGCATCCTTTGGCCTAATCCCTAGCTTGGGATCCAAAACCACATGCACATGAGTGGGGACATGGTCAGGGGTGAAGGAGAGACTTTTCTGGAACTTGTCATTGGCATGAGCCTGATATACTGTGATCCAAAACCTGTTGGTGAAGTCCTAAAGAGAGCTACATTTAGGTTAGGAGGATATGGGAATGCTGTGTTTGATGGTATTAAGGTGACAGTTTGGGTAAAAATGAGACTATTTCAACAGATTTTACATGACGTGGTTGTATCTTATTTATCTGATTATATTATGGAAGTAGATGTTATATCTGACTGGGGAACATTTCAGCTACCTAGTATTGTAGAACAGAAGGCACATAAACCTGCTGTCTAGTGACATTGATTACGTGTCCGCAATAGGAGTGACTAAGATGACGCCAGCCCACACAGATTATTAGTTTGATAGACTGGAATCACTGATGGCAAAGACATTACCACATTAAGTAATGGCTGTTAGAAGCCAAAGTGCTGGTGTGGACAGATGTTCTGAACAGTCATCCTGTACAGAACACAGGCTGAGGCTTAGGGCAAAAGCCATTGGTGACTTCTGGGGCTTTATACCAGAAAATTTCCATTTGAGAGACAACTATGAGCTTGCTATTGGATATTAATTAAAACTGCCCCTATTACTGAAAGACAGAAAATAATTCTGAAATACTCTTCGTATCTTGGGTGATGGAGGGCAGTACCCAAAAGAGTTCCATACAAAACTGGAAATAGTTTGTGCAGAAACATCCTACCAGGGAAATGCAAAGATGTATTTATAATATTCACAAGCAGATAGCCTCTTTTTCTGAGAACCAACTTTGGAATATCACCTGAGGAGCTTCCTGATCCTACTGCCACTGGACAGTGCCCTGTAAAGAGCTTTCTAGAGACCAACAAAGAACTGCTTAGTGTATGGATGACAATTCTATGGTGAATGGACAGCATCTGGTTTGGAAAGCTACCACACTAGAAATGACTGATGGGAAATCTGTCTGAAAAAGTAAAAACATATCATCAGCTCAGTGGATGAACTGTGTGCTATTCTACCCTAGTTTGGGTTTGTTTGTTTGTTTGTTTGTTTGTTTGTTTGTTTGTTTTAACCAATTCATGAGTAGTGGCTAATGGTCTAGCTGTATAGTTAGACAGATGAGCAGTAGATGCCTTTATTAAAGGGGTGCCTATATGGGTCATGACCTTATGGAAATTTAGGAGGCACATTAAAATAGGTTTTGCTAAAAGCCATCAGAAGAATCTTCATGATCAGTAGGTGACTGGAACTCTCAAATGGATATCTTGGTAAGCTCACTTGAAGTAGCCACCTGGGTGCATGAAACGAGTGGAGGTGGGAGAGAAGAAGCAATGCAGAGATGCTTGGAGGAAGGCCCCACACAAAGCTGGAAAGTATATGAAATTGGATTGGTACTTACAGCTCTGGGTGTTTATGATTACATTTCTTTCCTCATCACCTCAACTTTCTTTGTTCCTATCTGATGTAATGATTCTGGGACCAGTCTTGCAACTGGAAGCAGGGATAATCCCTAAGCAAGAAACTATAATTATACCTTTAAACCTTTACATCAGGATTCCTAAGGGCCTGAGTGGATGGTGCCTTCAACCTTTCTGGGAAAACTGAGGTTTACCACGTGGTGTACAACTCCTGACAGACTGATCACTTGTATAACTATAAATTTCAATGACCAAATGCTTGTAAGAGTCCCTGGTTATCAGGGACAAAGTACAGTAGTGGCATACCTGACTTCCCACAGTGTGCTCTGCACAAACACATACCACCCTTGTTTTTGTGCATGAAAATAAGTAAAATAGGAGGGGGCAGGAAGGTGGAGAAGTAGGGGACTTCGATTCAACCAGTCCCCTGAATTTAGCTGGATATCTACCAAACCATTCTGAACACCCATGAAATCAGCCTGAGATGTAAGAGTATATATCTGGATCTCCACAAGCAGAAAATCTATGGTCTCGAGGCTGCATCTTGCCTGGATTGTGGTTGATGTTTTGGACTGTACATTCCCTCAACCACCCCTCAACAGAATGACTAGGAGGAGGAACTCCCAACAAAGAAAAGAGCCAGAGACAATGGCCTCTCCCGCAGACCTAATGGATATGTATATAAGCAAGATGTCATAGATAGACTTCAGGGTAGCAATAATGAAGTCAATATCTAGGCCTGAGAAAACCATTAGTGGCAATATAGAATCTCTAGGGGCAGAACTGAGAGCTAATCAGGCCAAACTCAAAAATGCTATGAATGAGATGCAGTCTAAACTGGATACTCTAACAGCTAGGGTAAATGAGGCAGAAGAACAAATCAGTGACCTAGAAGATAAGCTGATAGAAAGGAAGGAACAGGAGGAGGCCTGGGACAAACAGCTTAAAATCCATGAGAACAGACTTAGACTAATGATGCCATGAAACGTTCCAATGTCAGAATTACTGGGATCCCTGAGGGGGTGGGGAGAAAAAGAGGACTAGAAGGTATCTTTGAGCAAATTGTAGCGGAAAACTAACTTAATCTGGGGAATGAAACAAGCATTCATGTCGAAGAGGTAGAGAGGACCCCTCCCAAGATCAAGGAGAAGAGACCAATGCCCCAGCATACAATAGTAAAACTTGCAAAGCCTAGATCCAAGGAAGATATCCTGAGAGCAGCCAGGGGGAAGAGATTCCTTACATACTGAGGAAGGAACATCAGAATAACGTCAGACCTGTCCACAGAGAACTGGGAAGCCAGAAAGGGCAGGCAAGACATATTCAGGGTACTAAATGAGAAGAACATGAAGCCAAGAATACTTTATCCAGCAAGGCTGTCATTCAGAACGGATGGAGAGATAAAAAGCTTCCAGGACAGGCAGACTGAAAGCATATGTGACCACCAAGCCAGCCCTGCAAGAAATACTAAGGGGGATTCTATAAATGAAGAAAGACCCCCAAGAGTAATAGAAACATAGAAACAGGGACTGTACAGACAATAGGATGACAATAAACACATATCTTTCAGTAGTTACTCTCAATGTGAACGGCCTAAATGGTCCCATGAAATGGCATAGGGTTGCAGATTGGATACAAAGACAGGACCCATCCATATACTGTCTACAAGAGACTCATTTTGAACCTAAAGTCACCTCTAGACTGAAAGTGAGGGGATGGAGACCATTCATCATGCCAGCAGAACTCAAAAGAAAGCTGGGGTAGCAATTCTTATATCAGACAAATTAGAATTTAAACCGAAGACTGTAATAAGAGATCCAAAGGGACACTACATCATTCTTAAAGGGTCTATCCAACAAGAAAATCTAACAATTGTAAATATCTGTGCCCGCAACATGGGAGCAACCAACTACATAAGGCAGCTGTTAACCAAAACAAAGAATCAGATTGAAAATAATAAATTAATAGTAGGAGATTTTAACACTCCACTCTCAGCATTGGACAGATCATCTAAACAGAAGATCAACAAAGAAACAAGAGGTTTGAATGACACATTGGACAAGATGGACTTCGTAGATATTTACAGAACATTCCACCCTAAAACAACAGAATACTCATTCTTCTTGAATGCACATGGAACTTTCTCCAAAATAAACCACACACTGGTCACAAATCAGGTCTCAGACAATACCAAAATGCTGAGATTATTCCGTGCATGTTATCTGACCACAGTGCCTTGAAACTGGAACTCAATCACAAGAAAAAATTTCAAAGGAATTCAAACACTTGGAAGTTAAAGAGCATCCTGCTAAAGAATGATTGGATCAACCAGGAAATTAAAGAAGAACTTAAACAATCCTTGGAAACTAATGAGAACAAAAACACTTCAGTCCAAAACCTATGGGCTACTGCAAAGGCGGTCCTAAGGGGGAAATACATAGCCATCCAAGCCTCTCTCAGAAAATTACAAAAATCCCAAATGCACAAGCTAACCTTACACCTAAAGGAGCTGAAGAAAGAACAGCAAATAAAGCCTAAACCAAGCAGGAGAAGAGAAATAATAAAAATTATTAAACCAAGCAGAGCTCAATGAAATAGAAACTAGAAAAACATTGAACAGATCAATGAAACTAGAAGCTGGTTCTTTGAAAGAATTAATAAGATCAATAGACCACTGGCCAAACTTATCCAAAAGAAAAGACAAAGGACCCAAATTAATAAAATCATGAATGAAAGGGGAGAGATCACGACTAACACCAAGGAAACAAACAATTATTAGAAATGACTACCAGCAACTATATGCCAACAAATTAAGCAACCTGGAAGAAATGGATGCCTTCCTGAAAACTTACAAACTATCAAGACTGAAATAGGAAGAAACAGACAATCTGAATAGACCAATAATCAGTAACGAAATTGAAGCAGTAATCAAAAACCTGCCAAAAAACAAGAGTCCAGGGCCCGATGGCTTCCCAGGGGAATTCTACCAAATACTTAAAGAAGAAATCATACCTATTCCACTGAAACTGTTTCAAAAAAAATAGAAACAGAAGGAAAACTTCCAAACTCCTTCTATGAGGCCACCATTAGCCTGATCCCAAAACCACGCAAAGACCCCATCAAAAAGGAGAATTACAGACAAATATCCCTGATGAACACGGATGCCAAAATACTCAACAAGATCCTAGCCAATAGGATCCAACAGTACATTAAAAGGATTATTCACTATGACCAAGTGGGATTTATTCCTGGGATGCAAGGGTGCTTCAACATTCGCAAATCAATCAATGTGCTAGAGCACATGAATAAAAGACAAGAACCATTTGATCCTCTCAATTGATGCAGAAAAAGCATTTGCGAAGTACAGTACCCTTTCTTGATTAAAACTCTTCAGACATAGGGATAGAGGGAACATTCCTCAATATTATAAAAACCATCTATGAAAAGCCCACAGCTAATATCGTTATCAATGGGGGAAAAGCTGAGAGCTTTTCCCTTAAGGTCAGGAACACGACAGGGATGCCCACTCTCACCACTATTGTTCAACATAGTACTAGAAGTCCCAGCCTCAGCAATCAGACAACAAAAAGAAATAAAAGTTATCCAAATTGGCAAAGAAGTCAAACTCTCTCTCTTCACAGATGACATGACACTTTATGTGGAAAACCCAAAAGATTCCACCCCCAAATTACTAGAACTCATAC
This sequence comes from Ursus arctos, assembly GCF_023065955.2. Taxonomy (NCBI): domain Eukaryota; kingdom Metazoa; phylum Chordata; class Mammalia; order Carnivora; family Ursidae; genus Ursus; species Ursus arctos. Next base: position 183,601 of record NW_026623019.1, read on the forward strand.
AGCAATTCAGCAATGTGGCAGGATACAAAATCAATGCACAGAAATCAGTTGCTTTTCTATACACTAACAATGTAACTGTAGAAAGAGAAATTAAGGAATCGATTCCATTCACAATAGCAACAAAAACCATAAGATAACTATGAATAAACCTAACCAAAGAGGTAAAGGATCTATACTCTAGATACTACAGAACACTTATGAAAGAAATTGAGGAAGACACAAAAAGATGGAAAAACATTCCATGCTCATGGATTGGAAGAATAAACATTGTTAAAATGTCTATCCTGCCCATATTCAATGCCATCCCTATTAAGATACCATTGACATTTTTCAAAGAGCTATAACAAACAATCCTAAAATCTGTGTGGAACCAGAAAAGACCCTGAATTGCCAAGGGAATGATGAAAAAGAAAAAGATTACATTGCCTGACTTCAAGCTGTATTACAAAGCTGTGATCACCAAGACAGCATGGTATTGGCACAAAAACAGACACATAGACCAATGAAACAGAATAGAGACTCCAGAAATGGACCCTCAGCCCTGTGGTCAACTAATCTTCGACAAAGCAGGAAAAAATATCCAATGAGAAAAAGACAGTCTCTTCAATAAATGGTGCTGGGAAAACTGGACAGCTACATATAGAAGAATGAAACTGGACTATTCCCTTACACCATACACAAAAATAAACTCAAAATGGATGAAAGACCTCATTGTGAGACAGGAATCCATCAAAATCCTAGAGAAGAACATAGGCTGCAACCTCTTTGACATTGGCAACAGCAACTTCTTTCAAGACACGTCTCCAAAGCAAGGGAAACAAAAGCAAAAAATGAACTTTTGGTACTTCATCAAGATAAAAAGCTTCTGCACAGCAAAGGAGACAGTCAACAAAACTAAGAGGCAGCCCACGGAATGGGAGAGGATATTTGCAAATGACATTTCAGAGAAAGGGCTGGTATCCAAGATTTATAAAGAACTTCTCAAACTCAATACACAAGAAACAAACAAATCATAAAATAGGCAGAAGATATGAACAGACACTTTTCCAATGAAGACATACAAATGGCTAACAGACACATGAAAAAATGTTCAAAATCATTAGCCATCAGGGAAATTCAAATCAAAACCACACTAAGATGCCACCTTACGCCAGTTAGAATGGCAAAAACTGACAAGGCAGGAAACAACAATTGTTGGAGAGGATGTGGAGAAAGGGGATCCCTCCTACATTGTTGGTGGGAATGGAAGTTGGTACAGCCACTCTGGAAAACAGTGTGGAGGTCCCTTAAAAAGTTAAAAATTGAGCTACCCTATGATCCAGCAATTGCACTACTGGGTATTTACCCCAAAGATACAGATGTGGTGAAGAGAAGGGCCTTATGCACCCCAATGTTCATAGCAGCATTGTCCACAATAGCTAAATCGTGGAAGGAGCTGAGATGCCCTTCAACAGATGACTGGATTAAGAAGCTGTGGTCCATATATACAATGGAATATTACTCAGCCATCAAAAAGAACGATTTCTCAACATTTGCTGCAACATGGATGGCACTGGAGGAGATAATGCTAAGTGAAATAAGTCAAGCAGAGAAAGACAATTATCATATGGTTTCTCTCATCTATGGAACATAAGAACTAGGAAGATCGGTAGGAGAAGAAAGGGATAAAGAAAGGGAGGGTAATCAGAAGGGGGAATGAAGCATGAGAGACTATGGACTCTGAGAAACAAACTGAGGGCTTCAGAGGGGAGAGGGGTGGGGGACTGGGATAGGCTGGTGATGGGTAGTAAGGAGGGCACGTATTGCATGGTGCACTGGGTGTTATATGCAACTAATGAATCCTCGAACTTTACATCAAAAAAAAAATAAGTTGGTAAAATATGAATCTAGCTGAAATGGGAAAAAGGTAAAGAAGAAAAAAAAAACAGAAAATTTTAGTCTGAAGGATAAATGAGTCATGAGAAAACACCTGGAGATCAATATACTGTTTTCCCTGGTGCTGGAGTTTTACAGTTTCCTGGGATCCATAAGCTTGTCATTCACCTATTCTTCCAGTCTGTCTTCTTTTTTTTTTAATAATATTTTTTAATTATGTTAGTCACCATACAGTACATCCCTAGATTTTGATGTAAATTTCCATGATTCATTACTTGTGTATAACACCCAGTCTGTCTTCTGGTGGAGGGGCCTGCTGTGCTGTTTCTCAGGTATCTGCCTGGGTGGAGTTGCCCCACCCCTTGTCAGGGGGATGGGCTTAATGTAAGCTGGTCCTCTGTGGCTTTCTTCCCTGGTGGCTTTCCCCACCTCTTCAGAGGGTCAGCGCCAAAATAGCCATTACTGGATCTCCCAGCCAGAGCCGCAAGACTGCGGTCCCCACTCTTCAATAAACCTTCTGACCAAAATGTCTCCCTTTCTGTGTGCACCAAGCTCCACAGACTCCTGCAGGTAGCTCCTACTGCAGTTCTCACCGGAAGGATTCCCAGGAACCTAAGAGGGTCTCTGTACTTTGTGTCTTTGGGCTCGTTCGCACACACCCTGCCCTGATGCTCCCAGGTCATGGCTGGGTACCGCCCTACTGTCCTTTCCAGCACCGCTGTCACTCTGAGAGCTGTTGCCCAGTCATAGGCGCAACGAGTTTGTCCCTCCCAAGGGATGGTAACCAGTCCACACATTCCAGTGCTTTTCCAGGTGTTCAGGCAAAGAGCAGTGTCCCTACTGGCTGGCTCCCAGTTTATGACAACCAGAGCTGAGTCCCTCCTGGGCTCGCTGACCATAACCCCTCTGCTGCTTGGGCATTCTGTCAGTTCAGGCACCCTCCTTCTTTCTGTCTCCTGAGATCCTAAGACCACAATGACTCACCTAGAATTCTACCTTTTTCATCCCGAGCCCTTTTCAGAAAGGGATGTCTCTCACTGCAGATTTCTAAGGGTTCCAATTCTGCACCCTGGTGTTATATCAACTTCCAGTAGCCAGCTTATGGAGGCTCCCTCCCCCCTCCGTTCATCTTCCGATATTTTCCTGCAGATTCATGACTCCACACCTCCTATCTTGCAAAAAGTCATTTTTGTTTGTAGATTTCCAGATATATTTTCTTACATCTCATGCTGAATTCATGGGTGTCTAGAATGGTTTGATAGATATCCAGCTAAATTCGAGGGACCAGATGAAACGACGTCCCCTACTCTTCTGCCATCTTGCCTCCCTCTCCTAGTGATGGTATATTTTTAAATTTCAATGAAGCAATGAGAAATTTAACATATATTGGGAATTACAAAAAATATATTGGGAAATGCTATCTCTAGGATTTGGAATAATTTGAATTAATAAAATTATCTCTTAACATGTACTAAAGTGAGATATGAATCCATCTTTTCATTTTGTCTTTTAAAAATCAACTTTATTGATATAATTTACATACAACAAACTGCATCCATTTAGTGTTCAATGCATTTGGCAGTTGTGTACATCTATGAAACCACCAACACAGTAAAAATACAGAACATTTTCATCATTCACAAAACATTTCTTGTACCCCTTTGATGGCCATCCCTCCCTCTCCCCCCAGCCCCAGGCAACCACCAATCTGATTTGTGTCACTTGACTATTAGTTTGCATTTCCAGAATTTCATATAAATGCAATTATTCAGCATGTGATACTCGTTTATGTCTGGCTTCTTCTTTTACTCAAAATTACTTTGAAATTCATCTGTGTTGTTGCACATGTCAGTAGTCATTGCTCTTTGTTGCTGAATAGCATTGCAGTAGTCATTTATGGATAGCCCACATTTTGGATATTTATTCACTTGATGATGGACATGTGGGTTGTTTTCAGTTTGAGCCTATTATGAATTAAACTATCAACTATCATGTACAAATCTGTATAGACATAAGTTTTTGTTACTCTTGGGTTGAATATGGGAGTGGAATGGCTGGGTTGTATGGTACCTGTGTGTTTTAACTGTTTAAGAATTTGCAAACCATTTTCCAAAGTGTTTGTGTCATTTCAGATCTGCATTTGCCACAAAGGAGTTCCAGTTGCTCCACATCTTCCAACACTTGTTTCTGCCAATCATTTTGACATTTTCATGAGTATAGAGGTATCATTGTGATTTTAATTAGTATTTCCTTGATGGCGAATGTTGAAAATCCTTTCTTGTCCTTCTTGGCCATGTCACATCTTTCATGAACAATTTGTTTGAGTCTGTTGCCATTTTTTATTGGATTATTTGCCTTCTTACAATTTGGTTGTAAATTTGTTTATATTTTCAGAACACAAATCTTTTGTCAGATAGTTATTGCAAATATTCTATTCTGTATCTTGTCTTTTCATTTTCTTAGCAGTACCTTTCAAAGGACAAGTTTTTAATCTTGAAAAGCCAAATTTATCATTTTTTTTTCTTTTATACTTCATTACTTGTGTCCTATTTAAGAAATCTCTTCCTATGGTTCTGGTACATTTTAAATGGCTGCTCTTTAATGATATTTACAATTTATTTTATGGTTATCAACTTTTTCATTTCCTTTTCAATTTTGGTCAATTATGTCCTGCCAGGTAATCATTCATTTACTCTAGGTATTCTCTTTGACCCTATTAATTGATCCAATATCACTTGTGGTTCTTCTCACTCATTATAAATCTTATGTAAATTTTCTCTCTCTCTAATTTATTTAAGTTTATGTGGGGTTATCTACTGGGGTTTTAAAATATTTTTCTATCTTAAAAGAGAAAAGATGGATTACTTTACAGAGAAAATACCATATGATTTCACTCATATGTGGAATTTAAGTAACAAAACAGATGAACATAGGGGAAGGGGGAAAAAAAGAGAAGCAAACCATAAGGGACTCTGAATTATAGAGAACAAACTGAGGGTTGATGGAGGGAGTTGGGCAGGAGATGGGCTAAATGGGTGATGGTATTAAGGAGGGCACTTGTTCTGTTGAGGACTGGGTATAATATATAAGTGATGAATCACTAAATTCTATGACACCAATATTACACTATATGTTAACTAACTAGAATTTAAATAAAAATTTGAGAAAAAAGATGGATTACTTTATACATCTTGATGCCTGAATAAACTTAAGCATGCTTTCAGATACAAAAGAAACCTAGAATAGAATGGTTTATGCAAAACCTGTTTATTTCTATCACCTAGCAAGTCAGGAGGTAACTTGCTACTAGTGTTGACTAAATACTGTCATGACCAGTGTTTCTGAATCTTTCCCCTGCAGTCGAATGATTTGATAGATAAACCAGAGAAGGTTGCCACTGTCCCAGGCATCATGTACAAGGCAGGAAGAAGGGTAAATTGATGGCAGTGGTTAAATCTATCCCTTTTCTTAGGACAGCAAAGGTTTTCCCAGAATGCATCTACCAGTGTTTTGCTTTTCCTGGCCTAAGTCAATTATCTGGCCACTACCATCTTCAAAAGATGGTAACAAAGTAAGTAGTGAGGGCGAAGCATTGGAATTGCTCTGCAAACCCACACTGTCTACAATTGTGAAAGTGGCTATCCATGCCCAAGAAAAAAAAGTCACTTTCCCAAAAGATATACAACATACACCAAAAAAGACACTTAAAAAATCTTATAATATGTGAAGGTCAACTAAGACTAGAAATTCAGAAATTGAATGAAGAGAGAAATATTTAAACATGGTAAAAATAATCATGTGAATGGGAAAGTATATACAAAGTCAAGTAAAGCAATAGTTTTGTTAAAGGAGTTATTACCTTTAACATACAAAACAACTGTTACAAATTGACAACAATCCAAAAGGAAAGATAAATAAATGGTTTATAAAGGCAACTTAGAGAATAGAAAATGGAACGGTCAAGAAACATTTAAAGAGGTATATTAATATGTAAATTAAAGTAAGTTATCACTTTGAAATCAGAAAACTTCTCAAAGTTAAAGAGTAGCCACTATTTTTAGTAGAGGGGAAGGGTGGCTTTATTTACTAATGTTGGAAATATGAAATGTTAGTCTTATTCCACAGATACCTGGCAATTTCTATTAAAATAAAGCATAACTCAATCCATCAGTTTCAGTGCTAGAAGTAGGTTGCAGAAAGAAAGAAAAAAAGCTCCAGTAGGTAAGGACATGGTTATGACTGTCTATTAGCCCATTATGCTATCCTACTTCTTGAGGGTGGTTACGGATCATTTTTCCTAATGACAAAAATGTGAATAAACAGTGGCAGGAGACGATGAACAAATTATGACCTGTCCACACCATGGACCCTTTTCAGCTAGTTGAAAGTTATTGTTGAGTGCAAAAGATGCAAAACTGTGTGTGTAATAAAATCCCATCTTAAGACAATGAAAACACATTCATATGTGTGCACAGATATTAATGTGTCTGTATGACAGAGTATAAAGAAAACTACGAAGTTGACTACCATTGCTTATCTAGTGACAGACTGTTGGCGTGGCTGGAGTTGCTATGAGAGTGGAGAAAGTGCAAAATTCAGGAGATAAAATATAAGTCACACTTACACAGTTATATGTGTTTCAGTGTATTTTTTTTTAATTAAAAGAAAGGCTGTTGTCTTGTGGGGATACTTCTGTCAATGAGTTTGCAGTTCTCCACTAGAGGGAACTCCTTTCCTGGGTCATATCCTTTCCTACCTCTAGCCAGTCCTCAGAGGGGAGGCAGAAGGCCTTTTCCACCTGTGCTTTGCATCTGGTGATTGTCCTTCTCTACTGCTACAGCAGTGCCATGTTCACATGTGTATGGCCCATGTCATCTCATTTCCTGGGCAAAGACCGGCTGGTCTCCATCCTGGACAATGTTGTCACTCCCATGCTAAACCCCATCGTCCGCACTTTGAGGAATAAGGACATCATAAAGGCCTTGAAAGTGGTAGAGGAAGAAATTTCATTTCCCTTGCATTGTAATATTTATTTTTCTGTAATACTTAACAATAGAAAATTAGCTGTCTTATTGATACAATCCAGTTGCTTCTTGCCAACATGGCTAATAAAACTCGAAGAATTAAAAGGTAATTTCAATGATAAAACAAATTGGGCAAAATGTTAACCGATGAATTTGGGTAAAGGGTTACTATATATGTTTTGTATCCTTCCTATTCTTGAACACTTCTATCTGTTCTATACGTTTGAAACCATTCCTAAATAAAAAGTTTAAAAGGTTAAGAAAAAAAAGTCAATTATTGGGCTGGCCTATTGGTCCCCACTGGTTTGAGACACGGGCATGAAATTTAACCAATAAACAAAACGAAATATATTTCTTGAAACACTTCTTCCAGTTTCCTTCTGGTATGAATTTTACGGCATTTATGAAAATGATGTATTCTCATAAAACTTATTCTCCTCCATTGTTTATGATGTCTTATAAGATGTAACTTGTGGACAAAGACTTTTTGACATACAACAATTCTGTAGTATGAGTAATTTATAACTGGTTCAAACGTTAGAGAAGTCTTTCTCGTCTTTCTCATTTTCAGGAAATACACAATTTCACTCATGCACAAATACTGAAAACTGATTTCTGAATTAAGCTATTTCCACACAATGTGCATTTATTTTGTCTACTTGCAGCAGAAATTTTATAACTTCCATGTGATTCTCCAGTCACTGCTTTTTAGGGTTCTCTTTACAAAATGAGCTTCTAACCTGTTATTTCTCTCATCTGTGAATTTGCCGATGTTCAGAAATTTAACTTTTCAGTTTCAGGATGATTTTCTAGTATTGTATTCATAAGGTTTCTCTCCAGCATGAATTCTCTGCTATGTAATGACATGATGATTTGTAAATGAAGTCCTACTTACATTTAGTAAGACAGAAAACTACTCTCTCCTATGAATTATCTGATGTATGATTAAATGTTGGTTTGAGTGAAAGTTTTCTTAGTTACTGAATTCACAGAATGAGATTTTTTTAATTTTTAAAAATTAATTTAAAATACATTTTAAATTTAAAAATTTAGACTGTAAAATTGTTTTTAGAAAGTTTTGCTGTAAATACAAATGAACTATAGTAGTGAAATAAAAAGATATGCCTAATTCACACTACTCCCCCTGGTAAGGTCCTTGCTGTACATGCCTTCAATCAATACCGACCCTGGAGTTCCATCTAAGTAAGATTCAACTCTCCCATTTCATCCATAACTGTCCATCATCCATTCCCCAAGCAATTCTCAGTGCCCCTTCAAATATGTGGAGGCCCACAAAAGGAAGTCTTCCTTTCTCCTAGATGTTACTACCCTGTTGACAAAAGGTAATGCAACTTTGTTTGTTTGTTTTGTTTTGTTAGCTTAGTAATGTAGAATTGTATTCTTTAAAAATGTGCCTGGGCAGGTACCTGGGTGGCTCAGTTGGTTAAGCATCTGCTTTCATCTCAGGTCATGATCCCAGGAACCTGGGATGGAGCCTGCTCAGCAGGGAGTTTGCTTCTCCCTCTCCCTCTGCCCCTCCCCCTGCTCTCTCTCTCAAAATAAATAAATAAAATATTTTTTTAAAAAAGTAAATAAAATGTGCCTGGGAATAAAAAGGTTGACAATCACTATCTCAGTAATCCTTCTAAATTAATCTTTGAAATCCTTATTTTCAAAACCCTGGGCTCTTAGACCAGTCTCCATTAACTTCACTTCCTATTTACTATCCAAAGGAAAAAAACCACACTATTAAAAAAGAAACATGAAGAGTCTCTTAGTCGATCTCCTTTTGCTAAAGTTTGGCTTCCATAATAAAATTTGACACCACCAAAAGTAATTTTCTCTTATGTATCAAAGTTTACAAAATCTTTAACAAAACAGTAAATGCCTTAACTTTTACCAACAACAAAAAAATGGGAATAGTGTCACACACAAATGAGAGGATTTTCATTTTTTAGTTTTAATTAAAAATATATATATTTCTGAATTCCACACTCCTTAGAAAGAACAACTCTCAGTGCATTGAATCCGCTAATGACAGAGCAGGTGGTATAGACCAGTATGGTAGAAGAAAATATGAAATATATTTAATTCTGTTATGCACTGGAGGGCTACCAAGAAGTGAGAAACTGCATGAGTAAGATTAGAGATAAGACATAACCTCTGGAATTTGGGGCTATTTATTAAAAAGAGGTGTTTGCAAATTTTTAAAGCAAATGCGGGCCAAGAAAGGTTAAGACAGTTTTTGACAAATTTATGGGACCTATTGGTACAAATACTAGAATTAAGTTCCTTCCCAGGATGAGGCACCTGGCAATCTCCCCAAGTCTACATCTCTAGGGTATCCCCTAGAAATAAGAGTGAAAAACGCCAGACATGCCTTCATGGGGACTGGACCCCAGTCTTACTCTCATTACATGACTGCATGAAGACAAACAGGGGTGTTCATGCTCTCGCCTAGTCACCTGTTAAATGTCAAAGGCAAATCTTCTCTGGAAGAAGGTATCATCCAGACCACCTCAGTATCTCTACAATTTTTAATATATAGTGTCTGGTAGTTGATTGAAAATCACCAGGTACAGGAGAAGACAAGGGTCACTGAAATATGAAAGAACCAATGGAAAAAGGTTAATGGGGTGTAACTAATAGTGTTATTTCTAGACAAAGCAGAGGAAGATAATGAATCAGAAGCATACTTTGACTAGATAATAGCAAAAAATTTCCCAAAATATGAAGAAAAGAAAAACCCCACTAGGCTACAGATTTTAAAAACACTGCAAGCCCCAAACAAATACATAGAAAATCACACCTAGACATATCACTGTGCAATTGTTGGCAGCCTAAGACAAGGCATGAATTCTGAAGGAACCAGAGAAAAGGAAAAAAAGCACATTACCTTCAAAGGTAATTACATTGAAAGCTTATTTTCCAACAAAACAGTGAAGCACAAACTTTAACAAAATATATTCAAAATACTAATAGAAAATAACTGTCACCTTAGAATCTTATATTCAGTAAAAATATCTTTCAGAAATGAGGGTAAAACAAAGACATTTTCCAAGAAACAAACAAAATTTGTCACTAGCAATCACACACCAAAAGAAATGCTAAAGGGTCTTCTTCAGTCAGAATAGAAATGACTCTAGAGTGAAACTTAAAAGAAGGAATAAAGGAATACAAAGGGTAAGTATGAGGGTTAATCTAGGTGACTACTGACTCTGAGACAATAATGACGGACCACATCAACTACTTACAAAACCCAAATGCATAACGTCAATACCACGTAAGTCAGGAGGGAAATAAAGGGACTACTTGTGTAGCTGCTCACATCATCCAGAGCGGTGTGGATACTAATTTAAATCAGCCTTCAGTAAGTGAAGAGTACGTACGGTATTAACATCTGATGTAGTCAATTTTAAGGCAAAAAAACATCAGCAGCAATAAAAATGGACACTTCATAATGATTAAGTTTCAATTAACCAGGAAGAGTGTGACGATTCTAAATTTGAATGTATATAAAAACAAAGACTCAAAACAAAAATGGGTTGATCTAAAGGAGACACAAATTCACAAATATTCTGGAAGATAAAACACTTTAGAATCTGATGGAATAAGTCTGGAAGATTAGAAAGGGTTTGAAAACACAGTAAGATTAATTTGTAGAGATTGGGGGGGAAAGGAAGAGCACTCTTTCAAATGTGCAACTCCGTTCTTTAAGAAGACAAACTCAAAGGCAAACAGTAGCATCCAGCGGTAACCTAGCATGTGATGACTATGCAGAGAACGTATTAACAAAATTGGAAGAAAAGAATTCTAGGTTTTGAAACCCATTCTCTTAATTTTTCTCTTTCCTAAACAGAAATCTGCAAACAGGGGCACCTGGGTGGCTCAGTCATTGGGCGTCTGCCTTCGGCTCAGGGCGTGATCCCGGCGTTATGGGATCGAGCCCCACATCAGGCTCCTCTGCTGTGAGCCTGCTTCTTCCTCTCCCACTCCCCCTGCTTGTGTTCCCTCTCTAGCTGGCTGTCTCTATCTCTGTCAAATAAATAAAATCTTAAAAAAAAAAAAAAAGAAATCTGCAAACAAACAAACAAAAAAATAGATATTTCTGTGGATGAGGCTAAGTGTTCAAAGTGACGACTGCTGTATCTGTGACCTGAGACTAAGTCCTGTGGACTCAGAGCTAGTTCTTTTTTTTTTTTTTTTTAAGATTTTATTTATTTGACAGACAGACAGACAGCCAGCGAGAGAGGGAACACAAGCAGGGGGAGTGGGAGAGGAAGAAGCAGGCTCCCAGCGGAAGAGCCCGATGCGGGGCTCGATCCCAGAACTCCCGGATCGTGCCCTGAGCCGAAGGCAGACGCCCAACGACTGAGCCACCCAGGCGCCCCTCAGAGCTAGTTCTAAGGTGATAGTAAGTAGTCTATAGGGCTGCTACTTACCTCACTGGTCACTTTAGGTATGGATACAAGCTGGAAAAACTTTATCTCCTAGGTGTGAGTTACCTGGGCCATGGCAGGGAATGAATAAACAAGGGAACATACTGGTTAACTAAAGAGGCCTGTGAATATTCAAGTAAGCCTGTGGTTCTGATTTGCCAATCTCAAAGTCAAATAAGAAGATGTTTATCCCAATTTCCACATACTGATACTGTAAACAATAAATAACTGACTTTCTGAATGGGGAAAAAAAAAGAAAGATCCTTTCTTTGTGTCTTTAATGTCAATTTTCACAAAAACTTCTGGCTTCTCTTCATTATAGACTTGAATTGTCTATACTTTTGCTTTCATTTCAGCATCCTTAGACAATGAAAAATTTTCTCAGCACTCTACTCATTAAGAAATTTCTTTGGTCAATATTGAATACAGCCCGGAATTTATAAAGCTGCTTATCCATAACATGTAACAAGAAAGATTGCCAAGTTCTCTCCTTGCATTTTTACTATTATTTGCAGGGGCTTGACAATCCCCTGTCCAGTAATTAAGCACGGCCATCACACATTGCTTAAACACTTTCTTCCAAGTGTCTCCCCCATATGTGAAACTGGACATCAGCTCTGTGATCCAGACATTCATACTTCTGACCAGAGGTAAGGTGGCTTTGATTACCTCCTGCTTCTTAATCAAGCTGTAGCCTCTCACTACTGTGTATCCCCACACCATGATTGTGATGCTGGGCACTCCACTTCCCCAGAATCCGATTTCTGATGTATACTGAGCTGTGGCCTCCAGTTTAAGGCTTTCGTAAAGTCACTGCCTTTATAGGGTTTCTGTTTAGTATGAATTTTCTGGTGTTTAATAAGATTTGATCTGATGGTGAATGCTTTTCCACACTCAGCGCATATAAATGGTTTCTCTCCTGTGTGAATTCGATGATGTTCATGGAGTTGTGACTTCTTAATGAAGGCCTTCCCACAGTCACTGCATTCATAGGGTTTCTCTCCAGTATGAATTCTCCGATGCCGATTTAAATGTGATTTCTGGATGAAAGACTTCCCACATTCTGTACAAATATAGGGTTTCTCTCCTGTATGAATTCTCTGATGCATAATTAGTGTTGATTTTCTTGCAAAGGCTTTCCCACATTCGCTACACTCATAGTGTCTCTCTCCAGTGTGAGATTGCTGATGTATATGGAGGCCTGACTTCCGAGTGAAGGCTTTTCCACAGTCACTACATTTATAGGGTTTCTCCCCAGTATGAATTTTCTGGTGTGTAAAGAGATTTGATCTGTCAGTGAAGGCCTTTCCACACTCAGCACATCTGTAGGGTTTCTCTCCTGTGTGAATTTGCTGATGTACATGGAGTTGTGACTTCTTTGTGAAGGATTTCCCACAGTCACTGCATTCATAAGGTTTCTCTCCAGTATGAATTCTCTCATGGGTAATAAAATGTGACTTGTGGAAGAAGGCCTTCCCACATTCGGTGCAAACATAGGGTTTTTCTCCTCTATGAATTCTCTGATGCATACTTAGTGTTGACTTCTGGATGAAGGCTTTCCCACACTCACTGCATTCATAATGTCTCTCTCCAGTATGGCACTTCTGATGTATCCTGAGCCGTGACTTCCAGGTGAATGATTTTCCACAGTCACTGCATTTATAGGGTTTCTCTCCAGTATGAATTTTTTGGTGTTTAATGAGATTTGACCTGTCAGTAAAGGCCTTTGCACATTCAGTACATATATAAGGTCTCTCTCCAGTATGAATTTTCTGATGTATAATGAGATTTGTCTTGTGAGTGAAGACCTTCCCACATTCTGTACATATAAAGGGATTCTCTCCTGTGTGAATTCGCTGATGTACATGGAGTTGTGACTTCTTTATAAAGGACTTTCCACAGTCACTGCATTCATAAGGTTTCTCTCCAGTATGAATTCTCTCATGTGTAATAAAATGTGACTTCCGGATAAAGGCTTTCCCACATTCAGTACATACATAGGGTTTTTCTCCTGTATGAATTTTCTGATGCATACTTAGAGTTGATTTCCTTGTGAAGGCTTTTCCACATTCAGTACATTCAAAGTGTTTCTCTCCAGAATGGATTTTTTTATGTACATTGAGGTTTGAATTCTGAGAGACATTTTTCCCACATTCACTACATTCATAGGGTTTTTCTCCAATATGAATTCCCTGGCATCTGAACAGATCTGACTTCTGCATACAGGCTTTTCCATATCCACTGCATTTACAGTGATTCTCCTCAGTGTGAGTTTTCTCATGATTTGACTTGAGGGACAAGTCCTTCTCATATTCAGTGCGTGTACAGGGTTTCCCTCCTATAGAAGCCTTCTGAGGTACAGCAGGTTGGGGCTTCTGAGTGAAGACTATCTCACATTTGCTGCATTCATGCTGTTTCTCTTCAGTATAAATACTTTGATGTGCAAAGAGGTGTGGCTTCTGGGTGAAAATTTTTACATAATCAGAAAATAAATTGAGATTCTCATCAGTATGAATTCTTTGATGTTGAATGAGAGCTTGCTTATGACTCAGAAGTTTCTTATACTGGTTATATTCACAAGCATTCGTTTCTGTATGAGAATTCATAGGAGTGAAAATATTACCATATCCAATAATCTTATCAAGATTTTCTGTTGCATTGTTTCTATAATCACATAAGCTTACAATAGGCTTCAAACTCCTTCCAAATGATTCATAGCTCTGGAGTCTTTTTCTTGCAGGAACAAGGTATGTGTTTACACGGTCAATTTTCCCAATGTCCTTATATTCACAATCTCTCTCATTAAATAGCGTTCCCTTGTTGATAAAGGGAACTTGTGTTATACTTGTGTTCTGGTTTTCCTCACATCTCCCTGTCTGTTTATCATCTTGCCACAATTCTAAAATGGAATATGGGTCATCGCTTGTGAAGAGATTAATTCTCTCAAACTGGATTGAAACTTCTTCAGACATTCCCTGCTGTGAAGTTTCAAAACCAATATCCCCATCTAAAACAGAAGGAAAAAATAAAACACACAAAGGAAAGTTAAGAGAACATAGAAGGGATAATACAGTTGATTTAGGGTGAATACAGAGAACTGTGAGAGGCTTTATATAAATATAACAAATATGTATAAAATACATATGAGTAGTAATAGATTTATATATAATGTATAGCAATAAAACAAATACTTGTCTTGCATTTACTAAATAATAAGCAGTACCATTTAGATGTGCCAGGCATTGTTCTAAGTTCTATATCTAACTCATTTAATCATCACAACCCATTGCTCTTGGTATCAGTATTGTCTCCATTTTACAGATGAGGAAACTGAGCCACAGAAGAGGCAGGTATGTGCCCAAACCAAATGTTTAGTAACTGGAAAGAAGAGATTCAAAGTGAAGCTACATCAGCTCTATGTATGTAGCAGAACTACACAGTAAGCTGTCAGAGGAACAAAGTGACAAACTGTGTGGCTTAAAAGAAGTACTTGAGTCTATATCCTTGTTATCCTTATTATTCTTGTTAATCCTTCATCCACTAATCTCTGTACTTTCTCTTTCCCTATTAATCACTCTGCCCTAAATATCAATGTATTTATGTAGAGTAAAACTATTTTTTTAAAGATGTATTTATTTGAGAGAGAGCGAGAAAGAGAGCATGCACGTGAGCAGGGGTAGGAGGAAGAACAGAAGGGGAGGGAGAGGGACAAGCAAAGTCCATGCTGAGCGCAGAGCCTGAAGCGGGACTCGATCTCATGACCCCAGATCATGACCTGAGCTGAAATCAAGAGTCAGATGTTTAACCAACTGAGCCACCCAGGTGCCCCTAGGGTAAAACAACTGTAGCTTCATTCATTCTCATTTAGCCAAATGGCAAAAAATGTCTGTGACTCAATTCTTTATTCTGGTTTGGGGTGCAGAGATATATGCACTCAACAGGAGGCATATAACAGGAGAAAGGAGCAGCTGTCTGAAGCAGGGCCTGAAAGTCTTCCATCAGAACCTCTCCTCTCCCTTTAGCAGTATGAAGCTTGTAGCCAAGTTCATGGCTGCCCTCAAACAATAGCCTGATTTATGGTGAGGTGAAGCAAAGTAATTCAGTTCTTACCAGTCAAATAGGAGTAAAAATTATGTTGTGCGACAAAGCCCATGTCTTAAGGATGTAGGCATGCCTCCACAACCCTCTTCTCTTCCCACTGGCTGTATTCCAGACTGGTGGCACCCAGCTCTGTGGCCTGTAATGCCCTAGGCACAGGCTGGAAAACTATGGCCCTCAGACTAAATCCAGGCTTCCACCCAAAAGCTAGAAATGGATTTTACATTTTTGAATGGTCAAAAAGAAAAATCAAAAGAACATGACACATGAAAAATATATGAAATTCAAATTTCTGTGTACATAAAGTTTTTATTGGAACAGAGATTCATTCATAGTGCCTCTAGCTGCTTTGGGGCTAAAACAGCAAAACTGAGTAGTAATGACAGCAATCATATGGCTCATAAAGCCTAAAATAATGACTTGTGGGTCTTTACACAAAATGTTTGCCAGCCTCTGCTCTAGCGGATGGCCATGCAATGACTTGGGAACTCACATGATACTGGGTCAATGTTTATGTTCTCTGGGTCTATTAGTGACAGGAGCTTGCTTTCCCCAATATACCATTCTTGCCCAGAATAAGATCATTAATACTCCAAATTCTGGAAGAGCATATAAGACATAGTAGATTCTCAGTAAATATTTACATAAAAATAGATACTATTACCTTATTCTACTAGAGTTCTTGAGTATAGACACAGTCCAACCTCATATCCATTTCATTCTGCCTCCAGGGCCTTGTCATACCCCCAGACATATTCTTTTTTTTTTTTTTTTTTTATTATTAAAGATTTTATTTATTTATTTGACAGAGATAGAGACAGCCAGCGAGAGAGGGAACACAAGCAGGGGGAGTGGGAGAGGAAGAAGCAGGCTCATAGCGGAGGAGCCTGATGTGGGGCTCGATCCCATAACGCCGGGATCACGCCCTGAGCCGAAGGCAGACGCTTAACCGCTGTGCCACCCAGGCGCCCCCCCCAGACATATTCTTTAGGTGCTATGTTACATTTTTACTCACACACATTAAAGGCTTTTACTAATCCTGAGAACATCTAATACCGGATTCCTGGGGTGCCTGGGTGGCTCAGTCGGTTAAGTGTCTGCCTTCCACTCAGGTCATGAATCCAGGGTCCTGGGATCAAGCCCTGCATCTGGCTCCCTGCTCCGTGGGGAACCTGCTTCTCTCTCCCTCTGCTCCTTTTCTCCCCCACCCCTGCTCATGTGCTCTCTCGCTCTCTCTCTTAAATAATTAAAATCTTAAAAAAAAATACTGTATTCCTAAATATGGATTTTGATTCTTTTGCAATCTTTCACTTTCTTTAGCTTATAAACCCACTGTTACATCTGGCAACATTTACATTGCTACCAAGAATGTTCAGTGTAAAAATCTGCTCCTGTGCTAAAAAGTTTAATTATATGCAATTCCTGTCACCACTGACTCAACTGCTCATTCAGTAAAAATACAGGGTCATAACTTCAGGCCAATAAAATGTGTATATGCAAGCTATCTTTCCACTAGTCACTAACGTCTCTTTTATTACTAAATCCAAACATATACAGTTGACCCTTGAACAACACAGGTTTGCACGGCATGGGTCCACTTATATGTGGATTTTTTTCAATAAACACAGTGTAGTACTGTAAATTAATTTTCCTTATGAGTTTTTTTTTTTTAAGATTTTATTTATTCGACAGAGATAGAGACAGCCAGCGAGAGAGGGAACACAAGCAGGGGGAGTGGGAGAGGAAGAAGCAGGCTCATAGCGGAGGAGCCTGATGTGGGGCTCGATCCCATAACGCCGGGATCACGCCCTGAGCCGAAGGCAGACGCTTAACCGCTGTGCCACCCAGGCGCCCCTCCTTATGAGTTTCTTAATGACATTTTCTTTTCTCTAGCTTACTTTGCCATAAGAATACTGTATGTAATGTATTTAACATATAAAATATGTGTTAAATGACTGTTTATGTTATCGATAAGGCTTCTGGTCCACAGCAGGCTATTAGCAGTTAGGTTTTGGGTTAGTCAAAATTATATGTGGATGCATGACTACATGAGGAGTTGGCATCCCTGACCCCCACATCGTCCACAGGTCAACTATTTTCTTTCCCCACGCAGCTTTTTTTTTTTTTTTTGATTCTCTGTTTCTTTCAAAATTCATTGTTCTTTTACGTATCATCTAGGGGTCTCTCTTTAACTTAAAATAATAACAAAGACCAGATATTCTGAGCCACTCATATTCATGTTTAATTGGCAGAGATGTGCACCATAAACAACACTTAATGCACAAATGCTGACATTTTAAACACTTCATGCAGTTCTTTTCCTTTTCCAATTACAATTATTGGCCCTTTGAATTGTTCCTAGCAGAAGAAGAATTTTAAATCCCTCTGAAAGAGAAAAATAACCTCCTCTGCCTATCACATAAATTCAAGAATTTAATTTTGCTAAATATTCCTTATAGAAACATTAAAAAAAAACGGGCAGAAGACTCAGTTATCACATAATTTAATGTAGTTTTGTCTGAGTTTCTGTGGACTGTTGAATTAGAAAAGGAACAAGCCACGTGTGCTTATGCATGTAATGGTCAGGCCCACTCAAGAGGTAAGTGAAGTCTAAGCACAAAGAGTAAGTATCTGAATAGGCAGATCGCAAAACAATCACACGGTCAGATGCAGGGGGATCATTAAAAAACATTAAAATGAAGTAAACGTAATTATGGACACTAAACAGAAACAATGTGAACTGCACATATGAGGCATGTTCTTTCTTTAGCTTACAAACCCACTGAGAGAAGAATTTGTCACGTGTTAGATAATAGGCAGTACCTTTAGTTTGGCTCCTAGCTATGACAGGATAAACATGGTGTTTTAAGCAATGAAATCTATTAGTAGCACCTAAGATAAATTAGTAAAAAAAAAAAAAAAAAAAAGGCGTGGGGAGGGATTACCACATCCAGATAGGGTTAGAATAACCTAAAGGCATGAAAAAATATAGACAGGGTTTTGAGTAATATCACTGGAAAGTAAGAGGAGGAGGGCACCTAAATGGTATTTTCTAGAAGACAAAAGTTACTAGAAAGGACAGAAAGAATTATTTGAGAAGATGAGTCACCAGGAAAGTAAAAAAACCACAACAGAACGTGACAAAATTTTGAAAGGGGAGCCATCTGCTTTTAGCATGCTGCACTGTACCTGCTCTTCCCTCACACAACTGGCCACCTGATGGGCCTTTATATGCAAAAGGTATCAGTCATTACCCTGATTATTCTACACAACAGCCAATGCCTGCTTAAGACACACAACCAACGGTGACAGCATGAAATGCATTCCCGAGCCAAACCTAGTCACAGCTTATGCAGGAATTGAGACACCTGATTCAATCTGAGACACACATCTGTCCCTAAATGCCAATTTTAACTTTGAACGTGGGTTGGTTATATATCTGACAGAGGCTTATAGGACTCAGCAAATGTAGCATAAAGCGGTGCAGCTCAAAGTATGTAGTTGCCAGCAGGCAGGAGAGCCTGATAGCAAGAGAAGAAAACGACCCCTGTGGTGGTGGGGATCATCTAGATATCCTGCTCACTGAACCAACCGTTAAGTTGTCTATAGAGGAAGAATGGATCTCCACCCCAAATTTGGTTCAGATGTCAAGAGTCACACCAATAACGTGTGAAAAAGTTCATTACTCAGCAATGAAACTTTCAAGGAAGAACTCTCAAGCAGGTTCAAAGTGGCTTGAGAGAGCAAGAAAAGGAGATGGACTGGTTTTTTTATGGTGGTTGGGGGTAGGGCCAGGATGACTGCTCCTGTGCGGCTTCCCACCAGCACTAAGGGAGGGAGCACCTGGGCTTTCTTATCAGTTTGCCCAGATGTGGGACTGATGGCAAGAAGAGAGGGGTGTGAGGCTTAGAGGATGTCAGCAATCAAATATCAAAAATGAAGTCAGATGTGATACCTAAAGCACAAGTCACAAAACCAAAATCAACAAGTGGAACTATATAAAACTAAGAAGCTTCTGCAACAGTAAAAGAAACGAACAACACATGAAAGGAAAACATATGGAATGGGAGAAGACATTTACAAACCATGTATCTGACAAAAGGTTAATATCCAAAATATGTAAAAAACTCTTACAACTCAAGAGCAAAAAACCAAATAACCCAATTAAAAAACTGAAAAAGGACAAGAATTCTCTATCCAGCAAGGCTATCATTCAGAACAGAAAGAAATAAAGAGTTTCCTAAACAAACAAAAGCCGAAGGAGTTTGTGACCACTAAACCAGCCCTGAAAGAAATATTAAAGGGGACTCTGAGTGGAATGAAGAGACCAAAAGTGACAAAGACTAGAAAGGAACAGAGAAAACCCCAGAAATAACAACAAAACAAGAAATAAAATGGCACTAAATACATATCTATCAATAATCACTCTGAATGTAAATGGACTAAACACTCCAATCGAAAGACATAGGGTGTCAGAATGGATTAAAAAAAAAAAGACCCATCTATATGTTGCCTACAAGAGACTCATTTTAGACCTAAAGACACCGAAGTGAGGGGATGGAGAACCACTGAACCATTTATCGTGTGAATGGGTGTCAAAAGAAAGCCAGAGTAGTGGTACTTGTATCAGAAAAACTAGATTGTAAACCAAAGACTAGGGGCGCCTGGGTGGCTCAGTCAGTTAAGTGTTCAACTCCTGATTTCAGCTCAAGTCATGATCTCAGGGCTGTGAGACTGAATCCTGTCTCGGGCTCATATGCTGGACATGGAGCCTGTGTAGGATTCTCTCTCTGCCTCTCCCTCTGTCCCTCCCCACCCTGCTAAAAAAATAAAATAAAATATAAACCAAAGACTATAACAAGAGATGAAGAAGAAGGGCACTATATCATAATGGGGTCTATCCATCATGAAGATCTAACTATTGTAAAAATTTATGCCCCCAACTTGGGAGCACCCAAATATGTAAATCAATTAATAACAAACATAAAGAAACTCACTGATAATAATGCAATAATAGTAGGGGACTTCACACCCCACTTACATCAATGGACAGATCACACCTCTGCAGAAAATAAACAAGGGAACAATGGCTTTGAATGACACACTGGACCAGATACACTGGACTTAACGGAGATACTCAGAACATTTCATCTTAAAGCAGCAAAATACACATTCTTTTCTTTTCTTTTTTTTTTTTTAAAGATTTTATTTATTCATTTGACAGAGATAGAGACAGCCAGCGAGAGAGGGAACACAAGCAGGGGGAGTGGGAGAGGGAGAAGCAGGCCTCCAGCGGAGGAGCCTGACATGGGGCTCGATCCCAGAACTCCGGGATCACGCCCTGAGCCGAAGGCAGACGCTTAACGACTGAGCCACCCAGGCGCCCCTACACATTCTTTTCAAGTGTATATGGGACATTCTCCAGAAATGATCACATATTAGGCCACAAAGCAGGCCTCAACAAGCACAAACAGATTGAGATTATACCATGCATATTCTCAGATCACAGCACTATGAAACTTGAAGTCAACCACAAGAAAAAATTTGAAAAGACCACAAATACATGGAGGTTAAACATGCTACTAAACAATGAATGGGTCAACCAGGAAATCAAAAAAGAAATTTTAAAAAATATGGAAACAAATGCAAATGAAAACATAAGAGACCAAAATGTTTGAGATGCAGCAAAAGCAGTCCTAAGAGGGAAGTATATAAAATACAGGCCTACTCAAGAAGCAAGAAAAATCTCAAATAAGCCACCTAAACTTACACCTAAAGGAGCTAGAAAAAGAACAACAAAGTCTAAAGCCAGCAGAAGAAGGGAAATAATAAAGATAGAGCAGAAATAAATGATACAGAAACTAAAAAAATAGATCAATGAAACCAAGAGCTGGTTCTCCAAGAGCATGGAAATACAAACAATTATGAGAATATTATGAAAAACTATGTGCCAACAAATTGGACAACCCGGAAGAAACGGATAAATTCCTAGAAACATATAAACTACAAAAACTGAAACAGGAAGAAATAGAAAACTTGAAGAGACCGGTAACCAGCAAAGAAATTGAACCAGTAATCAAAAATCTCCCAACAAACAAAAGTCCAGGACCAGATAGCTTCACAACTGAATTCTACCATTTAAAGAAGAATTAATACCTATTCTTCTCAAACTATTCCAAAAAATAGAAAAGGAAGGAAAACTTCTAAATTCATTCTATTAGCCCACTATTACCTTGATACCAAAACCAGACAAAGACTCCACTAAAAAAAGAGAACTACAGGCCAATATCCCTGATGAACACGGATGCAAAAATTCTCAGTAAAACCATTCATGATAAAAACCCTCAACAAAGTACAGACAAAGAGAACAAACCTCAACATAATAAAGGTTATATATGAAGAACCCACAGCTAATAGTGTCCTCAATGGGGAACAACTGAGAGCTTTTCCTCTATGGTCAGGAACAAGACAGGGATGTCCACTCTCACCACTGTTATTTAACATAGCACTGGAAGTCCTAGCCACAGCAATCAGACAACAAAAAGAAATAAAAGGCATCCATATCGGCAAGGAAGAAGTCAAACTTTCACTATCTGCAGATGACATGATACTCTATATAGAAAACCTATAAAACTCCACCCAAAATTGCTATAACCAATACATGCATTCAGTAAAGTTGCAGGATACAAAATCAACATACAGAAATCTGTTGCACTTCTATACATCCATAATGAAGCAGCAGAAAGAGAAATCAAGGAATCGGTCCCATTTACAACTGTACCCCAAATAATAAGATACCCTAGGAATAAACCTAACCAAAGACGTAAAAGATCTGTACCCTGAAAACTATAAAACACTGATGAAAAAACTGAAGATGACACAAAGAAATGGAAAGACATTCCATGATCATGGACTGGAAAAACAAATATTGTTAAAATGTCTATACTACCCAAAGCAATCTACATATTTAATACAATCCCTATCAAAATACCAACAGCATTTTTCACAGAGCTAGAACAAATGATCTTAAAATTTGTTTGAAACCACAAAAGACCCTGAATAACCAAAGCAATCTTGAAAAAGAAAAGCAAAGCTGGAGTCATCACAATTCTGGACTTCAAGTAATATTACAAAGCTGTAGTGATCAAGACAGTATGGTACTGGCACAGAAACAGACATACAGATCAATGGAATAGAAAAGAAAACCCAGAAATGAGCCCACAAATATATGGTCAATTAATCTCTGACAAGCAGGAGAGAATATCCAATGGGAAACAGTCTCTTCAACAAATGGGTTTGGGAAAACTGGACAGCAACATGCAGAAGAATGAAACTGGACCACTTACTTACACCATACATAAAAATAAATTCAAAATGGATTAAAGATCTAAATGTGAGACAGGAAACCATCAAAATCCTTGAAAAGAACACAGGCAGTAACCTCTTTGACATCGGCCGTAACAACTTCTTACTAGAAATGTTTCCTAAGGCAAGGGAAACAAAAGCAAAAATAAACTATTGGGACTTCATCACAATAAAAGCTTCTGAACAGTGAAGGAAACAATCAACAAAACTAAAAGGGAACGTATGGAATGGGAGAAGATATTTGCAAATGACATAACTGATAAAAGGATAGTATCCAAAATATATAAAGAACTTATAAAACACAACACCCAAAAAACAAATAATCCAGTGGAAAAAAATGGGCAGAAGATATGAACAGACATTTTTCCAAAGAAGAATTACAGATGGCTAATAGACACATGAAAAGATGTTCAACATCACTCCTTATCAGGGAAATACAAATCAAAACTACAATGAGATATCAAACCACACACCAGTCAGAATGGCTAAAATCAACAACACAAGGTACAACAGGTGTTGGCAAGGATGTGGAGAAAGGGGAACCCTCTTACATTATTGGTGGGAGTACAAAGTGGTGCAGCCATTGTGGAAAACAATATGGAGGTTCCTCAAAAAGTTGAAAATAGAACTACCTTATGATCCAGAAATTACACTAT
The DNA here is from genome assembly GCF_023065955.2 of Ursus arctos. NCBI lineage: Eukaryota > Metazoa > Chordata > Mammalia > Carnivora > Ursidae > Ursus > Ursus arctos. The sequence goes on from NW_026623019.1 coordinate 207,058, forward strand.
TAGGTATTTACCCCAAATATACAAAAATACCAATTCAAAGGCATACATGCACCCCGATGTTTATAGTAGCATTATCAACAATAGCCAAAGTATGGAACGAGCCCAAATCTCCATCCACTAATGAATGGATAAAGAAGAAAAGAAGATATGGGGGGTATATAATGGAATATTACTCAGCCATAAAAAGAATGGAATCTTACCATTTGCAATGACATGGATGGAGCTAGAGAGTATTTTGCAAAATGAAATGTCAATCAGAGAAAGACAAATACCATATGATTCCTTTTGTATATGGAATTTAAGAAATAAAACAAATGAACATAGGGGAGAAAAAAGACGCAAACCAAGAAACAGATTCTTAACTATAGAGAACACACTGATGGTTACTGGAGGGGGGCGGGGGGGAGTTAGTTAGATGTGTGATGGGGATTAAGGAGGGCACTGTGATGAGCACTGGGTGTTGTATGGAAGTGCTGAATTACCATATTGTACACCTGAAACTAATGTTACATTGTATATTAGCTAATTGGTATTTAAATAAAAACTTGGGGAAAATGGGCAAAGGCATTTGCAACTACATGGATAGAGACAGAGAGTATTATGCTAAGGGAAATAAGTCAGCCAGAGAAAGACAAATACCATATGATTTCACTCACATGTGGAATTTAAGAAACAAAACAAATGAGCCAAGGGGTAAAGAGAGAGAGACAGACAAACCAAGAAACATTCTTTTTCTTTTTTTAAAGATTTTATTTATTTATTTATTTATTTGACACAGAGAGAGCGAGACAGCCAGCGAGAGAAGGAACACAAGCAGGGGCAGTGGGAGAGGAATAAGCAGGCTCCCAGTGGAGCAGGGAGCCCGATGTGGCACTCGATCCCAGGACCCTGGGATCAGGCCCTGGGCCGAGGGCAGACGCTTAACGACTGAGCCACCCAGTCGCCACAAGAAACAGATTCTTAACTATAGAGAACACACTGCATGCCTGGGTGGCTCAGTCGCTTAAGTATCTGCCTTCAGCTTGGGTTGTGATCCCAGGGTCCTGGGACAGAGTTCCATATCAGGCTCCCTGCTCAGCGGGGAGTCTGCTTCTCCCTCTCCTTCTGCCCCTCTCCTGTCTTCCTGCTGTCTCACGCATGCTCTCTCTCTCAAATAAATAAATAAATAAAATCTTAAAAAAAAAAACTGTACAGAATATACTGATGGTTACCAGAGGGGAGGGGTGAGGGAATGGGGAAATAGGTGATGGGGATTAAGGAGTGCTCTTGTGGTGAGCACCAGGTGTTGTATGTAAATGTTGAATTACTATATTGAAACAAATATAACACTATATATTAACTACTGGAATTTAAATAAAAACTTAAAAAAATATATCTAGATGAGAAAATAAATGGACAAAGGACCTGAATGGATAGTTCTTCAAAGAAGATATATGAAAGGCTGACTGGTGTATGAAAAGATGCTCAATCATCATCAGAGGAACGTGAATTAAAACCACAATGAGATTATCACCTCATGCCTGTTAGAAATTTCCATCATCAATAAGATGGATAGCAAATGCAGGCACGGATGTAGAGAAAAGGGAATCCTCGTGTACCCTTGGTGGGGCTGTAAACTGGAGTAGCCACTACGGAAAACAGCACAGAGGATCATCAAAATTAAAAACAGAAATATCGTATGATCCAGTAATTCCACTTCTGGGAACATATCCAAAGAAAACAAAAACACTAATTTGAAAAGATATCTGCAACCCCCCATTCACTGTAGTAATATTTATAATAGTCAAGACATGGAAACAACCTAAGTATCCATCAATGAATGAATGGATAAAGTTGTAGTGTATATATATAATGGATTCAGCCATAAAAAATGAGGAAATCCTACCGTTTGCAAGAACATGGATGGACCTTGAAAGCATAATGCTAAGTGAGGTAAGTCAGAGAAAGAGAAATACTACATAATATCACTTACATGTGGAATCTTAAAAAAAATTCATAGAAAAGGAGATCAGACTTGTGGTTACCAGAGGCAGAGGGCGGGGAGAGGAACCGGAGGAAGGTGGTCGAAAGGTACAAACTTCCAGTTACAGGTACAAGGAATGTGCTGCACAGCATGGTGACTGGCGCTAACGCTGCTGTACAGTATATAGAAAAGCTGTTAAGAGAGTAGATCCTGAGTTCTCATCACAAAGGAAAAACAATTTTTCCTATTTCCCTTTTTTTTTTAATCGTATCCATATGAGAAGATGGATTTTATCTGAACCTATGGTGGTAATCATTTCACAGTATATGCAAATCAAACCATCATGTTGTATACCTTAAATTCGTACAGTGATATATGTCAGTTATTTCTCAATAAAACTGGAAAGAGTAATGAAGTCAAAATCTATTACAAGATATATGATGAGATGTTCAAAATATTTAATTAGAGAAACACAAATTAAAGTAGTAATTAGTAAGTATAATCCATTGGATTGGCCAAATTATTAGAAAGAGGGGCAGGGATGTAGGGAAACTGATATCCTTGTACACTTGGGATTGTAGAATGACATATCCAATCTAGAAAATACTGTGGTCATACTTCATCAAATAGAATATTATTACCCAATGAGAAGGCAACCCTATTACTCTTCCCAAAGAAATTCTCATTGCCAAAGAATAGATTCATGAGGAAATTTATTGCAGTACTGACTGCAGTAGTGGGGAGCTGGACAAGTAAAATGTGGTATATATCCACAGTACGGAATGTGGCATCGGTTAGAAGCAATGAACTTTTCTAGAAAAACACATTGCAACATGAACCAATTTAGTGCTAATAGAAAAAAAATAAGAAACTGAGTAGGACAGATAGCACAGTACCATTTCTACAAATTAAAAATACCAACAATTTAAATTTTACAAATACCCTACAAATTCAAGGATAGATAGCAAACATATCAACTACATTAGAGCAGCTACCTCTAAAGATTAAAACAAATACGAGGAGTGAGAATTAAAAGGGAGAACTGAAAAAACAAAACTGGGGCGGGGGGTAAACACACGGATAATGATATTAATTAACAAATAAGGAACATAATAACCTCAATTTCCTGTAAACAAAGCACAAAAACGTTTTGTAAAATGCCAAAATAAGTAAATTACTTAGAAAAATCAAGTCAATGTTGTGTTACACTAGCCAAGTAAAAAGAAAATTTCAGGCAACATAACTACTACTGTCATATACAGCAAAAAGCTGTCCCCTGAATGTAGCAATGGTACCCTCAAAGTTGATGGATGGAGGAGGCATGGGAGATAATAAAGGGAGGCCATCTCTAAATGACAATTCTGAAGCACTAAGGGGAAAGAGAGAAAATGAAAAGAAACTCTCAAGAATGTGTCCCAGAGTAAATTTTAAAAAGTCAATGAGTATCTGAATATGTAAGAAAAGGATTTAAGATGTGATGGGGGCACCTGGGCAGCTCAGTCACTTAAGTGTCTGCCTTCGTCTCGGGTCATGATCCCAGGGTCCTGGGATCGAGTCCCACAACAGGCTCCCTGCTCAGTGGAGGGTCTACTTCTCCCTCTCCAACTGGTGCTCGCTCGCACGCTCTCTCTCTCTCGCAAAAAATAAATAAAATCTTAAAAAAAAAAAAGATCTTGATGTGATGGAGGTAAAAAGAATAAAAATGCTAGAGAAAGGGAGAAAAACCATAAAGCAGGATCCCAGATCCAAAGTACCAGTAATTATAGCACATTCCCTCCTAGAGAGTCAAACGAAGACAAAAATAAGAGGGAAGAGGCCTTAGGTGGGGATGGCTTTCAAATGTCTATGAGGACTATACCAACTCTACCCGTGCAGTTCCAAAAGTACAGAGTATTACAGAAGTGTCATATTAACAGCATTTCACAGCTGCCAGCCTCTGCCAGTACAACTCCAATTCATTCATGCTGTCTCCCTATGCTCTTGTTCTCTACTCACCGAGACAGCTCTGACTTGAGATTTCACCATCCAGCATACGTGGCTCTTCTTGCTCCAAGTTGAAGATGACTTCTGGTTTGGGAACTTGACACCCTATTAACAGGAAATGATAGAAGATTTGGTTTCAGAGGCCATTCAGTGAAGTATTCCATTTACTTTTCAGAAAAGTTCACGCAGGGGCGCCTGGGTGCCTTAGTCATTAAGTGTCTGCCTTTGGCTCAGGGCGCGATCCCAGGATCTTGGGATAGAGCCCCGTATCATGTTCCATGCTCTGCTGGGAAGCCTGCTTCTTCCTCTCCCACTCCCCCTGCTTGTGTTCCCTCTTTCGCTGGCTGTCTCTCTCTCTGTCAAATAAATAAATAAAATCTTAAAAAAAAAAAAAAAAGAAAAGTTCATGCAGAAGAGAAGTATATTCATAATACCCCAAAGGGATAATTAGACCTCCCACATACCTCAGAAATCCCACAGATTTCAAAAATTCCACTGAGAATGAAAAATATACTCAAACAGGTACAACCTTATCCCCAGTGGAGCTGTTCTTACCCACTGAGATCAAGTTGAAATAGTTTTCCAGCATTACATCTCTGTATAGGCTTTTCTGAGCAAGGTCCAATTGTTGCCACTCCTCCTTGCTGAAGTCTACTGTTACATCCTTGAATGACACTGCTCCCTGAAAAACACATTCCTATTCAATGTGAAGGATGAGGACTGGCGAATGGAAACAAGATATTTAGGAACTACTTTTAATAATTTTTAATATGCTACCACATATAAGGTTCTCACTAAACACCAAAATCTTATATTACTATCTTGAAGGAAAAAATAAATCTTATTAAAAGTATCATGCCGGGGCGCCTGGGTGGCACAGCAGTTAAGCATCTGCCTTCAGCTCAGGGCGTGATCCCGGCATCAGGGGGATCGAGCCCCACATCAGGCTCCTCCGCTATGAGCCTGCTTCTTCCTCTCCCACTCCCCCTGCTTGTGTTCCCTCTCTCGCTGGCTGTCTCTATCTCTGTCGAATAAATAAATAAAATCTTTAAAAAAAAAAAAGTATCATGCCATTCCTTCTGTGGTACTGATGATATTCTGGGTAGTTTTGGTCTTGCTTTTATTGATATACTAGTTTCAAAGAAATAAGCTACGAAATTTCATAAAATTGTAAACATATGATTTGTGCATTCTTTTCTATGCCATGTCATTAACACTTCACGTAAAAAATAAAATATATTCTGCCATTCATTTTGAACTTATCCACTGAATAAGTCCATTCTTTCTTTTAAAAAGATGATTTTAAAAAGGCTTTTTTCCCCCCAAAACAGTGTGGTACTAGCATAAAGAGAGACATATAGGTCAATGGAATGCAACAGAGAATCCAGAAATAAACCCTCATATTTATAGTCAACTGATATTCAACATAGGTGTCAAAATAATTAAAAATGGAAAAAAAAGGTTTTTCAACAATAGTGCTGGGACAAGTGGATAGACACAGGTAAAAGGATGAAGTTGGACTCCTACTTCATACCATATAAAAAATTAGCTTAAAGTGGATGAAAGGCCCAAATATTCTTATATTTAGCCAAATGTACATTTAACTAATTTTGGCACTGGATTTGGCAATGATTCCTTAGACATAAAATCAAAAGCGCAAGCAACTAAAGAAAAAATAGATAAATTGGACTTAATTAATTGTGCTTAAAAGGATATCATCAGAAAAGTGAAAAGATGGGATGCCTGGGTGGCTCAGTCAGTTAAGCATCTGCCTTCAGCTCAGGTTTTGATCCCAGGGTCCTGGGCTCAAGTCCCACATCAGGCTCCTTGCTCAGCGGGGAGCCTGCTTCTCCCTCTGCCTGCTGCTCCCCCTGCTTGTGCTCTGTGTCTCTCTGACAAATAAATAAATAAAATCTCTAAAAAAAAAAAGTGAAAAGACAACCGAAAAACTGGGATAAAATTTTTGCAAATTATATGTCCAATAAGGGACTTGTACCTAGACTACATAAAGAACTCTTATAACTCAATAAAAAATAAATAATCCAATTAAAATGGGTAAAGATCTGATTATACATTTCTTCAAAGATAAACAAATGGCCAAAATCACATGAAAAGATTCTCAATATCTTTAGTCATAAGGTCATATAGAAAATACGCCTTCAGGGGCAACTGGGTGGCTCAGTCGTTAAGCGTCTGCCTTCGGCTCAGGTCATGATCCCAGCATTCTGGGATCGAGCCCCGCATCAGGCTCCCTGCTCAGCACTCCCCCTGCTTGTGTTCCCTCTCTCGCTGCCTCTCTCTTTGTGAAATCAATAAATAAAATCTTAAAAAAAATACCCCCTCAAATTCACTGAAATGACTATAATAAAAAAGATGTTCAATATTATTTGCCATCAGGGAAATATACTCACTAGGATGGCTTCGATAAAAAAGACAGATAATAATAAACATTAGTGAGGAAGTGGAAAAATTGGAATCCTCATGTGGTGATGGTGAAAATATAAAATGGTACAGCCACTTTGGGAAACTGTGGCATTTCCTCAAAAAGTTAAACATAGAGTTACAATATGACCCAAGGGGTCCACTTCTAGGTATATACCCAATAGAAATGAAAACATTTGAACACAAAAAACTTGCACGTGATTGTTTATAATAGCATTATTCATAATATTCAAAAAACAGAAACAACCCAAATGTCTGTGAACTAATGATGGCTTAAAAAATGTGCTATATCCATACAATAAAATGATATTCAACCATAAAAAGGAATAAAGTACTGATATATGCTACAAAGTGGATGAATCTTGAAAACATGCTAAGTAAAAGCAGTCGCAAAAGGCCAGATATTGCATGATTCCATTAACATAAAATGTTCAGAACAGAACTTATTGTTACAGAAAGAAGATTAGTGATTGCCTAGGGCTAAGAGGAATGTGAGGATTAGGGGGTGACAGCAAAAAGTATAAGTTTGGAGGGGGAGAGTTAAAGAAAATGTTCTAAAACTGATATCGGTCATACAACTCTGTGAATATACTAAAAACCAATGAATGTATACTTTAAATGGATGAATATATGGTGTAAAAAGGACTCTTTTGAGGCACTGCCATTTCCAGATGGGATACAATACCTTGTGGCAGTCTGGTGTTTCTTCCGAGAATAACTATAAATGCCATATGAAACACTGAAATCAACTGTTTCAAAGTACAGGAAAGCTCTTAGGGGTTAAAACTCTGGAGAGAACATTGAAGATTTAAGATGATGTATGTAGCTACTTTTACACTGGAAATATTTACCAATTCTAGGTGTTGGCAAAGGTAGAAACCAGCTTTGAACCAGTAGAAGGCTGTAGCTGGATGACAGAGAAACCAGGACTCAAACACACAGCCAGTTTTCTCCTCAGGACATCTGCCAAATTCTAAGGCTAAATGGGCAAAAGACTAAAAACTTAACCAGATAGCATCTGAAAAAGCAAAGCAAAATTTCTGTAGTCTGGGAAGAAAACAGAGTTGGGCATCTACCAGGAGCAGGGTCCACAGAGGACAAACTGGGCTCTCAGCAGAAAATCCTGGATGGCCAGGGTGAATCAGAGGTTGATTAAGTCTTAGGGCTTCAACTTGGCCTTGATCAAACACTGTGCCTGATTGGATAAAGGTGCAAAGGGATAGATGAACCCTCTGTTGAGAAAGATACCACCATCCAGATCCTCTACAATGCTTCATATACTGTTACACACACACACACACACACACACACACACACACACACAAATTCCTATGCATACCAAAAGATAGGTCCAAATACCCAAAATCAGATGAAAAAATATTCAACAGAAATAGTCTTACAGGGAACTGGAGTTAGATGAAAAGATGGAGAATTTCATTAGAGAAGTAGGATTTATAATACAGAATCAAATGAAAATTCAAAAGTTAAAACATTTAATATCTTTTTTAAAAAAGATTTTCTTTATTTGACAGAGAGAGAGACAGCCAGTGAGAGAGGGAACACAAGCAGGGGGAGTGGGAGAGGGAGAAGCAGGCTCCCAGTGGAGCAGGGAGCCGATGCGGGGCTCGATCCCAGGACTCTGGGATCATGACCTGAGCCGAAGGCAGACACTTAACGACTGAGCCACCCAGGCACCCCAAAACATTTAATATCTTAAATCAAGAACTGAGATAGGTTTAACAGAATACAGAATTATTGAAATAGAAGACAAGAAAATGGAAAATATCCAAACTGAAGCACAGAGATTTTTTTAAATGAAAATAAACACAAGATCATGTGACACGTCACATATATGACACAGTGAAAAAGAATAAATATTGTAGTCTGAGAAGATTGAGGGGCAGTGTGGGGCAGAAGCAATATTTGAGAGGTATCAGTGAATGACGTCAACCCAAACATTCAAGAATCTCCTCAAATCCAACTTTATAAAACTGCAAATATTGACTATAGAAAACAGTAACAGTAATATCTAGCAATGTTTAAAATATATGTAGAATTTAAATGCATGAAAATAATAATGCAAAAGTGAGGGATGGTAAATGGAATTAAGGTGATTTAGTATCCCAGAATTATTGAAAAAGAGGTAGAAATAATAATGAGTTAAAGATGAATATTATAATATCTATGGTAACAAATAAAAGAATATATATAATGAGCAAGTTAACAAAGGAAAAAATGAAATTTTGAATAATCTAAAAGATCAAGAAAGGAATGGGAAAATAATATTAAATAGATGGTTCAAATGTAAAACTAATAAGACAGCATATATAAATGCAAGTATATCAGCCATTACATTGAATGTAAATGGACTAAACGTTCAAGATAAAGCAAAGACTAAATAAATCCCACTTGATCATGATGAACAATCCCTTTAATGTATTGTTGAACGTAGTTTGCTAAGATTCTGCTGAGGATTTTTGCATCTATGTTCATCAGGGATATTGGTCTAAAGTTTTCATTTTTGTAGTGTCTTTGTCTGGTTTTAAGAGCAGGGTAATGCTGGCCCTTCAGAATGTATTTGGAAGCTTTCCTTCCTCTTCTGTTTTTCAGTATAATTTGAGAAGAGTAGGTATTAACTCTCCTTTAAATTCACCTAGAATTCACCTGTGGAGCCATCTAGTCCCGGACTTTTGTCTGTTGGGAATTTTTTCATTTTCAGTTCAATTTCATTTCTGGTAATTGGTCTGTTTTAGATATTGTATTTCTTTTTGGTTCAGTTTTAGAAGATTGTATGTTTCTAGGAATTTATCTATTTCTTCCTAGGTTTATTCCTAGGATGCAAGAATGGTTCAATATTCACAAATCAATCAACACAATACACCACATTAACAAAATGAAAGATGAAAAAATCATATAGTCATCTCAGTAGATACAGAAAAAAACATTTGACAAAATGTAACACCTGTTCATGAAAAAAAAATTTCAACAAAGCAGGTTTAAAGGGAACACAACTCAATATAATAAAGGCCATAAATGACAAACCCACAGCTAACATACTCAATGGTGAAAAACTGACAGCCTTTCCTCTAACATCAAGGGCAAGACAAGGATCTCCACTCTCATCACTTCCATTCAACGTAATACTGGAAATCCAGGACGGAGCAAACAGAAAGGGGGAAAAAAGGCATCCAAATCGATAAGGAAGAAGTAAAACTTGCAGATGGCATGGTACTACACACAGAAAACCCTAAAGACTCCATCAAAATAATTTTAGAAATAAATAAATTCACCTTTGCTCATTTGCTTTGTTTCTTAAATTCCACATATGTATGAAATCGTACAGTACCTGTCTTTCTCTGACTGACTTATTTTGCTCAGCATTATACTCTCTAGCTCCATCCATGTTGTTGCAAATGGCAAGATTCCATTCTTTTTCACGTCTGATATATATATATATAGAGAGAGAGAGAGAGAGAGACACACACCTGGGCTGTTTCCATAATTTGGCTATTGTAGATAATGCTGTAAACATCAGGGTGCATATATCCCTAAGAATTAGTATTTTTATATTCTTTGGGTAAATACCCAGTAGTGTCTTTGCTGGATCATAGGGTAGTTCTATTTTTTTACTTTTTGAGGAACTCGCATATTGTGAAAAAAAAAAGAGGCAATCCAAGAAACAGACTCTTAACTATAGAGAACTCATGGTTACTAGAGGGGAGGTGTGTGTGTGGGGGGGATGTGTTAAATAGGTGATGGAGATAAAGGAGGGCACTTGTGATAAGCACTGGGTGTTGTATGGTATTGTTGAATCACTATATTGTACACCTGAAACTAATACTATACTGTATGTTAACTAAGTGAATTTAAATAAAAACTTAAAAAAAGAAAGAAATTCAATAAAGTCGTAGATACAAAATAAATATAGAAAATATACAGATATTAGTTACGTTTCTACACACTAACAACAATGATGAAAGAAAGAAACTGAAGGCAACACAAACTAATGGAAAGATATACCATGCTTACTGATTGGAAGAATTAATACCGTTAATATTCCATACTATCCAAAGCAATCTATAGATTCAATGTAATTCCTATAAAAATGCCTATAGTGTTTTTCACAGAACTAGAATAATACTAAAAAAATTTTATGGAACCACAAAAGACCCTGAATAGCAAAAGCAATCAAAGAACAAAGCTGGAGGTTTCACAATCTAATATTTTAAGAGCTACTACAAAGCTAGTAATCAAAACAGTAGAGTACTAGCACAAAAAATAGACACCTAGATCAATGAAACAAAACAGAGGCCCAGAAATAAACTCATGCATAATTATACGGTCAATTAATCCACAACAAAAGAGACAGGAATTTACAATAGGGAAAAGCCAGTCTCTTCAATAAATGGTGCTGGAAAAACAGGACAGCTACATGCAAAAGAATGAAACTGGACCACTTTCTCCTACCATACACAAAAATAAATTCAAAATGGATTAAAGACCTAAATGTGAGACCTTAAACCATAGAACTCCTAGAGGAGAACATAGGCATTAATCTCTTTGACACTGGCCTTAGCAATACTTTTTAAGATATGTCTCCTTAGGCAAAGGAAACAAAAGCAAAAATAAACTATTAGGACTACAACAAAATAAAAAACTTCTGCACAGCGAAAGAAACAATCAACGAAATGAAAGGTAACCTACTGAATGGGAGAAGATATTTCCAAGTGGTATGTCAAATAAGGGTTAATATCTGAACTATATAAAGAACTTATACAATTCAACACCAAAAAAACCCCAAATAATTTGATTAAAAATGAACAGAGCTAAATAGACATTTTTCCAAAAAAGACATACGGATAATCAACAGACACACCAAAAAATGCTCAACATAACAAATTATCAGGGAAATGCAAACAAAACCACAATGACATATCATCTGACACCTGTCAGAATGGCTAGTATCAAAAAGACAAGAAATAACAAGTGTTGATGAGGATGTGCACTGTTGGTGGGAATGCAAACTGTGCAGCCACTCTGGCAAACAGTATGGAGGTGCCTCAAAAAAAAAAAAAAAAATAGGAATACCATAGAATCCAATCACCCACCACTGAGTGTTTACCCAAAGAAAACCAAAACACTAATTCAGAAAGATATATGCACCCCTATGTTTTTTGAAGCATTATTTACAATAGCCAAGTTATGAAAGCAACCCCAGTGTCCACATCGATAAATGAATGAATAAAGATGTTGAGATTCCGAATCTTGGTTTCAGCTTGGGTCATGATCTCAGGGTCATGAGATTGAGTCCCATGTTGCACTCTGTGCTCAGCAGGGAGTCGGCTTGGGATTCTCCCTCTTTCTCTACTTTTGCCCCTCCCCCTGCTCGCACATGCTCTTTCTCTATATAAAATAAATGAATAAATCTTTAAAAATTTTTAAAAAAATAAACATGTGCTATGTATAAATATAGTAAAATCACTAAGTATCACTCAGACATAAAAAAGAATAAGATCCTGCCATTTGGGACAATATGGATGGACCTACAGGGTATTGTGCTAAGTGAAACAAGTCAGAGAAAGACAAATATCATATGTTTTCATTTATATGTGCAATCTAAAAAACAAACAAACAAAGTAGAAACAAACCCATAAATACAGAGAACAAACTGATGGTTGCCAGGGGATAAGGGTAGAATGGGTGGGAGTACAAACTTCCAGTTATGGAATGAGTAAGTCATGAGGATGAAAGGTACAGCATAGGGCACAGAGTCAACGGTATCACGACAGCGTTGTATGGTGACAGATGGTAGCTACATTTGTGGTAAGCATAGCATATATAGACTTGTTGAATCACTGTATCGTACAGCTGAAACCAATGTAATTTTGTGTGTCAACTGTATTTCAATAAAAAATTAAATAAATAAATAAAAATAAAAGCCGAGATTGAGACTTCTGGTTCTTAAAAAAATGGAGTACGTGCATTCCACCCTATTTCTCCTGCTAATTACCTAAAAACCTAGAAAAATACACAAAACATTTATCCACACCCTTGGCTTTCTCTCAAGAGCTTTCTTGACAGTAAAACCAATTTTGGCCTCTTTTGGAATCTTGACAGCCTGAAAATTTCCCAAGTCTCGTTCCTTATTGCTTAACAGTTGTCCCCTTGATCCATCTCAACTGTCACATTTCACTATAATCAGGAAGAAGAAACTTGGCTACATCTTCAACCCTTTGCTTGGAAATCTCCTCAGAGAAAAATCCACGTTCATCACTGACAAACCTGTTTTCCACATAACTACAGAACAAACTTCATCTAGGCTTTCTGCCACTGCACAACAGGGTACCCTTTCCTCCGTTTTCTAGTAACATGCCCCTCATTTCCTTCCAGTCGTCACCAGCAATACCTTTAACAACCATTTGTATCAAGACTCTGTTTATAACAATTTAGGTATTCTCTAAAACAACACAGGTTTTTCCTACTGTGCTCCTCTTTCTGAGTCCTCTAGTAGAGTGGTTAACAACCATATTTCTACTACCAGTCTGCTCAAGGAAATCCAGGCTCTTGCTATTGTGTTCTTCAAAATTCTTACAGTTTCTACCCCCAACTGAATTCCAAATCTACTTCCATTTTTACGTACTTATTACAGTAGCACCCACTTCCAGGTACCAAATCTGTAATGGCTTCCTATTGCCGTTCTAACAAATCACCACACAGTTAAAACAACACGAATTTATTATCTTATGGTTCTGGAGTCAGAATTTCAATACGGATCTTGCTGGGTTAAAATCAAGATGTTAGCAGGGCTACATTCCTCCTGGTGGCTCAAAGGGAGAATTCATTTCCTTGACCTGCACAACTTCTAGAAGCTCACGGTCCCTTCCTCTACCTTCAAAGCCAGCAGAGTGGCATCTTCAAATCTCTCCCTGACTCCTGCCTCCCTCTTTCACTTGTAAGGACCCATGTGCCTACACTGGGACCACCCAGATAACTCAGTATAATCTCACTACCTCAAGATCCTTAATTTAGCCACATCAGCAAAGTCCCTCCTGCCATGGAAGGTAACATATTCACACTTTCCAGAGATTCGGATGTGGATATCTTGGGGGGCAATTATTCTTATTATCACAACTAGTAAGAGAAAATGAGATGGTAAAAGTAAAAACAATGGCTTCAAAATTGTGAGTAAAAATGATTTACAATCTAGAATTTACACCCAACCAAGCTATGAAATTACTGAGAGTGAAATAAAGACATTTCCAGATATGCAAGGACTCAGAAAATTCACTACCTACCCACACTTTATAGACAGCTACTGTATGACAGGCTCTAAAAATGAAAGCAGAAATCAAGAAAGAGGGGCGCCTGGGTGGCACAGCGGTTAAGCGCCTGCCTTCGGCTCAGGGCGTGATCCCGGCGTTCCGGGATCGAGCCCCACATCAGGCTCCTCCGCTATGAGCCTGCTTCTTCCTTTCCCACTCCCCCTGCTTGTGTTTCCTCTCTCGCTGGCTGTCTCTATCTCTGTCAAATAAATAAATAAAATCTTTAAAAAAAAAAAAAAAGAAAGAAATCAAGAAAGAGCCTAAAACAAGAGATCCAACACTTGATGGACATGAAAGGAATTCCTAGGACTATGCCAAAGGGAGACCGCAAGTCAGCAGCTGAGTATCAAACAGAGAACACTGTGAGCAGGTCAGGTCAAAGACCACGAGAGAAGTTTCTTTAGAGATGAAATTAAGAGCCTAAAGTCTAAAGCCAAATTACCTGGGCTTACACCTGGCTTCAACACTTACTAGTGGTGCAATCTTGGGCAAGTTACTTACCCTTTCTGTGCATCTGTTTCCTCCTCTGTAAAGTGAGGATGATTATAGATAACCTCATAGGGGTTGTAATTAAATTAGTTAATAGTGCTTACAGTGCCTGGCAAATAGCAACCATTATAGTAAGGCTTGTGATTACCATTACTGTTATTACCTAATATATTTTAACACACTGAAAAGATATTTCTATACCTGGGAAGATTTATGGAATTAATTGCTATATAATCACAATGTACACAAACACACACAGACACACATATACATAAATGAAACAAATGATTAAACCAGTTATTGATTACAGGTAAAACAAAAAGTAGTGCACAAAAGGTAAAGGAAATGGTTCAGCTGTGAACATAATTAAAATAATCCTCACATTAAATACAGCCTATTGATTTACCCAAAACGATAATATTCCTAACATAATTCCTTTCATAAGGAGACATAAGAAATGTGCATGTGAGTGTTGAGGGCCTAAGTGTTTCAAAGAGAGTTAAATCCTTATTTTCCACTGTATTAAGTCAGTGATACTGCCTAAAGCTGAAAGCCGAGAGGTACCAATATAAACATGCTACTTAGACGTATAAGAGTCAGTACTAAAATAAGCAGTTCAATTGAGTTCACAGTGATTACCTTTGGAAGAACTGGAATTTGAGAGCTTAGCAAAGTTCTATGAAGCCTCAAAGACCTATGTGACTGAGTAAATACAAGTATAACTTCCATGATATTCCAAATGAAATATTTACTTTTAAAAGTTAAAATGAAAAGAACAAAGAGGTAAATATAATTGAAAAAAACAGGAGTGCCTGGGTGGCTCAGTCGTTAAGCGTCTGCCTTCACCTCAGGGCGTGATCCCAAGGTCCTGGGATCAAGCCCCGCATCGGGCTCCCTGCTCCGTTGGGAAGCCTGCTTCTTCCTCTCGCACTGCCCCTGCTTGTGTTCCCTCTCTCGCTGGCTCTCTCTCTCTCTCTGTCAAATAAATAAATAAATAAAATCTTTAGGAAAAAAAAGACAGGATTCTTCTTCTAAAAAAAAAAATACATGAGCATGCTTAATATAAAATAAGTCCTCCTTAGGAAAAAAAAAAACAGTGAACTGAGTTCCATTCCTGGAAAGATGCACTTGCCCCTTCTCATCCCACTAAGTACATCTAGAAACCATAGATATCATCCATAAAACAAATATGAGAAGACTTCATAAGGCTAAAGAAAAAAAGTCAAACTGGCTAGGGACCTCAGAAACCAAGGAACTACATAGCATGAGTTCCTGAAGACTGCTTCATAGAGTCCTGACAGGTGCTAAAAAGCCTACAAGACAGTATCACCAACGAGAGCACACAAAGAGAGCTCAAAGAGAGTTCTGTCTAGCTAAAAGACCAGCAAAGGGGCAGAAAGGCAGAAAACTTTTAGGCAAAACATACTCCAGCCAGACAGAACAAATTAAAAAAACAAACAAAACCTTTGGGCCTGACCCCAAACCCATTAACAAAGACCCAATGAGTAGCCTAGACTCCCACTCTTGCCTAGCTAAACAAAGATGCCCCTTTCACACTCCAAAGGTGTGGAGTGAGAAAAACCCAGGTGGGGAGTTGGAACTTTCATCCATACATAGTAGTAATAAAATAAAATAAATAGATAGTATCCCTCATGATATAAAAATCCTTAACAAAGTATTAACAAATACAAATATATAGAAAGAAGTATATGCCATAATCAAATGGGGTGTATTCAAAGGTTGCAAGGCTGGCTCAAGATGTGAAAATCAATCAATTGTAGGTGGGAGGAAGGAGGTGTCTGAGGGCCTAGCAGGGCCTCCTGCTGCATGAGAAGACAATAAATTTTATTCTTTAAAAAAAGATGTGGTCCACATATACAATGGAATATTAGTCAGCCATCAGAAAGGATGATTACCCAACATTTGCATCAATATGGATGGAACTGGAGGAGATTATGCTAAATGAAACAAGTCAAGCAGAAAAAGACAATTATCATATGGTTTCACTTATTTGTGGAACAGAAGGAATAGCAGGGAGATCATTAGGAGAAGGAAGGGAAGAAGGAAGGGGGGCAAACAGAGGGGGAGACGAACCATGAGAGACTATGGAGTCTGGGAAACGAAGTGAGGGTTTTAGAGGGGAGAGGGGTGGGGGGATGGGCTAGCCCGGTGAAGGGTATTAAGGAGGGCACGTATTGCATGGAGCACTGGGTGTTATAGGCAAACAATGAATCATCATGGAACACTACATCAAAAGCTAATGATGGGGGCGCCTGGGTGGCACAGCGGTTGAGCGTCTGCCTTCGGCTCAGGGCGTGATCCCGGCGTTATGGGATCGAGCCCCACATCAGGCTCCTCCGCTATGAGCCTGCTTCTTCCTCTCCCACTCCCCCTGCTTGTGTTCCCTCTCTCGCTGGCTGCCTCTATCTCTGTCAAATAAATAAATAAAATCTTTAAAAAAAATAAAATAAAATAAAATAAACAAAAGCTAATGATGTACTGTATGGTGACTAACATATAATAATAATTTTAAAAAATAATAAAAATAAAAAATAAAAAAAAAGAAAGAAAGAAAAGAAAATCAATCAATTGTAGTCTATCATAGTAATAGCCTAAGGAAGTAAAATCCCATTACCATGTCAACTGATGCAGAAAAACCATCTGACAAAATACCTGTTCATCATAAAACCTCAAAACTTTGCTTCAGAAAGTAGTCCTTGGACAAGCAGCAGTGACACCCTGCGGGAATTCCAACCCTATTAAATCAGAGCCCTAAGTCACGTGCAAGTGTGAGAAGCACTGCTTTGTAACAACAGAAAACCTATCAGTGCCCTTTTATTAACAGTGCTGTTGAAGACACTGTTCTGTCTCCATCCATCTGAAGGGCCATCAAAATTTTTCTCAAGCATCAGGAACCAGGATATCTTTACTACAGGTGAAATAAATTACTTATCAACAATATAAATCAGTATCTCATTTCCATTATTGCTAGGTCTTTCAGGAAGATCAGAGACAATCTCACAGTTCAAAGTTCACAACTATATAAAACCACACAAGTCACACATATCTATATTCCAAGCTTGGCCTGGAGTTAATAGTCACCTTTTTTCCCCCCAATCTTAATTTTTATTTATTTATACTTGCCCATCTTACTATATGGATTATTAAATGCTTCCTAAAATCCACTAGAAAATAAACCAACAAATAAATAAAGCAAAAACAAATAACTCACCAGGGACTTGGTCATTTCTGGCTCTTCTGGGAAAGAGGCTGAGATCTGAGAAATGAGATGGACAGAAGGACAGATGAGAGAGGGAAGTGTGCCAGAGTCCCACACATGGACACATATATCATTTAGCATCCATGCACCTGACCCAAAAACTTATTTCTAGACCGATATCATCAAAAATCATCCTGTATTGCACAAAAATTTAAATGCAGGAATTTTACCACAACATGGCTAATAACAAAATAAAAAGGCTAGAACATCTTGATACCCAGTAATTGTAGACTGCTTAAATAATTTACAGGCCATCCTGAGAACATAAAGTTATATAAAATTAAATTATAGTAGAAAAATATGTTAAACTGACAAGTAAAAATAAAAACATGTACCAAACAGTATGATTCCACTTTCACTGAACAATATGTGTGTACGTACGCATGCACACATACACGCATATACACGTCTATGAGTGCACTCACGCACAAAAAGAAAATTATCTGGAAGGAAATATACTACCACGTTAATAGATATATTATTTGGGTGATGGTAAAATTACAGGTAATTTTTATATTCTTCTTATTTGCTAGTAAAAACCAAAGTAACTGTTTCTAAAGAATATAATGAGTTTGCTCTGAGCTTCTGTGACGAGCCCGTCCCGACCAGTGAGAACATTCACAGGAAAGACCAAAGAGAGAGCCTGAAGCTTTTTCACTTTTCTCCTTTCCTTACAGTTCTTAAAAGGGAAACTTCAATGGAAACTTTGTCTTGGCTACAATGTGGTGAGTGGATTTGGTTCTAGTTAATAATAAGCCTTAAAAGCTGATTTGAGTCACTATTTTCCAATATTTTTATTTTTTTATTTTTAAAATCGATCTTTCTTTCTTTCTTTCTTCCCCCCCCTTTTTTTTAGTAGGCACCACATCCAGTGTGGAGCCCAACGCGGAGCTTGAACTCACAGCCCTGAGATCAAGACCTGAGCTGAGATCAAGAGCTGGATGGTTAACTGAATGAGCCACCTAGGCACCCCTAAAAAAATTTTTTTTAAGTAATCTCTATGCCCAACGTGGGGGTCAAACTCAGGACCCCAAGACCAGAGTCTCCTGTTCTACTGACTGAGCCAGCCAGGCACCCCTTTCCAAAATTTTTAATGACAGTTTTCTAACAGAAAGAAGAATTGAATGATTAGTACAAGAAACACATATATACCCTCCACCCAGTTTCAACAATTAGTATTTTGCCATATTTGCTTAATCTTTCTACACACATAGTCACAGTAGGTTCATATGTGTATGTATACATTTTTTGCTGAATTATTTGAAAGTTGTAGATGTCATGACACTTCATGCCTAAATACTTCACATAAATTTCTTAAAAGATCATTATTATGCCTGAGAAAATTACTAGTAATTCTATATCATTTTAATATTCAGCTCATATTCAGAATACCCCAATTATCTCAGAAACACCTTTTTTTGCTGTTGTGTTTGGAAGCAGATTTTAATCAAGACTCGCACATTAGTCATTGTGTCCCTTTTGCTCTAGACCTCCCCAATATTTTTTCATGACAGACCATGAAGATTTATTTTAGCTTTGAATTTTTATATTAGGGGGATGGGGGACTGGGATAGGCCGGTGATGGGTATTTTTTTTTTTTTTTTTTTATTCGACAGAGATAGAGACAGCCAGCGAGAGAGGGAACACAAGCAGGGGGAGTGGGAGAGGAAGAGGCAGGCTCCCAGCAGAGGAGCCCGATGTGGGACTCGATCCCGGAACGCCAGGATCACGCCCTGAGCCGAAGGCAGACGCTTAACCACTGTGCCACCCAGGCGCCCCTAGGCCGGTGATGGGTATTAAGGAGGGCACGTATTGCATGGTGCACTGGGTGTTAGACGCAAGTAATGAATCATGGAACTTTACATCAAAAACTAGGGTTGTACTGTGTGGTGACTAACAGAACATAATAAAAAATTATTATAAAAAAAGAAGTATTCCTATTAAATACACTTTTCTAACATAAACATTTTAGTTACTTCTTTGTTAATTTTCTTTTTTTTTTTTTTAAGATTTTATTTATTCATTTAACAGAGAGAGAGAGACAGCCAGCAAAAGAGGGAACACAGGCAGGGGGAGTGGGAGAGGAAGAAGCAGGCTCCCAGTGGAGGAGCCTGACGTGGGGCTCCATCCCAGGACTCCAGGATCACGTCCTGAGGTGAAGGCAGACACTTAACGACTGAGCCACCCAGGCGCCCCACTTCTTTGCTAATTTTCAAACTGTGTAAAATGTATATAAAATACATAAATATTAGGTATCTTGCATTTTCCCCTACTTTCCACACCTGTGCATCTGTCATTCAGATCAAGATAGGGAATATTTCCAGGATCTTTGGAAAGTGTTAGAGATTGAAATCCTTGCTTGTGAAACTTGTAAAGAAAGCATTTTTGCTGTCTTTCCTATATAGCTGTACCCTAGGGTAACCAAACACTTCATGAAGGAGTTTCTCTCTCCCTCTTTTTGTAATATTCCAGCTAATAAATGAAAGAATGGTAGAAGTGAAAATGTCCATCTTGTACCCCTAACGAAACAGTGGATCTATGAAACAATCAACAGCCGCTCACATCACAAAAAGAGATAGCCAGATATTGTGTGTCTCCTGATGGAAGTACACACCACCACTCAGGAAGTAGTCTTGCCCCAAAATAACAAAAAAGGAACCTGAATCTGACCAAGCCTCTAAATCCACCTACCAATCCAATCTACATGAAATGGTATTTTTAAATATATTACAATTTTTTAAGGTATGTTAATAGCACTAAGGCTATTTTTATTTAAGATACTTATTTTTAGGTTTATATATTGAAATATTTATGGGCGAAACGATACAATGTATGAGATTAACTTCAAAATAATCCAGCAGAAGAGAAAAAAATATGGGGAAAGGAAGGTATAGATGACAAATGATTGGGCGTGACTTGGTGACAGTAGAATAATCACATTGACACCCACTGACCAATGGGCATATGGAGCGGTTCATTATATTACTTGCTCAGCTTTCCTACTTTTGACATTTTTATAGTAAAAAGTTAACAAAGTCATGTTTTAGATAATCAGAGAAACCTGACTACAGATTATCAGATGAGGGAACTACTTACTATTGGGGAGCTTCTGTTATATTGGTAATGGCTAGGTGGGTGTGAGAAAAAAGTCCACATCAGGACCTACATGCTGAAGTATTTGTGGGTGAAATGACATGGTATCTGAGATTTATCTTAAAATATTATGGTCAAGGGGGTCCTGGGTGGCTCAGTTGGTTAAGTGTCTGCCTTCAGCTCAGGTCATGATCTCAAGGTCCTGGGATTGAGCCCTATGTAGGGAATTCCTGCTCAGCAGGGAGTCTGATTCTCTCCCTCCGCGCCCCCCCCCGCCCCTCCCCACTGCTCATTCTCTCCCTCTCTCTCTCTCAAATACATAAATAAAATTTAAAAAAATATATTCTGGTCAAAACAAAGTAAGTGGGAAGAAATAGGTGAAACAACACTGGCAAATAGTTGATAATTACTGAGACTGGGTGATAATGGGCATTTGGGGTTCATTATATTATTTTCTCTACTATACATTTAAAATTGTGTCATTTAAAATTTTCTATAATAAAACTTAAAAAAAAATCTCAGCAAGCCTCGGTGGCTCAGTTGGTTAAGCATCCCACTCTTCATTTTGGCTGAGGTCACGATCTCAGGGTCGTGAGACCAAGCCCAGCCACCCACGTGTGCATGCTCTCTCTCAAAAAATAAACAAACAGGGGCACCTGGGTGGTACAGCGGTTAAGCGTCTGCCTTTGGCTCAGGGCATGATCCCGGGCGTTATGGGATCGAGCCCCACATCAGGCTCCTCCGCTATGAGCCTGCTTCTTCCTCTCCCACTCCCCCTGCTTGTGTTCCCTCTCTTGCTGGCTGTCTCTATCTCTGTTGAATAAATAAATAAAACCTTTAAAAACAAACAAACAAACAAACAAAGACTTCTAAAAAAAAATCTCTCCCACTACAACAAACAGATTTGGAGTATATGGCATCAGCCATAAACTGTTCACATTGCAAAAGGATCATGTTTTGTTTTAGCAAGCCCAGTTCTAAAAACAGTCCGGCTTCTGAGGCTCCCCTCCCCCTTCACAGGAGCTGTCACATTCCCGAAGAGGCAGGATGTGAGCTGGATCCTGTGGGCAAGTTCTCCTTGGCTGTCATGTTCACACTGGGCCTCACCTCTGTGTATCTTAGAACTCAAATCTTCCTAGGAGCCCAAGGATGGGTGAACGGCTGAAGACTACCAGCAATATTGGGCCAAGGTGGGCTGGACTCTGAAAAAGAGATTCTGAAGGCTCACTGAGTGCTCTGACATCAAGGCTCTGTGGAAACACAGAGGGATCCTGCAGAGAGAGTGCCACATGGTGACAGCCACTCAGCTGTCCTCCCAAGAGCTTCCTACAGTGTGGAACAGGTGGCACAGGGCAACAATAAGAAGTACAGAGCCAAATAAGAAGTGACAATCTGGAGAACTCACTTCAGTCTCAGTTTCCCCATCTTCATACTTTTTAGATAAACAAACTTATAATACTTGAAAAGCACCCAGACCATGTGTGGCATATAAACACTCATTAAATATTAGCTATTGCTATTATTGCAATATCAATAATCCATGTAGAATGCAATTACTGTACCAGAGGTCATCTGACATTACAGCCCACTCAAGTCATCACCTAGTTCCTCACTCCCACTCCTCAATCTGCTCCACTGTCAGCTGCTGCACACTGACCTCCCCCTGGAGAATTATTCACACCTCAGAATCACTGGTTCCCATATCCTGCTGCCCACAGACCCCAAATCACTCATTCTGCAGTCCCTGATCATAGAGCCTCCAACAACTCTACCGCAGTGGTCCTGGCTCTCCAGCAATCAGTCCCATGCCCTGTAAAAGAAAAATTCCTTCCATGTGTTTTTCCTCTATTCTCAATACCTCTGATCACCAAATGTGTGTATATGTGTTGGAAGCAGGGAGGGAAAAGGATCCCTACATTAAGCAATTCCGCAACACCAGCTGAGTGTCCTACAATGTAACTCAATTCTGACATCATCAACTCGGAGTTAGCATCAGATCACACAGGTTGAGGGCTCAGTCCCACAAAGTGCCCCCACTCCAGCTTCAGATGCCAATCATAAGTCCAGAGTGTTACTTGTTCCTTATCAATTGGCTGTAAATCAGAGATTCCCAGGAACCCCAGCTTGGATTCCATTAATTTGCTAGAGCAGCTCACAGAATTCAGGATAACATTTGACTTACTGGATTAACAATTTATTATAAAAGAATAAACCTCAGGAACAACCAGATGGAAGAGACGCATAGGGCAAGGTACATGGGAAGGGGTACTCCACTCTCCCAGAATCTTTATGTGTTCAATCCAGAAGCTCTCCAAACTCCATCCTTTTGGAGTTTTATGGAGGCTTCATTACATACAGATGATTAATTAAATAATTGGCCATCGGTAATTGACTCAACCTCCAATCAGGAGGAGGGTTTCAAGTTCTAATCCTCTGGGTGACTCAGTTAGTTAAGCCTCTGACTCTTGATTTTGGTTCTGCTCATGATCTCAGGGTTGTGGGATGGAGCCCCATGCTCAGCAGAAAATCTGCTTCTTTCTCTCTCCCTCTTCTTCTGCCCCTCTCCCTGCTGATGCTTTCTCTCTCTAAAACAAATAAATCTTTAAAACAGAATATAAAAATATACATTTCATAAATAAAGATGTATTTAAAGGAAATTTTATACCCTTATAGGTATCCAGTATAAAACTGAGAAAATAAGAATGACAATTTACATCAAAAAGAGAAAAAAAAAGAAGTATCTTTTAAAAAAAGGATATAAAATTAATATAAAAAGAGCAGAGATGGGGTGCCTTGGGGGCTCAGTCAGTTGAATGTGGAACTCATTTCTGCCAGGGTCATGATCTCAGGTCCTGGGACTAAGCCTTTCTATGAGGAGTCCAGCTTGAGATTCTTTCCCTTTCCCTGTGCCCCTCCCACCACTCACGTGGGCAAGTTCTCTCTTTCAAAAACAAACAAATAAATCGTTAAAAAGAAAAAAAAAAGAGTAGAGATTATAAACACAACTAGTACTTTAAATTGGTCCATAAAATAAAATTTGAGATACCTGAAAATAAAAAAGAGAAAGAAAATATAGATTACGAATAGCAACCTAGCTACTAATCTGGATAAGTAAAAAATCAAAATAAGGTAAATGAAGACTTATATGCAACCTGATGGCATATTTTTTTAAATCTCAAGCAAAATATAGCATGAATAAATCATAAATAGGAACAAGCCAAAAAGCCTAAGAGAGAGAGGATATCAATTAATTTCTAACATCGCTCACCCCTCAGATCCCTCATTATTCAGGCTCCACAGTTATCCACCATACTGACTCCACAGACCCCGTCCCTCCCCCGACCATCCACCGTCAGAGACCCCACAGACCCCGCCCCTCCCCCGCGCATCCACCGTCAGAGACCCCACAGACCCCGTCCCTCCCCCGCGCATCCACCGTCAGAGACCCCACAGACCCCGTCCCTCCACCAGGGATCCACCGTCAGAGACCCCACAGACCCCGTCCCTCCACCAGGGATCCACCGTCAGAGACCCCACAGACCCCGTCCCTCCCCCGCGCATCCACCGTCAGAGACCCCACAGACCCCGTCCCTCCACCAGGGATCCACCGTCAGAGACCCCACAGACCCCGTCCCTCCGCCACGCATCCACCTTCAGAGACCCCACAGACCCCGTCCCTCCCCCGCGCATCCACCGTCAAAGACCCCACAGACCCCGTCCCTCCACCAGGGATCCACCGTCAGAGACCCCACAGACCCCGCCCCTCCCCCGCGCACCCACCGTCAGAGACCCCACAGACCTCGTCCCTCCACCAGGGATCCACCGTCAGAGACCCCACAGATCCCGTCCCTCCCCCGACCATACACGGTCAGAGACCCCACAGACCCCGTCCCTCCACCAGGGATCCACCGTCAGAGACCCCACAGACCCCGTCCCTCCCCCGCGCATCCACCGTCAGAGACCCCACAGACCCCGTCCTTCCACCAGGGATCCACCGTCAGAGACCCCACAGACCCCGTCCTTCCACCAGGGATCCACCGTCAGAGACCCCACAGACCCCGCCCCTCCCCCGCGCATCCACCGTCAGAGACCCCACAGACCCCGTCCCTCCCCCGCGCATCCACCGTCAGAGACTCCCACAGACCCCGCCCCTCCCCCGCGCACCCACCGTCAGAGACCCCACAGACCCCGTCCCTCCCCCGCGCATCCACCGTCAGAGACCCCCACAGACCCTGTCCCTCCCCCGCGCACCCACCGTCAGAGACCCCACAGACCTCGTCCCTCCACCAGGGATCCACCGTCAGAGACCCCACAGACCCCGCCCCTCCCCCGCGCATCCACCGTCAGAGACCCCACAGACCCCGTCCCTCCCCCGCGCATCCACCGTCAGAGACCCCCACAGACCCTGTCCCTCCCCCGCGCACCCACCGTCAGAGACCCCACAGACCTCGTCCCTCCACCAGGGATCCACCGTCAGAGACCCCACAGATCCCGTCCCTCCCCCGCGCATCCACCGTCAGAGACCCCACAGACCCCGTCCCTCCACCAGGGATCCACCGTCAGAGACCCCACAGACCCCGCCCCTCCCCCGCGCATCCACCGTCAGAGACCCCACAGACCCCGTCCCTCCCCCGCGCATCCACCGTCAGAGACCCCCACAGACCCTGTCCCTCCCCCGCGCACCCACCGTCAGAGACCCCACAGACCTCGTCCCTCCACCAGGGATCCACCGTCAGAGACCCCACAGATCCCGTCCCTCCCCCGACCATACACCGTCAGAGACCCCACAGACCCCGTCCCTCCACCAGGGATCCACCGTCAGAGACCCCACAGACCCCGTCCCTCCACCAGGGATCCACCGTCAGAGACCCCACAGACCCCGTCCCTCCCCCGCGCATCCACCGTCAGAGACCCCCACAGACCCTGTCCCTCCCCCGCGCACCCACCGTCAGAGACCCCACAGACCTCGTCCCTCCACCAGGGATCCACCGTCAGAGACCCCACAGATCCCGTCCCTCCCCCGACCATACACCGTCAGAGACCCCACAGACCCCGTCCCTCCACCAGGGATCCACCGTCAAAGACCCCACAGACCCCGTCCCTCCACCAGGGATCCACCGTCAGAGACCCCACAGACCCCGTCCCTCCCCCGCGCATCCACCGTCAGAGACCCCACAGACCCGTCCTTCCACCAGGGATCCACCGTCAGAGACCCCACAGACCCCATCCCTCCCCCGACCATCCACCGTCAGAGACCCCACAGACCCCGTCCCTCCCCCGACCATACACCATCAGAGACCCCACAGACCCCGTCCCTCCCCCGCGCATCCACCGTCAGAGACCCCACAGACTCCCATTATTCCATTCACTGCCCGCCCCCTCACTGACCCGACGCTAATCATAGACATCAGAGACTTTTCACAGCTCGGCTACGGATGCTCCCATCGCCGCACTCACCTGCCCCTCACCCACGCTCTCTCAAGACAGTGGCCATTTACCTCCGGCGGTCATTAAATCCGGCCGACCTCTCTCACTGGCTCTTGGTCCCTGCGGGATTCCTTACGCCGCCGCCTGCATGTGCACATGCTCAGTAGAGGCTGCTCGGCGGTAGATCTCCCGGACTCCACAGGGCTCTCTGCTAAAATCGGCCCTCCCTCCAATGGCTGACTCGGCGCCAACATGGCGGCGCCCATTAGCCACACAGGCCTGCGGGCGGCCATGTTGAAGTGACGCAGACTGCAGCTCAGAGTTGTCCCGGGGAGAGGGGGCAAGCGGAGGTACTACTCCCGGAGTAAGCCAGGGAACAACCAGAGTCCTTCACCGCAAGGCCCCCAGGGCCTGTCTGCGTGCCCCTGTGTACTCAGCACCACCACTGAGCCGATCAGCAACTACAGAACACTTCGCCCCGAGACAGCGAGGTACACATTCTATTCAAACACCCACGGAGCACGTACCGAGATATAGCATAACCTGGGTCGTAAAACTTATCTTATCAAATGTAAGGACTGAAATCACACAGGCTATGTTCTCTGGACCCAGTAGAATCAAAGTAGAAATCAGGAACAGAAAGACGACAGGAAGTTAACACTTAAAAATTAAACAGCACAGTTCTAAGTAATCCATGACCCAAAGGGGGGAGTCTCAAGATTTTTAAAATACGTTGAAAGCAATGAAAATGAAAACGTATCAAAATTTGTAGGCTGTAGCTAAGGCAGCGGTGAGAGGAAATTCTGTACCAGAGAAAATTGTAAAGGTTTACGTTACAAAAGAAGAAAATTCTCAAATCAATTACCTACACTCCCGCCTCAATAAACTAAAAAAGGAAGAGCAATAAATCTATAGTAAGAAGGAAGGAAATAATAAAGAGCAGAAACAATGAAATTGAAAAACAATAGAGAAAACAAAACAATACGCTGAAATGCGTAGCTGGAAGAGGTATCTGGCGCCCTGTGTTCATTGCAGCATTATTCAAAGAGCCGAATCGTACACAACCTAAGCGTTCATCAGTGCATGAATGGATAGAGAAATGAAGTACGTACATACAGTGGCATGTTTTGCCACAAAAAAGAAGGAAATTCTGCCATTTGCAACAACATGGATGGACCTTGATGGTATTATGCTAAGTCAAAAAGTCAGAAAAAGACAAATATTGTATGTTCTCCCATACATTTGGAATCTAAAAAAATGAAAAAAAAATTACTGAATTCATAGATGCAGAGAATACAGATCGGTTGTTGCCAAAGGTGGGGGATAAGGGGAGTGCTGAGTGAGGGTCTTCAAAAGGTGCAAACTTCCACTTATGAAAGAAATAAGTCTTGGGGATGTAATGCATAGCATGGTGACTATAATTAATAATACAGTATTGCATATTTGAAAGTTGCTAAGAGAGTAGAACTTAAAAATCCTCACTGTAAAAAAAAAAAAAAATATATATATATATATATAACTGTGTGGTGATAGATGTTAACCAGACTTATAATGGTGATCACTTTGCAATATATACATATAGCAAATAATGTACACCTGAAACTAATGTAATATGTCCATTATATCTCAATAAAAATTGTAATTAGTGAGATAATTGATGTGTTAACTAATCTTATTTTTGTAATAGTTTTATAATATATATGTGCACCAAATCATCACGTTGTGTCTTTTAAACTTACACAATGTTATATGTCAATTAGATCTTCGTAAAGCTGGGGGACGGATTCAAACTCAAGCAGTTACTAAAAAAAGACACAAATAGATTAAAATTAATGGAGAACGCTATAGCATGCTAAGTAACACTAACCAAAAGAAAGTTACGCTGCTATATTTGAGGGGCGCCTGGGTGGGTCCGTCAGTTAAGTATCTGTCTTCGGCTCAGGTTATGATCCCAGCGTTCTGGGATCCAGCCCCTGTCCGGGTCCCCGCTCAGTAGGGAGTGGGCTTCTACCTTTCCCTCCACCACGCCCTCTGCCACTCCCCCTGCTTGCGCTCTCTTGCTCATGCTCTCTCTCTCTCTCTCTCTCATAAATAAAATGTTTTAAAGTGTTATATTTGAGACAAGTCTGACGTCAAAAGAAGGAAAAGTATCAGTGACAAAAAGGGCATTACATAATGATATAAAATACATAATAATAAAAGGGTCAATTATTCAAGATGACATAATCTTTAATGTGTATGAGGCTAAGAACAAAGAGCTAAAATATGTCAGTCAAAAACAGCAAGGAGACTTAGTCAAATCCACTATTATAATTGGAGACTTCAATACTCCTCTATCAGCAGTTGACAAATCCGGCAGGCAGAAAATCCATAGTGATATATTTGAATGGAACAGCACCATCAATCCACTGGATCTAGTTGACATTTATAAAAATTATTCATCCAACAACATGATACACATTACTCTCAAGCTCACATGAAACACTCACCAAGATAGACCACATTATGGGTCATTAAACACATCCTAAGTTCCAGGGAGTACAAACTATACAAAGCATGTTCTCAGACAATAATGAAATTAAACTAAAAATCAGTAACAAAAGGAGTTGGAAAATCCCAAAATATCTGAAGACTGAGAACACAGCTCTAAATAACACATGCATCAAAAAATAAGTCTGAAGAGAATTTTTAAAAATATTTTAAATTAAATGATGAAAATATCATTTATAAGAATTGTTGAGATTCAGCAAAAGTATTACTTAAAGGGGATATACGGTATTGAAGGTGTTAATTAGAAGGGGGAAAAAAGTAAAATCAATAATCTAAACTTCCACCTTAGGAAATTAGAGAAAGAAGAACAAGATAAAACTAATGCAAGGAGAAAAGAAATAACGTTAAAGCATAAATCAATGAAACTAAAAACAGGATATTAATAATCAATAAAACCAAAAGCTATTTCTTTGAAAATATCAATAGAATTGATAAGCTCCTTGCCAGGGTAACTAAGAAAAAAAGAGGACAAAATTATTAATATCAGAAATGAGAGAACATCACTACTGAGCCTATGGATATTAAAAGGACAAGAAAGGAATTTTTTTGAAGAATATAATATTTTTAGGGGCACCTGTGTGGCTCAGTTGGTTGAGCAACTGCCTTCAGCTCAGGGCACGATCTCAGGGTCCTGGGATCGAGTCCCACGTTTACTCTCTGCTCAGCGGGGAGCGTGCCCCTCCCCCTGCTGTGTGCGCACTCCTACTCGAGAGAGAGCGCGCGCGTGCTCTCTCTCTCTCTGTCAAATAATGAATACAATCTTTAAAAAAAAAGAATTTATTTTTTTTAAGAAAAGTTTAAACTTCACAGCAAAATTGAGAAGGTACAGAGATTGCCTGTATACTCTGAGCTTCCTTCCATGCGTAACCTCTCCCTACTATTAATATCCTCTGCTAGAGTCGTACATTTGCCACAACTGATAACCCTACATTGACATATCACACTCCCCCAAAGTCCACAGTTTACATTATGGTTCACTCTTTGTTATACAGTCTAGAGTCTGGACAAATATATAATGACAAGGATCCATCATTACGGTACCCTCTGTTCTCTGACCATTCATCCCTTCCTCCACCTCAACCCCTAGAAACCATTTATCTTTTTCCTGCCTTCATAGTTTTGCCTTTTCCAGAATGTCATATAGTTGGAATCCTATAGTATGTAGACTTTGGCTTCTTTCACTTAGTAATATGCACTTAAGTTTCCTCCAAATTTTTCATGACTTGAAAGCTCGTTTCTTTTTAGCATTAAATAAATACTCCATTGCCAAGATGTATCACGGTTTACTTATCCATTCATCTACCAAAGGACATGTTGATTGCTAACAAGTTTTGACAATTACAAATGAAGCTCCCATAAATATCCATGTGCAGGTTTTTGTGTGGGCCTAAGTTTTCACCTCCTTTAGGTAAATACTAACAAGTGCAAATGCTGAGTCATATATTGAGTATATTTAGTTTTGTGAGAAAGTATCAAACTGTATTCCAAAGCGGTTACACCATCTTGCATTCCTATCAGCAATAAATGAGAGTTCCTTTGCTCCACATTGTTGTCAGCATTTGGTCTTTGTCAGCGTTCTGGATTTTAGTCATTCTAATACCTGTGTAGTAGTATCTCATTGTGGTTTTAATTCGCACTTCCCTGCTGACGTATGATGTGAAGCATCTTGTCATGTGTGTATTTGCCATCTGTATATTTTCTTTGGTGAGGTGTCCGTTAAGGTCTTTAGCCCATTTTTAAAAATCAAGTTCTCTTATTGTTGAGTTTCCAAAGTTGTCTTTTGTATAACAATCCTTGAACAGAAGTGTCTTGCATATATTTTCTCCCAGTGTGTGGCTTGTTTTTTCGTTCTCTTAACATTGTCTTTTGCAAAAGCATAAGTTTTAATTTTAATGAAATCCATCTTACCGATTATTTCTTTAATAAGAGTTCTTTGGTATCATAAAAAGTCATTGTCATACCCAAGATGATCTAGGTTTTATCGTATGTTATCTTTTGAGAGTTTTATGGTTTTGCATTACATTTAGTTCTTTGATTTACTTTTGTGAAAGCAGTAAGGTCTTTGTCTAGGTTCTTTTTTAGTGTGTGGATGTCTACTTGTTCTAGTACCATTTGTTGAAAAGACTACCTTTGCTCCATTGCTCCTTTGTGAAAGACTACACTGATGTGGATTTGTGGGGTTGCAGAGATATACTCATCTTGCAGCTGCCCAAGATACGCTTTTGTCCATAGTCCCCTTAATAAACCATTTCTTTGTCAAGGGGGACTTGTCAGCATTTTTTTTTTTTTTTTTTTTAGTCTTAAGGCTTATTGTAAGTGGAGCGTTGAAGTCCTCAACTCTTATTGTAGGACTGTGTTTCTCCCTTCAATTCTGCCACCATTTGCTTCATAGTTAGGCTTCAATGTTATTACAAATTGGTCTGACACTCACAGCCAGGCCATTTTTTCTTCTATAAGACATAACAATCTCACAAAATACTAACCTCAGGCAAGATTATTCTGAGACCTAATCTTAAAAAAAAAAAAAAAAATAGGGGTGCCTGGGTGGCTTAGTCAGTTAAAGTATCTGCCTTCAGCTCAGGTCATGATCCCCAGGTCCTGGGATTGAGCCCTGCATCGGGCTCTCTGCTCAGCGGGGAGCCTGCTTCTCCCTCTCCTCCCCACTCCTGCTCTCTCTTGCTCTCTCTGTCCTATTTCTGTCTCTTTCTCTCTCTAATAGGTAAATAATCTTTTAAAAAAATTTTAAAAATGGGGTGCCTGGGTGGCTCAGTCCGTTGAGCATCAGACTCATGGCTCAGGTCATGATCTCAGGGTTGTGAGACTGAGACACATGTTGGGCTCAGTGCTCACTGGGGAGTCTGCTTGAGATTCTCTCTCTCCCTCTCCCCCCGCCCCTCCCTCCACTTGCACTCTCTAGTAAGTAAATCTTTAAAAAAGAGAGATTACTCTGAGACCATGACCGTTCCAACAAAAACAAGGACACTTCATAATGCTAAGCACAGACAAAACCAGAAGGCAGTGCCATCCACAAAATAACCCTCACAGTGCCTTACTTTCTGACAGCATCTAACCTAGAGCAAACTGTCCATAACTTGAGATTTTACCCCAAATCATTCAATGCTCAAATCCTATAATAGCTTCTTTCTAACCCCTCTTTAGACATCTCATGGTTTCCCATGATGTTGTTCTTCCTCACTGCGACATAATTGTCTAACCACAGGTGTGCTCCTGGTGGTCTTTAACTGAAGTTTTGAAAGAGACCCTGGTGAGGAGGTCCCTGGGCACTGGATCAAGCCCCACCTCAGGGTCTTGTATATGATAGGGAAGTCATACCATTGTATGCATGAACCTGAGAGGAAATACAGATCAAATATAATATGATCAAGAGAACAAAGCCTATGGATTTTATACTTAGTGACCTCAGACTGAATATACACCTGCCATTTGCAAAGGCTCAGTGTCCATCAAAAGAGCGGCTGACCTAAGATTTGGGGGCGTTAAGGAGAGGGACTTGGGACAAAAGGGGCCACACAGTGGAGCTCCTAGGAAGTCAGAAGCCATCACCTGCCTCTTGGAAGTTCAGAGGTCAGACAAAGCCTGACTTCTCACCAGTGGCCAAGCTCTTTCTTTGCCTTTACACCCTACTTATCCAGTTTTCCTTTTTGCCTCAATTTCCTGGAAGCTGTATTTTCCATATAAAGCTATATTCTTGGTATACACATCTCAGCTATTGTTTTTATTTCCTTGTTAAAGAAAGAAATTAAAAAAAATCATTTTGACACTAGTTAAAACAGTAAGGCATACTTTATTCAGGACTAGTGCAAGGAGGTTCTGCAGGAGGGGAGAGATACTGGGGTCAACTCTGAATACGAGGGTAAGGGGGGTGGCTGATTGACAAGGAGCAGAGTGAGGGCCAGTGGATGAAAAATTCCTGAGTCGTCAAGGCGAGGGGCAATTCTCCCTAGAGGCTCACCAGGACTCTTGCTGAAAGCAGAGAGACGGAGGGTGAGATGAGTGACCTGATCGGACAGTAAAGGTGATCAGATAGCAAAGCTAGTTCCTAAACGGACTCGGCAGGATTCTCGCTAACACTGGACGGAGCAGCCCGAGACGGAGCCCAACGTCGGGGCCTGCTGGAGACGAAGGCTCAGAGGAGCCTGACTCCGGTTCGGGCGGGGAGCCCTTGGGACCATCCTGACGGCCCCGGAAATCCACGGAGATAAACGCAGCACAGGGGACCTTACCAGGCGCGGTAAACGCGGGACTTGCGAGCCGCTCTCAGGACCTGCTGACCTCACGTGGGAAAGACTCACGCGCAGAAGGCGCTGAACTCGAGCCCTGTGACCGGGGCTTCCACTGGACTGGCCACGAGCCCCTGCCCCGCAGCGCCCCGACCCTTCCAGGCCAGGGTTTCCCCCTCTCTCCACAATCTCCACACCGAACTCCCACCTGCCCACCTGCGGACCGAATCTGCCCGCGAGCATCCCGGGTCCCCGCGAAGCGCGCGGCAGCCGGCGACAGTGGGCCCAGGTTCGCGGATGGCGGGCGCCGGTCGCGGTCCAGCCAGGAGTGCGCAGCCCCCCCCCCCCCTCGCGGCCACCGTAGTTCCGGGGTCGGAGCCGGTTCCACGGGCGGAAGTTGCTCTAGACCGGCGTGTGTGCGGTCGCCGGTGTCTCCGCGAGCCCAGAAACCTGCAGCCGGAGCGTTTGACTGGTCTGTCAGTGATGGCTGGGTTCGTGGCGCGGTGCCCCGGCTCGTGATGCGACACCTGCGAGGTCAGCGTTCGCGCGCGTGGGCTCAGTGAGGATGGTTGTGACCCTGAGGTTCAGGGGTCCGGCGTGGGACCGGCACGCGGGGCTGTGTGCTCGCTGGCGGCGTGACCGTCGGGCCAGGGACGCGGACTCTGTGGGCTAGTAACGTTGGTCCGTGGCTGCGCATTTGGGTCCTGAAGTTTAGAGATGAGGATCTGGTGAGGTCAGTGGCGAACTGATGGGGGGTGGTCACTCTCGGGGCTCAGGTGGTAGAGACCTCGTGGTACCCTGATCACAGGTGGAAATTTTAATAGTTGATAGTATAGTACATTCATGTGCTTGGTGCTAAGTCATGTCTCCCTTTAAATAGTCTGCAGTCTCATAATCATTGCCCTGTGAATTTTTAGAAAGTTACTTTTAATTGACACTCAATAAAATAATCTCTTTTTGGTGTAGAATTTAAGCATTTTGTGTAACCATCACCACATTCAAGATGCCTCCTGAATTTTTAGCTCTTGCGCCACCATTTAGTACCCTGGTGACCCTGCGCAACTTTCTTCAGAGCACTGTGTGTCTCCACTGGGAGAATTAAGTGAGTTAATACACGACTGTGGCACAGATTGATTGCTCAACAGATGTTAGCTATTAAGTTATATTTTCTCCATGTAATTTTATTTTCTTCTTCACACGGGATGATTGTAATGTCATCCACTTTTTACTGAATTGAGGTGTCAACTTTTATATTAATTAATTTCTGATAATTTGATCACAGTCATTCTCTTGTGGATAGCTGAGTGAACTAGGAGCTGTGTCTGAGTCGGAGGCTATATGGCATCTTCGCTTAGGCCACTGAACAGAAACATGTCTTCCTTGCATTCCTTTACTCAGACTCTTTTATTCAGGAATTATTGTGCACCTGTGTGTAATAATATCCAGTGATCCAGGTAAAGATACCATGTTATGGAGTCGGTGACAGGCAGTATGTATAAATACAGACAGGTGAGGAAGGTGGTTTTCTGTAGTAAGTGCAGTGAGGAAGATGGCGGCAGGGTTGAGTGTGACTGTGGGAAGCCACTGGAGAGTTTTAAAGCAGGGGAGTAAACAGATCTGTTTCTCTTTTAAAAACCACTCTGGATGCCAGAGGTGGGGTTGGGGAGAGTGTCCTGGGGATTTTATTATGGCTTATGTGTAAAATAATCAGTGTTAAAGAATAATAGGATATTGTTGGGAAAAAATGCAGTTAGAGCTACCATTAGAGCAACCCATTAGATTGGCCAAATATTTTAAATTAATTTACCCTTTCGAATGATATATGCATGGTAAAACACACAAATACACAGGCATACCGATAAATTTACAAAGTAGAAAAGGTTACAGAAAAAAGATGTTTTGTGGCGCCTGGGTGGCTCAGTCAATTAAGCATCTGACTTGGGCTCAGGTCATGATCCCAGGGTCCTGGAATCAAGTCCTGTGTTGGGCTCCCTGCTCAGTGGGCAGTCTGCTTCTCCCTCTCCCTCTGCCCCTCCCCCTCCCCCTGCTCATGTGCATGTGCGCGCAATCTCCCTCCCTCCCTCCCTCTCTCCAATAAATAAAATCTTTAAAAAAATTTAAAAATTAAAAAAAAAAAGAAAAATTACTAGAATAATGGGTAGAGTCATATAGATATTCCTAGTTGTATTAGGTCAAAAGAAAGGAAGGAGAACAAGAACAGAAAGGAGACAAGCCTTCAAAGAAACTTGCTGTTTGGTCTACAGTCAATATGAAGAGGTGACCTTTGGAGCCACAAAGAAAGATTAAATCATTGTTGATTATGCTTGTTCCTCAAGGAGTCAGTCTCACTGAACAGTAGGAAACAACAACTCAAATGTCCAAATAGAGCATCATGTCTCTGAACAAAGCCTTCCAGTTCCTCTGGTTCTCCCACCAAAGACACAGACATGTCCAGCAGCAAAATCCTAGCAAATGTCCCCACTGTTTCGGGAGAACATCCACCCACTATAGGAGCAGAGAAGGACTCCTGGAGAGAAATGGGGAGTATTCCTTGCTAAAGGAGCTGAGACTGCAGAAAGATGGTTTTCTTGGGTTTCTACCTTGGAGGTGGACTGATGCTGAAGTAAACTGGGATATAGTAATTCTAGTTTGAACATGGAGCCCTTGTGAGGTGTAACAAGGTGCCCAGCTTTGCGTGGGTTGGTGGGGCAGCAAAGCCCAAGCTGACGAAGCCTGGCTGGGTCCAAGGACCTGCCAAGAGGGCGCTTGGCTTTGGGCAGGGTAGAAATAAAATGTGAGTTGAGGAGGTGAGAGCAGAGTTTGTGGAAGACCTAGAAAGAGAACAGGTACAGACAGAGGGTCCGGGAGGCTTGAGAGGAAGAGTGAGTCTCATCTTTGCTTGGTGTCTGGGGTTTTTATTGAGGGTTGTGGTCTGATGCACGTGTCCTCTCGCATCCAGCAACGAAAACGAGTGTTTAGGTGTTCTCTGTAAGTCACCTATGCCCTGGAGCCAGGGGTCTTGGCATGATGACCCCGCCTGGTCACTCCTCAGGTGTTCTCTGTTGTGCTGGGAGTTAAAGAAATCATTAACTCTTTGACCTTTACAAGGACGACACACATTATCTGTACTATAAGGCGTGTGTAAGGGGGGGTGCAGGTCCTAGCAAGAAAAGAAGCAGGAAAGGGAGCAAAAAAGCAGCTCTTCATGGGGTCCCTTTAGTTTCCCTGTCTCAAGGCCAGCACAAAGTCAGAGGTCCACACTTCTAGTGTGGGGCCCACTTGATGGTCTTGAGCTTAATGCCATCCTGCACCATCTCTGGGAGAGAGTTTGTTTCTCAGAGAGGCTTAGCTGAAGGTACTCTCCACTGTGTAGTCAGTCCATCATTACCTAGCAACCTTGCTAAACTCTTGTTCAGCCTAATTGTCTGTATACTCTGTGGACCTTTATTTCTGTGAACCTTGAGTGTTTTATTTCCTTATTTTCAATCCTTTGTTTCTGGTTTGGTTTTGTTTTGTTGGTTGGTCTCACAATGACGTCTGGAACCTCCAGGACGATCCTCAGTAGTCATGGTGATTGTGGCTATCCTCCTCTAGTGTCTGGTGTTATGGGGAATGCTTCTTCTTCTTTTTTTTTTTTTTAAGATTTTATTTATTTATTTGACAGAGAGAGACAGCCAGCGAGAGAGGGAACACAAGCAGGGGGAGTGGGAGAGGAAGAAGCAGGCTCCCAGTGGAACAGGGAGCCCGACATGGGGCTCGATCCCAGGACCCTGGGATCACGCCCTGAGCTGAAGGCAGATGCTTAACGACTGAGCCACCCAGGCGCCCCAAGACTTTTACTTTCAAACACATTAGTTTACATCTTAAATTAATTTTTGTATTGTTATTGTTGAGAATTTGACTAAACTGCTCTGTAATATGTCTGTGTCAGCAACCCATTTCCAGCCAAATGGCCTGCAGAAGCCTTGAAGTGATGCTTGCACCTCCTTCTAGTGTGTGCCCTAAATAACAGCCGGCTGTGTCACAAATAATTGTAAGTTTCCGATACGATTTCCTCATCAGTCCTGTGATAAGCAGTCTCCCCTGCCTCACGGAGCCTTCCCCTTACATACCGCTTACATCAGAACTCCCTTCCTCCCCAAAACTTACCAAAGCCAGCCCTAACCCAGAAACCCCACAGCACTCACAGACCCTAAAAAGGCATGAACCCCAGGTTCTGTTGTGCTGGCTCTGCCTGCATCCTGCCTTGTCCACACAGCAAGGCCCCTCAGGGTCTGTGTGTGTCTCCTCCAAGGCTTGTGAGTAGTAAATGTCTCCATTTAGATTCCTTTGTGGCCTTGGTTGAATGCAGCTCACCACTGTACAGTCTGGGGTTCTACTTTACAGATGTTATTTTAACAAAGTCACAACAGTTGTAAGAGTTGAGGATGGCAAGTGGTAAGAGGGTCACTTTGACAGAGATGAAAAGGGACTGAGGACGAGGAGTATCACACAGTAATCTGGAAAGAAGGTAGATCCCTTGGGGCCTCGGTGCACAAAGGGATGAATCTAAACTCACAGCATGAATGAGGGAAAATAGGGGTGCTGGGGGGACAGCGACAGACCACAAAGGCACAGCCTGGTGAGAAGACCCAAAGTGAGCTCTGGCGGCAGTGAGAGCGTCACCTGCTGCTCAAGCCGGGAGGCAGCTGCTGGGAGAGGTACGCACCTGAGGGTCACGGGATTTCTGTGATACTCTTGCTTGGAGTCTCAAAAAGCCGAGGACACACTCAGAAAGGCCAGCCTCTTCCTCGCTCACCGGAGTTTTAGTTCCCTCTCTCCCCACCTACGCAGGGATCACCTGCAGTTCTCTCCTCATCCATCCCTGGCTCTTCTCACTCCAACTTGAAGATCACATCTGCTGGAGGAACTGGACACCCTGTCAGTGGAAAACCACAAAAAACTGGGGATTCAGGGGCCACATAAGTAAGCTTCCCTTTTACATTTCAGTAATGTAAACATGTTTTACTGGTAAGAGAGCTACACCTTCAGTCTCCAAAGGGAGTCTGAAATTTTGAGAACTTAGGGACAAACTCAGCACGGCCTTCCTAAGTTCCAGACCCCACTTCTGCCCCACAGTGTCTGCAGGGCCAAGCCTGCACGGAACAGTGGCACTCACCCACAGAAGCCAGGTGGTGGCAGTTCTCAAGCATCCCGTCTGTGTACAGGGTCCTCTGCGTGGGGTCAGGTGCTGCCACTCCTCCTGGCTGAAGCCCACAGTCACATCCTTCAGAGACACCGATCCCTGTAAGAGAAAACCCAAGGCAGTCTGCATTGGGTGATGAGTTTTTAGAAATGGATTGTATCCATTCATTAAGTGGACTTAGTCATAGTCCCACATTCATGACGTAGGAGCCAAGAGGATGAGATTATGAATGTGTGGGGCTTGTGGTGAGCTTTCCAGCTGTGCCGTCCTGCCCGAAATCTGACCCCAGTCTTTCCTTTGAGCTTTCATATTGTGCTGCGGGACTGAGTCTACGACACATACACGTATGCTTGTTTTTTAACTAAAATTCACACACATTTAAATAATTCCTTAAGCAGATTATTTTTTAAAAAAGTAATGTCATTTTTTGGTATCTCATTTAAAATCTTACTAAAGGATACTTAATGAAGCTCAAGTAACATTCAGAGTTTTTGAACTTTGGGCAAAAATATATAGCAAACATTTTACATTGTGATTCTGGTATGCCTATAAATTAATACGTACATTAAGTAAAATGGAAGTTTCACAAAATACTCTAACTGCATGTGAAGTAATTGGAGACTTAACCCTTTTCCATTACATTTTATTTATCTGTCTTCTCTGTTATTTATTTTATTTATATCCAATTCGAACTGCAGTTTGAAAGCACTATTCCAGAGAGTATAAAGGGGATGGAGGTTTTCGGTTGTTTGTGGTTTCTTTTCCACCGCGAATATGTGACACACCACGTCATCCTGGTCAGGTGCACCTTCTGTGTGGGAATTTAGCCTCCCCTCCCCCCATATGTAGGTACATGGCTTTTTGCTTCTTTTAACTACGTTACCACTAGATCATTTTCTATTTAACTCAATTAATTCTTTCTAAATGAGGAGCCTGAAATAGAAGTTGTCCTGGCCTTTCTCATAATTTGCCACCCCTGCTCCATTAGAAACCACAAGCCCTCAGGCAGCGAAGGCTGAAGGCCAGGTAGGATGCTGCCCAGCGGGGTCTCATTGTTTTCCGATGACTCTACCACGAGTTCCCCTCCACAACCACAGATGTGTTCAAGAGAAAATGGCACTTCCACTTTTAGGGAAGGCAGAGTAGACATATATTTCCTATTTTTCCCAGAAAGTGCTGGACGTTTTATATATAAGAAGACTGAAAGGCACAAAGAAGAAGGCAGACTAGTTAATGACTTTGGGAGCCAAGGACCGACACAGCAGTGCATTCCCTGGTTTTTCTTTCTACTTGGAGCCAAAGAAGCCAGAAACCTGGAAATGCCAGTGGTTGCAGACAGAAAAATCTTCAAAAAGAGGCGCTCTCTCTAGCTACACACCTGGAAAGGGATGGCCAGCAAGACAGAAGACTTTGAGACCATAACTGCTCTACTCCAGCCAAACATGACAGAAGAAAAGACCCAGCACAGGCCAGCGGGGACCCAAACCATCTAACCTGCAGAGGCTGAAATGAGGTATCAGGATCACCACTCCCACCACCCCCAGGGGAGTGCTGAGAAAGCCAAGTAGGAAGCTAGGACTTCA
The DNA here is from genome assembly GCF_023065955.2 of Ursus arctos. NCBI lineage: Eukaryota > Metazoa > Chordata > Mammalia > Carnivora > Ursidae > Ursus > Ursus arctos. The sequence goes on from NW_026623019.1 coordinate 246,616, forward strand.
GCCCCACTACCCTCTTGCTTTGGTGCCGGGACAGATATGTGGGGACCCGGCAGTATGATGTGGCCTGACATCATGGAGCAGTGTCAGATAAAGCCAGCTGAAACAGAAGTTTTAGATGAGATCCAGAGTCTCATAACAATATAAAATACGTTTCAATAAAAAAATCACTCATACCAAGAAGCAGGAATATAGCACACTGAATGAAAAAGACCACAAATAAATGCCGACGAATGTGACACAGAGATGTTGACATTACCTAACAAGAAATTAAAAGCAGCCTTGATTAAAGTGTTTCAATTAATAATTATGAACACAACTGAAACAAATGAAAAATAGCCTCAGCAAAGAAACAGAAGAAATAAGGACGAAACAAATGGAACTTTCAGAAATTAAAAATACAATAACTGAAACAAAAAGTCCATTGGCTGGGATCATGAGTAGAAAGGACACAAAAGAAAGAATCAATAAACTGAAAGATAAAACAATAGAAATTATATAATCTGAACCACAGAGAGAAACTGGGAGAAAAAAAAGAAAGAACCTCAGGAACTTACAGGACCAATAACTAAGGTTCTAAGAATAACATGACCAGAGTCCTAGAAGGAGAGGAAAGAGGCTAAGGAAGAAAAATCACATAATCATATCAAGTGATGCAGACAAAGCATCAATATCAACACCCATTTATGAGTAAAAAAAATCAGGAAAATAGGAATAGAGGGGAACTCCCTCAACTTGATAGAGTAGCTACCGAAGCCTACAGCTGACTCTGTAGTCAGTGATGAAGGACTGAACACTCTGCCCGAGACTGGGAACAAGACAGGGGTGTCTACCCTCAGCATCATTTTTCAGCACAGTACTGAAGTCCTGACCAATGCAGCAGAGCAAGAGATGGAAACAAAAGGCATAGTTATTAGAATAGAAGCGGTAAAGCTGCTCCTATTTACAGATGAAAAAATGGTTTGTATAGAAAATTCTAAGGAACCTATATGGTAGTAGGATACATAAGATCGACATAAAGATTAATTGTATTTCTATATACTAGCAAAGGACACTGAAATTAAGTACAGTTCCCTTTACAATTACTCAAAATGAGATATTTAGGTGTAAATGTAATAAACATGTACTGGACTTTATGCTGAAAACAATGCTGATTTTAAAAAAATCAAATAAATGGAGGAAGATCCTGTGTTCCTGAATTGGAAGAGTCAATAAAGATGTTAATTCTCCACAAAATGATACACACGTTTTTTTTTTTAAACATTTATTTATGTATTTATTTGCGAGAGTGGGTGGGGGAGGGGCAGAGGGAGAGAATCCCCAAGCAGACTCCCTGCTGAGCACGGAGCCCAATGGAGGGCTCGATTCTACAGCCTCAAGAGCATGACCTGAGCCGAAACCAAGAACCAACACTTAACCAACTGAGCCACCCAGATGCCCCCATACATAGGCTTAATGCAGTTTCTATCACAACTCCAAGAATTTTGGAAGATATAGACAAGATTTTTTCTAAAATTTATATGGAAAGGTCAAGGGATAACAATTAGGAGAAGAATAAAGTGGGAAGAATCTGCCTGGCACTATGTATGGGTTCCTGGACAGCCACAGTAACCCTGATTTCGAGGTACCGGCAGAGGAACAGACACACAGACCGGGAGCCTCTTCACCGAATGGTGCTGGGCGACTGGATACTATGGGTAAGAGACAGACTTCGCAAGCTGAGGGGTTGACTCTGCTTATCCTAAAGAAACAGTGGGGCTTCGACTGGCTCCTGATGGATGACCTCGGGACCTTGGGGTTACCCTGCCTGATGAGAGAGGCTTTGGGTACCTTTGGCCTTAGGCCAGGCCAGATAGTTTATGCTAATGTGATTTACTGTGGGGCCTGGGATGCACTTGGTCAGCATGACCTCTGGAGGAGTTGCGGGCAGAGTAACTAAGGGAAGACACGTGGTGCCAGACCCGCAGTAAAAACCCCAGACACAAGCCTTGGGGCACGCCTCTGTCAGCAGTAATCTGCACAAGTTATCAGACACTGGTGTGGGAACTTAGGTGCGTCTCCACTGCTCCACTGGGAGTTGGCAACTGGACTCGACCTTTTGCGACTTTTACCTTCGCTGATTTTAAACTGTGTACTTTTTCTGTAATAGTTACTGTGAGTCCTCATGAATTACCAAATCTGAAATAAAGAAGGATGAGAAGGTAGGGGGTTGATAAATCTTTGACTCTTGGGTGGCTACTGGGTCATCCATGGTATGAGATGGTGGCCACGTTGCAATCAGCTCATAGAGGTAAAAGTTCTCAGTGGAATTTAGTAATAACAGCTCCAACTCCCAAAGAGTTGCCTCCGAAGATAATGATGAAATGTAAGATAACATTAAACAAGGAGACATCCAACCTCATGGTCACTGTTTTCTGAAATTAAATAAAGGTGAGCACCAGGGAAGATTACCCAGCAGTGCCAGGCTGGGACTCCAGCCAGTCGGGGCTACAGCCACTGGCCTCAGGGCCACTCCCAAAGGGAAGAATGATGGGGAAACAACAGAAAATCAGAGTGATTCACAAGCAAATGGAAAAAACGAGATAGTCAAGGGGTTCATCCACAACAGGTGATATTCTTTAGACAGTTATTGAGAAATGGGATGAACAAAGAATATATTGACAGGGACAACACAGAGGTTTTAATGCAGCACAATCAGGTGGGTGGACCAATGTGGCCCCCAATGGTCCCCCAACACTCAAAGAACCTAAACCACTTGGCTCTGTTTTCTCAAATTTAAGTACAAATTTGGAAAAAACTTTAAAACTGGAAGTTAGAGATGACACTGAGTAAGCTGACAGGCCATCTGGGACAATGGCTCAGCAAACTCATCAGGACAAGTCTGGTGAATGGGCAAGTCCCCTGGCTTAACTGCGGGCTGGAGAGCCAAGATCATAGGCACACATGTGGGTAAGTTGTCCAGGTGGTAAAGAGACTTTTCTAGGACTCTGTGGCATGGGATCCCAATGCACTGGGATTCCCAAACCTGGGGGTGGTAACCTAATGGGGCTACAGTTGATCGGGGGCAGATACAGGAATGCAGTGGTTACTGGTAAGCTGGGATAAGAATTGGAATGTTTGAACAGACTTTATGCAAAGTGGTTGAGTCTCATTTACTTGAATGTATTATTGGGGTGGTTATTATCTCTGGCTAGGAAACACTTCCCCTACCTAGAATTGTAAAACAAGGCATGTGAGTTTACCCTCTGGCCAGTATTAAATGAACATGCAAAATGGGGAACAGCAGAATTGCCTAAACCCACACAGTTTGTTAATTTCAACAGTGTCAAACACCTGGTGGCCAAAAGAGCGTACCACTCTACTTAATGACACATTGGAAGCCTGAGTGCCAGCACCAACAAATTCAAATAGCACTGGGTGGCCCACGGGAAAGGGTGATGATGGCTCAGAGAGCCCGTAGGCAGACCGGGGCTTAAGGCAAAAGCCCATGAGCACCTCCCAGTGGTGATCATTGGGATTTTGGATCAGAAAATCTCCAGAAGCAGTGGTGTCATTTGAAGTACTTAATGGCTTGCTATCAAGCACTAATGGAAACTTCCCCCTGTACTGAATGACATAAAATAATTTTGAAATCTGAAATACCCATAATGGCTCAGGTGATGTCAGAAACACACTACAGGAAGGAAGGCAGTGCCCAGGGAGTTCCATAATAAAGTGGGAACGGTCGACACGGGAGCGTGGTGCTGGGGTGCAAGGAGGTGATCCTTGTGTTCCTGTGCAAGCAGACTCTTCCCCCCAGGGCTAGCTTTGGAACCACCTGCGGAGCTGCCAGATCCCATGGCCACACCGAGGGTGCTCTGTGAACAGCTCTCGATTGGCCAGTAAAGAGCTTCTTGGTTTATAGATGGAAATTCCAAGGTGAACGGACAGCACCCAGTTTCAAAGGCGGTGGCCGACTCATTGAACACCTGACAGGAAAGTAAGAACAAATCCGCTCAGTGTGCTGAACTGCCTGCTGTTTTTCTTGCTGTGACGGAAGAATGGAAAATGAAAAGAGCCCTAATGTTTGGGTTTTTACCACTTTGTGGCGGTGGCCAAAGGCCTGGCCACACAAGCAGGCAGATGGGCACTGGAAAACTGGAATGAATACGTGAAACAGGATTTTTAGGGCAGTGAAAATACCTGCATGGGGCACAGCCTGTGGAATCACTGAGGGAATTTAAGGGGCACATTGAAGCAGGACATGCCAGTGTCCTTCTGAAGATGGACGCCTTCCAGGACAAGTTAGGGATTGGACCCAGGAGGTGATTACCCTGCTGCGCTTCCATGGGGTGGCCAGCTGGGCTCTCTGAATGCGTGGACATGCAGGGGTGGCCGCAGCAGTGCAGGGAAGTGCTGCTCCCCCACACGTCCCTCTTGTGCCCTCTGAGCACCAACTGCCAACGGGAGGGTGACTGCGATGGCTGTCAGGCCTCACTCATGGCTGACAAGCTAACAGACTAGCATCCCTGGGGGCTACAAATGAGTCCTCACAGGGATAGACACTCTGGGCTTTGCATACTTGGTTTTAGATGCAAATACTGCAAATACTAAAAAAATAATAGAAACAAGAAATACTGGGCACCTGGGTGGCTCAGTCGGTCAAGCATCTGCACTTCGGCTCAGTCATGATCTCCAGGTCCTGGGATCAACCCTCAGGTCAGGTGCCCTCTCAGCAGGGAGTCTGCTTCTTGTAGTGTAAGCGCCTGAGTTACTCTTTGATTGCTGGCATATCTGCTTCAGAGATGGCCATCTGAACACCTTGCCAGCCCCATGACTGGAGGAAGACCCAGCCCGACCCCCTTCCCTGCAGGCTTCTCTGTCTAGAGAGATCTCAGTTGACTTTAATCAGTGACCATTTGGCACACTTGTTTTTTCTCTTCCCCAGCTTAAAACTCCAGCTTCTATGTTTTCAGTTCATCAATGAAGAGTGAGCCCTCGAAACTCCAGGCCCCCACCCTCAACCCCAATAAAAGCAGAACCCCAGGCCTGCACTTTCTCTGAGACCCCACTGGGGGGCCCCAGGCATGCCGGGCGCTCACCAGGACTTGTGAGTGATAAACCTTTTCTTCACGGTTCCTGACGGTTAGTGCTGGGTGTCCTGCAGTCACGAGAAGCACAAAGGCTGGTCCAGTCGTGACACTGCTTATGGACAGGCCGGGACCGGCATTTCTAACTTATAGGACAGTTCAGGTCACTGCAGTAATAATCGTCCTGCACTTGGAATGTTCGATACTTCTTGTTTCGGCGGGCTTGAAATGCTCCTTTGAAGGGAAAACATTACTTACCCTGTGTATCCCGAGGTTCACCCACAGGCTGGGATGCGGGGTCTCTGGAAGGGGTTTCCTGGGGGAGAACGAGGCTTCCCGGGGCTTGTGCTGGGTCTCTGCTGCCTGTGGAGACAGAGAGCATGTGCTGGTTATGGCGAGAACCCTCACCCGCACTAGGTACCCTGGCCACCAAGGGCCTCGGGCCATTGAGGACACAGAGGCCACCTTGGCAGGGTGCCAGTTGTGCCCCCACCCTCTGGAACGCTGGGTCTGGGTGGGAGAAGGAGCGTTTCCCCTTGCTGCTTACTGTTAGCAGGGCCTCTTTGTGCTGGGGGAGGCTGTTGCTAGAGGGATTCCTGCTCCAGCCCGGGCCCTCCTTTGTGTTAGGTCAGCCCACCTGCTGTTGGGGGGGAGGTCTAAGACACCCACTACTGTGTTCTTCCAGCCATGGGGCTCCAAACCAGTTCGCCTTCCTCTTACCACTTCCCAGACTTCTCCTTTGGTTGTCTTTAGTTATGCCCATGGTTTATAGTGGTTCTGACCTAGAGGAGCGAGTAGGAACAGGTCTGTGCCGTCTCGTATGGACCCAAGGTCTGTTCAGCCTAAAAAACACCTGCTGGACTGTCTTCCAAATCAACGGTCCTGTTTCATGTGCCCAACAGCAGCACACCCTTACCCACACACCATAGGGTCAGACTTCTAACTTCCAGCCGTTCTAGTGGGTACGTGATGATTCTCACTGTGGCTTTAATTTCCCATTTTCCTGACGACTAGCGATGCCAAGCACCACTCGTGCCTGATGCCACGTGTGCACCTTCTCTGGTGAAACGTCTGTTCAGATCTTCTGCCAAATTTAAAAAACTGGGTTGTCTTATTATTGAGTTCTAAGAGCTCCTTACATATTCGAGAGACAAGTCTAGATGTTCTGCAAATATTTTATCAGTCTCTGAATTGCCTTTCCATATATACACCTTTTGAAGAGCAAGTCTTTAAGTCTTTAATTTTCAAGCCCGACTTATTTATATTTTCTTGTGGTTTGTGCTTTTTTTTTTTCTTAAGATTTTATCTATTTATATGAGAGAGAGAGAGAGAGGGACAGCAAGCAGGGAGGGGAAGAGACAGAGGGAGACAGAGAATCTCAAGCTGACTCCTTGCTGAGCATGGAGCCTGATGCAGGGCTCATTCCCAGGACCCTGAGATCATGAGCCTAAATCAAGAGATGGACGCTTAACCGACTGAGCAGCCCAGGCGCCTGTTTGTGCTTTCTGAGACCTATTTGAGAAATACTTGCCTCGACCACCGCGTATTAGTCTCCTGCTGCTACTTTGATAAATTACCACAAACTAAGCGGCCTAAGATGACACGAGCTTACTGCTTCGCAGCTGGAGTCTGATGTGCCTGGATGGTTCCTTTGCTGAGTCTCACAAGGGCCCCAACTGTGGGGTCCACTAGCTTGGCTCTTAGGAGACAGAGGCCCTGGGAAGAACTGGCCAGTTCCGGCTCCTTCCTGCTGTAGGACTGTGGCCCGTTTCCCTGGGCGCTGCCATCTGGGGCAACTGCAGCCTCTAGAGGCCCCGCCCCATCTCGCACTGGGCCCCCACCTCAGAGAGCTAGCAAAGGCACAGCAAGTCCTTGCTTGGAATCTCTTACCCCTTCTGCCTGTTTCTGGCCCCTAGAGAAATTCTCTGCTTTTAAAGGCTCCTGTGATTAAATTGCCTGCCCCCCCCCCCATAAATCAGGATAATCTCTTTAATCCTAAAGCCGACAACCTTAGTCACATCTGCGGTTTCTTTAGCATCTACTCTGTTTGTCGGTTCCAGGGATTAAGACGTAGGTATCTTGGGGGCTATTCTGCCTATCCTACCAGGCCACCGAGATTCTTCTCCTGTTTCCTTAAAGAAAATGGATCAATTTTAGCTCTTCCATTTAGTTCTCTGTTAAAATATATTTATTGTGGTAAAATACACGTATCTGTTATATTTACATTTTGATACATTTTCAGTTAATTTTTACGTGTGGAGAGGTAGAGGTTGGGGCTCTGTGTGCATGTCGATGACCGTCTGCTTGTTCCAGTACCATTTTGGGGAAAAGATTATCCTTTTCCCATTGATGTCTTTGGCATCGTTTTTAAAAAAAAAGTCAATTGAAAATACATATGTAGGTCTGTTTCTGGATTCTCTACTCTGTTCTAATGATCTACTTATTATCTTTATGCCGATTCCACAGCTTTAATTATTATAGTTTTAGAAGTCTTGTAATCAGATTAAATCCTCCAACTTTTACTTCTCTTTGAAAGTTCATTTGGCTTTTGAATCATTCACGTTTCCATTATCATTTTTAAATTAGCCTGTTAATGTCTATGAAAAAAACCCTGCTGGGATTTTAAAAAACTTTTTATTTAAATCCCAGTAGCTAACATACAGTGTAACACTAGTTTCAGGTGTACAATACAGTGATTCACCACGTCCATCCACCCCCCACGCTCACCACAGCAGGTGCGCTCTGTACTCCGCGTCATCCACTTCCCCATCCCCCACTGCCCTGCCCTCTGGCGAGCGTGTTCTCTGTAGTTAAGTCTGTTTCTTGGTTTGCCTATTGTTGTTTTTCCCATTTGCTTGATTGTTTTGTTTCTTAAATTCCACGTATGAGTGAAATCATATAATTGTCTTAGCATAATATTCTGCTGGGATTTTGATTGAGATTACCTTGAATTGTCAGTATTCAGTCTGTGGATCCATGACCTTGTTATGAACTGAATTGTTCCTTCACACCTCATGTTGCAGCTCTGACCCCGGGTCTGTCATAGTTTCTCAGACATTCCTTGTTTGCGATGACCTTGACAGTCTGCAGTCAAGTACTGTGTGGAATGCCTCTCAATGTGGGCTTGTCTGAGGTTTTCCTCATATTATTATTTTGCTCAAATTGTTCCAGTTTTGGCCAGTGCGAGCTCTTTCAGGCCGGCTTCTGTCCCTGTGACATTAAAAATACTTCGAAAGTGTAACAGATACCTAGAATTTACCAACTTAACCACTTTTACAGGAACCGTTTAGTAGTGTTAACTATATTCACAGGTGTGAAAAGACCTCCAGAACTTCTTCCTCTTGCAAAACGGAAACCTTCCCGTTGAACAAGTTCCCCTTCCCCTCCCTGCTGCAGCCGCAGTGGCTGGATTCCTCTGGGGACCTCACAGAAGCACTTGGCACAATGTCCCCAGGGCACATCCTTCTCTTTAGAGACTGAACGCACTTCACCGAGTATAAATACTAGATAAATAGTAATGCTTCGGTGGAGCTGGGTGTGCTGAAACTCTCCGACGCCCAGGCTTCAGTTCTTTGGGTTTAGATCCAGGCTGCCAGATCATTTTTCGTTTTTCGAGGAACCTCCGTACCGTTTTCCACAGCGACCACATTTTACATTCTCACCGACAGTGCACAGGCGTTCCAACGATCCTGACCAACACTTGCTCTTTTTTTTCCCCTCTGACTTTGTGGAGCTGAAATGCACTAATTGTAGCAGCCAGAGACACACCATTCTGCTCCCCTCCAGGAGACCCCGCCAGAGCAGCTGCTGGACAGCCTCCTGCCGGGGCATCTGTGCTGTAGCTACGCTGCCCCCTGGCGGCTCCCAGCCACGGAGTGACCGAGGCGGGCAGGCGAAGCCAGGTCATGTCTGCCCACCTCTGGACTCTTTTCACGAGGAAGCCCCGCCTGACCAGGCTGTTCCCAGGTTGCCCTGCAGGCTGGGCTTTTTCTGATCAACCCTCCCTCCTTCCCCTTCTCTGTCACAGGGGCCTGCCCCCTCCCTTCACCCCTCATCTGTGTTTCCCCCAATAAACTCCTGCAGCTGATTCTGTCTTGGCATCTGCCTCTTTGACACAGAGGATTTTGGGAAGAAGTGAAATTAGATGTTTACCCACTGTCTTAACAAAGAAGTCACTATGAAGTTTTTGTGTTCTTTAAAGATTACACATTTCGAGTTTCATTCGACTATGAGAAAATAAATTACTTCTAACACATTTATTATCTGAGAGGAAATTTATTTACTCTTCTAATTTACTGAAACTTACAATATTCCAGCAAATTACCCAGGAAAATCCAGGTAGCAGAAATATTTAACACACTCCTTCAAGACATCTCAAACAAGTTTTAAAGGCCACAGAATGATACATAAATGTGTCACTGCAACCACTTCCACGTTGTGCAAGTGCAGAAGCGAGCAGAGGACCAGTTTGCCCTCCACGTGGCTGCACGGGAGTCAGGCTTACGTGTACGTATTACTGTGAGGCGCCAAGTCACCTGAGGAATCACCGCCTTTCAGTCGTGGACCCAAAGCAGCAAACCATACGTGCCCTTGAAGGGAACATCCTCCGTGTGCAGGGACAGGCACGTGCCAGGACAAGGCCACAGAACACCAATGTTAGAAGTCTGCCGTCGTCGGTAATACAGAAACATACACAGTCTTCATGTTCAAAGTCTTCACGGGGATTTCTTCCGTAATTTCTAGAATGTAAAGAAGGTTAAAAAAAATAAATGTAACATATCTGTTCTGTATGAATATTTAAAAACTGCTGACTGCTTGTGTATAGGATTTGGCCTCACCCTAAGGGGTCTGGTCTTTGTCCCAGCTCCTGGGGGACCCTCCAGACCCCTGGGACTTCCTGAGCGATAGGACTGTTTGTTTATGGTGGGCCCTGAACACCCCTCGGAGTTCTGCTAATGAGCTGACTCTGGGCGGAGCCAGCCACACCAGAAAGACCAGCCACGTGTTTCAGGGCGGAAGCTTTCAGTCACGTGGTATTGCCCAACAGTGCAGCGGGGAGGGCAATGCACCAGCTGTGCCCCTGTAATGAAGCCTCACTGCACACTCTGGGCCCCCAGCTCGGGGGAGCTTCCCGAGCTGCACCGTGCGCACCATTGTCACAAGCGGGGGCAGGAGGGAGCACTGCCCGTGACTCCTCGGGAGAAGGCAACTGGAAGCCTTGTGTCTGGGCTCCTCCCAGATTCGGCCCTCTGCACCTCTTCCTGTAACAAACCTAAGTTCAGTAGTTTCCAGTGAGTTCTATAAATCCTGCTAACAAATTATCCAACCCGAGGGTCATTTTGGGAAACCCACTGAACTAACAATTGCCAGAAGTGACAGTGGTCTCGTGTGGCCTCTCCCCTGATTCTGTGGAAGGTGCCTAACTCCCTATAGTCTGGGTCAAGTCTTGAGCAGACCTTCTGGAGGAATGCCCTTCGACCTAACTAGCCCTGTGCACTGGCCCAGACATCTGCATACCCACCCCAACAGGTGTTTCGCTGATAACAACCAATGACAAGAACTCTAAAAGTATAAAACTAACGTACTGATTACAACACACTGAACAGAGGAGCACCTGGGTGGCTCAGTCGGTTAGGCTTCTGCCTTTGGCTCAGGTCATGATCCCAGTGTCCTGGGATGGACCCCGCATCGGGCTCCCTGCTCAACGGGAAGCCTGCTTCTCCCTCTCCCTCCGACCCTCGTGCTCATGCTCTCTCTCTCTCAAAATAAAAAACAAAATCTTTGAAACACACTGAATAGATAATAACCCAAAAAGAGAGAGAGAAAAGAACGCTCTGGAATGCTCTTTGCCCAGTGGGGGGCATTTTGCTTCTAGGAGGTCTGAATTCAAAGGGAAGGACCAGGGCTCATCCCAACATGAGGACTGAGTGTTGTAAGTAACTAATGAATCGTTGTACACTGCAACAAAAACTCAGGATGTACTATATGCTAACTGAATTAAAAAAAAAAAAAAAACCCAAAGGAAAGGACCAACATTCTCTGCAAACGGCTCTCGTGCCAGCAGGAACGCAGGACATCACTCCTGCAGCTGCGCCCGTTGTAGACAACTACAGGGCCTGGAGAAGACACCGAGCATCTCGTGGACCGAGCAGAAAGCCATCATGTGATCCTTTGAATTTACTGAATTAGTACTATTTTACAAAGACAACTTTGAGAGGAAAAACACAATGGAAATGAGGCTGGGCAGAGATATTGGGCCGGAAAGAGCCCCAGGCTTCTCAGGGATCAGACCACAGCCTTCTAGGTCTCAGGGTGTGGAGAGGTATACTGGGAGCACAGGCAAGGCCTGTTCTTGAGTCACGGGCAGACTGTCCCTGGTCAGTGTCGGCCAGGTGCCTGCAGGCGCACAGAACCGGAGACAATGATGCCTCTTCATGTCCACGGCCTGGCGGCCCCAGGGACCAGAGCATGTGGGGGATAAGGAAGAGGACGTAAGAGTCTCGAAGCTTCACCCACGCGGAACAAGATAGGAAGAGCCAAGTGTGTCAGAGGCAAAGTGAAAGGAGCCTGCTGATGGGAGGACAGCCTGCGGACGTCACTGGAGAGGCAGACGGGGCCCGAACAGGCAGAATCTTGTGTGTCAAGTGATGACTCTGAAGCATTAGCTAATGGTGAGCCATGGGGACTCTGAGCGGGGACACCGTCAAGGGAGGACTGCACAGGAGACAACTCTGGGGGAGGCGGACAGGCCACTTCAACAGAGGATGGGGCCCTAAGCCAGAGAGGGCTGTGGACACAGGGAGCCCCTGAGAGCAAAGTGGAGGCAGAGTTGTGTCTGGTTACAGAGAGGAACCTGAGAGCAGTGGAGGCTTGAATCTTTAACAACGGAGCAGAAAATTTTAAAGTGTAACAGAAAACATTAAAAAGAAAAAAAACAGTGGCCACACAAGGAAAGAAAATGAGGAAAGCCTCTAGGCCAAAAATCATGAATCCCAAGAGGTACCTGAACATTTTGGTTTTCTGGAGGTTCTGGTGGCTTAAAGCTTTGGCACTAAAGGTTATCAAAGGGAGAGAAGAAAAAGCCGGGGGTCTACAGACTGGGAAGTCCAGTGAATCATCCCCCCACAAATGCTGGGGCCTCGAATAAGGAACCCACAGCCACAGTGCATTTCAAACAGACCCCTCACCACCGAGGAGACAGTGAAGAGAATGCAGTGGGTTTAAATCATGGCCTTCCAGAAGATATGCCCATGTTCTACTTCCTGGAAATTGTCCCTGACCACAGAGGCTGAGGCTGGGGTGATGGGGTCACAAGTCCAGGACGCCTGGAACCACCATTAGTGGGAAGAGGCAAAGACTAGATTCTGCCCTGGAGCCTCCAAGGAGGATGCGGCCCTGCTCACACCTGGCCTCTGGCCTCGAGAAGACACTTGGTCTCATGGCCCCGGCTTATGGCAATCTGTCGGGCCAGCGTCAGCAAACCGTATGGAGAACCTGCCTCACTCAGCCTTGCTGTGGGGCAGGGACAGACAGGACACAGCCCCATGAGGCTCTGGCCCTCGTGCTGTCCAAACTCTCTCTGTGGCCCCAAGTAACTGAGTTGAAATGGGCCTGGGCTGACAGTCCCCAGACAAGGAGAGCAATGCTCCTTTACACGGGGCTTCAACAGAAAGTCTGTCTGTGGTTGTCCCATTGTGCTTGGCTGCCCGGCCCGCCCAGCCCGAGGACCCCAGGGTCCCAGGAGGAACAGAGCAAAGGCACTGTGTGTGTCCTAACCTGACCTGGGGGGGCTCGCATCTGGTGCTTGTCTCTGTTTTGCCAAACCTGGAACTCTCGCAGGGAGGAAAAGTGCAGGCATCGCGGGGAAATACTGTTAGACAAACAAAAAGCCCACAGCTGCCAGGGGCACAAGCTCACGGATGCAGCACGTGACAGAGGGCCGACAGTCTGTGGGCGAAGTCAAGGACGGCGCGATTCAGAAAGCCACATGTGTGCCCAGAGCAGGACACACACACAGAAAAGTCCTGGGAAGACCCCCAAGCTTCCAATTCTGAAAAAAATAAGAGCTTTTCAGGCCAAATCTGGCTGATGAGGGGGTGAAGGCTGAGCTGAGGGGCAGTGAAGACATCCCAAATAAACAAAAGCACTGCCGGAGAGCCTCAGGCCGGGACGCAAGGACGCTGACGGTAACTGCCGCATGCTGCCCCATGTCTGGTTTATAATTCTACTTTGTTTTCCACGTGATTTAAAAGACGAATACGTAAGACAGAATTAAAAATTTATGTTTTGGGGCACACGACGAGTTTCTGACAAGAATATAAACGGGGACAGAGTTTTTGCAACTGAAGTCAAATTGGTATTGATTCAAACCAGACTGTCGTTAATTTAGGATGTTAACTGTAATCCCCGTGATAAACACTAAGAAAATAGCAAAAAAGAAATACACAAAAGGAAGTGAGAAGGAAATTGAGATAGTGCGCCTACAAAAAAAAATCAACTGGACCCCTAAGGAGGCAATTTTGGAGGACACGAGGGAGAAAACAGGTTAAGACTATCAGAACAAGAACCCCAGCAAAATGGCACAAGTCATTCCTGATTATTAAGTACTTTTTTTTAAACCAGGGCCTCACGAGCCTGGAGGAAGGGACATCCCGGTTCAGCCCTGCCAGGCCCTCTCTCACCGGACGAAGAAACAGAGAAGCTGGGGTCACGGCCCAGGGACACAGGGTCCCTTGAGACTGAGCACTAAGCACAAAGCTACAGAACGAGTCCCATCCCCTGCAGGCTTCTGCAGGACGATGACGGGGTTAGAGCCGGAAGAGGCAGAAGCACGGACACCTGATGCCAGAGAGACATACAGTCTCACCCCAAAGGCCTCTTCACCTCAGGTCATGTGCCCTAATACCTCATGTCGGGGTGTCAACAAAAAGCTACACAGCATTCTGAAAGGCAACAGAGCCACTGTAGGGAGAGACACAGCGATCCTCAGAGCCAGACGCAGACGCCGCGGAGCGGTCGGGACTCATCACCCAGGTTCACACACCAAGGCTCCAGCGGCTGAAGGAGACGCACTTAGGGACAGACGGGCGGCGTGTGCACAGGGGTGGGTGCTCTGAGAAAGAATGAAGCAGCCCATTCAGCAAAACACGTACACCTGGGCATAGCACGTTCAACCTGCGGAGAACCAACGGCAAGATGTAACTCTGGGCACTTTTTCACCAGCACTGAGGTCCAGATCCCGTCACAGCGTCCAGCAGAACCAGGCTGCAAGGCTGAATGAATAAACAGGTTTGAGCTACGGTGACGGGACGGATGGCCACACACAGAGAAGCTGTTTGGGGAAAGGGCTCCAGCAGCAGTCACGCAATGGGGAGCGCCCCGACGTGTGACAGGGATGAAGGAAGAGAATGGGGCTGACGAGAGAGCCGGCAACTCTGACCCAGGCGCTAAGACCAGAGTGGGTTTGGGGCGAGGCACACCAGCCTTGCCGGGGGCCGCCGCCGCCTCCTTCCTCAGTGACAGGGCCGGGCCCTCCGTTGTTAGGCACTGCTGAGAAAGAGCCCGCAAGCGGGCTCCGCACGCGGCGGCAAAACGTCAGCTACAAGCTTCCCGCGACCTGCTGTTTTACAGCACTGTCCCCGTTCCGATCCTCGGGGGAGAGAATGATCCTAGAATCAGCAAAGAATGCTGATTTATCTAGAAGCATGTGTTTTTATTAACTTACCAATATAATTTTGAGGTTATTTTCAAACCAAAAAGCAATCATCCTTTTAATTATTATTTTAATACTCGAATACGGCAAATTTCTGGAGAAAGAGCAAAAAGAGACAACAGAAAACCAGAAACGAAGCAGATGTAGCCCATGCTGTCGTCTCACCATGTGTCTGAGTCTCGTTCAGAAACAGCTTGAGCTTCCTGCTGCGGAGGCCAAACACCTTGGCTGCTTCATATAGAAGGCCCTGGTGGGTGAGTCCGTTCTGCCCGGGGGGGTTTTCCAACAGGAGCGTGCCCACCGTTCCCGTCACACACTCTGTGAAGGAGACCACCGCTGGGTCAGGTCCTGAGACCGCACACCCCTCCCAACCCCACGCTTCCCCTCCCCGCCCCCCAATGGCCCCTGTGCAGAGCTGAGGCTCCTAGAGCCAGCAGGGCTCAGGGGGCCGGGCGTCCAGTCTGCAGAGGGGAAGAGATACTCCGTAAACACATACTGTGCACAGTAAGGGCCCAGATACCAAGGAAATATAAACATCCATCTAAGGCATGGATGTGTACAACAGATTCAGAACACTTCCCAGGAAAAAAGAATAAGGCGAAATTAAACTCAAGTGGCTCGGCACTTAATTCCACTTCATCTAGCAGTAATGTTCATGTGCCAGTTTACCCCATCTCCTGACCCCGCCAGATGGAGGGTGTTTCCACACAAGCACACCAAGGGAAGCAAGCCTGCGTGTGCTCCCCAGGGCAGATGGGAGCGCGCACCTTCCAGCACCACGTAAGAGGTGGACCGTGAAAGGAAACCCTGACGCCAGCCCCCCACGACCGCCGGCCGCCGGAGCAGGTGTTGGCAGCTGGGGGAGGCGCACCTTGCGGGCCTGCGTTCAGGAGCTGCAGGTTGATGTAGCGGCAGAGAGCGGTGCTGGGGCCATCCACCACAGCGGGGGCCGACCCCGCGGCCACGCGAAGTGTTTTTCCACTAAGACTCAGTAAGTCAGTCTGGTTTCGTATTTCTAGAAGTAACAACAAAAACAGCAACAAATCACTCTTTCAGGATATACAGTGCAGAGCTGAAGTCATTTACTTTTTCCTACTTAATTATTAAACTATCCATTATCGTTGCAGTGATGCTTTCCGCTTAATTTCTCTTTATCAAAGGACATCGCCTTCTCTATAAAATGAGGCTTAAATGACACGCAAATAGCAAGAGACGGAAATGTTGCAGAACAAATCATGTACCGGTAGGAACAAAAGTATACAGCAAGTCGTTTTTCTTTTAGTATTTTCCCTGATAGTACAGATCCTCTTAAAATCTCCAATGTCAGAATACTAAGCCTTCTATTAAAACACGGTAATTACAGTCAGAAAAAAACAGACCATCTGACTCACAAACACATGTGAAAACAGCAAGACACAGGGACACATGCAGATCTCATCGATCTAAAACTGAATGCTGCTTAGGGTCACAAACACGGCTGGGGCAGGTCCCTGAGGAACAGGGGCTGTAGGACCTCCGCTCTGGACCCACACCTGTGGCTCCCGGAACTCCTGTGGGCCGGGTCACAGACGGTGACAGCATCTGACACCATGAGCCTGCCCCAGTCTCTCTCTGCCCAGCTGGCGGCTCCTCCTGTCAGGCCCAGCAGCTCCCGTTTGTTGGCCAATTACATCTCCTCTTTTCAGCTACTCAGAACTTCCTGAAGTGAGCATCCGGGTTCTTACTAAAGAGGGCGTACTCCTGTCACGTGGCTGCTGTTAAGACTCACAACTCGGGGCTCGGGTCCTGGAGGTGAGACATCAGAATCACGGTGTCCCACAGGCCCTGCCCCCTTGAAGCCTGCAGGGTGGCCCTCCCTGTCCTCTTCCCAGCTCCTGGAGCCTCCCAGCGGTCGGCCTGCACTTCCCCAACTCCAGCTCTGCCTTTGCCATCACACGGCTGTGTCCCTGTGTGCTTCTGGGAACACCCCCCTTATCTAATCACACCCACGACCACCTTGTCTCCACAGGTCACATCTGGCAGTATGCAGGGGAAGGACTTCAACACGTCTCTCTTACTTTAGGCTCGTCTTACCGAGGATCTGGGTCTACCAAGACACAGGCACCATGCTTACTAAGGTCAAAGTGCAGCAGGGAGTCCCTGAGGCCTGGACCCCGGCCCATGGCCAACAGGGAGTGCACAGGATGGGAGCTCCACCTTCTGGGGGGCACAGAGATGCTGTCCATCCGGGCAGGGGTGAGGGCAGGTTCAGAGTGCCAGATGCTGTCACCATCCCAGCAGGGGCACAGAGACACTGCGGCAGGGCTGCCGAGGGCCGGGCCAACCCAGACTCAGGAGGAAGGCACGGCTGTGGAGCATACCAAACGATCCACCTCGTGTCAGAGGACAGCTGCTGACATTCTACATACCTGTGTCACCATGAAGCACAGCCAGCTCGGTATTTTTCACACCAAAGATACTAGTAATAACATTCTTCAGCTTTAAAAGGTCCAACCTGTTATCTCCTTTTGGATTTTCCAGAAGCAACACTCCACCTAAAGAACCACGAAT
This sequence comes from Ursus arctos, assembly GCF_023065955.2. Taxonomy (NCBI): domain Eukaryota; kingdom Metazoa; phylum Chordata; class Mammalia; order Carnivora; family Ursidae; genus Ursus; species Ursus arctos. The sequence goes on from NW_026623019.1 coordinate 263,944, forward strand.
GTAAGTAAAACTGAAGGAAGAAAAGTTAAATTTGAAAGAAAAATCCAGGAGAACACACCACCTGTATGTTCCCCCTGGTCAATGTCTGCTCATGTCTTTTCCCCACTAACCGGATCTTTTTAAACTGTGAGTGGGGAAGAGTTCTTCGTGCATTCTGGACACACCGGGGCGGGGCGGGGGGATGTCTGCAAGGACCACCTCCTGCCCGGTAGCTCATACTTTCATCCTTTTCCCCGGACCTTTCACAAAGCAGAAATCAGTAACTGGCCAGACACCATACTCTAGATGACTTCAATCCCTAAATGTGCTGATGAGTTTTATGGCCCAGCCTACACTCCAGCTTGGTGAGAGTCCCGTGGGAGCTTGAACAGACGTGCTCTGCTGCTGCTGGGTGAGCTGTTCCATTCATGTCGATTTGATTCTGGTTTTCTGTCTAGCTCTTCTATCAATTGCTGAAAGAGGTATATATTCAATTTTCAAACTGAGACTGAATTTCCTTCCTCCTTTAAGGCTGTCAGCTCTCTCTTTTGTGGTCTGCAGCTCTGTTAGCAGCACCCACATGTGGGACCGTTACGCTCTCCCTGTGGACTGACATTTGTAGCATTATTTACTGTCACTGGTGACTGTCTTCACTACGAAGGCTACTTTACTGAAATGAACATAAACATTCTTGGTTTTTTTAATTTTTTAAAAAGATTTTGTTCATTTATTTGAGAGAAAGCGTGCACACAAGTGGGGAGCAGGGGAAGAGGGAGAAGCAGGATCCCTGCTGAGCAGGGAGCCCGAGGTGGGGCTGCTTCCAGGACCCCGGGATCATGACCTAAGCTGAAGGCAGACGCTTAACCGAATGAGACACCCAGGCGCCCCTATTACTGTTTTTTATGCCCAAGGTGGAACTTGAACTCACGACCCAGAGATCAAGAGTCATGTGCTGCCCCGACTGGGCCAGCCAGACCCCTCCCCCATTTAGTGTAATTACTTATGGTAAGATTAAGCTTTCCGTCATATTTTCTGCTTTCCTCTTGTCTGTTTTCCTTCTCTAGGCTTCCTGTGGGTTATGTGAACATACTTTAGACTCCATTTTTTATTTCTGTACTGTTTTTGTGTGAATCTCCAGGAACAGGCTGTTTTAGTGGCTGCACCAGGTGGGAGCTCACGTGCACGTTAACAACTGGCCTACCGGTATTGGCATTTGCCCAGTTTGAGGGAAGCAGAAACCTGACCTCCCTTCCGTCACTTTGCTCTTTCCTACTATTAATTTTCTTAAATATTTCTTGCATATACACTGAGATGTTATAGTTTTTGTAACAACCATCAAATAATTTAGAAAATTTAAGGAGAAAAGACCATTGAATTTGCCTGTATTTTGACTCTTTCTATTGCTATTTCTTCTGTCCTGATGTCCCTACATTTCTTCTTTTGTCATTTTCTTTCTGTTTTAAGAAATTCCTCTACCTATTTTTTTAGGAGAAGGCACGCTAGCAACGGACTCTTCTAGTCTCCCTTCATCTGGGGATGTCTTGATTTCCCTTCACCATGAAAGAATTTTGCCTGATACAGAATTTTGGGTCGACAATAGCCCTCTTCTAGCAGTCTGCCTTCTGGCCTCCAAGGTTTCTGATGAGAAATCCAATACCGTTCCAATTGTTGTCCCCTGTAAGTTAGGGGAGCATATCTCTCGCTGCTTTCAGGATGTTTTGTCTTCAGCTTTCGGAAGTCTGACTATGCCATGTCTCGATGCGAAATATTTTGGGTTTATTGGGTTCTCTCAGCTTCTTGAATCTGTAGGTGTATGTGTACTGCCAAATTTAGGAAGTTTTCAGCCATTATTTCTCCGAGGACTTTTTCAATCCTGTTGTTCCTTCTCATTTTCCCAGAATTCAGTGACAGAATATTAAATTTCTGTTAATATCCCCATAAATCCTTAAGACTGTTCATTTTTTTCAGATTTTTTAAAAAACTGTCTTTTGTTCAGAATGGGTAATTTCTGTTGTTCTGTCTTCCAGTGCAGACTCTTTCCTGTCCCTTCTATTCTGTCACTGTGCCAATCCACTGGGTTTTGTATTCTACTCTTGTATTTATCAGTTTTAAAATTTTCATTTGATTCTTGATACCCACTTCTTAGCGGAGGCTTCCTATTTTCATTTCTTTCATTTGCTCTGTGGAACATTTTTATTATGGCTGTTTTATGTTCTGTCACGTAATTTTAAAAGTACGCTTCATGCCAGGGAACCAAATGTGGGGCTTGAACTTACAATCCTGAGATCAAGACCTGATCCGTCAAGGTAGGATGAAGTCCCAGCTCACTATGTGGGCTTCTCTGACACCGTGAGGTGGTAGGAGCCCGAAAAAGGTCTAGGCTCTCCACTTGGTCTTTGCTGGTGGGAGTGCCAGTGGGGCCGGTTTCTTCTGTTGTGTTTGTCTGGAGTAGGACAGATACTGTCTACAAGTTTTCTGTCTTGCCAGGCTGCACCCCTCCTGGTTCTGTCTAAAGAGAGCAGGATTTTGTTGGAGTGTTTTTGTCTGCACTAGGCATTTCCAGGTTGCCGGCTTCCAAGTCTGGGATCTATGAGGCAAAAAGAAAAACCAGCCCTCCTCCCTACCCCTTTGTTTTCATGTATCACACCCAGGGTGTTTGGTTGTACTTTGTGGAAAGAATAGGGAAAGTCTGTCTACTCCATCTTCCTGGAAGTGCAAGTCTAATCATTTACTTTTGTGGATTCATTCTGATGGCAATTAGAAAGTAAGTTATATGATTTTACTAATTCTCGTATAATAGCCTTAAAGACATTTGTAAGTTTAACTAAAAAGTCAAGTATGAGCCACGGGATTCATACACCCTTACCTTGCTCACTGCCATTTGTACAAATGTTGAGGTTGACATACGCACAAGCAGGACCAGGCAGGGATGATCCTCTGGTGATGGTAATTTCCAGGTCAGAGCCCTTTAACTAAGCACATGAGAGTGTGTGACTGAGTAACTGCGGCACTGACCACAGTGTCGCCAACCAACACAGCCGCTACTTCCCACACCGAGCGCTCTGAACGGTTCTGAGGGCATGTTCGGTCTCATCACCGAGACAGTCAAAAGCTATGACTTTTCTCTTCACATTTCTCTTTTCACCTTGTTCTTTTAAAAATGTGCAGAACAGAGAATAAAACCGTCTTGTAACTTGCCGCACTGAAAAGACAAACAGTGACATCCAGCCCCAGCCTGTCTGTCCCATCTGTCCCCTTCTACAGAAAGGAGGAATGAGAAGAATACACAGCGGAGTCAGTGACTGATACAGAAAGGAACTCCTTCCCCTATTATAAATGACCTATTTCTGCATTATGACCAATATCTTCCATGTCTTGGTATCAAATTTTCATAGTAGCATCCAGAATGTGCCAACAGGAAATGAAACTGTAATTTCACATAAAACCTACTACCATAAAAGTTAACTGTTCTTCAACTGTTGTTTGCTTTGAACAGTCAGTCCCACAGTCCACAATATTCTCTAGTTTTAGGAAAAGCAGGCCATATAGCCCCAGGACTCCTGGCAACCCTCATCACCTCCTGGCTACTTTCCCCAGGAGAACTGCTGTGAGAACAGCTCCACCTTCCCTCCCTCTCCTCTCCGGACACCCCTCCCCGAACCCAAACAGTACTTCAGGACTGAGGATAACGCCTGTCGCTACTGGGGGCAGAATAACAAGAGGGCACTCCACAAACAACGTAAAATCTAACCTTACATCTCTTCACAGTTCAACAAACCCAGAACTCACCTGTGTTTCTTCTTGAATAAGGACTTTATCTGACACTGGAACCGGATACGGTTTCAAGGGAGCCTTTATGGTGGCAAATATGAACTCCTTGTGGCTTTCGATAACATTATTCAGATACTTCCCTTCAGACGTTGCTTTATAATAAACTGTTATTTCATCAGTTGGAACCAGATTGCACTGAAACACATACAGAAAATTTAAAAGAGAAGCACATTTAAGCCTGTGCTGAATCACTATGGGAGCATTCAGGCTCCTGCCCAATCCTCCTCTTGAAACGAAGGAGTGACTGAGCAAAAACCCACCCACAAAACTCTGAACTGAGGTAGAGCTCACAAGCATCCCATTAACTCACTGTAGTGGACTCCCGAGACCCAGAACTACAGGTCTCAGACACCTGGCCCGAGGAGGACTGGTGGGAACACCCCCCTCCGGTCAGGCTGAGGGAGTCTCTCCTCAGGGCTGAGGGGTGGGAGCTCCTCGCTCCCTCACCTGGTGGGACAGGGAATAAGCTTGTGCCCCTGCCCTGGCTCCCAGCTCCCCAGTGAGGAAGAACCACCCCTCTGTCCAGATCCAACAATGTCTCCCTGAGCTAGGAACCCTTCCTCAGACACCCACTGTCTTCTCTGATGACCTGTGCCAGTAAGGAGGGCTGTCTATCCAGATGATTCTGTGGAAACCCTGGGGAACTGAAAGAGGTGGACAAGGGGCACGGGCTGGCTGAAAGCTCCTGGTCAGAGAAACAAAGAGCCACGTCCAGCTTGGGGTGAATGAGTAGGGAGTGGAAGGGACCTACTTTTCCTGCAGAGCACAATATGAACAGACCATAAATGAGTGACTAATTATCATTACTCAATCACAATGGTTTGTATTACCTGCCTCTCCTGTCCTACCCAACAACCAAAGAACCAAACAAAAGCAAAAAACAAACAAAAGTCCCAGTTTAGCTTGTTCTTAATGTGACAAACTGACCTTTTTGCGAAGTTTCTGGATGCGGTTGATGACCTCCCGAGCCACTCCTTCATCCACCATCGACTGGTCAGGGGTGACATCTAAGAGAACCAAAACCTGTAGGAACGAACAGTGCGGAGCATGACAACCCAGCGAGGAGGAACGGTTCTCTCAAACGCAGCACAATTCTGAGAAGTCTGTCATGTAGCGCTATTCACTCCTCTAACAGAGCAAAGGTGATAAAATTAACTAGTTTTGTTATGGCTCGGGTGCTTCTGTGTAAGGAGCTATTCCTCCCACGGGACAAGTCCAGCACCTTCTCTTCCGCGGGTGCCGCTCACAGGAGGTGCAGGAGCGGTGAGTCTCCCGTGTAACTGCCCTCCATCTGTGTGACAAGCAGTCGCTGCCCTTGCGGGAAGTGGGGTTGGGGCCACATGGCCCTTGACACAGCCAGTGAGCCTGTGAGGGCCCCAGGGCGGCCCCTGTTGTTTTCTTCAGCCAGGAGCCTTTCCGGCCTTTGGTCTGTCACTGTGATTCAAGACACGGTTTCTCAGGGAACCACAGCACGTCTGATATGATTTAACCTGTCATCTTCACGCTGACCTCATCTACTTTCTGTGCCATCTGTCGTGAAGGCTGTCGATGACGATGTAGAAATGCAGTGTCACCGCTGGCACAGACGCAGTGAGGACTGGTGTCACCGCCGACAGAGGCGGATCCACTTGTAAATCAAGCACCAGCTGCATGGATGTTCGTTCGTTCGTTCCTTCCCTCCCTCCCCCCCCTTTTTAATAAAGATTTTATTTCTTTGAGAGAGAGAGGGAGAGCACAAGCAGGGCCAGCAGCAGAGGCAGAGAGAGAAGCAGGCTCCCTGCTCAGCTCGATCCCATGACCCCGGGATCATGACCTGAGCTGAAGGCAGATGCTTCACCGAATGAGCCACCCAGGCGTCCCAGCATGGATGTTTCTGAGGAAACTTATCAGAAGGTCAACGACCTGCTCTACTTCATGACGGCAGAACTGGAGATGGGTGGTGAGGCAGGGCAGGGCCACCCCAGCCCACAGCACACGAACCGTGTCAGCAGTCTCAGAAGACAGGACACACCTCCTTGGCTGACTTCCTCAGGCCGGCCACCGTCACCGTGTTTAGGTACTCTCCCACCCCCCTTTCCTAGTGTCTGCGCTGGTGGCTCCTCTTGCCATCTGCCCACACGGAGCTTGGCCCACATCTAATTCAAGCCACTGTGGAAGGCTTGAGGAGTTTGAGGAGGCTGGCCTTTCTCACGTGTTACTCTCCCCGCCCCGCCCCTGCATGTGGTTACGCACAGAGGGACTCCCACCCTGGAGATCTTTTTTTTTTTTAAAGATTTTATTTATTTATTTGACAGAGATAGAGACAGCCAGCGAGAGGGAACACAAGCAGGGAGAGTAGGAGAGGAAGAAGCAGGCTCATAGCGGAGGAGCCTGACGTGGGGCTCGAACCCAGAACGCCGGGTTCACGCCCTGAGCCGAAGGCAGACGCTTAACGACTGAGCCACCCAGGCGCCCCTACCCTGGAGATCTTATGACCTGTCTGCCCAGAGAAGTCTGGTCAAGAGCAAGGAGAGAAGCTCTGATCCATCAGGACAAAAAGCGCTGAGCCCAGAATCCGAAACTGCTGCACATCGTCCTCCAGGACATCCCTCCCCAGCCAGCCTCCGCGCCAGGCTTCACAGAGGAGCCCCTCTCTGTGCGCATTTCTACCAGATAACTTGTCAGACAGAAGAGTAAGAACTGGCTTACTGTCCTGTCTCTATGACTGGCTCATTCCTTGAAGGACGCAGTTACATCGTGTTCATTTTGTAGGACCCAACACTTAGGAAAACTGCACACACGTCACAAAACATGTACATATATGCTAAAGATATGCACATGTTAAGAGCATACAATGGAGTAATTTAATAAAGCCAATCTAAAATGAATACCTGGTTTATTGTACCCTGAGACCAGCTGTCAACACTCAAGAAAGACGGACGTAGGCAAATACTTTTTCCTCTTACGTTACACCTTTTGGTAAAGACACATTCTAGGGAAGAGAAAAATACCTGGGCATCCGCGTGTGCTTCATACTGCGTCATCCCTCCTGTCGTCTGATCAAAGGTGTACAGGAGGCGGATGTCCTCTGCACGCAGCTCATGGCCTTCTACAGCAATGGTCCCTGTCGGAGAAGCAACTGCCACTGTGAGCCAGCCCCCCTGCAGCCTCCTCCCCACACCGCCCAGCTACCGCACACTATGCCGATTTTTAATAACTTCACAGCATCAAGCTGCAGAGACTTGAGAGGTCATGTCCTCCTGACTCACTCCTTTACACTTCCCCATGCTGCCTTGAGGACAGTTAATCACTGCCAACATCGACCCATGTAGGTAAGTCCCCAGGTCCAAAGGCATGTGCCAGGAGGTGACGCATCCCCACCATAAACACAGAGCTGTGTGACGTACTGAAGAGAGCAGGCTGCAGAGTCCCGGCGGACCCAGGTCCACCACTCACTGGCTGCAGGACCCCAGCTCCACTATCTGCTGAGCAGGGTGGGGTGACGATGAAGTCAACAGGTCAAGTTCTGGGCGCCATCCTCCCACAGCAGGCAGCATGCATGAACGGGGCGGCGGGAGGATGGCAATGCCCATTTTCAGGGAAGCCTGCTGCGGTCACCCACAATGATCTTCTTGGTGTCTGACCAATGGGCTGTCACTTTGACTACGTCACTCTGTTCTGAAAACGGTTTTGCTGGGGCGCCTGGGTGGCTCAGCTGTTAAGCGTCTCAGGTCATGATCCCAGGGTCCTGGGATCCAGCCCCGCATCGGGCTCCCTGCTCAGCAGGAAGCCTGCTTCTCCCTCTCCCACTCCCCCTGCTTGTGTTCCCTCTCTTGCTGTCTCTGTCAAATGAATAAATAAAATCTTAAAAAAAAAAGAAAAGAAAAGAAAACTGTACTGCTTTCTGTTAGTGCAGAAATCCACTCAGAAAGTAGTTTAGAAGCTGTAGGTCTTCAATTTCAAATAAGGATTATTTCAATGATTTTTCAATATTTTGGCCATCTGTTCAAACAGCTTAGATTTGTGAAGCCGGACAAATCACATTAGCAATGACTCAACTTTTAGTTGCTAGGCTTCTTACGTTTTATCTAAAAATGTGAGGACTCTGAGTCCTTCCATCTCTCCTCGTGACACCTCTGTGCTTGTCATTTTCAACGTCAGAGGGAACCCTAACAACCAAACACCTTGTGCCCCAGCGTGGCTGTACAGAATCAAGCAGCCATACTAAGACCCCAGGGGATTCTACTTGTGACAGAGCTGAGAATTCCCGGGCACCTGGAAAGTCCCCCAAAGCGGAGGAGAGAGAGGCTAAGTCCCCCTTCCTAACCTCCTCCTATTGTCCTAGACGTTTCCATCAGAGCACTTATCAAAACTACGATTGTTTCCACAAATCTTCAGTGTCCAACAGCACCATGAGGGTAAGGACAAAGTCTGTCTCACTCGTTTCAGGGTTCACAGGGCCAGCCGAACACAAGGGCTTTAACAAGTATTTGCTCAATTAGTCCAAATCCAGTCTTGCCCAAATAAGACACCAAACTGTGAATTCTTGATGTCTTAGAGAAATCATCGTAAGTTCTGATCCAGTTCTCCCTCAAAGCAGCTCCAAACCTCACTGCTAAGTCCCTTTCTCAAAATCTACTTTGATCCTTTCTGTCGAATGTATTCCAGTCTTCATTCGGACACCTCCAAACACCATCATGATTTTTCTCCATCCAGTAACAACGAACCTGATACCAGGGGCTCTGCATTCTCCCTCACTAGGGTAGTTTCTAGGCTCCTGTTAGCATGTGCAGAGTTCACTGCTAACCACCCATCTGGTTCAGTCACTCTACCTAGAAATCTAGCCCAAAGGAATCGACTGCACAGAACATTTACACGTGAACATGCTCACTGCAATGCTACTGGCAAGATGGAAGAATGGAAACAATCTGAAGAGCCAACAACAGAGGTGGTTAAGAACACCAGGCATCCCCACTAAGGAAAACCGTTACAACGGTCTAGAAACAGCACTTCACAGACTAATGCCACATGTAAAGTAAATATGCAAAATAAAAAAGTAAAATAAACATGAAAAATAAAAATGTAAGTGTGAAAAACATGACATCTGTAACTACGGTGTGACCTCCAGTTGTGAGCGTGTGCCTCTGGGACTGTCTGTACCAGGATTTTCACAGGGCCCGGCCCTGGCATAGAGCAGGCACTTGGTCTGCAGTCAAGGCACAGGTGACGGCTCAGGGATCATTTGTAGTCTCTCCTTCTTCTACATTATCAGAGTTATTTGTTATGCACTTCAGTGACAGTGCTGGTCAGGCAGGAGCCCGGGTGTGAGGCGGTGCGAGGGGCCATGGACCGTGCGGGCCAGGGCAGACACCCACCGCTCTCCTGGAAGCGCTCCAGCTCCTCACTGCTCAGCTGTTTGATGGACGTCATCACCGCCCTGAAGGCTCCCTTCAGACGCTTCCCCAGGACCATGTGATCAGGCTCTGCCCTTAGGCGAATGCCATACTTGTTTTTATCCGTAGACAGCATGACCTTTCGGACGTTTAATTCCTGTAGTTGGTAGCGACGATGAACAGAAAGAGGGAGATAAAACCATGTGACCATAAAAACTTGCACACAAACGTTCAAACAACATTGGTCACAACAGCCAGGAAGTGGAGCCACCCTAATGTCCATCAGCTGTGAAAGGATAAACAAGATGTGATCTATCCACACAACAGACTACTACTTACAAAATAAAGGACTGAGGCGCGGACACAGGCTATACCATGAACCCTTTGCGCCAAGTGAAGGAAGTCCTCCTCAAAAGACCACCTGCTGTTGGGTTCCATTTACAGGAAACGTCCAGAGCAGCCACACCCAGGGACAGAAAGCTTACATGCGTGGTTGCCAGGATGCGGCGCGATCTTGAGGGCAAAAATGACGTGTGAATGCTAATGGATATTGGGTTTCTTTTTGGGGTGATCGAAATGTTATAAATTTTTAATGACTGTACAGTTCTATAAATAACTTAAAAATCCTCTTGTCCAGATCATTCAAGACAGCTGAGCAAAACTCAACTAAAGAAGATTCTAGACTTAAAGAGGAGGCACCTGGGTGGCTCGTTAAGCGTATGACTCCTGGTTTAGGCTCAGGTCATGATCTCGGGGTTGTGGGATCCAGCCCCATGTCAGGCTCCACACTCAGCAGAGAGTCTGCTTGAGAGAATCTCTCTTCTCTTCCCCTCTGCCCCTCCCCCACCCTCTAAATAAATAAAATCTTAAAACACTGTCATGTGAAAAAAACGCAAGTTGAAGACTATGAACATGGTCCTCTCTAGCACAAAGCCAAAGGCGTGCGCACGTGTACGTGCATGTCCACACCCAGCCCCCGATGCTGGAGGCTGAGCTGCTCACGACCAAGGCATGCCCACTTGTCACCTGATTTGAAGGAACCGTTTTTTGGTTAATTATCAAAGAGTATTTGGAGAAGGTAAGTGGATGAAGGTAGTGAGTGATCCAATCAAGGTGAAGAAATCCACCAATCTTGGAATTACTTTTAAAGAATTACAATGACATTGTAAAAAGGCAAAAATGCACACTGACTCTAAGCAAAGTGTTAAGATTCCGTGGACGGCTAAGTATTTGGATGTGCTGACATATGGACAGAGAAGGATTCATGATACGCTCAAAGTGAACCTCATTGAACGGTACTAGTCCTAACCATCTTCTCAAAGTAGTCTACTTGGACCCAAACAGTCAAGCCAGCACTCTTACCTCAATAATATACTTCTCCAAAGACTTGATCTCATGAAGAGCTTCTGGATCCTGATGGATAACCACAATTTCTTTCAAAGGATACTAGGAGGAAAGGGAAGGGGAAGTTTACCAAGCAGCCAGCCCCTGAAACTGCAGGAAAGTAAAATGTTTGTTTTATCCGAATCTCAAGCTCCAGACTGATCAGGCTCAGCCAACATTAAATCTTTCACCCCTTACTTCAGAAAAGAAAAAAATTATGCCATTGCTGGAAGCACTGTCTTTTAAGAAAATGCTCCAAAGGTGTAATTATTTGGGCCTGCACGTGTAAAATACAAACGAAGCATCAAACCTTTATCGGAATGGTTTTGCGGTCTCGAATCACTCGCCCAAGTTCGATCACAGACTGCATCCGAGACACTGCACTCTCCGTGTTCTTGTCAATCAGCTCCTCCCTGACAACAGACATGGGGGTAAGAGGGACTCCATGAAGGGGAGACCATCCCAAATGACAGGTGCATGGAGTGAGGAAGGGGCAGCCCCTCCACGGCCTGAGGAGCAGCTGCCATGTGAGCCTTCCCGGGGCCCAGGCAAGGCTTCCGTGTTACCTGATTCTTACCGAACATGGGGCAGCATGAGGTAGTGGATACTGTGTGTGTCCTTGTCCTGGACAGAAACAGGGTCGATCAGCAGCTTTAGATTCTGGTACATCAATTCGGTGAGAAAAGGTGTATAGGGTGCCTGCATGAGGACAGAGGATATCACTAACTGACCTTGGAGGAAAAGAGCAGCTCCACGTTACTTTCTGAACTCGGCGGGTTGGATACTGCGCGGTGCTGCCACGACACAGCCCGACCCCGAAGCATCCCAGAGGAAGTCTGTAATAAAAACAGGAGCCCCAACCACGCCCGAAAGTCCCCACACCTCAGAAACCACATCGGTGGGCTGAGAGGCACCAGTCACAAGGCCGGTCTCGTTCGTGTGTGTTCAGGACGTGAACAGAGGGCTCACGACCTCAGGCTGGAGTAACAGTGACAGGATACAGACGTTTAGTAGAACACTGTCTGTGACGTGTTTGTATGGTTAGATACCCACTCAAGAACTTCCGTTACGACGACAGAACCCGCACACAGACGAGGTGTGCGCTCACAGGGAGCTGTGGCTCTGCCGTCTTGAGGCCTGCACCCTGACCCAAACTGTGCTGCCAGTGGTGGACAGGAAGAACCAGCTCTGGAAGCCAATGTTTCTTAACCCTTCCTCACACAGATGAGCTAACAAGATTTCTCAAAAGGAACTAGGGAGTTAAGTTGTTTTAAAACTCCTATTTCTATTTCTGGGGGGACAAGTACAGACTAGCTGCGGATGGACGGAGGGCTAGAGTTCTGGCATCTTACCATCAGTCTGCACAGAGACAGCAGGACACTGAACAAGGTCTCCAGGGCCGTAACACAGTCCTCCACCCCGTTTTCACCCTAGTGAGTAAGAAGCTCGCGTTAATTAGACTGTTAGAACCCAGTCAGTTGAATGGAGAGTGCGACCCCCAGAGAGCACACAGTGCGCAGACAGGACAGCAGAGCTGGGACAGGCGGCCACAGCCCAGCGTCTGGGGTTGGGCAGGAGGCTGGTGTGGGCCCTGCTCTCCCCACCTCTGCGCCCACGTGCCTGAGGACCTGGATGCTGTGCCTGCGACTCACGTGTGATACACAGAAATGGTTACAGACAGGAAATTTAAGTTATGTTTAGATAAGATTTCTTATTATGAAAAATATGTATATACTGTATATTTAAGAAATAAGGACACTAATTCACTGTAGGAAAAACACAAAGGTTATAAAAAAGAGAAGTCAACTGTAATGAAGTTATACAGAGACAGGTGCTGTGAACATTGTAGAGTGAGCCCCTCTGCACGTGGGTGTGCTGTGTGGGACCTATTTTAACAAAAATGAAATTACTGTTTTGTGAAGGGCTTTCATCATTCACACATCTGGAAGCGGGCTGGTGGGCGGTGGCACGGACGCCTTCACCGTCTACACGCGGCCCTGTCAGGGCCTGGGACGGGTCTCAGCCCGCGTGCCCAACAGGCTGTCCATAAATAATATCCCTCCAGAGGGAAGAAGTGAGGAGGGGCCTCTCTTGAGATCACGGCCATCCCTGGGACATCTGCACGTATCTGCCTGACTTCCTTTCGTGTTTTAAGAGAATCTGCTCAGCTCAAGTCCTGTACGGCCCTGAGGCTTTCCCTCCCACAGGACATGTCTTTAGCTATCTTGAAAGTATGCAAGCAGACTTCTGGAACCTACAGGTTCCTATCTATCAAATCGGGATAAATATAGTTGACTTACAATGTAAAAAAAGAAAAAAGAGCTTCAGAAACTGAGAGCACTTGAAAACGTTCCTTTCTCTTCTGGCTGCACTCATGTTTCTCCACGGTCGCCCTCCCACACTTGGCCCGTCCCTACAGCAGCCTGCGTGTGTGCACGCACCTTCAGCCTTCTGCGGTTCATCCTGACGTACCAGTTGGTTAGGACATCCACGAACTTGACCAGGCGAGGCACCACCGTATAGAGCCTGTAAGCTGAAAGCAGATGATCAGGCGGCGAGAACAGCTGAGCGTCTAGGGTGCAGCGAGGGCCAGACGCAAGACAGCACAAGCAGCCTTGCCACCCCAGGGCTGCCATGCTTGCTAAGGAGACAGGAAGAACCAAAGTGACACAATCCTGGTGGCATTCCCCAAGGATCAACTATGTGGCTGTCAGGGGGCCTGAAGGGTGCACACGAACCACCCTGTGTGTACAAACTCCCGTGGTCAGTGAGAAAACCAGAAACCCCAGGCTCGTGGTGGACAGGCCACAGCTGCATGCCTGACTTCCTTCCACGGTGCTACCCTGACCCTCCGCTAAGACGCACTAGACACAGAGAGAGCTCTAACCAGGGGCTGAGGCACAGCACAGGCCAGCGCTTTCCAACCAGAGCGCCTCTGCCCTGATGTCTGGAGACACGTTCTGGCCCCCCGAGCTGGACCCTAGGGCAGCTGCTCAGCAGTGCAGAGCCCAGCAGCCCCCTCCAGAGAATGCCTGGCCCAAACCACCAGCAGAATGGGCTCCCCGGGAAAGGACAAAGACATGAGGCCTCCGAGGAACTGCGAGGGCAAGCAGGAGGTGAGGGTGCTCAGCCAGTCTTGTTTAAGGTACGGGCCTATTTTTAGGATTTTCCCGTTCACCTCCCTGTAACTGATACTCTCTGTTGCACAAAAACGAACACCAACACCAAGAATCAGACCAGCAAGTACAAACAAACACCACTTGTATTACTGAATGCGTTCAGTGACTGTTATGAGGCCTCTGGTGCAAACTACACAGTGGGAAGTGCCAAGACCAGAGCTGAGGTGCCGGCGGCCACTCACTCCCCGAGGGGCGACGTGGCGGTAAGAGGCCTAGCCTGAAGGAAAGAGCTCATGTCAGGGCTCACTACACCCCTCACCATCTAGGAGGCCGGAGATCCCAGTGCTCAGGTGTCAACCACTGGAGGCACACAGAACCCTCACAGCGGGCTGTGCCGTACACGGGAGCAACACCGTGGCTGCTGGAGTCCCTGACGGGAACTGCAGACTCTCCAGACCTCAGGACCCTATCCGTGAAAGGCTGAGGGTACAGAGCCAGCAGGCCGTGGACACAACTGCTACCTGACCTCTCGTTTCCAAAGAGACCGACCCCAGCCGGCATGCACGCGCTCAGGCCATGGCTCTCCTGTCCCGACCTGTTTCCTACGATTCACGTCACTCGGGAGGGACAGGGGACAAGGCTGTGAGCAGGTGTCCTGGGGTGTGCGGTGAGCTCTGTCTGCACGCTCATTTCCATCTTCACTTACATCAGTTTGTCCAACAGCCTGTCGAACATCCGTCTGATGCGTGTTTAGCAGTAGGGGGCAGGCGTCAGGATGCCTGACAACCTGGGGGAATTTCCCAGACTCCTCACCCTCTTGTGCCAAGTCCTGAGGCACCAGGGATTCTGGGAATGCCACGTGCCTGCATGACCGCAGCACGCTGGGGCAGGCTGGTTAACCTCATCAGGGGACGCGTAGGGCAGGCGTCTCTCCTCCTCTGCACCAACTTTGGCGGACCCATGTCAGGTATCCTATCCTACTTTCGTAGTTTCTGGAATTTCTCACCATAGCTTGCTCTATCTCCAACCTCAAGGAAACCAACATAACCTACGTTTCCAGCCTGTGTCCAAGACCCAATTCATTGTTGTTAGGTAAGAAATACAGGGGAAACAAACACCCACCTCATTACTATTTTTCTGTATTTCCTAATTTCTCAGGACTGGATAGGGACTACTTATTTAATAATTAAAGTAGACTAAAAAACGCGGGCTAACAAGTGCTCCTTGAGCACCTACTGTCTGCCAGCTACTCTCTGTGCACAATCTGTTTTAGCCTTGTAACAACACCACCAGGCACTTTTCAGAGAAAGAAACTGAGGCCTGAGGACTTTGGGCAGCCCCTGCCAGAGGGAACAGGTGGTGGAGGTGGGCTGGAACCGTGGAAGCCCATGTGGTGTCTGTGGCCAGTGGGGTGAGGCTGAGCCGACCCCCAGGCCTCAGAGCAGCATGTTTCTACAAGTCTTTCTACAACCCCTCATATTTGAGGGGTTAAAACAAACAAGGATTTATCTACTGTTCTGTATCTCTCAAAATGTTTACAGAACTTCCTCTGTGTTTACAAAGCACAGTT
Organism: Ursus arctos; assembly: GCF_023065955.2. Taxonomy (NCBI): domain Eukaryota; kingdom Metazoa; phylum Chordata; class Mammalia; order Carnivora; family Ursidae; genus Ursus; species Ursus arctos. The sequence goes on from NW_026623019.1 coordinate 279,198, forward strand.
AAGTATCGAAAGGGTAATTAGAAAGAGAACAATTCTTATTTCCAGGACGATGGCCCAAGAGAGTCATACCTGCCATTTCGGTCTCAAAGAACCCAACCAGCGACTGTATGCAGGATAGGACCCACCGGTCCGTGATGTTGGCACTTCCTTTAACTGTGTTCTCATTGTAGAGGAATTCCATTCCTTCCTCCTAGAAAGGGACAATCACTAAAACATTCTGCATGCTTAGGGGAAATTACTGTACAGAAATGAACTCTTTAAGCCACTTAAACTGAAAGGAGCCCACAACAGCAATCCACAAAACCCCAGGCTCCACGGGCAATTTAAATTTCTGATTCTCAGCAATATTTCCAAATAAGCTCTAAACCTGGGATTAAGTCCTCAGTTAATCCATTACATTTTTGACCGCTGTAAACAGAATTTAGGAAAAAATTATTCCTTTGTACCAAAAGTGACGATGAGTTGAGAAATATTCCAAAATCTTGTAAGTGTAGGGTTTAGTTACTTTGAACCCACTGAAGGAAAGCTCGTAAAGCCGGCTAGGACTGGACGATTATCTACAGACTGAACACGAGCACTAAGAATGAACGTCTCTGCTTAAATTGTCCATGTTAACCGGAATGCTCTGTCCCACTCCACCTTCCCCCCTCGTGCAGCAGCAACACCAGGTTGGGGGGCGGCGGCCGTGCTGACCCCGGCACTGATCCCAGACCCTGATGGTGGAGCCGGTGTCCGAGTGCTCCAGAGACGCACGCTGGCAGAGGCCTGTGGGGACCGTCTGAGGCCCACTTGCCCTAGAGGTGGTGACAACAAAGGCAGGAGCAACACTAGGAGCTGGGGAGACTGCCTGCCTCCTCAACTCACAGGGAGAAGCCCACACTGGGAGACGAGCCAGAGGCGGCGGCAGGCGAACAGCCAGCCTGCCCAAGTATGGCATTCACAGCTCAGGCCTCCAGCCCATTTCCAGGAAGGATTAACGCTGCACGATTAGTCAACAGTAATGTACACAGCGATTCTACTGTAAGGCATTGGACATAAAAACAAAAGATGAGGCACACAGGTTTTCAGATGGTGCCCCCCCGGCCAGCAGGCACTTCCACATACACCACCCTTGCTTCCCCCCCCAACAACCCAGTGGGACGTCTCTCACTGTCAGAGTCTGGACCTCGATGCCTCACACACTGGCTGCAGCAGCCTCTACCAGGTGCCCCCTCCCTGGGAGTGGTGGGCTCTTCACCCCCACCCCTGTCAGCGTGGTTCCATGAGGGGAGGGCAACCAGGGGAACGAATGAACCTCCCAGGCAGCTCTTCTACAGGAGAGGCCCCAGTGTCCCACCGAGGCCAGCGGAGTCAGCCCAGCACCGTCACCAATGTCCCCTCCCTCCCCCGCAATGGCTCTGAGCACCACCCATGCTCTTGAGCAAACCCAACTCAACCCAGCGAGATGGGACCCCACCCCCTACCTTCTGCAGCCTTAGGACATTCTGGATGAAGAAGCGGTAGGCATTGTACCAAGGGAGCAGCACGTCCTTCAAGACATCACGCACACCCTCCTCCTTAAATCGGAGGTTTTCTGCTCTCACCACAGGGGAGTTGATCAGATATAATCTGGATGAGGAGAAATGTTACATGGAAAAGGAGTACACAGATTAAAACAAGTACCCTTATTGGACACGTTGACACTGCAAACACCAAACTTACCGTTTTTTATTTATTAGCGTTTTTAGAATTACAAATACTCTTCTTATGGTCAATTTAAAACTGACAAAGCTCTAACTTTGTGCAAGAGACCCAGCGAATAATAAAGGGGAGACATAACCCCATATCAAAATATGGCACTCGACCAACCTAGAAGCACGCCCCGTGCCAGTCAGTGTGGGCCTTGGGGCAGCAGGGCCTCCTCCCCAGGCACCACACGCAGGCACAGGGATTCACAAAAGGAACAGCCGAGAGTTCTCTGCCGGCACAGACAGGCTCCCAGAGGGAAGAGGCCAGGACGTCGCTAAACGTCTGAAGGACAGTCCCCACTGCAAAGAATTATCTGGCTCGGTTGTCAGCAGTGCCGAGGGGCAGTCTACAGCTAATGGGGCGGAAGGACAGCCGTTAACTGTTCCTAGGCAGCTGTGCAAGTGCTCGGGCTCAGACCCTGGATGTGGGTCTCCGCATCTGCAGCAGGAGGCTGCAGAGTGAGACCACTGTGGCTCCTTTCCACCCGAACACTCGATGGGCATGACGAGGACTAACATTTCAAGCCGTGGCTCACACTTCTCTAAAAGCATTTCAGTATTCACTTTCATTTGCTCTAGCATCAATAACCCTCAGATGGCTCTTCTGAGGAGCAGGCGTAGAAAGGAAATAAACGGCCACCCAGATGAAGAGCCAGGCAGGGGGGGTGAGGCAGAAACCCCAGGAGCCAGCCTGGGAGCAACACAGGTCCTGGGCCTCACAACACCTCTGGGCTTCCACATGCTGGTCACTGAGAAACCGCCCTGAGGGTCTGGAGCCAACACCACACCAATGTGACTGTCCCCGTTCAGACAGACAGAGTTTGAAAAAGCTAATTATGAACCAAATGTAAGGATCGCGATTAACAGAATAAGTGAAGCTTACATAAAAAGGACATTATACACAGGGCAGAGCACTGGCCTGTACCTGAGGGCGTCGGCACCATATTTATGGATGATTGAAAGTGGATCCGGGTAATTCTTCTTTCGTTTGCTCATTTTTTGACCATCACTTGAAAAACAAAAGGGAGATGCCAATTAAATAAGTCACCACCATGGCCTATCTTTTTTTTTTTTTTTAAAGATTTTATTTATTCGACAGAGACAGAGACAGCCAGCGAGAGAGGGAACACAAGCAGGGGGAGTGGGAGAGGAAGAAGCAGGCTCACAGCGGAGGAGCCTGATGTGGGGCTCGATCCCACAACACCGGGATCACGCCCTGAGCCGAAGGCAGACGCTTAACCGCTGTGCCACCCAGGCGCCCCCACCATGGCCTATCTTTATACATAGTTACAGGTTATCTGCCAATTGGGTACAGAAATGCAAGTGGGGTAAGGGCACAAGAGGTTGTTCTGTTAACACCTGTGAGCTTCCTTCTGAATTCCGCAGTGAGTTAGTGCAGAAGTAAAGAACACAGGCTCAGCATTTATTCCAAAGAAATGGAAAGCTGTACCGATGCAAAAACCTGTAAGGGAAGCTCCTAGCTCTATCCATAGTCAGCAGCCACTGGCAACCCCCTGTTGTCATTCAGCAGGTGAGGGGTCCAGCTGCAGTCGCCCGCACCACGCAGCACTGCTTGGCCACGGGGAGGAAGGGACTGAGGACACACCTGTCCTGAGTGATCTCCAGGATTCCACTAAGTGCAAAAGCGGAAAAGCCAGTCCCTAAGGTCATAAGTGGTGTGATTCCAGTCACATCACGTACTTGCAACGTCAGAGTTACAGCGATGGGGAGCAGATTAGTGGTTGTCAGGGGCTGGGGGCGAGGGTGGAAGGATGGGGGGGTTACAGAAGGACAAAAGAGGGCTGCTGGGATGTTGAAACAGTCCAGTGCCTTGACTGTGCTGGTGGACAGGGACCTGCACATGTGGTAGGTATGTGCAACTGCACACAGCTGTACACAAGTACACGTGAAGTGCAGTCTGAGGAGGACTGGGGCTGTATGAGCAGCTGGGCGTGGTGGCCTACGCCAGTTTTGAAACACCGGACCTTCGGGGGAAACTGGGCAAAGCACACAAGGGCTCTCTATTACTGCTTCACAACTGCATGCAAATCTTCAATTCAGTAAAATTTTCAATTAGAGAAAGCCCCAAAAGCAGACTGCTGAACCAGACTCCCAGGGTATAAAACATGAAGTTACCATCATTTGCTGGGTGACTCTGAGCAAGTTACTTCATTTTTCTATACCTCAAATTCTGCAAATGTCAAACTGAGGTAAGGCAAGGACCCATCTCGGGGCACCTGGGTGGCTCAGTTAAGCGTCTGCCTTCAGCTCAGGTCATGATCTCAGGGTCCTGAGATCAAGCCCTGCGTCTGACTCCCTGCTCAGTAGGGAGTCTGCTTCTCTCTCCCCCCTGCTCGCTCTCTCTCACATAAAATCTTAAAAAAAAAAAAAAAGAAAAAGAAAAAGGAGAGAACCTATCTCAAACAGTTCTGGGGCTTTGATGAGAGATGTGTAATGTTCACAACACGGTGTCAGGGGGCCGTCCTCCCTCGGACAGGACATGAGGCAGGTTAACTGCATACATTTTTTTTCTTATTTTTATTAATTTGTGTTTTTTCTGTTATGACTATAGGCAGTAGAAGGAAAAAAGACGACTTCCCTATGATCCCGGAAACCTCTAGAACCCACAGCATCCTCATGTTAAACAGAGGTTAACAAAAATCTTCCTAAAGGACTGGGCACACATGAAACCAGTGTTACAGGCACATGCACCTGGGCCAGCCCTCCATGACAGGTATTGTCTTACCACCAGCAGCATCACAGGACGCACACTTCCCCTGCCCCCAGCTTCCCAACCTGCCCTTCCCCCTGGGGTATTGGGTGTGCAGAGACCCACACTGGAGACGAGAAGTGAGCAGGGTGGGGTGGGATGGAAAGGAAGAGCTGCGAGAAGTGTTAACAGCAGACAGAAGGGGAAGAACAGGAACAAAGCCGGGGCGATCCTGAGTTCCTGTGTTCAAAACGAACGGCTACATCCACCCAGACCACGGCTGCCAGGGCCAGGGACTAGCCATGACACAAGGGCATGCACCTGCCTTGCCAGGACGAGCCCGTTCACAATCACGTTCCTGAAAGGCGGCTGTCCAAAGAGAGCAGTGGCCAGCACCAGCAGGGTGTAAAACCTGGAAGAAACCCATGGTGAAACAGATCAGCAACAACAGAAAAGGAATCTAAGCACAGGGAAAAAGAAGTCTGTGCTTATTTATTGGACTGAATTTCTATTTTAGACCAGTTACACTTCTTAATAATCACTCACAGCAAAGGTTCTTAATCTGATAACACATTAGAATCATTTGGGGTGGGCTGAAAAATCACACAGGATCTACCGCACACCAATCAGGTGAGAAAAAATAAAATGTGATTTATAGCTAATAAAGGCCTGAAATGAGGTACTGACCCTGGGGGGGACAGTATCATTGCCGTCCTCGGGGGAGACAGCTGGCAGCCAAGAGGCAGGGGAGGGACAGTGCTGGGCGGCCTGTCAGGACCTCCAGATATGCCAGGGTGCAAATCCAGAGACGTGTGTGGCTTAGCACAAGGTCACATGGGACAGTCTGATGACAAAAGATGCAGTTATTCTCACCCAGAAGTCAGGAGGCAGAGACTGTAGGAGCACAGACGATGTCTTTGCTCCACCTGCTATCACGGATGCTGCGGACTTGCGAGCTAGGGTGTTTGCTCAACTCTACCACATCCATGCAGCCACCCGAGTTAAGTGTCCTCTCCAAGCTGGTTTTGCACCCCCAGAACATGATGGGACACGGACTGACATCCCTTCCTCTGAAGGCAGGTCAGGAGGACCTGGCTGCTAGGACAGGCAGCGCAAGGCTGGGGGAAGGATAGGGAGGCGGTGAGCACCTATGGACCCACGTGAGGACTGTTAACGGCCAGCAGACATTACCAGTCCTCAGAAAAACAACTTACTGGCGAGGCATCTGGCCTCCCCTAAGAAGGGTTCTGGACCTGTTCCTAAAGAAACATGGATCTGACGCTGAAAAGAGCACCTTGTGGAACATTAAGGTTGGAATTCATCCATCTGTGGTGCCTACTGCAAGTGTCAAACGGACGACGACACCAGCGTTCCTCACACATCTACATCACCACCGACCACGGTGCAGTTAGAGTCTGACGAGGCACGCTTCTCATCCACAAGGAGAAGGTACCACACCTTCCCTACTTCAGAAGATAACGGCACTGCTTTAACCAGACACCAAACAGAACCAATGCCGAAACCCTCCCCCACCGTGGTTTGTCTTTTTCTACCAGTCTGGATTTTCAGAATGTTAACTTTGTTAAGGCTAGCCTTAGCCTCTGAGCACATTTCCAACCCACCCTTAAATCTGCAGTACCCAAACCATTACCTCGTACGTAAGTACGCAGTGAACATTTGAGTAAATGATTTAAAATAAGCTACAAACATGTATTGTTTTGTATCACTTAATCTTTGAGCATAACAAACCCCTTTATTCTGAAATGTCAAATGAAATAATTCAAACTCTAAAACCACAGTTTTACTGCAGTGAGATATCCCAACTCAAAAGACACTTTGACAGTGCACCTCCTGGTGCGGGGCAGAGCCTGTCTTGTCTGACACAATCTCTCCAGCACCCAGCTGATAAAATGCTAGGTACTCAGTGAAATACCTGCGAAATCAACCGAATCAGGAAAATGAATGAAAGAATAAGAACATACCATCCTCTGGTCTGGTCAATGCCTTCGGCAATGAAGTCTGCAGGAAACGCGTCATCAAACTCCCTCTTGTTTTCAAACGGATAATGAACCTGAGCGTAGGGCATGCTGCCGCTCTCGAACCAACAGTCAAACACTTCAGAGATGCGGTGCAACGCTCCCTTCCCACAGCGGGAAGGGATGGTCAAATGGTCAATGCTAAGAAACGAAGCAAAGCCACTTCTGTTAATTTTAACCACGAAAGAACTTGCAGTTTAATTGCCAAGAGGAAATACAACGGCCTGACGAGATCTCATACGCATCTGCAAATAGAGATACTGGCAGTTATCACAGGCTTTCCGAGGCACCAGGAGGGCTCAGTCTGGGGGGGTTTATACCACAGTCGCCCCACATCCAACTCAAAGACAGAGGCCTCCTTTCCTCAACATGACATGAGTCACTGACACTGTAATTCAGTAAACCAGTACTGATTCCTACACGTAGCTCCGTAACCTGCTCCAGAGACCATGTCGATGCTCTCCGAATGACAGAACGGAAGCGAATCGAACATTCAGAAACTGACCTCTCTCTGTGGAGATCAGAGATCTTTGCCCCCGACAGTTCTTCAAGTTCTGCCATCGATCCAATGCATACTACCTGTCAAAGCAAAGTGAAGAAGCAAGAGAACCTCAGAGCCAAAGCTTTAATTTACGCAGCATTCACACTTAGTTTTAGAAACCTGACCTTCAGGACAGTGTCACTAAGGTGGTTCCTACACTCACGAAAGACTGCAGGTCACTGAAGAGGTGGGCGGGCTCCACTACGTGCACCTGCCGAGGGCTTACTGGGTCCCGTCTCTGCCTGGTATAACCAGTGTACGTGCAAGGCCTAGACTGTGACTCTGCGGCATCTCAGTTTCTCCCTGACACTGGAATTTGGCTCCTGCACCTGGAATCTTCCCAAGTCAAAGCTAGAACTACATGACTGTGCATGGAGCAGATCCAACCAACGTGGTCCTAGGACGTCACTTAGGGTTACGTCCAGGCAAGGAGGCTGCCTGCCCTCAGCTCGGCTGGGGCCCTGACAGGGTCCACACGGTGGGGCAGCCCCAGCAGGAGCTGCTGTGGGTTCTCGCCTGGGGCGTCTGCTATCTAGGGAACACCACGTCCTCCGCCCTTGCAGTTCAGTCCTGGGAGGCCTGACTGTGCTACCTCACTGCCACCTTTCAGGTCCCTGTGCTCTACAGTCTCTGTGTGGACAGAAGCCGCCGGGGGTACATCTATAGACCCGTATACGTATTTACACACACAGTCACTTGATTGTATAAATTCAAGGTTGGCAATGCTTTGGTAATGTTTTTTAAGCCTTCCCTTTTAACTGCCACGTGGGGGGGTGGTGTTTCACATGCTATGACTCGGTGCGGGTCTGGACTCTCAGGCCTGATCACCAGTTACTCACAAGGAGAGAAAAAGGGTGAGCAACAGAAGAAAAACAATTCAACATGTGGATTCCCTGAGAAAAATACAAATTGCATTCTTTACTTTTGCACAGAGGGAGATTTAAAAAATTTTATTTAATAAAAGTAAAGTAAAAATAAATTTAAGAAACCTCCCAAATTCTTATTTATAAAATTCCAGGAAGGAATAAAGAGGAACACAAGAAATAAGAAAGGGGCGAAGAAAAAAGAAACCACATCCAGATGTACAAACGAAGCGCTTCAGCAACAATCACCACGAGAACTCGTGGCCCTGTCTCACCTCCTCGAAGTCATCGCTGACCCACAGGGGGATGGGGGTGCCCCAGTATCTGTTTCTGGAAACTGCCCAGTCACGTGCATCTTTCAGCCAATTTCCAAATCGCTTTTCTCGCACAAACTCTGGGACCCTGCAATAAACAGGTCAGAGAGCCAACGCCTGAGAACGTTAGTATGCAAATCCGTACATCAGAGCTGCATAAACCTTTGCGCATGCTCTGTGGACCTACTGCCCTAGAGATGCTGCACTCACTCCCAGGAGGACGTCTCGTGTGCGCACAGCACAGTAAACGCACAGTGCTGGAACCATCGTGAAATCACCCCAGGAGACGCTCTGTAACAGGAACCCCACAGCGCACACGCTTCCCTGCACTGCGCCCCAGCTAGGGGACAGCTACAGCCCTCGAAAGTCACTGTGATGCCAGCCTGGCCTCGCTCACACCTAGTCTCCACGGCATCCACACGACATGGCTCCTGACACTCATTAGCATGGGCTCCCAGCACCTACAAAACACTCGGGGCTACAGGTGGCTGGTTGGTAGCTGCCTCCTGAGGCTCACGGGCCATCTCCCACCGTTGCACTCTAGGCTCCAGCAGTGAGCTCATTCCTTAGAATGCAGCTTCTCACCTAACTCCTTGGCCCGTGCCATCCCTCCACCATGATAACCTTCACCCTGCAGCCTCCCTCCCCCTCTTCCCCTCCCCCAAAGCTTCAAGTGCCCGGGACTAGTCACATGGCCTCTGAGCTTCAGCTCTGCAGGAAATCTTTCTAAGCAGCAGGCTGAGTTAGGGCACCCCTGGCCCCACCCCTGGCCCCTGTTCTTTCAGGTACCCCCATTGTGCCCTATATAACAAAGGTCTGTTTATAGGTCTGCACCCTCCCAAGGCCACAGCCTAATAGTCCACATCCAGCACGTCACACAGTAGGGCAACTGAAGAGCCTCCTAGGAATAAAAATGAAAAACTGCTTTTTCTTGAGACATGAGGGTCAATTTGCTAGAAAGTACAAAAAGCTTGTTCCTGGGGCGCTCAGGTCATGATCTCAGGGTCATGAGATTGAGCCACCTCAGTGTGGAGTCTGCTTAAGATTCTCTCCCTCCTTTTCCCTCTGCTCCTCCCCACCCCCTGCTCGTGTGTATGTGCTCATTCTCTCTCTCTCTCAAAAACAAAGAAAAAAAAAAGAAAGAAAGAAAAAAGTTATAGTTCATAGTTTATAATCCTTTCCTTTCACTGCCTTAAAACTCTCCCCATTCTTCCAAAATGAGATGCAGTTTTTAAGTCAGGGTGGGTTCTTGCAGAAGAATCACCCTCAGATTCTCGGTGAAAAGCAGTCTCCTGTAACACGCAGATCCAGCCTCACTTCACTCAGCTCCACAGGCTGGGCTAAGACCTCCTTGCGGTCACATGGCAGCTGAGAGCAAGGCTTCTGTCCCAGCAGTGCTCATCGGCACGGTCTAGGACCCAGCACACATCAAAAGCAGGAAGCACAACTGGCTTCCGTAGCTATATTCAAGAACAAACATTTACCCTGAAAATGAGTATTATTTAAGGCTGAGACAAAGGCAAAATGCTCCCTCCACAGGCCTTCTCATCCTGTTATTTAAGTTACTGTGAGCTGGGAGAAGCGTGAGCATGCAACACGGGACGCAGCTCACTGCTCACCAGTAGCACAAGTCGTTGTTCCTCAGGAGCTGCTCCACCATGTGCTCCACCCGCACGAACCAGCTGGGCACCGCTTTGTAGATCAGGGGGGTGTCTGACCTGGGGAAGCACACACGCAGCACGCGGCTGGTCAGACTGACGTACGCAGGCACCCACGTAAGACCGACTTTCCGTTTCTTACTGACATCACCCCCATCTATTTGGCCTTCTGCTAATGACTCCCCCCGCCTTTTTTTTGCAAACACTAATGCCTACGTCCTTGGTACTGGTCATCTCCCTTCACAACACCAAGAAGGCAAAAGCTTGTAAGAACAAAAAAACATGGTTCTGCTGGTGTGTGACAGCCGTCTGAGAAAGGACATCAACTTCCGCAAAGAGGCAATGTGGAACAAACTTGAGGGCTGCAAGCATTCCAATTTCACGCACGTCTTCACAGCACGATCTCGTGTTCTCACTTGGGTCGTGTTCTCTCTCTCGCCAAGTTCCAACAGGAAATTTTAGAGATACATCTCATCCTAACGAAATGTGGCCCCGACATAAAACACCTGTACATGTCGACATTTCCCAGACAACTGCTGAGGAAACCGTTAACAACACACTCATGGAATTCAAGAGGGCAGCTTCTCTACGCTAACCATAAAGCATAAAAATGCTACCGTGTCCCCAAAGGCTAGAAGCTTGAGCTGGACGTCTTCTCTTTTTCTCACCTCCAGCAGAAGGGGTAACTGTGAGTGAAGGTGCTGGAGACAAGAAGTCGGCCTTGTTCCTTCAGGGTCCTGATGATGTTTTTGTCAGCATCCTGTTTAAAAAATAAAAATTTAGCCATTAAAAATCCTGCAATACTTAGTAACACAAGAGAATTACGTATATCACTGCAATCTGATATTCTGATATTGCTACCATGAATAAAAGGCAAAAATAACACATGTATTATAAAAACAATCAGTCCACATCTGAGGCACAGTCTAACTGCAGGTATCTCATTACGTGTTTCCACACCATGTGAGGGAGTGGAGTCTTCCACCAGCAATGACGCCCCCAGCGCCTAGTTTCACTGATTCCCACCTGTGAAACTATAGTGTGCTTCCTCTGAAGATGCCCGACCCTTAGAATGTGGCTGATAATATCTATCTTTTCTGGTTTAATGTGCTGAAACAAAACAAAACAAAACAAAACCGACTTCCTGGAAAAAAAATCCAGATATGGAAGCTATTTAATAAAAAGCTGATTAAAGAAAGAAGTGTGATGAAACTCACACCTTTCCCTGTCACAGAGACACAGACCTTCACATACTGTCCCGTGAAATCTGTCACCTCCGCCGTGAAACAGCCTGAAGCATCCACAGGGCACACAGGAGGAGAGTCTTTCTGAATGATGCTGAAGTCCATACAGACCCGATAGTCGTCCTACAAGAGAAGGCTTCAGTATTCTGACATGTAACTGTAATGGGCTTTAATTATCCTCTCAGCTGAAGTTAATTCAGGACCATTCAGAGAATCCCAGAGCCTTATAATTGGACAGGGATTACATCATCTTCTCCAGCCATTATTTCGCAGACCCCCGTATACAGCAGGGTATCCACTAAGGGAGGAGGAAGATGACACACACGTATCCCTGGTGAACACAGACGCAGAAACACTCAACATGATATTCACAAACTCCACCCAACACTACAGTAAAAGAATCATTCACCACGATCAAGTGGGATTCGCTATGGGGATGCAAGGATGGCTCAGTGTCCACAAACCAATCAACATGATACATCTCATTAACAAAATGAAGGGTAAAAACTCTATGATCCTCAAAAGATGCAGAAAAAGCATTCGACAAAATTCAACACCCACTTGTGAAAAAAACTCTCAACAAAGTGGGTTCAGAGGGAACATAAGAACATAACAGAGGCCATATATGAAAAGCTCACAGCTAAGATCACACTAAATAGTGAAAAACTGACAGCTTTTCCTCTACAGTCAGGAACAAGACAAGGATGTCCACTCTCACCACTGTTAGTCAACACAGTACTAGAAACGCTGGCCAGAGAAGTCAGACGACAAAAACAAACGAGACACCCATACTGCTAAGAAAATGTTGAACTGCTACCTGGCAGATGACATAATGACTACAGATAGAGAACTCTACTCCACCAAAAAACTATTAGAATAAATGAAATCAGTAAAGTTGCAGGATGCAAAATTAATATATAGAAATCTGATGTGTTTCTACACACTAATAATGGAGTAGTAGAGAGATTAAGACAACAATCCCATCTACAATTGTACCAAAAGTAACAAAATACTGAAGAATAAACTTAACCAAGGATGTGAAAGACCTGTACTCTGGAAACTATAATATTGATAAAAGAAATTGAAGATGACAAAGAAATGGAAAGACATTCCGTGCTCATGGACTGAAAAAAATGCAACTGTTAAAATGTCAATATTACCCAAAACAATCTACAGAGTCTATGCACTCCACATTGTGGAGTGACCAAAATGTCAACAGCACTTTTCATAGAACTAGAACAAATAATACTAAAATTTGCTTGAACCACGACAGCTTCCGAATGCCCAAAGCAATCCTGAGAAAGAACAAAGCCAGAGGTATCACAACCCTGGATTTCAGGGTATCCTACCAAACGTGTAGTAATCAAGACAGTATGGTACTGGCACAAAAAGCCACATACGGACCAATGGAACAGAACAGAGAGCCCAGAAATAAACCCACGCTTCTATGGTCAATTACTCTACTACAAAGCAGGAAAGAATATATAATGGGGAAAAGACAGTCTTTTTAATAAATGATGCTGGGAAAACTGGACAGTTCCATGCAAAAGAATGAAACTGGACGACTATCTTACACCACACACAAAAGTAAAAGTAAAAATGGATGAAAGACCTAAATGTGAGACCTGAAACCATAAAACTCCTAAAAGAAAACACAGAGAGTAATCTCCTGAGAACAGTGGCCACAGCAACATATGTATGGCTATGTCTCCCTAGGCAAGGGATTCAAAATTAAAAATAAACTACGGGGACTACACCAAAATAAAAAGCCTCTGAAAAGCGAAGGAAACCATCAACAAAATAAAAGGCAACCTACTGAGTGGGAGGAGATATTTGCAAATGACCTATCAATAAAAGGTAAATATCCAAAACATATGAAGAACTTATACAACTCAACACCAAAAAAGCAAACAATCCTATTAAAAAAAGGGCAGAGGACCTGAAGAGACAGTTTTCCAAACACGACACTGAGATGCTAACAGACACGTGAAAATAAGCTCAACATCAGTCATCAGGGAAACGCAAATCTAAGTCACAATGAGGTATCACCTCACACCTGTCAGGATGGCTAGAGCCAAAAATAAAAGAAACGGTAAGTGTTGGCGAGGAGGTGGAGAAAAAGGAACCGCTGTGCACTGCCAGCGGGAATGTCAATTGGAGCAGCCTCTCTGGAAAACAGTAAGGTGACTCCTCAAAAAATTAAAAACAGAAATATCATATGGTCCAGCAAATCCAATCCTGGCTATTCACCCAAAGAAAACGAAAACACTAATTCAAAAATAGATCTGCACCCCTGGGTTTACTGCAGCGTTATCTACAACAGCCATGATATGGAAGCCACTCACGTGTCTGATAGATGAGTGGATAAAGAAGATGTGGTGTATACAATGGAGCATTACTCAGCTATTAGGAAAGAGACCTTGCCATTCCTGACAACAGGGATGGAACTAGAGAGTATTATGCTAAGTGACATAAATCAGAGAAAGACAAGTAACACATGATCTCACTCATACGTGGAACCTAAGAAACAAACAAAAAGCCCAAACATACCCAGTATATGACAAACACATTTTAATAGGAAAACCTAAACCACAATTCAAAGCCAAGAAGTTTTCTCTTTATCAGCGCAGCAATCATACCAGTTCACCCTAAAATGATTACCACTAAAATCTGACTAGCTCTTCAAACCCAGTGAACAGCATTATGAAGAATGCTTCCATCATACTGAATCCTGACCAGGTACTAGGTGACCCTACGGAAGCGTTAACTTTACTGGCTACACCAGTGGCATGGTGGGAACACTAAAAGGCTGCATCAGTCACAGTGGTGAATGGAAGTATCTGCAGATGAGGGATAGGATGCTGAGGGAGCCCTCAGGCCAAAGTGGAGAAGGTGTGGGAGGGAGGACGAGGCAGAAGACAGAAGAAGCAGACTTCCCAAACGCTGGTAATTAATGCAGCTGGACGGCGTGGACACCAGGGTTTACTCTAACACCTCTTTACTTCTGTGTGTATTTGAAGATTTTCATAATAAAAATCTCTGCAGGGGTTAAGTGTGAAAGCAAACTGGATGGAGACAAGACTAGCTTCACTCCCACTGACAAGAACCATCAAGCCCAGAGGCGTTTGTAGGTCCCCATGGGCATTTTATTCATACACAAATTACATCAACAGGACTGCATTTTTAGAAAAATTACTCTGGGCAAAATTTAAAACGAGCCACAGCTTTGAGGAGGTCAAGCTCTGCCCTCTCACCACAGCGTCTGCTCAAGAGCACAGTGGAGGGGAGGTGCGGCAGCTGTCCGCACTCTGACGGTCACGGTGCCTGCGTGAGCGGACGCCCTTCTCAGAACTCACAGAACTGCACACCGGAAAGAGCAGAGCGCACGGAGAGTAAATTATGAATGAGTGCAAACACAGAACGCCTTTCAGAAAGACAAAATACCCAGGAACACCCAGGGTTTAGCTCACCATTTTCCGAGATAAACACAGGGTGAAAAGAAATTGCAGATGTAAGTCTGATAACCCATCTTCGGGGGCAGTGAGCCTGAAGAGTTGGACCCCATGGTGTGCCCAAGAATGAGGTGCACAACACACACACACACACACACACACACGCAGTGGCCACGGCACTCCCCTCCCATAGACATGCTTGCTTCAACTACTCACAGCACCGAAGTAAGGAGCCTGGTGCACCACTCCCGTGCCCTCCTCCTCCCGCACGTAGCTGTCAGCGAGCACCGTGAAAGCACCATTCTCCTTGCACTGGAACAGAAAGGTCAGCAGGCACAGTGAATGAAACACTACCACATCTTGTATCAATTTCATAACAGTGTTTGGTAAGAACCTACAAAAACTTTTTTAAAAAAATAAAGCCACTCCCTTTTAAAAAAATTTTATTTATTTAAGTAATCTCTGCATCTAATGTGGGGCTCAAATTCCCGACCCCCAGCTCAAGATTTGCATACTCTAACCACTGAGCCAGTCAGGCGTCCCCTGGAAAAACTTTTAACATGCAATATTATTTTCAGAAAGAAGACAAAATAATTCATATTGGGAAGAAATATGCTCTTTTCTATGAATAATTTATTACTCAGAAATGAATAATTATGAATAAAAATGAATAAAATGAAATAATTATCTGAAGACTTGAAAATGTTCTAACTTCCTTAATCACAAGTGTTCTTTAGGTCTCCCCACCTCCCAGCCGTGCCCTTACGACCCGTGTGCAGCTTCTCATGCAGGCTCAGAATACATCCCCTCACCCACCACACCCCTGCAGTTATGTCCAGTCACCTTCCTATCAGCCCTGTTACAAGGGCAAACCCCAAAAGACCTGGGATGGGTGCCCAGTGTGACGAGTTCTAGTTAAAGGCGCTCCACGCACTGCAGAGAAACATCATTGCAAAGTCAGGTGACTACATGAAACGCTGCAGACCTACTTCTACCCTCACCTCTCCCTACCTCTTTCCACACACCTGTTCAGCTAAACTGACCCTTTGCTTTATCTGCCGGCCTTTGTAAAACATACTTTCAGAAATGATTTTCACACTTAATCACATTCAATCCAATGATCTTATGAAAAAGGCACACACTATTCCTATGTTTCTTTTTTTCCCCCAAAATTTTATTTATCTGAGAAAGAGAGTGGGGGGGAGAGAGCGAGCGAGGGAGCAGCAGGGAGGGGCAGAGGGAGAAGCAGGCTCCCCGCTGAGCAGGGAGCCACTGTGGGGCTGGATCCTAGGACCAACGAAGGTCAGAAGCTTTAATTGACTGAGCCACCCAGGAGCCCCTAGTGAGAGAGTTTTAAGACAAATCCAATAAAATACGTTAAGATATACAAAAGAACGTACAAGACATTTTTCAGGAGAAACCAGAGGCACTTCAAAAAACGTTTTTTCAGATGCTGCCTGAGTTCAGCCTTGAAGACTGGGTTGGGCTCAACCACATCTGACAGTAAAGAAAGGTGACGGATTTTTTAAACAGGAGGAAAATGTTATGAAAACAAACGTAGGGAGGGAGGAAAAGAAGCGAAGGAGATGTTTAAAGCAATAGTAGAGGATGTGGTTAGGAAGCAGGTTGGCCAAGTGGAGAACACTCGAGAGCAGTGTGCCGGCAAGTGGCTACAGGCTCAAAGGGAGCAGAGAGAAATCCATCAGCACCAACAGGGAGGAGGAGGAAGGCCTCTACAGTTGACCCTTGAACCACGCAGAGCGTGGGTCTACTTGAGCATTTTTCTCCCTAACAGTGGACAGCAAAAGCCGTCAGGCATTTTTCCAGCTGCTCACCCCAGTCTCCAGGGGACCGAACTGAACGTTACTGGTGCAGAGGTCACACCTGCTGCCCTGAGTACCCAGGGAGCCCTGCCGAGGCTATCAGCAGCCCCCAGGACGCTGGGGCCAGGCAGTGCTGCAGGTCCTGTGGTGACAGGAGGGTGGCTGGGCTACAGAATGTGCCCACAGAGCAGGGACAGCCCTGGCAACCCTGTTCTGAGTACTCTGGGAACCGGGCTGTGGGGCTGCATCAGGGTAGCCGTGGCCTGAACCCCGCTCTCCCACCCCCGGGACTGGGCACAGACTCCTCCCATAAAGGCACCCTGGCCCATGTGTGGCCACAGCGGCCGATGGCCATGGGGCAGCTGTCCTATGCCCCCAGGATGCAGGACATTGCCTTCCTGGTGGTCATCCGTTCCCCCCTGGCCCACCACTATGTGGATTTTTTTTTCCTTTTTAGTGAAGAAGCCTTCTGTATTCCTTGTTTTCTAAGAGACTTAAACACAGGGAAGCTATCATTAAAGGTTTTTCAGTACTTGCTGAGATGCCGATTTTCTCCTTTAGCCTGTATAATAGTGAACTACGTTACAGATGGCCCAGTATGCTTCTGTGAAAATTCCTACTTCTCCACATCATGCTGCAGTTCTGGTATATGCCGCGTTCCACCAGGCAACTGTTCCTGGAAGTGCTGCATCTGTTCTCAGACTGTAATTGTAAGTTAAGCGGTGTCTGTGCACAACTGCTAACTTTTTCAAGTTTACATATCATCGTTCTGCTAATTTCATAATATGGAAAGTTTGCTTTCTCTATGCTAGGACAGCATAAACAACAGCAATGTTCTTTTAAAAAGATGTGCTAGGACTTTGTACTTTGTGTCTTTTTGTGGAGAAAAACCTTTTATATATACTTAATGGTTGGGAAAACAAAGTGTTCAGAACTCTTTGAAACACCAAGAAGCTTTTTTCAATAAATATACGTATACTACTGAAAATACTATGTATTTTCTCCTCCTTATGATTTTCCTAATAGTATTTTCTTTCTCTAGTTTAAGAATATAGTATATAACACACGTAAAATACAAACTACGTGTTAGCGACTGTGTTCTTGGTAAGGCCTCTGGCCAACAGCAGGCTACTCGTAGCTACGCATGCGGGAGACACGAGGCACTGTGCTGCGGCTGCTGCCACTGATCCCTTTGCCGTTCGAGGGTCAACTGTAACTGGAAGATGAGAAACATAGGAAAACACGCAAGGTGCACAGAAGTGAAGAGACAGATATGAGCCATATTGCAGACAGAGCCCAAATGGCAGAGGCCACCTGCATTAACCAAACTCTATCCCTGAATAGACAGGGATCAATGGGAAATTCCTGAGAACCCTATTCCTTTGGTGATGGTGGTGGGCTCACAACTATGGATTCTCTGCTGTCAGAAAATGAAAACTGCACAGAACAGCTCTGCAACTCTTAAGAAAACTTAAGTTACCACATGTATGAGCTTTGCCTTAGTGCCGGTTTAAAACACCCACCTCATCATGATGTTTCCTGGAAATGATACATTCTGAGCACTATCTAAAATTTGTTAACAAAACAAACCGAACCAAAAAAACAAACCAAAAAAACCCCCAATGAATTTCCTGGATGACATGCAGACTATAAACAATAAAAACATACAGACTTATGTGCTTCCTTTTATAATTTGAGAAAAGTATTAAAAACATTCCCAAAGGATTTTAATTATTACAACAAGGAAGCAATACAAACACAATTTAACTTTGCTACTACAAAGACAGACTTTAGATAGGGACACCCACACAAGCCACGGGGCAGCAGTGCAGTGACTCGTCAGAGCAGTGCAGGGACCTGGCACACGCAGGTACGGGGCACCCATGTGGTACGGCTCCCTAAGCTCACCTGCACAAAATAGTCAAACAGGGGCCTGTACTTCTTGCCTTTGAGACGGCTACCAGGAAATCTAGAAAAAGGAGAAAGGCAAACTCATAATCAGACTAAAATCCTCAAAGAAATGAAACTGCAGACACATCAAGTCACAATTCCCTCCTGATTTACTTGTTTCTTAGTCGTTAATGCTGGAATGTGTGACCTGAAAATACTCAGTAGTATTATCTGAATTTGAGTAACAGAGATTTTGGGTAATAAAGTGTCTTACCTTTCAAAGTTCACACACACACACACACACACACACACACACACACGCACGCACAGATCAGATCAGTAATTTGTATATTCACCTTTCAAGGACCTCATAGTCACTCTCCAACTTATAGAGGGCTGGTAATCTGGCTTCCATTAAAATGAGTAATTTTCCTCTGACAACATCTAGGAGAGCAAGGGGAAAAGTGGACTTCAGGGACATTCAGACTTCGGCAGAGTCTAGACACACAGCAGCATACCCTCCCTTGCAGGGTCCCGTATCGCTGTACCCGTGTGCTCAGCAATCACAGAGAAATGCACCAGGGCACCAGCCCACACTGCTTTCCAGACCCAAACAAGACAAAAACAGCACGTGCACTGAACTGAAGTCTGCATTTTACGTATTAATCTGTTTTCTCCGACCTGAGGTAATACATGTGAATGCTTAAAAATCGTTAACATTAACAAACCAAGACACCCCCTGAGTAAAAGTCCCCGCTCATCTCACCTCTCCACAAGTCACTATCATCTGAGTGTCGCCCTCCAGGTATTTTCTACATGTATACTAACACTCATCTTACGTGAATGGCTACTTTTTTAAAAAGGTAATTACGGGATAGGACTCCGTATAGTTTTCAGTCTGTCTTCACATATACTACATTGTGAACATCTTTCCATGTATTAGCACAAACTGACCTTTCTCACTCTTCTAAACAGCCACACAGTACCCCATTCTAAGGAAGTGCAAGTCAGTTCTAACCTATCAATTAATACTAGACATGAAAATTGTTTTCAGAACATGGGGGTAATGAATACCATTGCATGTATCTTTGTAGCCTTATTAGAGTATTTCTGGAGGATACTATCCTAGAAATAGAAAAGCTAGAATGAATGTATAAACATTTACAACTTAATAGCAAATGATAAATTGCCTTATAAAAACAGACTAAACTCCCACCTGTAAAGTATGATATGACGGATACTCAGTTCACTGTCAGAAACACAGGGTATCTATGGACCACTGAGAAGGCCTCTGCGATTCACTGAAAAGCTACTAGAAACAACACTGCACCCACCAGCTCTGGCTGCATCAGAACTTCACTGTCGGTGGAGTCTACGTTTCCTGGATAACTCAGGACACATGGCCCAGCAGGTATGCGAGTCCCCGTGCAGGCAGAGGAGGGGCAGAACTGAAGTCCTCCGGCTATCAGGCCCCTCAGGCTATGAGGCTCACTAGAGAATGGCCATGTCCCCAGGGAGACACAGGGACTCTCACCGTGGGCCTGCCCTTGCCCAGAGAGGCTCTGTCCACAGCTGGGAACACAAGAAACTAGCTGCTGGTCCTACCTGCTCCCAAGGCACTGGTAATAGTAATAAAAACACCTGTTTTCTGCCCCCTGCCCTCACCTCCCCCATGCCTTTCTTCAAATCATTCGCTTCCTCACATGCCACTGTGAATCAAGTCACCTAGCTTGCACAGTCGTTTCTTTTCTGGCTATGGTTTTCTTTTCTTTCCCTGGCCTCCCCTCCTTCCAAAAACTATCCAACCTGAAGGTAACAATATTCTTTTTTCATATCAATCTCTACGGAAAGAGCTTCATCAGGACTTTGGCTAACTCTCTACCAGGGGAATACCTCAAAGGCACGAAGTTCTCAAGTTCCCTGTCATTTCCTAAGTGATAACAGCCTAAATACGGTCCTTTGTTATGCTGATGAGGGGACTTCTGGAAAGCCCCAGGTCACCTAAGGATGGTGTTCAATCACCAACAGCCAATGATTTAATGAATCCTGCCTAAGCAGTTGAGCCTCCATAAAATCCCAAAAGCATGGGGTGTGGAGTGCTTCCAGGTTGGCGAACGCATCCACATGCTGTGAGGGCAACCCACACCAGCTCTGTGGGGGACAGAAACCCCTGCGCTCAGGACCCTTCCAGGCCTCACCCCATACTTCACCTCGACTGTTCATGTCTATCTTTCATAACCTTTCACAGTAAACCGGTACAATGTTTCTGAGTTATGAGTAGCTCCAGCAAATCAATCTAACCCGAGGAGGAGGTCATGGGTCCGTCATTAGCATGGGACTTGCAAGTGGCATCTGCAGTTAGGCTCTGGGGGTGGAGGGGATGGAGTGGAGGACTGAGCCCTTAACCTGTGCAATCTAACTCTATCTCCAGGTAGCTACTGTCTGAATGACGTTCACTGGTTGGTGGTATTGAAAAAACACACATCAGAGGTTCCCAGCAACGATGAGAGGCCACCTCTCTGAATGTCCAGCTGCCCGTCTCTAACAGGGGCGTGATGTGTATAATCGGAAAATTAGAAGGAATCTTTTTTTATACCTACTGTTTAAACCCACCTCTTTTAGAGATTATTTTTCTATTTAAGGCTAACACTTTTTCAAAAACTTCTATTTTTACTCCAAAAGAAATGTAAGTTTTCATTCTATCCCAAAATAAGTTAAAGTGATCTTCTCTGTATCAGTCATAAATAACCAGGCCCATACTTACCTTTAATCTTCACATACTGCATATCCGGATTAACACACAGGGCAAGATTACTAGGTAGAGTCCAGGGAGTGGTCGTCCAAGCCACCAAAGACACATTTTCATCTTCCTCCAAAGGGAAAGTTACAAATATTGAAGGGTCCTGAACATCCTGAGATAAAATGAGATAAAACACCTTTTTACAAAATCCGTAATAGAAGATGTGGAAGAAAGGGGAACTGGTCCTGAAGAATAAATAGATTTCAGAATAAAAAGCAGTTGCCATATTTATAAAAAGAAAATATAAAGCAAGAAATTTCGATGAATTTTTTTTATATTCTTGAAAAACGTTTTAACAATTACTTTAGTAGTCACAAAGACATTTTAAATGTATCAAGAGGAATAATATTACAGTTTCACTACTGTAATGACCTATTTTTATATTAAATCCATAAAAAGTTAGGTCACCAAAATAATGGTTTTGGAAGACAGAATTATTCTTTATTCTAAAATATAAAAATGAGTCATTTTAAAACACAATGTACTTAAAACTGCAATATGCCAATATTAATTCAGTTCATTAAATAAAAAACTGGTTCCAACTCTATGCTGACATGAAAATACCGGATTTTTAAAATTATTTAATAGATAGCTCAGTATAAACACTCATCCCCTGACCCAAGCCCACTCACTGCATTTTGAATAAAGTGCCCCGAGGAGGAGGAGCTCTACAAACTTCACCCCACCCACACGGGAACCGTCAGACACACTGAAGGAGTGCTGGCCTGTGTGCCTGGAATGCCAGTGTCAGGAATCACAGGCCCAAGGCACTACCCCAGCAAGGCTGGAGACGGTGCACCGGAACAAACACACATAACCTACCGTTCTCTTTTGCTGAAAACAACATTACTGGGACCATTAGCAGAATCAACCTACAGATTAGATGGTAATATTTATCAGTGTTGATTCCCTAACGTTAGTTACTTAAGAGTATGGATTTTAAGAAATATGTACTTATGTACTTAAGCCTTTAGAGGAAAAGGGACATCATGTCCGCAACCTACTCTGAAAGGGTCCTGTGCTACCGCCATGCCCTCGGAGAGCGGACAATGCAGACGTGGTGAAAGAGGGTGACCATCACTGAAAGGCGAACAAGAATTCTTGTAACTTTTCAGTAAGTCTAAAATTATGTCAAAAGTTAGAAACAAAACCAAACCTTGGTTGCAACCAACATAACTGTAGAATGGCTAGAGAGAAAAGACAGAAAATGCTAAGTCTGGCAAGAAAGCAGAGTAATCAGAACCGCCTGGTGGGAGCACAAATCAGGACACCCACCTTGAAGTGGGTGGGAGGCAGCAAACCGTGAGGTATGGGCCAACTCTGGCTGTCACCCGTGCTCTTACGCCCCAAGAGAGAAGAATGGTTTTGACAGAGTTGAGTACCTGCAACAGAGACCATCCAGCCCACAAGGCCTGAAATACTATCTGGCCCTTCAGTTTGCCGACCCCAGTACTACAGCTAAATGTTAAGTACACCTTACGGCTCAGTAATTCCGCTCCTGGGTATGTAACCCACAGAAGAAATGTGTAAAAATGCTCCCCACTTCTAGAACGTTCACAGTAGCACTACTGATCAGAGCCCCAGACTGGAAATCACCTGAATACCCATCAGTGGTGCAGTGGGTGAGTTAAGTGCAGACAGTAATTAAAACGATGATCTACGACTACACACAACACGGATGACTTTTCACAACTGTCATCTTGAGCAAGAGAGCCCAGACACAAAAAAGAATGTAGGGCACAATTCGTCTCTATATAGTACAGTGCCTGAAAAGGTAGACAACATCAAGAAGTTCAATACTTTTATATCCCACAACTGGTTTACCTTCTCGAACAGAAACTCAGTTTGCTTCTGCACAGTCTGCTCGTCCCCAGAGAATGCACTTGTGTATTTACAGGAGAGGATGCCCTCTGAACGCTCTAGCAGCTCGCAAGCTAGTCAGGGGACCTAACACGTAGAAATCTAGAAGCCAACGAAAACACCAGCGTTTAAGTGCACAGGACTTACGTTTAAAAATGTTCTTAGCAACACTGTTTGCTACCATTAAGAAAAAAGGCTATACCCTTCAAAACAACTCAAAATGTCTATCAGAAGAATGAGTACCTTGCAATCTGTCATATGAAACACACAGCGGATAGAAGTTAACTTAAAGCTACATGTATCAAGAGGAAGACTCTTTAAAACTTAACGTTTCCTGTGAAAGGCAAGGTACAGAGTAAGTACAATGGATGAGATTAAAGACAAGCGTGAGAATGCTATATACTGTTTATGAATACTTCGGCAGGTAGTAAAAGTATAAACACGTGCACGGAAAGAAACATCAAATTCCACACAGCCGTTACCTACCAGGCTGTGAAGTGGAGAGAAACTGTGCACTATTCACTTGCACAGAAACGAGAACGAAAGACCCCTAACTCCACAGAATACAGGTGACTGTCACCAACAGCGTGCTGAGAAAAGCCAGATACAAACGGGCGCCATTTTAAACAGTGACCTCCCTTCGTGACACACACGCTGAAGGAAGGACACCGACAAACACGAGCTTCCAATTTCTACAAAATACGGACGGCGATGGACACATAACCAGCAAAATGCACTGTAGGAAACTCTAAAACCTGTTTCCTACACAACGATTTGCAAGGGGAAAAAAGGGGGAAAGACAGCAAAATGGAGACCACAGATGAAAACAAACCTGAAAGACAACCGCTGCCATACACGCACCTTCCTTAGATCCTGATTGAAACAACAACAGAGAAGAGGGAAGAGGTCTGGTATTCGAGAGACAAAGAGAGATGTGAACACTGATGATACCGACCACTAGGATATTTCATATTACTGACTGTGGACTTTCTTAGGTGTGAGAGTGGTATTATGGTAATGTTAAAAAAAATAAAGTTTTCTTGAGTTTAAAAATATATAATGTATCTGTAACACTTTCCAAACAAATTGGGTCCTTTAAAAACAAGGAGGGCTAGATGAAGTCTCAGAAACGAAAACACCTCCTGAACACACACACGAGAACAGACGTTCCACGTCTCAGGCTCACTGCCATTACCGTCTTCTAGAGAAGGTAAAGCACTGAAGGTACTTTGGTGAACATCGGACCCGTCTCAACTCTCCCATCAGAGCAGCGGCAGTAGTTATTCCGCTCATCAGGAAAGAGAAGATACTGTCAACCGAGGACAAGCCAGACTTGCTTCCAAATACTCATAATGAATGAGTGATACCACAAGGTGCCGGATGAGGCTTCCTCATCCAAACCAACAAATCTTCCAAAAGCAGTGACCTGAGAGAAACAGGGCAGAGGTGGACTTATTAACCTGAGAGAGGCACCACGATACAGTCAAAATAAGCAGAAGCTATCACGTGGAGACACACCATTCAGAAATCTCACGGGGGAACAAAATTCCTCACTTTTGCCCTTCACAGACCTCAGTTCAGTGACTGGCAACATTACCAGCACTCCGTAAGAAACGGTCGATCTGACGGACTCCCAAGGCTAACATTCCACACAGGGACTGGTTACTGTGATCACAACCCTTTGACTTCCATATGCACAAGTTAATGCCTGATGACGTCACACGCACCTTGTAGTTCTGGTGAGATTCAAAGTTGGAAAGTGGAGTGTTGCACGCGGTGGAGAAAGGCATGACTTTCACACCTCTATACACAAGGCCTTTATCATAGAGCTGCTTGAAGACCCACCTACCAAGTAAAGACACAGTTTTACAACAATGACACAACCAAAATCCTGTCCCCCCAAACTCAGACATTTATGCCAGTTTGTCTATCAGCTAATCAAATGGAAACATCCTGTCTCTCAACTGGGGACTAGCTGGTAAATTACAACAAAGTCGTAGGAGACGTTGTATAGACATTAACAGTGTTCACATCTGTCGATGCAAAGATGTTCATGACTTGATGTTGAGTGAGAAAAGCAATCCACACCATATTGTACACTGAGGTACTAACTGGATAAAACTACGTATCCATATACTTACGTTTTTTAGAGATGCTGAAAAAGCAAATTTTTACCAATATGTTAACTATGGCTGGATATCAGAGTTTTTGCTTTTCTTAGTAGTTTTCTGGTGTACTGCTTAAATTTTACTATAATGGGCAGTTTTACAAAGGCAATTTAAAAAGAATAAGTAATTGGGATTAGGATATCTCTCCTACAGTTAGTCAAAAACTTTTACTAACATTTAACCGTGTTGCTTTAAGCTAAATGTACCAAGATGCTGAAATGTCAATGGTAACAGTTATCCTGGGGTCTCCTGTGGTGCCTACTCACCTGTCCCAGCTGGATGTCAGGATGCGTTGGTGGGAACCCTTCATTCTGTCTTTAGGTACAATTTTTATAGTCCAATTTACGTGCTTGGTACATTAAATAAATTTAAACTCTTTCCCATTTGCCAAAATACATTTTTATGGAAAACTGCATATTTTCTCATAGTATTACTTGGCTTTAAACAAAGATTAAAAAGTGATGTTTTATATAAAATTTCCCATTTATTATTTTTTTATCGGGGCATTACTGACATGTAGCCCTATATCAGATTCAGCAATATGAGGATTTGTATTTGTACACACTGCACAATCATCACCATACTAAGTCTAGTCACCATCCACCACTAAGGTTACAACAATTTTTTTTTTTTATAATGAGAACTTCTAAGATTTATCATCTGGGCACCTTTAAATATGTGCTACAATATTACTGACTACAGTCACCACGCTGTATGCTACATCTCCGTGATTTACATATAACTGGAAGTTTGTACCTCTTGACTCCCTTTACTCATTGCCCACCTCCAATCCCTCTTCCCTCTGGCAAATACCACTCTGCTGTGTCTTTAAGTTTTGTTATTTTATTTTTTGAAAGATTTATTTATTTGACAGACAGAGTGAGCTCGAGCACAAGCAGGGGAAGCGCAGGCAGAGGGAGAAGCAGGCTCCCCGCTGAGCCGGGAGCCCAATGTGGGACTCGAACCCAGGACCCTGAGATCATGACCCGAGCCAAAGGCAGACGCTTAAACGACTAAGCCACCCAGGTGCCCCAAGTTTTGTTGTTTTAGATTCCACGTGTAAGTGAATCATACGGTATTTATCTTTCTGACTTACGTCACTTAGCATAATACCCTCAAGGTCCACCCATTTTGTCAAATGTCAAGAATTACTCTTTCTAATGGCTGAATAATGTTCTATTTTACACACACCACTCCCCCATATCCTTTTCTTGGGGGGAGGGGAGGGAGGAAGGGAGAGAATCTTTTTTTTTTTTTTTATTTTTTATTTTAATGATTTTTTTATTATATTATGTTAGTCACCATACAGTACATCCCTGGTTTCCGATGTAAGGCTCGATGATTCATTAGTTGTGTATAACACCCAGTGCACCATGCAATACGTGCCCTCCTTACTACCCATCACCAGCCTATCCCATTCCCCCACCCCCCTCCCCTCTGAAGTCCTCAGTTTGTTTCTCATAGTCCATAGTCTCTCATGTTTCATTCCGAAGGGAGAGAATCTTAAACAGGCTGCATACGCAGTGTGGAGCCCGATGTGGGGCTCAATCTCACAACCCTGATATCGTGACCTGAGCCAAAATCAAAAGTTGGATGCTTAACTGACTGAGCAAACCAGGGGCCACCCCCCCATTTTTTTTTTTTTTTAAAGATTTTATTTTATTTTGGAGATGAGAGCACCCAGGTAAGCAGGGTAGGGGCAGAGGTAGAAGGAGAGAGAATCTCAAGCGGACTCCACGTGAGCATAGAGCCTGGCATGGGGCTTGATCTCACTGACCCTGAGATTGTGACCTGAGTCAAAATCAAGAGTTGGACGCTCAACTGACTGAGTCACCCAGACACCCCCCAACATCCTTTTTATCTGTTTGTCAATCAGTGCACTTTTAGGTTGATACCGTATCTTGGCAACTGTAAATAATATTGTGCTGAAGGGCACATACTTTTTTTCCGAATTAGTGTTTTTGGGTTTTTCTGATAAATACCCAGAAGTAGAATTACTGTATCATATGGTATTTCTGTTGTAAATTCTTGAGGTCCCTCTATATTGTGGCAGTCCACTTGTCTCCATTTCATTGAGGTTTCTTCTTGTTGTTTTGTTTAGAACTTGTCCTCATTTTGCTTGATTCTCTGGGTTTCTTTGTACCAGGCAAAACCTCTACGTCTCCCACTCTTGAAGGAGCACTCTTATGCAGGAGATGAACTTTACTGTTCAACCTTGCCCTAGAGTTCTTGGTTGTCTCTCAAACCCTTGTGATTGTCTAAGCAGCCTGACTGTATTTTCAATAGGTCACAGCTGGTGAAAGTGTCCCAAGACCTATGAGTGTACCAGGGCAAGTTTTGTCAGAACCTAGTTTCAGGCTGAATGTGAATCCAGACACTCAGGCAGCAGCTTTTATAAAACACGCAAATAGGGGCGCCTGGGGGGCTCAGTCGGTAAAGGCTCTGCCTTTGGCTCAGGTCATGATCTCGGGGTTCTGGGATCGAGCCCCACACCAGGCTCGCTGCTCAGTGGGGAGTCTGCTTCTCCCTCTTCCTCTGTGCTAATAAAAAATAAAATCCTAAAAAAAATAAAGTATGCCAATGTATACAGCCATGTGGGACACACTGTAAAGCTTGTGGACTTCCAGCTCAGGCAATTTGGAGGTGTCGTCTGGCTATCAACGGCAAAAACTGGGTCTCCAGACAACTGTATGAACTTTTTTCTGGGAGGTATCAGTGAGCTGGAGTGAGGCTGAGGGACAGCACAAATACGGTGTCCCCTGGGGCACATTCCTGAGGGCACCTTTGTAGCCCACAGATATAGTGGTAAACCTGAAGCCCACCCCTCAGCTGGAAGCTCTAGGACAAGTAAATCAATCAATCAATCAATCAATCAATCTTTGCCTCCCCTACCCATCTTAATGTAGGCCTTTTGTTGTGCAGGAGTTGTTCAGCTAGTTTTCATGTCTTTCCCAGGGAACTGTAGGTATGTGACAGTAAGTGACTTTCGGATATTCCTATGCTGCCAACTTAGCACAAATTTCTCAAAGTTTTCTGTTTTTTAAGATTTTACTTATCTGTTTGGGGGAGGGGGAGAAAACAAGTAGCGGGAGAGGCAGAGGGAGAAGCAGACTCCTTGCTGAGCACAGAGCCTGATGTGGGGCTCGATTCCAGGACACTGGGATCATGACCTGAGCTGAAGTCAGATGCCTAACCGACTGAGCCACCCAGGCACTCCTCAAATTTCCCAAGTTTAAACTCAGTCTTAAATTATATGCTTTGATTCAAGGACATTCACAGAAGACTAGAGAAGGAATATTAGATTTGGTATCATAGACCCAGTTTGAAACCTAGGAATCATAAAATAAACTATGATCTCAGACAAGTCAGTCACCTGCCTACACCTCAAACAGGGTCCAAACCCAATTCAAAGGACTCTCTAAATCATCTGGGAAAACTGATATGGAAGTACTTTATATCAAAAGTCAGTCAAAAGCACCGACTCAATCTAAATTATCTGCTATTATCAATGTTATCATTATTAAAGGTATCTCCTACTATCTTTTTATATTCCCTCTAAACCCATGTGCCTTACTTATGTGCCAACATGTTCCTCAGGAGTAACTAACATTCTAATACTGAGAAGCTTTAAAAACCATTTTCCTCTGATTCCAGTACGCTTTCATGTAAAGTGAGAAGTATTACACAGAGCTATATTGCCCAACATAGTAGGCACTAGCCACATGTGCTCTTTAAAAAAAAAAAAAATTATTTTTAAGTAATCTCTACACCCAACATAGGGCTCGAACTTCCAACCCTGAGATCAAGAGTCACACTCCACCAACTGAGCCAGGCAGGCACCCCCACATGTGCTCACTTAAATTAAAACTAAAATGAGATATTCAGTTTCTTGGCCATACCGGCCACATTTAAGTGCTTGACAGCCCTAATCCAGAGCATTAATAGTATCTTTTTTTCAGGTGTTTAACCCAAATCCTGGTTTTTAGAGCTTCTCTCATCATGAGAATTCTAGCTGCTCAGTGAATGGAAAGCCCCCTCTCCAGAGTCTCTGGCATGTCAGAGACTCTTATCAGCTTCCGACCTCGGATATGTGGGTCTGGAGATGCGACCACAGGGGCCTGCCAAGTCAGGGTCTGAGAACTGTCCCCCAAAGCACCTAGCTCCTCAAAGGCCACGGACTCGTGCCAAGCACATACAACAGATCTTGACTAACAGAAATGCAAGCCAGTGGACAGGATGGCAGTAAGAGCCACAAGAGCCTACAGGGCAGCACAAGGACAGGGCACAGCACAAAACAGCTTTGCAACTCCCGTCACTACACATAATTTAATCAACGCAGGACTTCCTCCTGGCCTGAGGTACGTACTGAGGGCGCTTTTGGAATCATAATAATGGTGCCTGCTTGCCCAATAAGGATATGTAATAATTCTCATACTATTTTAAGAGGTTCACCTATTAAGACTTTGACATTGCAACACTTTTTTTCTAATAGCAAAAAGAAGTAACAATAGTAAAAAGAAGTAACTTGCTATGCAAGTGACTGCACTATGCAACTTGTCTCAGTATAAAATTCAAGTACACAAGGTCTTAGACTTACTAAACAAAACAAAAACAAAAAAAACACTTCAGAAACTTAAATTCCCTAAATTTGACACCAATTTGGCAAAAAAAAAAAAAAAAAAAAAACAACAACCCACAAAACCCTTTAACTGACATCAGGCCATTTATATCCTGTTTTATCTACTTAGCATGAGCAATTGTGTTCTGATGCAAAAATACTAATGTATTTGATTACAGGCTGCTGCTCGACCTGTTGGAGCCGTTATATACCCCAGAATACATGCATATCCTATTACCTTAGCAGAATCCAAAATTTACTGAATTCAAAAACAAATCGAGGGGTTGAGAGAGAGAAACAGTTGGTGCACAGAGGATTTTTAGGACAATGAAAATACTCATATATGATGCTAACATGATGATTACATGTCATTTGTCCAAACCCACAGAACATACAACACCAAGAGTGAACCTTAACGTAAATTATGGACTTGGGTTATTATGATGTGTCGGTGCATATCATCAACGGTAACAATGTCCCATTCTCGTGGGGATGTTGGTAGTGGAGGAGGCCATGCATGCGTGGGGGCAGGGAATAGGGGAAACCTCTGTACCTTCCTCTCATTTAGCTATGAACCTAAACGTGCTCTAAAAAAATAAAATAAAGCTTTAAAAACAAAAAACAAATCCATCCCAAAGACTTTAGATAAATAATTATGAATCTGAAAAACTGATTCATGCTAGAGAATCTCTCCACTAAGCAATAAACAGAATATTCATTATATTTAAATTTCAAGTAAACCTACCAGACAGATTCCATGAATTGTGGATACAGAGTTTTGTAGTCATTGTCAAAGTCAATCCATCGGCCAAGCCTGGTAACAGTGGACTTCAAGAATATGAATATTAGGGTTATTAGACAATGATATTTGTTACCGCACATCAGCGTGTCATTTCTATCGTCACCACATACAATGATTTTGGGGAAACAGAACCACCAATGGTTCAGGTAAACCTATACTCTAAACAACACGCTACATAAGGTTAAGAACCAGTTTTCTTGGCATTCATCCTATAATGCAGACGACGTCACTTATAAATATTAGTATTCCTTTATAAAAGTCTACCCAAACTACCATTTGGCAAATACCACAGGTGTAATTGTTGTCGAAAAGAATCATCAAGGGATGCTAAAATTCATAAACAAAAGTATAAGAAAGAGGGTATTTGCAAAGACTCTCCCCACAGCATACTTAATTATAAAGGAAAAACTGCAAATTAACAATGGAGAACCCTGACATATATTATCTTAGTGAACACAATTAATGTCACGAATGAGACATATCAGCGTCACAGGCCTCCTGATACTGACACACCGAGAAGGGCATGATGTCACTTCTGAGCACTCTTGTCAAAAATGCATACATAACCTAAACTTAATCATGAGAAAACATCAGACTGTGGGGGACTTTCTACAGAATAACTGGTCTGTACTCTTTGAAAGTGACAAGGTCGGGTGCCTGGCTGGCTCAGCTGGAAGAGCATGCGACTCCTGATTTTCGGGTTGTAAGCTTGAGCTCCACGTTGGGTGTAGAGATTAAATAAGTAAATAAACTTAAAAAAAAAAAGTGATAAGGTCATGAAGGACAAAAAAAGACTGAGGGAATCCTCTGGATTGAAGGAGAAAAGGAGGTATGACAACTATATGCGATGTGTGTTCCTAGACTGGATCCTGTTTCAGAAATAATTAGTGGAACAACTGGTTGAACTTGAAGAAGGTCTACTATACTGTATCAGTGTTAATTTCTTGCTTTTGATAATTATATTATGATTATTGAAGGTGTTAGAATTTGGGAAGTTAGAGAAGAGTACAGGGGAATTCTTCATAACTGTTTTTGAAGTTTTTTCTAAGTGAATTATTTCAAAATGAAAAGTTAAAAAATAAAAAAAAAATTTTTTTAAGAAAAAAAAAAAAAAAGCCACATGCATATTACATTCATTAGATTTTTCCTTCTGGCAACCAGGCAAGAAAGTTTGACTGAATCAACTTAGGTAAAAAAAAAAAAATTATTTTTAATAAAAAATTTAAAAATTAAAAAAATAAAGAGTTGAGGAGCTTTGATTTTCAGGCTGATGAAATCAGATTTTATTTACCAACAAAGAGAAACTACTCAAAATTCTGAGCAGGGAAGACCACGATGAGCAGTCTTGTGGGAGAAATAACTGGCAGGATGAGTGCAAAGAATGGGAGCACCAGCCCAATCAGGAGATGGTTACAGAAACTCAGGGAGGGGGGTGAAGGGCCAGGGACAGCCCGTAGGAATGCAATGACTTGACAAGAGACACTGAAGAAGAAAGACTGGTTGTGAGGATAGCGTGTGAAGCCTGGAAGACTGATACTATCCGCGGAATAGGGAACTCTGAATAACAGCAAGTTTGAGAAGTCAAAGTGGTAAGACAGTGAGGTGGAAAAACAGAAGTCAGACATGTTTTTAAGATACATAGACACACTAGCTGGAGAACCAGGGCAGAGAGGGGGCCTCTGCTCCTCCACCCATCCGAACAAGAGAGGCAGGAGCTCTGCCAGCCCTTCACAGGACTTACGAACAGAAGCAGTAGGATGGGAGTCAAATTAATAGAACACTGAGGCCAAATTGGAATTGTTTTTAACACCAGAATTTTTTTACTGCAACATTCAACTTAATCCTTTTGCTAGGACAACCTGATTCCTGTCATACTCAGAGAGCAGGTAGGAGATTAAGTACTGAAGATCAGTCAACCACATAGAAATCAGAAAAAACAGGGTGCAGTTTAAGCTAATGGCTTAATAGGGTTGTAGGTGGAAGTTAAATACTTCTTTAAAGTGGCTGGTCAACTCTCTTAGGTCACAACCTCACACAGATAGCCATACTTTTGGACACATCTCATAAAAAGCACAAAACGAGTATAAACCTTTTCAACTCCTATTTAAAAATTAAAGTTTTTGTTCATTTTACTGAAAATAACCCAACATACCTTCCACTCAGTAGAATATCTCATCACAATTGCTCGGCACTGATTGTTATACTCCACAATGCCCATTTTGGCTACATCCTCTGGTCCTCTGATTCCCAGTGTCTTATCAATTTCATATTCCTGAAAATGTGCGATAAGACTGTTAACATCCCTACCCTCTGAAATAAATGCAATTCAGCATTCTAGAAAAAAACACAAATTTTAAAAAATTGGATCTCAAAAGTCTATAGAGAAAATGAACTATAAATAATATTGTAGAAAGAAAATACATTGTAGGAAAAATTCATATTAACATATTATATGACGAAATCCAATGCTTATTAAGAACTCAGAACCTTGTAAGGCTGGGGACTCAAACATACCACAGGTAAGCCATGACAATCCCATCCAAATCTTCTGTCAACATGAAACCCACTCTGGTGAGCGTATCTGGTAACTATATCTTTAATTGTCCCTGCAAGTATATGTCCATAGTGAGGCAGTCCAGTTGCAAAAGGAGGCCCATCATAGAACGTAAATCTAACAGGAAATGAAGAGGTATTAAGTTACTTTAAAATAGCAAAAATTTAGGATAACATTTTTCTACAGATAGCTGCTATCATAGTAGAGTCTCCGGGGAGAAGAAAAGCAGCAAGACCAGAAAATTCACAGACGTAAATGGTTAGATATTTACTGGAGGTCCTGCCTTCAAAAAAGCTAGTGACGGCAGAGCTGGAATGACCTCCGTCATACTATCCACACTTAGTTTATTAGATCCATGACATAAGGCAGGTTATTCATCCCGATCCTGACTTATCCATCAGTAAAACAGGAACAAACATCTCATAAAGTTTCTGAATACAGGAAATACATGATGAAAACAGTAAGAAAGGACTGGTTTTTAAGTGAATGGAGACTAGAGGCAGGTAGTACTCCAACAGGAAGCTAAGACTAGTCTAGTGTTTAAGTGCAGGTAGTGAGAATGAGAAAAGTAGAATGGAAGAGGGTGATACACAAATGCTATTCAGACTTCTTAAAGAAACGGAATCTTCCCTAATAAATAAAAAACTCATCCACTCAACATGTACCTACTGCTGAAAGTACCCACTCTGTAGAGAGCTAGGAGACTCTGGGCACACAAAGATGAATGAAGCTTCTGCCTTCATGGAACTCAGTCTAATCTTAAGGACTCTGCCATTACCAAAGAAATTCACATACTTTGGCTTATGTTTTGATTGCTTTAAGCATTCCTGAAAACAGTTAAATTCGGACCAGAACTGCAAGATTTTTTCTTCTTCAGCAGGAAAATTGATGTTTTCTGGAACTTGCTGAACCATTCTGTTCTGCAAGAGAAAATCAAATTTATTATTCTTAACAGAGAAGTCTAGTAATAACAGAGTGGTGTACACTGAGTGTACGTATTACTACCCGTGACACTACACAATACCATAAAAAACATTACAGCTTTTTAAAATTATAGTTCACACACCACGAAGTTTACCCTTTAGAGTGTACAATTCAATGGTTTTTAGTGTATTCACAAGGTTGTGCAACCACGAGCACGCTCTAATTCCAGAACATCTTCATCACCGCTCTGCCCTGCCCGCTCCGAAAACCTGTCAACATTAGCAGTCCTTCTCCACTCCCTTCTTCCCCAGCCCCCTGGCAACCATTAATCTGCTTTCTGCTCTATGAGTTTTCTTACTCAGGACATTTCATATAAATGGAATCTTGTGTCTAGTTTCTTAGAATTTATTATGTTTTCAAAGTTCATCCATGTTGTAACACATCTTCATACTTCATTACTTTTTATGGCTATGCCACAGTTTACCCATTCATTAATTCATGGACATTAGGAATGTTTCCACTTTTTGGCTATTATGAACAATCCTGCTATGAATATTCACATATAAGTTTTTGTGTGGACATGTTTTCAGTTCTCCTGGTTCTGCATCCAGGAGAAGAATTGCTGGATCATATGGTAACTGTATTTAACTTTTGAGAAACTACCAAAAATATTTTCTAAAGCTGCTGCCTCATTTTACAGTCTCCCAGCAGTATTTCAGTTTTTCTACATCCTCACTCCTGACTGTCGATTTCTGGATTATAGGAAATCCTAGTAGGTATGAAGTGGTAGCTCATTATGATTTTGATTTGCATTTCCTAATGATTAGTGATGCTGACCACATTTTCACGTGCTTATTGGCAGTATTTATATCTCATTTGGAGAAATTACCATTCATCCTTTGTCCAATGTTTAAACTGGGCTGTCTTTTAATTGTTGCGTTTTAAGAGTTCTTCATATATTCTAGACACAAGTCCCTTATCAGTTACAGAATTTGGAAAAATTTTCTCCCATTCTGTGTCTTTTTTTTTTTTTAAGATTTCATTTATTTATTTGAGAGAGCGAGCGAGAGCGAGCACAAGTAGGGGGAGGAGCAGAGAAGGAAGGAGAGGCAGACTCCCTGCTGAGTGAGGAGCCTGACATTCGGCTCAACCCCAAAACCCTGATCCAAGCTGAAGGCAAGCACTTCACAGACTGGCCATCCAGACACCCCCTGTAGGTTCTTTATTTTCTTCACCTTACTTGCTAAAGCACCAACACTTTTAATTTTAGTGAAGTCAGTTTATCTACTTTTTGTTTTGTTACTTGAGCTTTTGGTCTCATATTCAAGAAGCCGCTACCTAAACAAAGTTGTGAAGGGTTAGCTCTTGCTTTTAGGTTGTTGATCTATTTTAAATTATTTTCGTATATTGTGTGAAGTAGGAATACATAGTACTTTTTTTTTTTTTTTTAATATTTTATTTGAGAGAGAACGAGAGTGAGCGAGAAGCAGACTCCCCGGTGATCAAGGAGCCTGATTCAGGACTCAATCTCAGGACCCCAAGATCACAACCTGAGCCGAAGGCAGATGGTTAACTAACTGAGCCACCCAGGTGCCCCAGTACTTTTTGATTATTGTAAAACTTGTTTCCAAATCACATTCTTCACTTATTTCTTAACTATAATGTAACATTAGACAATATACTTCTAAGAGGAAAAGAAAATCTTGGAAATTTATGTAAGGATACTAAAAATTCATTAACCTGAAAAAAATAAGTCTCAAAGTATTTAAGAATTCTTACCTACACTCACAGGACAGAAAGCACTTCTGTTGAGATAACCTCGTTTCTTTAAGGAAAACAGTAAAATCTAAAAAAAATGTAAAGCTAGGGGCGCCTGGGTAGCTCAGTCGTCAAGCATCTGCCTTCGGCTCAGGGTGTGATCCTCAGGGTCCTGGGATCAAGCCCCGCATCAGGCTTCTCCGCTGGCAGCCTGCTTCTTCCTCTCCCACTCACCCTGCTTGTGTTCCCTCTCTCACTGGCTCCGTCAAATAAATAAATAAAATCTTAAAAAAAAAATGTAAAGCTAAAAAGATGAGACTCCTACATTCAAGTAATTCCTAACTCATTCCAATTTTCTATTTTATCCCTTTTATTGCTTATTCATGATTTTTCTATCAGACAAGCTGCATACATCCTGGATTTAGCCCCTAGTGAGAAAAATCTTAAAGTGGCTTTTTAAGAGTTTTGCTAATAACCCCTGCAGAAACACCTGATCAATCTGGGACTTAAATATTTAGTGAAAATCCTCCAACCCATCCTCCTCAAAGCCTACATATTCTTACTTAATAATTCTTTTTTTTTTTTAAGATTTTATTTATTTATTTGACAGAGATAGAGACAGCCAGCGAGAGAGGGAACAAGCAGGAGGAGTGGGAGAGGAAGAAGCAGGCTCATAGCGGAGGAGCCTGATGTGGGGCTCGATCCCATAATGCCGGGATCACGCCCTGAGCTGAAGGCAGACGCTCAACCGCTGTGCCACCCAGGCGCCCCCTTACTTAATAATTCTAATAAGGTTGGTGACCAGGTTTCTAAGCCAACATCAGATTAAAAGGGGACAAGATTGCTAATAATGAGAAAACAACAGAGAAGATGGAGAATCTTAAGAACTCAAGAACTTGGGGTGCCTGGGTGGCTCGGCCGGTTTGGCGTCTGCCTTCAGCTCAGGTTATGATCCCAGAGTCCAGGGATTGAGCCCCGTGTCGGGATCCTTGCTCAGCGGGGAGTCTGCTTCTCCCTCTGCCTCTGCAGCTCCCCTGCTTGTGTGCACTCTGTCTCTGTCAAATTAATAAATAAAATCTTTAAAAAAAGAAAGAACTCCATAACTTTAACAGTCCAGGTAACTGACTCTAGGAGCAAAGAGACCTATATACCTAGCGAATTCTGAAAGCATCAAAACCTAAGCACTGTAACTGACACATGCCATCCAAAAAACAATTAAAAAAATACATATTTTTTTAATTTTTAAAGGTTTTTTTTTTTTTTTTTTTTTAATAAACCAGCAGTGCCTCTCCTTTTCTTTATTTTTGAGATGTGAAGCTTTCTTTGGGTTTTATATACGGAAAACAGTAAGACAAGAACAAGTGGGCCATTTAATGAATCCAAGCATCCATTTCTGACTAGGTGTGTCATTAAATGGTATTGCACAGAAGCTGAATGGCATTTTGGATCTTTGGATCTTATTACAATGTCTGGCCTTTCATGGATGGTAAGGGTGTGAGTCTGTGCACTTAATGATCTATTAGGGGACCTGCTGGTTCAGTGACCACCTTATTAGAGGCCAACCAAAACTGAAGGGGCTACATCCGAAGATTAACAGATCTTCGGATATCAACACATTTCTTTCCGTCACTTCTAAGGCTCCTCAAGGCTGGTTCTAGAACTGCCAGCATCTATGGGAGCTGACTACAGTAGACTCGCCTGGCCCACCTTGGACACAGTCAGAACCTGCATTTTTTTAAAATTTTTTTTATTATATTATGTTAGTCACCATACAGTACATCCCCGGTTTCCGAAGAACCTGCATTTTAAATTTTAATAAGATCCCAGAGGATTCGCATGCACAGAAAAGTTTTTAAGTCACTAATCTTGAACTGTTCTAATCATTATTCAGGAACATCTATCTGAAAATTATTTATTTATTTATTTATTTGAGAAAATGAGATTTAAGCTTTTGGTGTAAAGGGCTCATAAGTTTTAGAAAACTTTCTAGGGAGCTTCTATTCCCCAAAAGGTTAAGAATCAGTGATTATGCCAAACACAAAGATGCGACCTAACGGCACAGGAGGAGCCATGTATCAGTGACCGGGCTATGGCGGCTGCTGAGGAGAAACAGCCCCCATGCATAAATCACAGGGTTGCTCTGGCCCTTCACATCCACTGGAGAGCTGTACCTGCAAACAGCATCCAGTAACCACAGGGCATGGGGTGTGGGGAGCAGGAGGAGGAGGGAGATTAATCATCAGGTCATGCTAAGGGAAGCAATCTCCTCTTCCTCCTTCTTACCATAATCCTCACCCTCCAATCTTCCTATTCCAGACTCTCCCAGACCTCCTTAGCATCAACTGCCTGTTCAGAAATTTCTAGATACCCTCCTTGAACTTTAATTGTGTTTACTTCAAAAGATCCTAGAAAAACATACAAAAATACTTTAAAAATAAACATCCAAGGGCACTGGGCGGCTCAGGTGGTTAAGCATCCAGCTCTTGATTTCCACTTGGGTCATGATCTCAGGGTTTTGAGATTCAGCCCCACAGTGAGCTCTGTGCTGGGCGTGGAGGCTACCTAAGATTCTCTCTCCCCCTCTCCCTTGGCTCCTCCCCCACTCTCTCTCTCATCCTCTAAAAACAAAACAAAAATCCATCCACTTCCTTGCCACACCTGCTCATCTTTAATTCCACTGTACTAGTAGTTCCACTATTCCTTCCCATTACCTGAAATCTGAGTCCCCCTTAACAGTACCAGATCGTCTCCACATCTAATTGATCACCAAAGCCATGTGGGTCTGACCTCTAATTCTATTTTGTTCCCTCTTCTGTCTCCCCAGGTCTTCATAGTATGTTACATGAAGTCAAATTTAACCCAAGGTGGGTCTATCTCCACCCCTTTCTCAGTTTAGTCATAGCCTTTTAACATATACCCTACAGATACACTTACCCGAATGTATAAAGTATGTACAAAGATATTAATTGAAGCACTGTTCCTATAGATAAATATCTGAAAACTTCTTACATATCCATGAATTAGTGACTAAAATAAATTATGGTACATCAGTACCATGCAGGCATTAAAAATAATCCTAATATATCAAATATACATACTGCCTATCTAATGAGAAAAAAAAAAGCAAGTCACAGTTCTAATGATTTATCCTATGTGTATTATCATTTTTAAGAGACTTAAAACAGACATATGTAAATAAAATCTATGTTTACATAATTTTATATTTGAATTTAGAAGGCTATCCAAATTTAACTATGTCTACCATGGTGGGGGTGGGAGGGCATGAAAGCACACATCTTTATTACTTCATACCACTTTTCTGGGTATGTATTAACTTTATCACAAAAACTTTTAAAATAAAGAGAAAAAATAATGTATATCCGACATACCACTTCTTAAGGAGAAGTTCTGAAAGTATAATTTCTGTATTAAAAAAAAAAATTCAATGACTCCTTTCTCCCAATATTCTGTACAGACTTTTCACTAGGGCACTCAAGGCCACCATGATCTTACTCCAAATTACTACTCTTCCTCCTGACCTTTACTCTTACAAAACTCAAGCACTAGGTTCATCACACTGAGAAAACCACTTTCCTGATTGACTGCTTTCGCATCTGGACCTCTCCCCACATACTCTAGCACTATCTAGCTTAAAAAAGTCGCTCTCTTCCCTGAGGCTTTTATCAATCCCCTTTTTCAAAATTAATATCCCCCACCCCTAAGTCTGTTCCTCTCCTACACATTGTGGTTTCCTTCACACACTCTCCAATGCAACCGTAAATCCGCTGCCTGCAGAAGCACTCTTACTGTCTATCCTCCGGTGTGTGCCCACACACTCTTAAGCGCTCAGAAACGATCCTCTGAAGGAATCCGTTGGCCAGCATCCTTAGTTTCCATCAGTGATACTTCTCCCACCTGCCTTTTCAATCTATCCCCCACTCCATGGGCTCCTCCTGGCACCAGACAATGCTTAAGAGGATTGGCTTTGAAATCTTCCTTTTTTTTTTTTTTTAATATATTTATTTATTTGAGAGAAAGTGCGTGAGTGGGGGCGAAGATCGGGAGAGGGAGAGAGTGTCAAGCAGATTCCACTTAAGCCCAGAGCCTGATCTGCCGCTCTGATCTCACGACCCTGAGATCATGACCTGGAAATAAAGAGTCTGACGCTCTACGGACTGAGCCACCCAAGCGCCCCTACTGATACTTACTTTTTAAAAGTTCATGGTCCTACTAGAAATCCCCTAAATCAATTACTTTGCCTCTAGTTTCATCCCTCCTGATCTTTCTGCAAAACCTGAATGCTAAAAATAAGCCCCACCCTTTTATTAAAACACGCTATTCGCTTTTGGACTCATTCCCAACACCATTTCATTTAACATCACAAACTCAGAAGGCTGGAGGCTGTCATCTCCCACTTGCTCCGTACACACCCTAAAGCTGCAGTCACTGCGGCAAAGTCCCCTCTCCTGAAGCAAGACGCACACTTCCAAATCCTGTCGTACCTCCTAGGGTCCTCCAGACTCACCCTCTCCTCCAAGTCCTACTGAGCCTCAAGGCACCAAGCTCAGGGCAGCTCCTGAGAAGAGTTCTCTTTCCCCCCGCTACATACCCCACAGGAAAACTGTCCTGCTCCGGACTGCGGGCACACGCACGAGGCACACTGCGTATTCGGCCGGGATGCTGTGCTTACTCCCCTCCAACTCCAGGCACGCGGCAACAAACCCTCCTTCCCGCGGGCTAAGACTAGACTTCTTCAGAGGAATGCCCCGATCTTCAAGTCATTTCTCCACCTTCTGAATTTCTCCAGCAAACTACCACACCAAATTCTCGCAAGCACCCAATGCGGCCATCAGGCAGAGCGGGGGTACCTGGGGCGCCCCTGCGGGCAGAGAGGGGGGAGGCTACCTGGGGAGACCCTGCGGGCACAGGGGTTCGGGGGCTACCTGGGGAGACCCTCAGGCACGGCGCGGGGGAGGGAGGTTTACCTGGGGCGGCCCCTCGGACAGGGCGGGGAATATGGGAAGACCCTGTAGGCAGGGCGGGGGTACCGGAGGGGCCCACGGGTAAGGCGAGGGTACAATAGGGGCCCGCGGGCAGGGCGGGGACTACCTGGGGCGACCCCTAGGGCAAGTCGGGGGGTACCTGCAAGGCCCCGGTGCGGGCGCACCAAGAAAGAACCGCGACCACGCCGCCGCCGGGCGTCCAGAGGTGATGCAACTCTCTGACAGCGCTGGGCAGAGAGGAAAAAGTCGGTTCACGCCGGCCAATCAGCGTGCGCTGCCCTCCACCCATCAACAAGCCGGACGGCGATTGGTGGCGCGGGCGCAGGCCCCGCCCACCCTGACGAGCGCCGCGGTGCGCGCTGGGAAGGCGGCTGCGCGCCGCCGCGGTAGAGCTTCGTGGGATCGCGGGGGCCGTGAGGTGGGCACTGTGCTGGGGACTTTGGGTGGCGGCGAGTGGCTGCTGCTGCGCCCGCTCACTGCGCCTTCCACGCGAGTGTGCGGTCTGGCCCGGAGGTGCGCCCCAGGCCCCCGGAGCCGCCACAGGGCCCGTCCTCGGGGAAGGGCGGCGCCTGCGGTCAGTGGGCCCCGCAGCCCCTCCGGAGGTCCCTGCATCCGCCTGCACAAGCTATGGGAAGGGCCACGTGCAGACACGTAACAACGGAAGGGACGGCAGTGCGTGCTGACCAGATTCAGTTACCACTGTTTTAACATTTCTTGTGACGAAAACAGTTTATTTGCTTATCGATCTGCTCGCTTACAATTATGACTGCTGTGGGTCTGCCTGGCACCTTCTGGATCCGCTGGTTGAAAACCAAAGGGAAGCTGCAGCCACGCAAAGGGCAGCGGACCTTGGGCTTTGGCACCAGACTGTGAAGGAAAGTTTAGGCCTTAAAAGTGCAGAGTAATTCTGTAGCAGCTTACTGCATCCGTTAGAGGGACAGGAACAGTCATCCGAGACGATGTAGACGGCCCAGCACGTGTGAGCGCTTGGAGGGTTTGTGCAAGCATCCATTCAACAGTCAGTCACACTCCAGGGTGAGTCAGGGGGTCTGGCTGCCTTGCTGAAATGGGAGACTCTAGGGAGGAACGTTCACTAGTGGTGTTGCTTCAGCTTACTGAGCAGGACAGAAGACTGCCAGATAGACGTGTCCAGGTGTGTGTGGGGGGAAAGGACAGGTCTGATCATTTAGAAGTTGGATTGAGAAACATTTCATGGTACTGTTGAAAGGTGTAAGACAATCCAGAAAGAAGTTGAGCAAGTGGCAAAAAAGATTCTAGAAAAAAAGTTAAATGTTGAAATATACAACTTGAATCAGAGTTGACTCCTCACTTGTTAGGAGTCAAAACGTAATGTCTAAAACTAAAAAACCACGAGGGGGCGCCTGTGTGGCGCAGTCGGTTAAGCGTCCACTCTTGGTTTCAGCTCTGGTAGTGTTCTGGGGACGGTGAGATAGAACCCTGCATCCAGCTCTGCGCTCAGCGTAGTGGGCTTCAGACACCGCCCCGCCGTCCCTGCCCCTCCCGCTGGTGCCTCCACATGGGTGCGTATGCACTCTCAAATTAATCTTAAAAAAAAAAAAACAACCAAGAAATCACAGCATAAGCATGTTAGGTAGAGATATGGAGAGAAATATCAGAGAACACAAAATTGTGTAAAATGGTTGTATCTGGGGAGCAGAAATTAGGGGTAGGCAAGGATACTTGATGTCACTTGTCAGCTTTGAAGATGGAGGGTGTGACAGATTCAAATATGGTCAAATTCCTTGACACTTCTCCTACTGAGAAGTGATGGTCTGTGTCCCCTCTGCTTGGTCCTGGCTGGGCTGTCTGTTGTGACCTGTAGAACACAGTGGAAAGAGACTAACAGCTTCTGCTTCTGAAACCTAGTTGCCACTGGGAGGAAACGCAGGGAAAGGCACTGAGTCTTAGAAGTGGATCTTCCAGTGCCAGCTGAGCCATTCCAGTGACACTATGGGAAGGAGGCACGAGGGGTGCCAACTGAGTCCTGACCAAACTGCTTAATGCAAGCAAAATTATTTTACTGGGATGACTTGTTATGCAGCAGTAAGGATACAAATGTAATATGCCTCAAGACATGGTGGTACATTTGGATTATTTATCGTGCTGAGCGTTGGTTTTCCTATTTTCCATCAAGTCTGGGAAACACAGGAATCCCAAAAGACTCTTCAGCTGCTTAGTTCTTTGGACTTGCTTATTAAAAAATGTACGTACCAGCAGCAACCCTCAGTTTGTTCCCTGTATTTAAGTCTCTTATGGTTGCCCTCCCTTTCTGTCTTTATTTAGTTGCTGGAGGGGAGGTGGAAAGGGACAGGGTAACTGGGTGATGGCCATGAAGGAGGGCACTGGACATAATGAGCACTGGGTGTTATACGTAACTGACGAATCACTACATTCTCCCCCTGGAAGTGGTATTACACTACATGTGAACCAACTCGAATTTAAATAAAATCTTGAAAGAAAAAAAAAATGTACTGAGCAACCACTATGTGCTAGACATGGTTCTAGGCAGTTGGGACATGATGGGACACAAGATGACATCCCAGCCCACTAGAGTTTATATTCGGTTAAGATGTAAATTAATAAATACTTTTAATTCCAGATAAACACACTGTGGCTCAAGGACCATCCCTGGGCACTGTCTATATAAGGCAACTCAAGAGAGCGCAGTTTGACAGGCGCACCTGTCTTGAATCCTAACCATTTTAATCTGCTTCCCTCTTTGGACTCAAGAGTCCTGACAGCTCACATGGATCTTCATAAACCTCTGGTCAAATCGGAACTTTGGGATTAATGGGCTTGCCTCTCATTGATTCCTGGAGGCCAAGAACAGGAAAACTCTACTTGGCATCCTTCCCTGGTCCTCATAGAACTCTTCTATGATACTTGTCTGAAATGTCTTGCATTTCAGTTAGTTGTACATCAGGACCCAAGTACAGAACTCAGGCGGATTTGTATTCAACTTCTTTAAAAAAAAAAGACAAAATGGAGGTAAAGTATATTCTATACAATCAAATAAATATTTCAAGTAGCGTATAATTCACACAAAGCCGAATTTGGAAAACACAAACGCTCTTACCTATAATTTTAAAAAGACCTTATGTAAACCCTGTACTAGAAATACCTAGTAGTTACTATGAATAGCACAGAGATTATACATAAAAAGTATTTGGGGGGATTATCTTGTGCTTTGTTTAAAAAAAAACAGTTCAGGTTAATTTTTTGAAGAATTACTTAGGAAGAGATACAGAGGAAATCCACAGGAAAAGATAGCAGAGTGATATCCACCAGGCAGATTTTGAATACTCCTTCACTGTGAATTCTTCTTTCTCATTTAAGAATGTTTTCTGTGTCACCCAATTTCCATAGGTGAGCCTTCACATTCATATCAAAACCAATGCTGACAGTTATTATTTTGGTTTCACTCTCCTTTTGGCATCTTTATGTTTCTTCCGGCAGTCCTATAAAAACATAGTATCAAGCCTTTGTTAAAAATAAATGTAAATCATTTTAAAGGTGTTCAGTAACAATAAAGTAAAATTTAGATTATTCAATGTCAGGATTATGGAAACCATTATGGGAGTGCTCACTGTGAATGAACAGGGAATACTGAAACTTTTTAAATGTCTGCAATTGAAACTATATTTCAGTCTTCCAAAAATCTCATGATTTACTGTTACTTCACAAGCATGGCTGGAACTCGGGCCCCTAAGTCGGCTCTTCGCAGCCTGCTAACCTGCACCAAGTGTGGCCTGACCTAAACAGTGCCTCTCCCGGCACTGTGAGCATTTAAATCATGGTCTCAGGTGTCATCCTTTGTGTCTTCAGGTTCACACCTTACTCTCACTCTCTTACACCTG
This sequence comes from Ursus arctos, assembly GCF_023065955.2. Taxonomy (NCBI): domain Eukaryota; kingdom Metazoa; phylum Chordata; class Mammalia; order Carnivora; family Ursidae; genus Ursus; species Ursus arctos. The sequence goes on from NW_026623019.1 coordinate 323,821, forward strand.
GCAAATACTAACACACAGACAGCACTGCATCTATTTGGAGACAATATGGAGATACAGTTACTCACCATCCGCAAGTTGTTTGTTCTGGCCTCCCAAGAATTCCTGCTAATATCACTTCCCACTCCTCTCCAGAATAAATCAGAACCTACTAGGGGAAAATAAAAAAAAAAAAGACAAGGCAGGGGATGAATGCCTTTAAAATGGATGGTATGCAGGCACTGGCATTATCAAGGGCTTCAATTCTAGTTAACATTTTTTCCAATTTATGCTAATTTTAAGAATATTTTGTTTTTTACAAAATGAAAATGTAGCACTGCTAGGATTTTACTGCTTATCGTTTACCATTATGTGTCTTGGTTTCTGTTTGTGCTAGGCTTTAAGAAGAGGTCACCGAAAGCCTGAACTTTCAGGGTCCTAAAAACAGGAGTTTTGCACATCTAGCATCTAAGCAGGTCCCCATAACACAGAAGTCCTTGTTGATGATACTGAATGAGGGAGGGAGGGGTGGGGTCGGAGTCCTCAACCTTCCAGGGCTTAAGAAGCCAACCTGCATCAGTCTCACAGGGACAGCTAAACCACACGACAGGGCAAAGGGTCACAATTTTTGCCAAATATTTCTTTCTTGGATGCGTGTGAGACTATTGGAATGCACAGTGTTGAGAACTGTACCATTTCCTGTCCTATACCATTTAATGGAGAAATGGACTTACCATGAAGTCTTTCATCATTCTTAGAAAAAAAGAAAAATCTAGTGGTCTCTTTCTCAGGTAATGATACTTCTCTGAAGCAAAAGAGGGGGAGGGAGAGAGAGACAGACAGACCTGGGTTAGTTAACTTCAGTATTTCAGATGAAATGTTTACAATGAAAATATAAATGAACAATCCCTTAAATAGATCTGCTTTATGTCTTGCCCATTTTGCCCTGATTTAAGGCGACGCCACCCTCTGTATTCAACATTCTTCTCTTTTATCTGAAGCGTTGGTAACAAGGACTGTTTAAGTCCTATGCTGGTTGCTGACGGTCTCATCCCACTATTACTACCCCATCTGCCAGTGTTTCCCATGTCCTCCCTCCAGACCCAGGACTTCATACCCCCCGCCCAGTGCTACCCAAGTTGAAGAAGAGGAAACATGCTCCCTGTCACAAAAAGGCTTGAGACTCTGAAGGAGCTGAGAAGAAAATTAAGTTGTCTTGTGTACTTGTATCATCATGTCTAACTCAGGTTTTACACAGAAAGTGCTTACCTGGGGCTGGGCTGGCTGCCTTCTGTTTCTTCTTCAGCAATATCCTCCTCTTCGGAGCTGCTGTCTTGGAAACGAGGGGTTCCCTGCCAGACGACCTTCCTGGTTTTCACAGGCTCAGCTCTGTAGGCATCTGCATTGTCATGACAACGGGAAGGGACAGGACTGTAGCTGAACACATTCATTTGGTCACTTTCACCATGCACACATATCTCTCAGTGTCCAAGATCTTAACCATTAACTTAAAATAGTATCTTTTTTGATTTTCAAATATTGAGAGAAGGTGTCCTGTTTTTGGCTTTGCCAGGGTGATCTGATAAGGAATATAGTAATAGTATAAAAAGACATAAAAACCAAAGGTTTATAAACAGGCAAAATAATTTAAAAGGAACCAAAAGGGTGGCACCCGTGCTATCAAGAGAGGCCCAAAATACAGCATGATGCAGTGAGACCAGGTGTCCCTCCTTGTTTATTCATCGACGAGGAAAGGAGCATACGCATACACTTTAAATTCCCAAACCCTCTCTCCGGAACTGCTGAAAAAGCTGTGGACAGGGCCCCAGGTTCCCAAAGCACCAAAATCACACCTCCCAGGTTGCTGAGGGGTCTCAGCACTCATTTCAAGGCAGGGTTCCCACACCTCCCTCTCGGCTGGAGGAATTACAGTCAATGTCACACCAGCTCTGCTCAGCAGTTGGCGACTGACCCTGGCGCTCCAGTGGACACACAGCAGAGCACAAGATGCCTCACTGTCTCACACAAATTCTGGAGCACGGGATCTCTGCACCTCGTGCTGGAGGACCACAGAACTGACATTAAATGCTCATCTGCTAACACGTGCACGCTACGTTAACTGCTCATCTTTAACGCAGCACACACTATGGTCAGGTGGGCACGTGCTCTCCGAGATGTGGCCATCCTGCCTTTACCATGAACTTCCAGGAAAGCTGCATTCCACCGTGAACACAAGTGAGGAGCAGCAGACCCCCTTACCAGGGGAGACTACCACTAAGCAACAGGCATTTAACTTTCAGCTCATCCTGGTCTCTACAGGTAAACCTCCTGAAATGGAATGTGAAATTGTATGTCCTGGTGTTTTTGGTTTTCTCCAAGGACAAAGTCTGGAAGGACTGATGTATCGATGACCGTGTACCTGTATTAAAGCCAGGGTGGCCTATTTCCTCCTCTCCCTACCAGATGGCACTGGCTTTCCACAAGTCTTGGCTTTTCTAACTGCATGTAAGGCACGAAGCTGCTTAAATAGAGGACTTACTATGTACTTCCTTGTGATTATCTCCACTCAGAGAAGGAATGCTGCATGTTACTCTCGGGCTTCCCTTCACACGGCACCTAACTAGACGTTTGCTCCCTTACATGCAAAAACAATGTCTTGCTGTTACCCACAGCTCCTGGCATGTTGTTTTGGCCATACGATACCGAATCTCGTACTGTTTGTTTAGGTGGAAGAAATAATTCTTTCTTCAGCTAATGTTACATCATTACACTTAATGTAGACTCAATCCATTATGTTCAAGCTGCCTGAAGTGAAAATGTTAAAAATTTAAAAAGTACCTTCCTTTACATCTTTAGCATCTGAATCAAAAAAGGAGAATGTGAACCCGCCATGCTGCTCGGCCCCCGTCGTCGGACTGGTGGGGAGGTGAACATCGACTTTCTCGCCATCACGATTCTCAGTAGATGGTGTGTCGTCTGCTGTTTCACTGGTAACTTTTGTAGTTTGAAATATTTCTTTTAAGTCTGCAGCGACGCTATAATACATCTCTTTGGACACCTCAGGCAGCTTCTCGGCCTCCTCCCTCTGCTTCCTTCGTTTTGCTTTACTGCAGTGACATTTACAGACGCATTCATCACAAAGAGGCCAGCAGTTGCCAGAGATTAGAACACCTTGGAAAACTAATCCCATTCTTTCACATCAGGCTCCTCCGCTATGAGCCTGCTTCTTCCTCTCCCACTCCCCCTGCTTGTGTTCCCTCTCTCGCTGGCTGTCTCTATCTCTGTCTAATACATAAATAAAATCTAAAAAAAAAAAAAAAAAAAATCCCATTCTTTCAAAAACCAAGAGGATCCACATATAAAAGTATTCATAAAAGCAGAACACTGTGTGTTCACGGAGGGACAGGTGACTTGTCCTCTAGTTCACAGTTCTCCTCTGTCTCTGATCAGGACTGCACTCATGGTGCTGTACTCGAGGAAGTACGACCATCAGGCCTTATTTGCCTCTACATCTGATTTGGATGAAAGCACCCCAGCTTCTGAACAGATCTTGTAAAAGTGAGGCTTCTGGGCCATCGAGGGACGGGTGAGCACATTCTGCATGTGGCAGGGATGTAAACAATCCGTGGCCAGTGGGCGGATTATGCTGGTTTTAAATATGTCCATATATTCCTTGTTACTTCTCCCTTTAAGAGGTATCGTTTCCAATCTGTCTCCCTGCCCCATCAAAGTATATGGGTTGGACTTAAATGACCTGTTTCAAGAAAACTGAATAAGGCAGATTGTCAGTGTGTGACTTAAGACTAGGTCATAAAATACACTGTGGCCTCCTCCTTCTCTTGGGGGTCACCTGCTCTGGGGAAGACACCATTCCCAAATAGCCTTCACCTAGTTTCTTGGCGTGGCAGCATCTTCTGTAACTATGACACAGTCACAAAAACTAAAAGGTTAACATCAATTCATTACTGTTAACTAAACTCAAGCCTCATTCTCATTTCCCACTGTCTCCACCGAATGTCTTTTTGTTCTAGGATCTAATTCAGGATACCACGTTGCCTTTACTGTCTTTAACAGTAGGAGATGAAGGCATTAAACCAGGCAGGGTTACTGGTTGCTCCATGTACTTGCCGTATTTTATCAGGCTGATAGCGTGACAGTGCAGGCACGGGAAACAGAAGCTCTACCACACGAAAGCAGTGTCGTGAACTGAATCGCTGCCCCCAAAAAGATATGTCCAGGCCCTAATTTCTATAACCTGTGAACATTACCTTACTTGGAAAAATAAGTTATTATAAGTACCTTGCAAAGAAGAGATTACCCAGAATTATGCAGGCAGGCCCTAAAGGCAATCACAAGTGTCCTTATAACGGACACAAAGATGAAAGACACAGAGAGGAGGCGGCCATGTGAAGATGGAAAAATGTGGCCACGGACTGTCGCGGTCACCCGAGGCCAGGAGAGAGGCAGGACACGGACATTTGCCTCTGGACCTCTGGAGAGAACACAGTTCTTCCAGTAACTTTGACCTTAGATTCCTAGGCTCCAGAAATGCCAGAAAGTAACTTCTGTGGTTTTCCGCCAGTAAGTTTGTGGGGACTTGTTACAACAGCCACGAGAAACTAATACAAGGAGGGAGGGGGCACCACACTCACCTAGGAGCACATGTCGTGTACAGGCATGAGATTCCTTTGTTTCAAGTTAAGACTTTCTCCACTATGGCAGTAACTCCACTCTAACTCTTCCCTCCCCAGTCTTACACTAAATACAATGCAGACCAACGGATGGGTACGGGTTACTATCTATTTCTCTCAGGGTCTGAAATGAGATTAATTCCTGTGATCCTGCTACAGAGAGAAGTAGCTGATTTACCTTTCCTTTGGTTTATCATCGCTCTTCCTTTCGTAAGCGGCGTGGTCATTCCTCGTTGGATCATAATGTACGACATCCCTGTGTGAACAACAGACAGGAGTAAGCTGGCAGAGAGGAACTGGAACCTAATGCAAAAAATTAATGACAAACTGTAATTCAACGTTGGGACAATTCCAATTTTTGAGCGAGACAAAAACCACACAAAGAAAAGTATCAGGATCTTGTTAGAAGGTCATGTTTTAAGTTAGTTTTGAGTTTTGAGTTTCCCTGAATTTTTTTTAATTAAAACTTAATTTACACAGACTAAAATAAATACAGATAAAATTGGATGTGCATAAAATATTTTAGTGGGGAAAAAAGGGGAAAGTGAGTAAACGTACGGCTGGCTCAGTCTGTAGAGCACGTGACTCTTGATCTCGGGGTCGTGAGTTCAAGACCCCTGTTGGGTGTAGAGCTTATTTTAAAGAAAAACAAACAAACAAAACCCCCAAAAAAACAAAAGAAAGGAAAATTGATCACATGTTGGTGACTGTAGAAGCTGATGTACAGGGCTTTCAAGATACCAGTCTCTATAAATTATGTGTTTAAAATTTTCTATAATGAAAAATTACATTTATATGGTTCTATGGTTCATATTTAAACCACTGTCCAATTGCTTCATTATTGAAAGCAATATTGCTATGACATCTAAGCACAAAAATAGAGAAAAAATTAAAGATTAGTTTCTTGAAGTGAGCCACTGGGTCAAAGATAGTATGTTTTTAAGGGTCTGATACATTTTGTCAACTGCCCTCCCCAGGACGTTTAAAATGGCCTAGTTTTAAACCAAGTTCAATAAGGCACTTATGTCAAGAGAACAGGGTGGAACGGGATGGAGTAGAAACCACACCTAAATTTCTTGGCAGCTGCCGATCCTTTGTGCGCAGAACTGCTCACGGTGGTGTGCAAAACACTCTGCACGACGTTCAGGGCTTTGAGCTTCTCTGCAGCAAGCTCCTCTTCCTCGGCTGTTTTCTCATCATTTTCCTCTTACAGAGAAAGGGAGAGTTAGTAATCTCTTGGTAAACGTGACTTGAGCAGTTTCAATTATCCAATAATCATCAAGCACCTCCCGTGAGCAAAGCGCACTGAGACAGGAGAAGAAACGTCCAACCCTGTTTCCCTGACCTCCGTGACCCCATGACCCTCAATGCCACAGGGACTTCAGAAGTCTCATGACCAACAAACGAAAAGTCCCATCTTCACCTGTGATTATGAAAACGAAATCTGCATTTGATGGCTTTCAGTGGCAAATCTAACACCCGCCCCTGTGTGCAGCCTGCAGGCTAGGCGGGCGCCCCTCAACCGTGTCCCCCACCCCGCCAGGACCTGCTGCTGCTCCAACACCTACCTCCGCATGCACCCTGGAGGCCAGGCGGGCGCCCCTCAACCGCACCCCCCCCCCGGACCCGCTGCTGCACTCCTACCAGGTGGGGTCCCCATCTCCCCCAGGCCAGGTATAGGACAGAGGAAGACAGTCTGTGGTGGATGCCTTCCTCTCCTGTCCTTTTGGGCAGCTTCAAGCCACTGAAACTTTCTGAGTAAATCTGTACCCACAAGTTCAAGGAGGACTGAGTTAAGTAGCCCATGGGCCACAGGCCTCACAGTTCCAAGTATGGGGCGCAGTTTCTCCTAGACCAGATGACTTCTCAGGGTCCCCTAGCTCCGACATCAGGACTGTTTGGACAGGGAGGTATTTACCTTCCTGTTCTTCTTCACTGTCACTTTCCAGAAATCGGGAGTCCATGCGGAATCTGTTGTCAGTGCCGAAGTGAGACTGCAAGTCCAGGAGCTACACAGACAGACACACGGACAGCTGGGAGTCATGTTTCCAAGACCACACTCCCACAGAAGACCCTCCAAGTGCACCTCCCTCACCCTGGAATTTGCTACATTAGTGTTTGCATAACCTCACCGACCCACGAACCATTCAAATAAACACCGAAGCTCCAGGTCTGCCTGCACTTACCCGGATGGAAACACTGTGTCACCAACAAGGACATGTTGTAGGTGGGATTATTTTCAGTCTTCACTAACCTTCTGCCCAGCTCTGCCCTCAAATTGAGGTTTAATTCTGAACCTGTGACTGTCGTCTTCGAAGCCAGATTCTTCATCCTCACTGCTGTCAAACAGCCTCCCAGATGCTCTGCTCACGGCCTCCTAGAATGCAGATGCACGCAGAAGTGGTTATTAACAACAGAGGCAATCTGCAATTCCTTCTTAACGCAGTCTTCCTCTCACACTGAAGAACCAGGAACCCAGATGCATCTCCCAGACTTGGGTCACTAATCTGCAGGCTCCCAGTGCACCTGCGTTGGGGGGGGTGCAGTTATTACAGAGGACACCTTCTGCAGGGTTCACTAGTGCTGGTGCTACCTGGCAGATGATGTGGAGGATAGATTCACGTGGGGGAAAACCTCCAACGTCCCTGGTGTTGGTGTGTGTGTGGACGGGGGAGCCCTAGGGCTCACTGTGGCTCAGGAGGACTTGATGTTGAACGTGGCAGTTGTGGGGAGGTCTTGGTATGCGGCAGGAAGAAATGGACCTGTGAGAGTGGCGGGATGCCCACATGGACTTTCTGAGCGACTTACCTGAACGGGCTCCTCTCCCAGGTGGCTTTGCTCCTCTGTTTCACTGTCAGAACCAAAGATGATGTGTGTTGGCTTGTCCTCTGGATGACCATCCTAGAGCAGTCAACAAAGGCATTAAACCTTAAGACAGCCCCTTGTTTCCTTCTCTCGCCAAGGCCCCTTCTCATCCGTTAGAGTGAATGCCACCATCCACTTATCTCCCAAGATGGAAACTTAAGACTTCCTCCTCTCCATGTCCAGTTGGTCTCCAAGCTCCAAGTGTGGACCCTGCTGGTATCTTTTAAGTCTATTCCCACTGTCACTGCCTTGGTTCTGGCTCATGACCTCCCAGAGACTCCCTGGTCCCAGATTTCCCAGTTTGATTTGTTGTCTGTCATGGCCTAAACAATCTTTCCCAGATCAACGCTGGCAAATGTTTTCTGTAAAGGACCAGAGAGTAATATCTTAGGTTTTGCAGACCACATATAATCTTGGTCCTTTTTAAAAACCCTTTGTAAATGTAAAAACCATTCTGAGCTTGGAGGCTGTACCAAAATGGGCCATGGGCTTGATGGCCTGTGAGCCGCAGTGTGCAATTCCTGTTCTAATACGTATAAGCAAATCTTCACCCCTTCCTTTCCACAGCCACAGAATAAAAGTCCAACCTCCACAGCCTTCCCACGACTTGCCCTGCCGCTCTCTCAAGCATCCTCGTCCTCTGTACATCTCAGTTACACTGACTGCAAACTGCTCCCCATGGAATGCCTTTCCTCTCCCTTCTCCACATTCTGCCTCTGACCATTTCGCACTGATCCTTCTTCCTTAGACTCCATTCAGGCTGAGGAAGCGCCCCGCCCCTCCTCCCAGCTGACCTGCTGCGGTGCACGGCACTCTTCTCTCTCTGGGCCCTGTGCCCACCACACTGTGAGCCAACAACCGCCAGAGGCAGGGACCACGATCCTCATTCTAGAAGTCTAGCACTACCTGTGAAGACCTGGGACTTCACAGACACTTAGAGTTGTTGAAGGAATGAATAGAGTCAGTATCGTGAATCTTAGTGAGATAAAAATCACTGGTAAGTGACTTGTTAGCAAATTCAGACACATCAGGACATGTCACTGAACTATACCAGTGACAGCTTCCAAAGGAAAAGAAATCATGAGGCAAACTTTAGATTAAAACAAGTAAGAATGTTTTCAGTAAACAGACTCAATTCAGTAAATCAAACTCAATTCCTCTGGTATACACTAAAGACATAAGGTGACAAAAGCTTCTAACTCAAGGGACACGATGTGAAACGGGTGGGTGCTGGGACAAGGAGCTTGGAGCGGCACGCAGACCTTCACGGGAAGGAAGGGTCGCCTCGTGGCACCCAGACTGGGAGTGCACTCACCAAGTCCGCCAGGGCATTATGAACCAGCTTCTTCCTCACTTCCTTTGCTTTCTGCCTTGCGTCCAAGGCTGCCAAACGCTTCTGATTGTCAGCATGCTTCTCCTTAGTGTGAACATCAGACCAACTGTTCACAGGAAGTGGGAAGTTGGTGCTGCTTCCCTGAGCGTCTCTCCTGGAGGAGCCCTCCGGTGCTTTCCCAAGTGCTGGGTGGCTGCTCTGTCTGGAGCCGTCTCTGGTCTCCCCAGTCCTGTGGCGGCAGTCTTCATCAAAGCCTACCTTGGGAGTAATTGTACCAAGACTTATTTTCTTATCTTTTAATGGCAACAGACTAGAAACCGGATTTCTACCTCCCTCTTCCGAACTGCTAGGAGACACAATCTCGTGATCCTGGCTCTGGAAAGGAGAACATCTCTTTTGAGGCTGAGTTTGGTTTGGGTCATTTGCCTTCTTTGCATGTTGGAGAGGAGTTAGTTTGCCTGATGAGCCATTAGCAGGTGGTGACCCCTTCTCCATGGACATGCTACTGGGATCAAATTTAAAGGAATTCTGATCTTTATTTATATTGTCAGAGGGAACGCTTTCTTTCAAGGGTTTTTTTATTGATTCCTTTCCATAGAGAGAGCCTACTCCCTTGAAAGCTTGGAATTTCGGCTGTAAGTTATTTCCCTTCAGTTTCTGCTTTCCACAGGTGTTCTCTTCTCCTTCTAAAAGGGCAGCCACAATGTCCTCGGGACAGATGCATGGCCGGGCTCTGTGCAGGCCCCCCAGAGTCCTGTCACATTTGGCGGTGGTCTCCTGGCTACCGCTCTCAGGATCTTCTTCCAGAGCCTGCAGGTCACCGCCAGCCAGCTGTTCCAGATCAGCTAAGGTGAGCTGCACATGGAGGCAGTTTTTCATCATGGCCTCATACTCCTCATCTCCTGCAGACTCAGCGGATTCCGACGCAGAACTCCCATCTTCCCTGCTGCTGCAGCGGGCTGTAACCCTAGGACTGATGGCTCCATCTGGCTTGGTCTTTCTTTTTTCTCCTTTAACACAAGGATCAGAAAGCTCACAGTTCTTTCTATTTTTCAAAGGCGTTTTCTTGTGTGCATACTTTTCCATTTGTGAAAACTCTGCACTGTTTTTGACTTTACTGGTCTTTTTCTTTGCTGCAATGATCTCGTCTGTATCTCCTGAATCATAGTTGCAATCGTTTCCCAGGGCATTACCTTCCCCATCCTGGTCAGAGACGTTACCGACACCTAGAGCTGTTACAGAATGCAGCTTGTGAACACCTGACCTGAAGTCCCCCCCAACGACTTCGAAGGACTCATTTGCAGAGTCACCCACTGAGGACAACATAGTTTTCCCCAGGCTTTCCTCTCTTGCAATCAGTAGTCGTATCTCTTCTTCAGAATCGGTATCATCATCAGACATGTGATTTCTGCGCCTGGCAGTTCCCACACCAGAAGTCTGAACAAACATACTGTTAGGTTTCTGGCTGTGAGAAGCAGGGACACGGGGCAACGGAGCAGTAATGAGCTCACAGGGCGCTTCCTGTGCCACCTCTTGCTGTTTGGGATGTGGACTTCCCGGGACCGTGAGGGCTCCTGCTCTCACAGCTGGAGAAGCAGCAGTCGCCTTGTCCTTCTGTGCTTTGATTCTCTTCTGGGCGGGGGTTTGAATGGCACAGAACTCCCCTCGTCGCTTCTTACTCATGGGGTCATCCCCTCCTTCCAGTTCCCAGGTGAGGCTGGACACAGGGGTGGAATGTGTGACATCATCTGCGATCTTCTTTAAGTTGTGGCAGTATTTTGATGGGTCATACTTCATGATGTTACCAGAGTCAAGGAACGAAACAGAGGCACTAGGTTTTAGGAAAACCCATCAGTGTGGTGAAGCACAGGGAGCACTGTATGACCTCAAGCAGGTCACTTACTCGGCCTGCCCTCCCTTTCCCATCAAACACGATGAGCACTTCACTAGGTGACCTTAGGGTCTGTGGCACTGGCATGTCCAGAGTTAAAACTGAGCACCATCACCGTTAATTGGCAGGAACAGCAAACCCAGGAAGCTTCTACTACAGGTATAGGGGCCACATGAGGTTTTCTATAAATCTGAGCTGATACCGTAAAGCAGAGTACAGAGGGGCGCCCAGCAGGACAGAGCTAGATGCTGTGTGTGCTTTACTCCAACTACTTTCGGCCATTCCTGCCTTCTCAGTCCCGGCTCATTCTAGCCTGGTTCTCCCAGCTCAGTAACATCCATTCTGCTCTCCCTCTGCATCTTGTAGGTCTTTATTAGGAAGCTAATAATTCTTTCCTAGGCTTGTTCCATTGCTGACGTCATCCAGAAAATTTCTAGTTAATGTCAAAGTGCTGTGATAACAGCTAGCATTTGCTGGTTTCCTAACACACATGAATAGGCAAGTTTAAGTTGCTTTCAGTGATCACTCCTGAAAAGTCCTTTTAGGACTTTTAGTAAGTACTAAATTAGCATCTGGTAACTACTGAATGAGTGCCAAATATGTGAGATATGCCAGGCAGTGTCCGTGGCCAGCTTCACACTGTCCTTCAACGTCCTCCTCTTTGCTGTCGGTGGCTGCCACAGAGGGAAGGCTGAAAGGAAGTCAGCTTTCCCAGACGTTAGGGCCACTGGCGGGAGAGCAGAAGAAGGTGTGGCCAGTTCTCTGGGGTGCCGGAGGCACAGCAGCTGTGAGCAATGAGGACACACCTCTGTGCTTTTCTAGCCCCAGGGGGTAGTGGTCTGTTGCAGTTATTAATCTCAGACAACCGGACCATCAGCTGTGTGCTCCCCAGCAATTGATGAATCCAACTGTTTGTAATGCATCCCTTGGGAATACAGCTTGCCCACAAGTCCACGATGCTGGGAATTCACCGGGACAATCTGACTTCGTTTCTTCAAGGGAACAGGCCTCTGCGTTTGCTCATCCAGGATGCACACAACTTCTCTGCCCACCATTCTCCTGTCCGTCTACATATTCCTACCTACTGCTTTCCTCCTGCCTGGTCTTCTCCCCATCACTTTCTACTAAGGCAAACCATGCCCCACCTTCTCCAGGGCCTTCTTTAACCACAGCCAGCCCCCTTGCCCTTCTTTAGCACCTTGGGCAATGGCTTTGAATCCATGTCAATCAAGACAGAGGATGTAAAAGTTAATCAGTACAAGGGCTTCTCCGACAAGTGTCACTGTTGTCACTCACTAGCATAAAACCTCCTCACGGTCTCTCATGAACCTCTCATTGTTTCACACATGGAAGCAGGAAGGTCTCACCTTGCACAGAAATGGAGAACATAAAATTTAAGCATGTAAGATTTACTGACAGAGGCAGAGAAATTCAACTGGGATGAAGTGAACTTCTGCAAGTAACCATTGCTGTGGTAAATAAAGTTACTTTGAAAGGCCAATTGCAAAGGATATTTTACGTTTATGTTGGTTCTTTAGGTGAAGGACAGGTAAGACTCTTCCAAATTTACTCACAACCCAATTCTAAAAGAAGAAAAAAGAATACATTTACTATGTATGTCACAAATGGAAAAGAATAACCACAATGCATAAACACAACTTAAAAAAAAAAATCAAATTCACAGTGGGCCACGATTACTATTGGGTTTTGTTTCTGATGATGAAATAGGAGTTCTCAAGGAAAGTGTATGAGGAAAGAAAAAAAGGAAGGACAAGTGGGACAGCTATGAGTTCCACATAAACCATGCAGGACACTAACAAAAAACACCAATCATTAAAAAGACAAAGTTGGCACAATCCTGTATGCCTCACCACCGATGTCTCTTGGAGGACCCACCTCCACTTGGGTTTTGATTTCTTCTTATAAAATGAGGGAGCACTGTGCTTACACGGACTTGTAAATGCACTGTGAAAACCATAAAGCACTGCCTATGCTAAGTGCTGCAAAGCCAGGGGAAAAGCAACTGCTCTAGGCATGGCCCCCGCGGTCCCCCGGTCTCAGGACTCGGTGCCTAGGCTACTCAGGCTGCCAGGGGACACTCACTTTGTGCCCTGGCACTTCTGTCCCTGGTACAGCTTTCACATGGAAATCCACCACTCCCATCTTTTCCAAAATGTTGGTGTTGCCTATTGTTGATTTTGCTTTCTTTGCTTTTGCTTCTTCTCTCTCTTGGGCCAATCTGAATAAAAAATATATAAATAAGAGAATTAAAATAACCAACCGTGCTATTTAGTGTTTTGTTTTTAATACCGTAAGGCTGTCTGACTTTACAGTGATCTTTAAGGCCCTCTCAATTTTCTCCTTCTGCTTACTTACTTTTAGCATTTTCTCCATCCTCAGTCCCTTCACTCTTCATGAGGAAGAGGTGTCTTTCAGAGCCCAATCTGCCAAGTCCTCATTATTTCTTAATGACGAGAATGCAGAATGCCATCTCAACCTTCCAATTCAAACTCCACCTTATTCAGGCCTGGACAGCTGCACTGCCCAGTCATCAGGGGCTTCTTTGCCTCTGGTCTGTCTCTTTTACATCCCACTTTCCAGAATGATGGTCAGACTCAAGCTCCTCAGGCATGGCTGCCCAGATACTCCAAAGCAGCAGCACAGCATGCTCACCCTGCTCGGAAACAGTGCTCCAGTTCCTGTACAGAGTAGGCCCTGAATCGCTACTGAATAAAGTCCCACCGCTACCCTGTTCAGAAGCCCTGAGCTGAAGAACAAAGTCAGATTCTCACCTTTCTCAACAGACCAGTTCTTCAAAACATGCCTTCAGTAGGCTGCCTGCCACTTGTTTCAGACCTTGCCATTTCCTGGGCCTAGAACAATCTAATCAACTCTCCTGTTGCTCCAGCTGTACATCCCTGAACTGTTCCTTATTTAACCTTTTTTTTCTGAGAATAATACCGTGTAGGATCTTAAAATGCTCTAATGGTTATTACACTGTCTTGTTCTTAAATCACTTGCATAATTAATCGTGTGCCTCTCATACAGGGACTTCCTGTTATCTTTGTGTCTTTGTATGACTCTAGCATTAACAGCCAAAATCATCATAAGCAATTTGATATTAAAATGCTAAATGTACATAAGCCTATGATAAAGCAACTCCCCTGTGGACATAAACCCAAGGAACCCTTGCACTATGCAGGAGCCATTCTCAAGGGTCATCTATTATGAGAAGTGCAAATAGTCTAAATGTCTATCATCACAGGGGGATAACCATGTACCCTGTGGTATAGCTACCATCATTACAAAAAAGGGGGAAGATCTACAAACCCACAGAAGGCTGTGTTTACAAAGACAAAATAGGTATATGTTTTTCAAGTTAAAACACATGTTGGCAGTGCCTGGGTGGCTCAGTTGGTTAGGCGTGAGCCTTCAGCTCAAGTCATGATCCCGAGACCCTGGGATCAAGCCCCTGCTCCCAGCCAAGCCTGCTTCTCCCTCTCCCTCTGCCTGCTGCTCCCCCTGCTTGTGCTCTCTGTCAAATAAATAAAATTAAAAAAAACCCAAACACATGTAAATGCATTGCATTATCTTTTTTGGTGGGGCTGGGGTCGTGGGGAGTTACAGTTGAAAGGGATTTTAGCTCTATTTGTTATGTTTGAATTTGCCAAGATTATTATAACATATTATTTGATACTTTCAAATCAACTGAGTATATAAAACCATTTACAAGTAACGGAATAGTTTAAACCCATGCAGAATAAATCTTACCTGTGCAAAAAACTTTCTTTTGCTAGCTGAATTTGTAGTGTTCCACCTTTCCATTTTGTTTTATTCAAAGCAGACATACCTGTGAAGTAAAGTATTACTCAAATACAGGCAATGCAAAAATATATGGCAGCATGTGCTTTTTCTAATTCGTTACTTTCAAGAAAAGTACATGTGTTTATCAAAAAGAGACACAGAATAAAGAAACCACGACCTGGGGAGGAAAGGCCTAGGTTCCGGTCTCAGCTGAGCCACCCACCCCAGGAGTCCTTAAGCTCTCTATCGTCCAGCGTTCCTGGAAAAACTGAATGAAGCGAATGTGTAAAATGTAAAGCAAGATTTATCATTCCCCCACAAAGTGATGCCAGAAACTTCAGGTGAATGGCTGACATTTATTTAACATTTTATTGTTATCTCCCACACTAAAACTATAAAACATGAACGTAATTTCGGAGGGTGAATCAGAGGACAATGAAATCCTGTAAAACTTTCATTTATCACCTCAGAGTAATTATCACTGTGTAATTTGCAAAGAAATTAGCTACAAACAACTGTGTTTCAACTGCTACACCCCAGTAGCTGAGTTTTCTCAATACCTGCTATCAGCTTTGTTAGTAATAACCACGAACAGAATTTCTATATGGTCATTACTACGCTAAGTATAAACATATTACTCAATTTAATCTTTGCGGTGGTATTATGAGGTCAGCTGTATCTTTGTCATATACCAGATAAGTAAACTGGAGCTTCTAGTTTAAACAGCTTGTCACAGGTCACACAGCAGAGCTGATGTATTCTTAACCACCACTTATTTCTCACTGAACGAGAGGATAGATCAATTTTTTTTTTCCAATGAGAACACAGAAGGCTGATGGCCCTCTTTCTCCATTAGCATGTTCTTTTCAGCGTCTTTACTTTCCAGCCTCTAATTACTCACACACATTCCTGGATCACTGGCTGTACCAATGATCTCCCCTTCCTTCTTTGTTGAAGCACAATTTGCCCTGAGCTCTATTAAACTTACTGGTAGTGATTTCGTAATTTTAAGGAGATGGTCTTATAAGGGCATACTGTGAAGCCCTCTCCAAACGGTGCTTAATGACAAGAATTAGCTGCCTGAGAAATGAACATACCAGGAAGGGGGAGTATGGCATAATATCCAGTGGGCTATGTGCTCACAGGCAGTTTCTATGAACATGGGTTCTCTTGTCCAAAATATTTGAGAATATCATTTTTGAGCAATCTGCTGCCATATGTCTGCTAACACCAAATGGGATGGACCTAAACTTGCTGAATTGTAGGATGTCTGAATTCTGTCGACCATGGCTATTTCTCTGGATGTTTTACAAGTGGCTGTTATGGTTCAGATTTAGAACCAAAGTTACACAGTGACAAGAACTGGCAAATAGAAAGCATATAACAATCTTACATTTGTTCAGATCTGCTTCTGCTACTCTGATGTTGATATATGCAAAGACTTTCTGCGGGTTTCCTAAAAACAAAAAAAAAAAAGAAATTTAAACTCTTACCCAGAGAACAATGTAAAACTGACCAAGTTTCTAAATTTATAAACTGACTCTTGGAATCTTACTCTTTCAAAAAAAAAAATCTTGTTTATTTTTCATTGGATACAAAGATTGCATTTTTCTAAGCACGTTTATCGCAATATTTCAAATAAAAAAAAGCATTAAGCAGTCAGTGAAAGAAATGTTTCAACTGTTGTATGTTAGTAATATTCTAACAGGTTACTTAGCAAATATTAGAACTTTTGCTTTGGAAATTGAAAGTTGCAGGCTTCAGAAAGAAGATGTTTCGGAATTTAGAACGTCTTTTGATCTCAGAAATGTAACTCTGGGCAGGTTCCACATTTTACATAACACCTTCAAGGCATAGGGCAGGGGGCTGGCACACACAGCACAGTATCTTGTAATAAAGCACATACCACTTTCAGAGTTAGCGCTAACATTCACTCTGGGGTTCCGCTATTTTGTTATACTTGATATAAATTTTATCTGCCTTTAACGACCCATGAAGACTACAAACTTACCTTGGTCATCTTTTCGTGTGATGATCTCCACATCAGAAACTTCTCCAAATCTGCCGAACTGATTTTGCAGGTCTGTCTTGGAAATGTTCTGGCCAAGGCCACCCACAAACAGGCGCCTCACTTCTCTGTCAGCTTTCATGAAGGCTGTGCATACACTCAGTGTGTTCTAGAGTAAAAATAATTTTCTATCTACTTAGAATAGTTCTTTCCCTTGGTTCTTCTCACACCTGGAAAAAGCCCTCCAACTGCTTTCCCTGCACCTTCTACGTCAAATTGGTGGCCTGGACCTGTGTCTCACTTCCTATTGCGTTACTTCCAGATTTTATCCCTGGAGACTCTGCTCAAGCCCTAACTCCACGTTTTCCACCAACGCACTTTGGAACAGCTTGTGCTCCCCAAGAACTGACAGCCCCTGCCACGCGCGACCTCAAACCAGCGCCCCGAAGCCCAACGCAGGGCTCGTGCTCCGGGCGTGAGCCATGGCCTACATCTTTCTGGTAGCCTCCCCCGTCCCCAACCTACCGACCCCAGCCTTCTTCCTCCTGAAGACCCAAAGACGATAAGCCAGAGGCTGCCAAACGACCCCGTCACTCCCCACGCCCCAAACACTCCTCACCACGCCGTCTCTAGCACCCAGCGCCGCCCCGGTCCCTGACTTCCAGTCACGTGGCCCAACAGGCGCTGTCTCTCTTCCTTCCTATCGGATTTCCAATCCAGCCTCCTAAGGTTCCGTGGCCATACTCAGTTCCCGAGTTCCCTTCATTTCGTTTGCGTTCCTCTGGAGTACCGCGAAGCCTCCGTCATCCTGCCCTCAATGTCCGCAAAGGACTCCAAACCGAAACTCCCTAATTCGTACTAAAGACGATCAGAGCCTCCGGTCCTTTGAGTCCTGGACTAGGACGGCGGAAGTGACGGGGCGGACCAAAAGTACAGAGCTCCCGGTCACATGGTCCCGGAACCGCCTCTCCAGTGACGTACTCGCCCGGGTGGCTCCAACGTCCGCTGACAGGGGGGTGGGCTGCCGCGCCCTCTGGCTTCGGGTTGGAGCCAGCCAACTCTCCGGGAGCGCAGGGATGGCTGGAGGTCGGCGGGGACGAGGAGCGCAGCGGCGGTCACGAGCCCGGGACACTGCGTGCGGGCGGGTGGCACTCGCGGGCGTCCGCTCCCCCGCCTCCCCCGCCGAGCTCCGGGATGGTCTGCGCCAGCAGCGCGGGAGGCTTGAAGTGCCGGGCGAGGCGTGCGCTGCTCAGATCGCCGCCCGGCTGCGCCGCGCCATGGACGCCCAGCGGGCGGAGGTCCGCGCCTTGGAAGCTGAGATCGCGGCCCTGCGGCGGGCGTGCGAGGAGCCGCGCGCGGCGGGGGAAGACGCCTGGCGAGCGCGGTACGTGCCTCCGCAGGCCCTGGGGGCGGGCGAAGGGCTCCGCCGGCCGTGCACCCCCCGACGTCTCCCGGGCGCCGAGGGCTCAGCTGTCTACGCCCGGGCGCCGCCGCGGCCGAGTGTCGGGCTGGCGGAGGAGAGCGGACGTCTTGGCCGTCTCCTTCGCAGACTCCGGGGCGGGCGGCTGTGCGGCTTCCTGGCGTGTGTCGCTGCGGGCCACCTGAGGGGGCAGTTGGCGCTCACACTGGGGCTCCCTTTGAGAAATAACTGGGGATGGAAGTGTGAGACGGGAGACTGGGAGCGCTGCGCGCGCGGTGGGGGGACGCCCGCCGGTGTGTGTGTGCGTGGGGGGGCGCCCGCAGGTGTGGGTGTGTGTGCGTGGGGGGAGCGCCCGCAGGTGTGGGTGTGTGTGCGTGGGGGGAGCGCCCGCAGGTGTGGGTGTGTGTGCGTGAGGGGAGCGCCCGCAGGTGTGCGTGTGTGGGTGTGTGTGCGTGGGTGAGCGCCCGCAGGTGTGGGTGTGTGTGTGTGGGGGGGAGCGCCCGCAGGTGTGCGTCTGGGGAGCGCTCGCAGGTGTGGGTGTGTGTGCGTGGGGGGAGCGCCCGCAGGTGTGCGTGTGGGTGTGTGTGCGGGGGGGGGGGCGCCCGCTGGTGTGTGTGTGCGGGGGGGGAGCGCCCGCGGGTGTGGGTGTGTGTGCGTGGGGGGAGTGCCCGCCGGTGTGTGGGTGGGTGGGTGGGTGGGTGGGTGTGTGTGCGTGGGGGGGGCGTCCGCAGGTGTGTGCGCGTGCGTGTGTATAGGTGGGGCGCGCCCTCAGGTGTGGGTGTGTGTGGGGGGAGCGCCCGCAGGTGTGGGTGTGTGTGCGTGGGGGGAGCGCCCTCCGGTGTGTGTGTGGTGTGTGTGTGTGTGGGGGAGCGCCCGCAGGTGTGCGTGTGGGTGTGTGTGCGTGGGGGAAGCGCCCGCAGGTGTGTGCGTGTGTGTGGGTGTGGGGGGGGCGCGCCCTCAGGGGTGTGTGTGTGTGCGGAGCGCCCGCAGGTGTGCGTGTGGGTGTGTGCGCGTGGGGGGGAGCGCCCGCAGGTGTGTGCGCGTGCGTGTGTGGGGGGCGCGCCCTCAGGGGTGTGTGTGTGGGTGTGTGTGGGGGGGAGCGCCCGCAGGTGTGGGTGTGGGTGTGTGTGCGGGGGGGGGCGCCCGCCGGTGGGTGTGGGTGTGTGCGCGTGGGGGGGAGCGCCCGCAGGTGTGTGCGCGTGCATGTGGGGGGGGCACGCCCTCAGGTGTGTGTGGGTGTGTGTGTGGGAGGGGAGCGCCCGCAGGTGTGTGCGTGTGTGGGACGCCTGCGGGGTGGGTGGACGCCAGCGGTGCAGGGGAGCAGGGGGTCGGACAGGGGTTAGGGCTGGCTGCCGCTGGGCCCCAGCCCAAGAGATGCAGTGTCCTAGATGCCTAGGACAGCCTTGAGGAGAGTGCCATTGTTAACCCCGTTTTAGAGTTAAGGAAACAGGCTCACAGAAGGGATGTCGCTTGCCGGAGATCTCCGGGGAAGTTAGTTAGGTCCGAGCGGGTTGTTTGGAACCCAGGAACCCAACTTGGAAGCGCAGTCTCTTTGCTTAACTGAAGAGGGAGGAGAGGAAGGATCTGTGACGGTCAATTACGTACCTAATGTCTCAAACTTGCAAACAGCTTGAAAGAAGAAACCATCTTCATTTCCCCAGTCGAGACTGATTTGACGCAGGTGCAGAGAGAAAGACATCCTCCTGAGCTAACTGGACAGGAGTCGGTAGAAAGTGGGAAGGAGGAGTTCAGAAGGAAATGCTTAAGGGCATTGTGGATGGGATCAAGACTGTATAGGAAGCTGTAACTGGTAAAAGGGAGAGAGAAGTGGGTGGCCAGGGAACACCTGCATTCCTCCACAAGTGAAGTTGTCAATGAACTGAAGACCCTTGCAGCTCCAGGGCTGCTCCCCAGATCAGAAGCATTAGCATTTTTCGGGAGTTGCATAGAAATACAGATCCTGGCCCCACCCCACCTCCTGAGTCATAATATGCATTTTAACAAGACCCCCGCCCCCACACACACTATTTTATGCATATTTGAAAGTTTGAAACTAGCCTAGTCATACCTTGCAGAAAAATGATTACTGGCCACAAGATGTCATTATTAGCCCAGGATAGTGTGTAGACCATTCATGTAATCTGTGCCTTCTCAAAGATCCAGTTGGGAAAGTAGGAAGAATCCAAGTTGTGGAATTTGGGTTTAATGTGCAGTTTCTTTTCACTGTGGTGGAGAAGGAAGATTGGGACCCCTGTATCAAGCTTTGTGTGTGTGTGGTAAAATGTAACAAAATTTGCCCTCTTAACCTTTTTTATGTACAGATGAGTGGTATTACATACATTGATAATGTTGAGGGACTATCACCACCACCCATCTCCCTTACTCTTCTCATCTTGTAAAACTGAAACTTTAGAACTTCCTATTCCCCACTCCTCTTAGTCCTTGGCAACTATCGCTCTGCTTCCTGTCTCTATGAGTTTGACATTCCTAGGTCCTGCATATAAATGGATTCATACCTATTTGTCTTTTTGTGACTGGTTTATTTCACCTACCGTAATATCCTCAAGGTTCATCCATGTTGTAGCATAATGCAAAATTTCCTTTTTTCTTCAGGCCAAATAATATTCCCTTGTATGTATATACCACATTTTGTTTATCCTTTTATCCGCCAATGGATGTTTGGGTTACTTCCATATTTTCGCTATTGCAAATAATGCTGGTATCAACATGTGTGTACAAATCTCTCTTTGAGACCCTGCTTTCAATTCTTTTGAGTATGTTGGGGGGGGGGCAAGAATTCCTGTCTCCTCAAAGGTCTTCTAGCTGGACTAAGAATCAAATTGACACAAGACAGATGAACAGGTGAAAATCAAATTTACTAGGCATACATTTCAAGGAATCCACATAGACATAGAAAGACTGGCAAAATAAAGTATATATGTCATTCTGAATGAAGGAAAAGGGGCTTGGGGTCTGGGACTTCAGAGGGAGGGAGTGTACTTAACAGGGTAGTAAAAAGAGCAGATGTTTGGTGATTAGATGTCTGCCCTACCATACAGATGGGTGGCTCAGATAAAATTGATCTCTGTTAATAACTCTTATTCTGGAAAAGACCCACAATTTAAGGAGGACAAAAGTTTCTCTTTAGCATACAGGGTCTCAAGTTCCTTTAGCACAAAATAATCCAATGCCAAAGTGGCACATTCTGGGAGAGGTCTGTCCTGACCCCTACAGATATGTACCAAGAAGTGTAATTGCAGGATCATATGGTAATTCTGTTTTTAACTTGTTGAAGAATGCCCCCCCCATACCATTTTACATTCACACCAACTGCATGAAGTTTCCAGATTTTCTACATCCTCACCAATATTGATTTTTCTTCCTGTGTTTTTTTTTTGATAGTAGCCATTTTAATAGGTGTGGGGTCAGTTCCCTAATGATTAGTTATATTGAACATTTTTTTGTGTATTTATAGGCCATCCTTTTGTGCCAGTCTGAGTCAATCTGTGGTAATGCTATTGAATAGAATGCCTGGAGCCAGTGAGTTTCCCCGGGACCTTTTCCCACCCTACATCATGATTGGGCCACACCTTGTTGTTCTTATGATTGCAAGATGCCCGTCAGCAAGAACCTCTAGAAAACTTTGAAGAAAAAAATAGTTTATTATTTATAAGCCCTGGAGTGTACAAGGCATGCCATGGGGGTCACACAACCAGGTCATTGGTGCAGAGAAGGAGACAGAGATTGGGAGACAGGACTGGGGTTCTGCTTTTACTGGCATTGAGAGTGGGGACGTAGAGTGTCAAGGGCTCGGGTCTTTATTGGTGAACTTAGAGTAGGAGTATAAGCACAGGAAGAGAAAAAACAAGTGGCCTAAATGGTCGTTTAAGGAAATTAACCAAGATCTCTAAAACAAAGGATTCTCAGTGTGGGAAGGCAGCCTGGCTTTTTTAGTCCTGTAGCTGGCAGTGTGTTTGTTGGAAATAGCTTTCTTTGAGGAGGATGAAGCAGATGCCTCTGCATTCAAAGCTTAAGTCAGGCACTTGCTTTAGGATAAGAAAAGACAACTGTCAGGTCTTACACTGTTGTCATTCTTGTATCCTCTTCGGAGAAATGTCTGTTCAAGTCCTTTGCCTATTTTTGAACAGATTGTTTGGCTTTTGTTGCTGTAGGAATACTTACGTATTTGGAAATTAAACCTTTATCGTACATGATTAGCAAATACCTTTTCTCATTCTGTGGGTTGCCTTTTTACTCTCTTGATAGTGTCTTACGTTGTACAATTTTTAAAAATGTTCATGAAGTCCAGTTGGTCTATTTTTTCTTTTGTTATCTGTGCTTTTGCTGCTATATCCAAGAAATCATTGCCCTGGCCAATGTTACGAAGCTTTTGTCCAATGTTTACTTCCAAGAGTTTTGTTTTAGGTCTTACATTTAGATGTCTCATCCAATTTGAGTACTTTTTGTTACGGTGTTAGGCAAGGGTCCAACTTCATTCTTTTGCATATGGATATTCAGTTTTTCCAGCACCATTTGAGTGCTATTAGAAAGCATGTCAAAAATCATATGATCATATATGTGAGTGTTCATTTCTGGGTTCTCTTATTCTATTCCATATCTATCTGTTTTTATACCAATAATACGCTTTTTTGATGACTGAACCTTTCAGTTTTGAAATCAGAAAGTGTGAGTCCTCCAGTTTTGTTCTTTATCAAGATTATTTTGGCTATTGAGATCCCTTAAGATTCCACATGAATTTTAGGATGGGTTTTTCTATTCCTGCAAAAAAGCCTCATTGGAATTTTGGTAGGGATTGCATTGAATCTGTAAATTGCTTGGGGGTAATATTGACATTTTAATAATATTGTCTTCCAATCCATTAAGAGGAGATATGTTTCTGTTTATGTCAAATTTAATTTTTTTTTTTCAGGGATGTTTTGTGGTTTTCATTTACCTTCCTGAGGTAAATTCCTTCTTAAGGTTAATTCCTAAGTATTGTTTTTGATGCTGTTGTAAATGGAATGGTTTTTGTAATTTGCCCTTCAGATTGTTCATTGTTGGTTTATAGAAATGCATCTGAGCTTTGTGTGGCGACTTTGTATCCTGATACTTTGCTGAATTCATTTATTCTAACACTTGTTTTTGTGGAATCTTCAGGGTTTTGTACATATAAGATTATACCACCTGTAAACAGAGATAATTTTACTTCCTTTCCAATTTGAATGCCTTTTATTTCTGTTTCTTGCCTAATTGCTCTACCTAGAATTTCCAAAACCATGTTTCAGTGGCAAAAGTAGACATCCTTACCTTTTTTCATACGTGCCTTTTATTATGTTGAGATAATTTCCTTCTATTCCTAGATTTTTTAATGTGTTATCATTGAAATGTGTTGAATTTTGTCAAATGCTGCTTCTATATTGAGATAACCATGTCTTTTCCGCCCTTCTTTCTGTTAATGTGGTATATCACATTCATCAGTTTTCCCATGTTGAACTGTCCTTGTATTCCAGGAATAAATACCACTTGGTCATGATGTGTAATCCTTTTAATATGCTTATTTTTATTTACTACTAATTTGCTGAGTGTTTTTACATTAATATTCATAAGTAATATTGGTCTGTAGTTTTCTTGGAATGTCTTTGTCTGGCTTTGGTATCAAAGTTTTGTTGGCCCAACAAATGAGTTACAAAGTGTTCTTGCTTCAACTTTTGGAGAAGTTTGGAAAGGATTGGGTAGTTTTTTTTTTTTTTTTTTAAAGATTTTATTTATTCATTCGACAGAGATAGAGACAGCCAGCGAGAGAGGGAACACAAGCAGGGGGAGTGGGAGAGGAAGAAGCAGGCTCATACCAGAGGAGCCTGATGTGGGGCTCGATCCCATAACGCCGGGATCACGCCCTGAGCCGAAGGCAGACGCTTAACTGCTGTGCCACCCAGGCGCCCCTGGGTAGTTTTATTTAAATGTTTGGTAGAATTCACTCACATAGTTATCAGGTCCAAGGCTTTTCTTTGTTAGAGATTTTTTTTTTATTACGATTCAATCATTCTAGTTATAGGTCTATTCAGATTTCTTATTTCTCTGGTTTAATCTTGGTAGGTTTTGTGTTTCTAGGAATTGAGCCATTTCACGTAGGTTATCCAATGTATAGGCATACAACTATTCATAATGCTCTCATAATCCTTTTTTCTTTTCTTTCTTTTTTTTTTTTTTTTTTTGGTAGAATTGGTCTTGTCCCTATTTCATTTCTGATTTTAGTAATTTGTGTCTTGTTTTTGAGGAAACTCTACACCCAACGTGGGGCTTGAATTCATGACCCCAAGATCAAGAGTCCCATGCTCGGGGCGCCTGAGTGGCTGGGTCGTTAAGCGTCTGCCTTTGGCTCAGGGCGTGTTCCCAGGGTCCTGGGATTGATCCCTGCATTGGGCTCCCTGCTCTGCTGGGAGCCTGTTTCTTCCTCTCCCACTCCCCCTGCTTGTGTTCCCTCTCTCACTGGCTGTGTCTCTCTCTGTCAAATAAATAAAATCTTAAAAAAAAAAAAAAAAAAGTCCCATGCTCTATTGCCTGAGCAAGCCAGGTGCCCCAGTCAGTCTTTTTTAGTCCATCTAGCTAAAGTTTTGTCAAATTTATTGATCCTTTCAAAGAGCCAACTTTTGGTTTCATTCATTTTCTCTATTTTTCTATTGTCTATTTCATTTCTCTCTGCTCTAATCTTTATCATCTTTTTTTTCTAGCTTTGGTTTAGTTTGTTCTTTTTCTAGTTGTTATATTAGGTTATTGATTTGGGATCTTATTTAAGTGTTTATAGCTATAAATGCCCCTCTTAGAACATCTGGTGTGTCCTTTAAGTTCTGGTATATTGTATTTTCATTTTTGTCCTTAAGTATTTTCTCATTTCCCTTGCGGTTTCTTCTTGAGTCTATTGATTGTTTAAAAGTGTGTTAATTTCCACAGTTTTGTGAATTTTTCAGTTTTCCTTCTGTTATTGATATCTAACCTCATACCACTGTGGTTGAAGAAGATACTTTGTGTGGATAAATATATTTAAAATACACAGACTTTATCTTGTTGCCCAACATATGGTCTGTCCTGGAAAATGTCCTGTGTGCACTTGCGAAGAATTTATATATGTCTGTTAGATCTGTCTGTTGTGTAGAATGTTCTGTGTCTGTTAGATTTAATTGGTTTATTGTGTTGTTTTTACTGCTACTCTCTTTCCTTATTTATCCTCTGTCTAGTTCTATATATTATTGTAAGTGGGTTATTGAAGTCTCCAATTATTATTTTGGTTTTTATTGAGATATAGTTGATATATAAGTTTATATTAATTTCAAGTGTACAACATAATTTTATATTTGCACATATTACAAAATGATTATGATAGTCTAGTTAACATCCATACACATAGAGTTACAAGTTTTTTTTATTTTGTTAATGTCGTGTATCACCTTGTTTGTTGTGACTGTTGAACCATCTTTGCATTCCTGGACTAAATCCCACTTGATCCTGATGTATGATCCTTTTAATGTATTGTTGAATACAGTTTCCTAATATTTTGTTGAGCATTTTTGCATCTATGTTCGTCTGGGATAATGGCCTGTAATTTTCTTGTGGTCTTCATGTCTGGTTTTGATATGAGGGTACTCCTGGCCTCATAAGATGAGTTTGTAAGTGTTTACTCCTCTTCTGTTTTTGGAAGAGTTAGACAAGGGTTGGTATTAATTCTCTTAAAAATTATTGGTAGAATTCCCCAGGGAAGCTCTCTAGTTTTGGACTTTTATTCATAGGTAGGGTTTGATTACTAACTAAATGTCCTTAGTGATAATTGGTTTGTTTACATTTTCTATTTCTCTATGATTTTGTCTTGAGAGTTGTATGTTCCTGGGAATTTTCTTCTAGGTTGGCCAATTTTTTGGTGTATAATTTTTCATAATAGTTATTATCTTTTGTATTTCTGTAGTGTTAGTTGTAACGTCTCCTTTCATTTCTGATTTTATTTGAATTCTCTCTTTTCTTGGTAATTCTAGTTAATGTTTTGTCTATTTTGTTTATCTTTTCAAAAAATCAAGATTTCTATTTCATTGGTTTTGTTTTGTTTTGTTTGTTTAAAGTCTGTTTGTCACCATCCTGTCCTGTCTTCCCCTCCATCCCTCTGGCCACCCAGCCCAGATTTTTGTTATATCATTCCTTCTACTAACTTTGGGCTTCACTTATCTACTTTATCTAGTTCCTTGAGGTGTAAAATTAGGTTGTTTATTGAGATTCTTGTTTCTTGAGGTAGGCATTTACTGCTATGAACTTCCTTCTTAGGACTGTTTTTGCTGCAGCCCATGAGTTTGTAATGCTGTATTTCCATTTTTATTTCTCTCAAGGTTTGTTTGGTTTGTTTTTACCCATTGGTTGCTCAATAGCATGTTGTTTAGCCTCCATGTATTTGTGAATTGTCCAGTTTTCTCCTTGTAATGGATTTCTAGATTCAGCCATTGTGTTTGAAAAAGTTGCTTGATATGATTTCAATTTTCTTAAATTAGTTAAGACATGTTTTGTATCTAACACATGACCTTTTCTGCTTGAAAAGAATGTGTATTCTCTGGATGGAAGGCTCTGTGTATGTCTAAGTTCATGTGCTCTAAAGTGTTTTTTAGGTCACTGTTCCATTATTGGTTTTCTATCTGGATGATCTATTCATTGATGAATGTGGTGTGTTCAAGTTCCTGCTGTTACTGTATTGCTGTCTGTTTTTCCTGTTAGATCTGTTAATATTTGCTTCATGTATTTAGGTGTTCCTATATTGGGTGCATAAATATTTGCATGTTATATCCTCTTGTTGGATTAATCCCTTTATCGTTAGGTAATGATCATCTTCGTCTCTTACTACAATCTTTGTCTTTAAGTCTTTTTTTTTTTTTTTTTTAAAGAGAGAAAGAGAGCATGCATGGGGGAAGGAGAGGGGCAGATGAAGAGGGGGAAAGAGAATCCTAAGCAGACCCCCATGCTCAGCATGGGGCCCAGTGTGGGGTTTAGTGTCATGATCCTGAGACCATGACCTGAGCCAAAATCAAGAGTCAGATGCCCAACCCACTGAGCCACCCAGGCACCCTGGGAGAGTGAATCTTAAGGCATGCTCAGTGTGGGGCCTGACGTGGGGCTCATTCCCACGACCCGGAGATCATGACCTGAGTCGAAATCAAGAATTGGTCACTTAACCTACTGAGTCACCTAGGTGCCCCTAACTTTTTTTTTTTTCTTGTGGAAGTGTATGTACCCTAGCTTTCTTTTGGTTTCCATTTGCATGAAATACCTTATTCTGTTCCTTCACTTTCAGTCTATCTGTGTCCTTATATCTGATGTGAGTCTCTTATAGGCAGCATATAGATGGGTCTTATATTTTTTAATCCATTCAGCCACTCTGTGTCTTTTGATTGGAGAATTTAGTCCATTTACATTTAAAGTAATTACTAATAGGTGTGTATGTGTGGTTTTTTGTTTGTTTGTTTGTTTTCTGGTGGTTTTCTTCTTACTTTATTCCTCTCATTCTCTCCTTTGTGATTTGGTAGTTTCCTGTAGTGATATGCTTAAATTCCTTATTATCCTTTGTAATATAGGTGCTTCCTCTGTAGTTACCATGGTGGGTACTCATATAGTTATTTTTACTACTTTTACTTTATAAATGATTAACTCACCACCATTATACCATTAGATTATTCAGAATTTTGCCATATATTTACCTTTACAGTGGGATTTATAATTTCATGTTTTCCTGTTACGAATTAGCTTCCTTTTCTATCAGTTTAAAGAAGTCCTTTAGCATTCCTTGTGAGGCCAGTCCGGTGGTGATGAATTCCTTTAACTGGTCTAAAAAAGCTCCCTCTCTCCTTTAGTTCTGAAGGATAACTTTGTCAGATAGAGTATTGTTGATTGGCATTTTTCCCTTTCATCATTTTAAACATATCATACCACTTTCTTCTGACCTACAGTGCTTTTGCTGAAATCTGCTTATAGTTTTATGGGGTTCCCCATAAAACAAATAAAACAAGTTTTTGGTTTTTTGCTGTTTTGAAGATTCTGTCCTTGTCTTTAACTTCTGATACTTTGTAAAGTGTCTTGGTGTGGGTCTTTGGGTTAATCTAATTTGGTATTTTTTAGGCTTACTACATCTGGATCTCTTTCTTTCCCCAGGGAAAAGAAAGCTAAGTTTTCAGTTACTTCTTCAAATAAATATTCCACCTCTTTTTCTTTTCTCCTTCTGGGACCCCTATAACTTGATTGTTGGCTTATTATTTTCACTTAAGCCAATTAAGCTACCTTCTCTTTCTTTTATTCTTTTTCCTTATTGCTGCTCTGTTTGGATAACTTCCATATCCCTGTCTTCAAGTTCACTGATACTTTCTTCTTCTGATTGATTCATTCTGATGTTGAATTTCTCTACTGAATAATTTAGTTCAGTTATTATAGTCATCTGCTCTGTGACTTCTCTTTGGTATTTTCTTATATTTTCTCTTTTGTTGAAATTCTCACCATTTGACCAATCTCTTTTTCACTTGGGTCTATTTCTGAGGTTTTATCTTATTCTTTCATTTTGAACATATTTTTCTATTTCATTTTCTATCACTGTGTTGGTTTCTGTGCACTAGATCAAACAGCCATATTTTGCAGTTTTGTAGGCGTGGCTTCATGTAGTAGATGAACTTTATTGTTCAGCCTGCTCTTGGTCTTGGTAGTCTCTCAAACCTTCATGATTGTCCTAGTAGCCTACTCTATTTCTTTCTTTTTTTTTTTTTTTTAAGATTTTATTTATATATTTGAGAGAGAGGTAGAGCACAGAGGGAGAGTGAGAAGGAGAAGCAGACTCCCCATTGAGCAGAGAGCCCGATGCCTGATGTAGGACTCAATCCCAGGATGTTGGGATTATCACCCGAGCCAAAGGCAGACGCTTCACCGGCTGAGTGACCCAGGAGCCCCAGCCTGCTCTATTCTTAGTGACCCTAGGGAATCGAGAGTATGACAAGACTTGTCAGTGTCCCAAAGTGGGGACAATCAGCTGCCAAGTTCAGGCTGATTTGAACCAGACCCTCAGGCAGCAGCTTTTAAAGTATGTGAATACCCCTCAATCAGAGGAAGGATTAGGAGTTGGGTGGGTGTTTCTGTCTGTGCCCTATGCACTGAGTGTTAATGGTGTGACAGCCAGATAAGAAGTGTTTCTTTGTTAACTACTTCCTATTGAACCCATGAACACAAGCCCCACTGGCCACCAGATTTAGGTTATGAAGGAATGTGTTCTCTGGGCCAGAGGCGTTAAAGTTGGGGTATAGGTGTGCATACAAGCTTTTTGGAAACACAACATCTGGTCTGGCAGAGGGAGAGCATGATGATGGTACCTGTTGGGCCCTTCAGTTTTTGGAGAGGATTGTAGTTGGGCCCTGGATGTGTGTTAAATTAGAAGCCTGCCCTTCAGGCTGAAGCTTTATGATTAGGAAGTAGCCCTTTTTTGCAGAAACACTGGGTTTGATTTTTTTGGCTGCTTCTACTCTGGGTCCTGTGATGGGTGAGTCTGTGCATGTGAGCCCTTTAAGAACTGGTTCTCAGTTTGCTCTAGTCTTGTGGGTCTCACAGATACAGATTCTGTTGGTTCTCAAAGCTAGATGTTTTGGAGGCTTGTCTCTCAGGTTCTGGTCTTAAAAGTGGGGTACCAGTTGTGGCGTCCAAACCTTTTGCTCCTCAGGGAGCAGCTCAGGGTTGTTAACTCTCTTAATTGTGCATTGCCACATTGGGAGTGATATTTATGCTGAGATTGTGTCTCAGCCTCCTACCCATTTGGGTTTTGTTTTGTTTTGTTTTGTTCTGTTTTTTTCTTATTTGCCCAATGTGTAAGAATCACTCAGCTAGTTTTTGGGTTTCTTTCAGAGGAAATTATTCTGTATGTAGGTGTAAATTCCATGTGTCTGTGGCGGGATGTGAGTTCTGAATCCTCTTACATTGTGTCTTAAACTGCAACTCCAACTGTTCTTGTAGAACTATTCCTCCTTTTAATTCTGTCCATTTTTACTTTGTGTATTTTAATAGTCTGCTATGAGGTGTGACAATGTTTGTAATTCTTATGTCTTGTTGAATTGAATCTTCCATTAATATGTGATGTTTTTTGTCTCTGGTAACCTTTTTTGATTTCGTCTATTTTGTCTGATCTGATATTAGTAAACCTACCCCTACTCTCTTCTGGTTACTTTTCGCATAGAATTTCTTTTCCCATCCTTTCACTTTCAGTCGTATCTTTGGTGGAATGCCTGGGTGGCTCGGTTGGTTGGCTGTCTGCCTTTGGCTCAGGTCATGATCCCAGGGTCCGGGGATTGAGTCCCACATTGGGGTCCTTGCCTGGTGGGGAGACTGCTCGTCCCTCTGCCTGCCTCTCCCCCTGCTTGTGCTCTCTCTCTCTCTGACAAAATAATTTAAAAAAATCTCAAAAACAATTGTATCTTTGAATCTGAAGTGAATCTCTTTTAGACAGCATATGCTTGGATTGTGTGTTTGTATCCATTCTACCAATCTCTCGTTTGTTTGGCAAACAAAATCTATTTACACTTAAGTAAGGACTAATAAGGAAAGACTTACCTCTGTCTTTTTTTTTTTTTTTTAATATGCCCTTAAACTTTTTTGTCTTTCATTTCCTGCATTTCTGTCTTCTTTTGGGTAGTTGATTTTTTGGAGTGAAATGTTTAAATTCCTTCCTCATTTCCTTTTGTAAATATCCTGTAGCTGTTTTCTTTGTGGTTACCAGAGAGATTACATTTAACTCCTAAAGTTACAACACGCTAATTTGAATTTATGCCGGACACATTTCAATAACATAAAACAATTCTGCCTCTATATAGCTTTGTCCCCAGCCTTTATGGTTTTTGTTGTTACAAAATTACATCTTCATTTTGTGCTCCTAAACAAAAAAGTTACATAATTCTTTTAACTGGATTTCTTTCTTAAATTTTGTAGGAAACAAAGTTTGGAATTCCAAATAAAGGTGAAAATAATAGTAGCTTTAGATATATATATCTATTTTAAGTAGGCTCCATGCCCAGTGTGGAGCCCAGCACGGAGCTTGAAACCACAACCTTGGAATCAAGACCCGATCTGAGACCAAGAGTCAGACACTTAACTGACTGAGCTACCCAGACACCCCTAGATATAGTTTTTTATTTATTTATTTATTTATTTTTAAAGATTTTATTTATTTATGTGACAGAGACAGCCAGCGAGAGAGGGGACACAAGCAGGGGGGAGTGGGAGAGGAAGAAGCAGGCTCCCAGCCGAGGAGCCTGATGTGGGACGCGATCCCGGCACGCCAGGATCACGCCCTGAGCTGAAGGCAGACGCTTAAGGACTGCGCCACCCAGGCACCCCTAGATATAGTTTTTTATAATGGCAATCTCTTAAATCACATAGGAAACAAAAAATAAAGTAGTAAACTTACTAGAATAATACTAGATTTTGCAATTGCTCCTGTATTACTTATCGAGATATTTATTTCTTCATATGGTATCAAGTTACTGTCTAGTGTGCTTTTATCTTACACGACTCTCTTGAATGTTTCTTTTATGGCAGGTTTAGTGGTAACAAAATCCCTTGGTTTTTATTTATTTGGAAATGTCTTAATTTCTTCCTCACTTTTCAAGGGCACTTTTGCCAGATACAGGCGTAACTCAGAAATATTGTAGGTTCAGTTCCAGACCCCCGCAATAAAGCAAGTATTGCAGTAAAACTAGTGAAGTTTTTTGGTTTCCCAGTACATACAAAACTTATGTTTATGCTCTACTGAAGTCTGTTAAGTGTGCTATGTCTTTATGTCTAAAGAAAAAATGTTCATACCTTAATTAAAAAATAATTCTTTGCTAAAAATGGTCACCATCATCTGGGCTTTTAGTGAATCATATTCACTAATCATAGGTCACCATAACAAATGTAATAATAATGAAAAAGTTTGAGATACTGTGAGAATTACCAAAATGTGATACAGCGACTCAAGCGAGCAAATACTGTTGGAAGAGATGGCACCGATAGACTCGTTCAACACAGGGTTGCCACAAACCATCAGGAAAAATGCAATATTTGGGAAGCACAGTAAAGCACAATAAGATAAGGTATACATAGGATTGTTCAGTTTTTTTGTGGGGGGGGTTTTTTTTTTGGTTTTTGATTTTTGGTTTTTGTTTGTTTTAGCACTTTGACTGTATTAGGCCTACTGTCTTCTGGCATCCAAAATTTCTGATAGGAAATCTCATAGCTTATTGAGGAACCCTTGTATGTAATGGTTTGCTTTTTTCTTGATGCTTTCAAGGTTGGTCTTTATGCTTGGCTTTTGAAAATTTGATTAAATGTTGGTGTGAGTCTCTTTGAGTTCATTCTGGAGTTTGTTGAATGTCTTGTATTTTCATATTAATGTCATTCATAAAATTTTTCAGTCATTATTTCTTGTCTTGTGCAACTCCCATGATGCATATCTTAGTCCTTTTGATGGTGTCCCACAGATCCTTTATGCTTTGTTCCTCTCTTCAGTCTTTCTTCTTTCTAGACTTCAGCCTCAGTAATGTCTGTTGTCTTATCTTCAGAATCACTGATTTTCTGCCTGCTCACATCTGCCTTTGAATCCCTCTAGTGAATTTTTCATTTCAGTTATTGTGCCTTTCGGCTCCAGAATTCCTTTTTGGTTTCTTTTAGGATTTTTTTATCTCTTTATTGAAGTTTCCATTTGGTTCACACATCGTTTTCTTAATTTCTTTCATATCTTCTATTTCTTTGAGCATCTTTAGGACTGTTGTCTTAAAGTCTTTGTCTAATATATCTGCCATTAAGTCTTTCTCAGGGACAAATCTTATTTAATTAAAATTTTTCTTTTGAATGGGTCATACTTTTCTGTTTCTTTGGATACCTTGTGATTTTGTCGTTGTTGTTGTTGTTAAACACTGGACATTTTAATCTATTAATGTGGTAACTTTGGGAAATCAGATTCTCACGCCATTCCCAGTGCTTGCTCTTTTTTGTTTGTTTGGTTGTTTGTTTGTTTGTTTTGTTTTAAGTTTTGTTATTTTGTAGGCTGTGTGCTGGAGATAAGCCTGAGGTGCAAACTTACGGTCTTATGTCTTTTCTGAGCCTTTCCCTGGGCAGGTGTAGACACTTTCCAGTTTTTCCTATATGTTCATTTGATCTTAGTGTCTTTATCTTTAATGCGTGGCTCCTTAAACAGGAAAAGCCAAAAGTGATGGAGGGAGAAAAGAGCAATGGCACTTTAAATCTCCTGGAACTCACCTTGCAAGAGGGAAGGGGCTTGCAACAATGGGAGGAGGGGCAGCAACAATGACCATCTGCCTCTTTGCACCTTTCTGGTCAGAAGAGCAGTCAGCACAGATACCCACTATTTTGGGGACAGAGTCCTTTTTCCGACTCTTGGCTTTCTAAAGTATGTGCATCCTGCTTCAGGCACAGGTACACAGGTGTCTGCCTGTTGTTGGGGTGGGGGATATGTAGTTACTACTGTGCTAAGAGCTGAAATTGTCCCAAAATGACCACGATTAACTCCAAGCCTTCCCCTCGAAGTTGTAAGCCTTCGCAGACTCCACACGTTTACAAAAGTTTTATCAGACAGATTTGCCAGTGCAATTATTGTGTAGGTGGGGAAGCAGATTCCTGGTGCTTCCTACTCTACCAGCTTCCCAGAATCCTAGATCATTGACTTTTAAAATCAGGCCTTTTGTAGATTTGTTTTAAAGGAAAAAACTTTCTTGTGAAACTCTTAATTTTGTTGAAGAAAAATTATGCTAAGTTGAATTAACAAGCAATAAACAAAACTACAAAGTCAATAAAACATAACTCCAAATCATTGAAACTCATGTCATTAATTGAAATGGACTAATGACATTTTGCTCAAAGAAAATCACTATGAGAATATGCAGTTTGTTTCTCTGTTGTATGATAAAATGTACATAACAAAATTTATTGTTTTAGTCTTTTTTAAGTATGCAGTTCTGTTGCATTAAGTACTGTCATATTGTCATGCATCCATCACTGCTGTCCATCTCTAGAACTTTTGCATCATCCCAGAGTGAAACTCTGTACCCATTAAACAATAACTCTCCATTCTCTCCTTTCTCAGCCTTTCTTGGATTCTGCGAATCTGTCTTTCAATGTGATGATTTAGTTCTTCTATCAGTTTGCTCTGTTGGAAACACCTT
The DNA here is from genome assembly GCF_023065955.2 of Ursus arctos. NCBI lineage: Eukaryota > Metazoa > Chordata > Mammalia > Carnivora > Ursidae > Ursus > Ursus arctos. The sequence continues at coordinate 358,020 of NW_026623019.1, forward strand.
GAAGTTTCTATTTGTAGTTTTCTATGATACTTGGTATTTGCTTTGCAGGAATTTATTTATATATGAAGATTGCTTCTTGCTTTCACTAGCATTCTCAGCTTGATGTAATTTTTTAAAAAAGATTTTATTTATTTAGAGAGAGTGCATGTACAAGCTGGGGAAGGGGCAGAGGGAGATAGAGAATCCCAAGCAGACTCCTTGCTCAGCACAGAGCCCGATGTGGGGCTCGATCTCATGACCCTGAGATCATGACTTGAGCTGAAATCAAGAGTTGGATGCTTAACTGAACCGTACAGGCGCCTCTTAAAGTAATTTTTAAAAATCACTTAATGAGAGCAGATACAAAAGAGCATGTGGTAGTCTCTCAGATGATATAGAATATTCTTAAATATTTTAATTAACATTAAAACAAAATCTAAAAATTTTTTTACAGACTTTTCTTAAGTATTAGATCTCCAGTGTAAAGAAAACAGAGCTAGGTTATTTCCTGTAGACCTTGTGTAGGGTCATAAGAGCACAGGCGAATGTAGTAGAATTAGGAATAGAAAAGGAGGAATATCTATATAACAGAGCAGAAAGTTTGGCAATAAATCCAGATGTGAAGGGATTAATGGAGCCAAGGGTAACTCCAAAGATAAGGAGCCTGAGAATATCAAGGGACAGATTTTATCACTAACAGAAGTAGGGAAATACGGTAGAAAAGCTATTTTGATTAAAAACCATTTGTTGGATTAGCAAGCTAAATATGTGCAGGAAGCAGATATATATGACTAGAGGTATGATTCAGGAAATATCGACGTAGAGGAGTTGAGATTGATGACTGAGTTTTCCTCTAGAATGAGAGAATGCATAGTTAGGTCAGCAGGAGCAAGAATGTATGGTTTCTTCTGTAGATGATGGCAAGAAGCAGGAACAGTAGAGGACCCAAGATAGAAGATGAGAGTCATGATAATCACGTCCCGAATCCAAGGAAGGCATGTATGAAGATGGCAGGAGTCAGCAGTGTAGAATGGAGCAGACATGAGGGGAATAAATGATGACAAAAAGTAAAATAACATGCAGTGTGATCATTCGCTGAGATTTTACTCTTTTTCAAGGAAAATCGAATTTTTGTTCTCAATGAAGAGTGTCTGATTACAGTGTTGTTTAAGGAGATTATGCTATTTCTTATTCCTTTGGAATTTTTACCCCCAGTATTAGATTTCCTGTGACTCTTTCTTACCACTAAATGCTTGTTGAATTGTTTTAGAAGTTAGAGTTAAGGGTTGCCTGGGTAGCTTAGTTGGTTAAGCGTCTGACTTCTCACTTTTCCTCCGGTCTTGATCTCAGGGTCGTGAGTTCAAGCCCCATGTTGAGTTCCACGCTGGGCATGAAGGCTGCTTTAAATTATAATTTGAGATGTACTGGGATAGCAGACATTTAGGTTGGAATGTTTTAAACATTCCAGCTTAAACGGACATTTTAATGTTGCGAAGTTCTCGTTATAATTTATTTTTTATAAAATAAATTTATAATTTATTTTACAGTTGTTTGTAATAGGTAGAAATATAGGTAATAGGTAGAAATGTAGTAGTATAACTTAGCTTTGCCTTAATTCGAGATTAAAAAATAAAATTAAAAAGTACAGTCTTAGTGGCTACTAAAGCCACACTGGTTTTGAGAAAAATCAGGCAGTTCTCGTGGGAAGAAGGTCAGAAAACAAAATGGAAATGGTTTAAGAAATTTGTAGTTATTAGATAAAACACTTGTCAGTGGTTTCTTCATTGGAGTAATTATTTTGTTATATTTGCTTTTTAGAAAATCACTTCGAGAAATGTATCAATCAGATTCTGAAGGATGGGCCTCCTCAAAAGATCTGAGAAGTCATCTTGGACATTTAGAATCAGAACTTCTTTTTCTAAGCACACTTACTGGCATCAGTATAAGAAATTACTCCATGAAGACAGAGGACCTAGCAAACACTGAGAAGACAGAAAAGAGTAAGCATTAATTTTAATTTAGAAGTGATGCTGTAGCGTACCTTATGCATAAGAAATTGGTTGTCATGGCATTGAATTAAAATTCTACAAGGTAGGGGTGCCTGGGTGGCTCAGTCGGTTAAGTGTCCGACTCTCGATTTCACCTCAGGTCGTGATCTCAGGGTCATGGGATAGAGCCCTGTGTTGCGCTCCCAGCTCAGTGGATAGTCTATTTAGGATTCTCTCTCCCTCTGCTCTGTCCCCCTCCCGCCATGGGTTATCTCTCTCTCTCTCCAAATAAATCTTAAAAAAGAAAATAAAATTTTATAAGGTAACTATATGACTGTGTGGTTGTGGTAAACTTGTCAGGTATCTTTTGAACATCACAGTGTGCATAATACTCTTTTAAAGCTGTCAGGTGGGTATTACGGAAGACAGAGACTTTGTCATTAAGTATCTTAATACCCAGGTAACAGAGATAAGTGATTAAAAGAACAACAGCACCATAAGTTTGTAAATCTTAAGAGTTGTTCACCACTGACATGAGAGCTGCCTCACCTACAGTGCTCTACTCCTACCAAACATGGCCTCCGACCAAGATGAATGTTTCAGGAGCTGGACCATTTTCGAATGGAGGGTTTCTGGTCTCAATGACTAGGTTTTATTGCCAAGGGTCTGTGATGTGCTAACTTAGAAAGGGAAGCTAATTCAGCTGTGCATTGGAATTTGGGAACTTTGGACAAGAGTATCATCCCTTAAAGGAGGAATCACTTTTGGGACACCTGGGAGGCTGAGTCGGTTAAGCATCTGCTTTTGGCTTAGGTCATGATTCCGGGGTTCTGGGATTGAGCCCTGTGTGAGGCTCCCTGCTTAGTGGGGAGTATGCTTCTTCCTCTGCCTCCTCCTCCCCCGACACCCCCCCCCCATTTGTACTCACTCTCAAATAAAATCTTAAAAAAAACAGTCACTTTTGGAATTGCTTCCTGACTTTTCCACTGGCATAACCCTCATGACAGGGAAGATAGTGAGTTGATCCTCAGAGGGTCTTGGGTAACTCACTTCAGTGGAAGTCTGAAATACAAACAGAAATGGGTGACAGAATTTAGGCACTTCAGATACTTAAAAGGAAGAGATGGAATACAGAGAGGATGGGAGAGTGAGCTTAGGCCAGGTATGTCTTGCTAGTCCAGGAATCTTAGTCTCCCCACTTTGAGTCTTCCTAAGTTGACCTCATCTGCAGAGGTACTTGGTGCTGCCTATTCAGAATGTGCTTTTTTAAATTTTTTATTTTTTAAATTTTTTTTAAAAGATTTTATTTGTTTATTTGAGAGAGAGAGACACACACACACACAGCATGAGCAGGGGGAGGGGCACAGGGAGAGGGAGAAGCAGACTCCCCGCTGAGCAGGGGGCCTGACATGGGGCTCAATCTCATGACTCTGGGGTCATGACCTGAGCTATAGGCAGATGCTTAATTGACTAAGCCACCCAGGTGTCCCTCAGAATGTTTTTGAATGGGCTTAATACTGAGCTTACCCCCATTGCTGGCTTAGGTTTTAATTTGCTTGGATCTGCCACTTAGTTCTTTTCTGTGTAATATCTAGCTCATCCATCTGATTTCCAGCTTCCAAACTTAAGTTACTCTCCTTTTTCTTCTTTATCCTTGTAGAGTTGTGCTCTTCTAAAAATACCTTTGTTAGCAAAGTCAGAATAGTGGTTATCTCTTGGGGGCGGGTAGTACATAGCCTTGAGAAGGGCATGAGAGAACTTTATGGTGTATTTTTAAATTTCTATAACTTTATCTTGGTTGTAGTTACATGGGAAACACATGTTAAAAAATATTGAGTTGTCGGGCACCTAGGAGGCTTAGTAGGTTAAGTGTCTGTCTTTGGCTCAGGTCATGGTCCCAGAATCCTGGGATCGAGCCCCGCATCAGGCTCCCTGCTCAGCAGGGAGTCTACTTCTCCCTCTCTTGTGCTCACTTGCTCTCAAGTAAATAAATAAAATCTTTAAATTAAAAAAAATGTTGAGTTGTACACTTAGGAGTAGGGCATTTTATGCATTGAAATATAAAATTTTGAAAGATAACAGAAGTAAATAGGTAGATTCCATTTAGTGCTTTTAACTAGAATCAGATAATTTTGGAAAAAAACCCCATCTAACAGTTATGATTCAAACTTGTGTAGGGTTATAGTAGCATCTTTCTTTTCTTTTCTTTTCTTTTCTTTTCTTTTCTTTTCTTTCTTTCTTGGAGAGAGAACTCAAGTGCGGAGAGGGGCAAAGGGAGAGGGAGACAGAATCTTAAGCAGGCTGCATGCTCAGGGTAGAGCCCAATGCGGGGCTCAGTCTCACGACCCTGAGATCATGACCCGATCTGAAATCAAGAGATGGACACTTAACCAACTGAGCCACCCAAGCGCCCCTATACTAGCATGTCTTACTATATAATCTTTAGTATAATTGAAAAATAGAAAATACAACTTACCTTTAATCCAACTTTGCAGAGATAAATCAATTTCGTGCACATTCTTCCAGATATTTGCCATATAAATACTAACATAAACTCTCACACATATACCCACATGTATTATAAATGCTCACACAAAATTAAACAATAGGTATTTGAAGGAAACTTATTTGCAAATAAAATATTTGTTTTTTCTGATTTACAGGTATGAAGAAAGTTCTACAGAGACACAGATTATCAGGAAATTGCCACATGATTACATTTCAACTTGAATTTCAGATTCTGGAAATCCAGGTAAATGGAGTATGTTGTGGTAACAGGTTCTACTGCTGTGATTAAGCAGTTTCCATACCCCAGCCTTCAGCAGAGCTGAGCTGAGGAGGAATTCATGAACCAGGGCCCTCTTGTAGTACACCTGCACAAAGTGATACCATTTTGACAGTATAACCACCCTGGCAACTGCATGTGAAAGGGTTGTTGCTGAGGGTCTAGGTGCTTTATTGGAAGGCCGATATCAGGTTCCTCCTTGTCTGTCAGAGCAAGCCCCCAGGTCATGGGAACAGTCCTGGATGCCCTCATTGGTTTGCTGATATGCCAGCCGTGTATTACTTGTTATCTGCCGGTGCTTAACAAATTTGATGGTTTAAAACATTATGATAATGAGCAGCATATGGCCAGGGTTGGGCAGAACAAGGTCAGAAACCTTCAGGTTATGGCTTGAAGAAGAGTGGGATACAGGCATAATTTCAAGAATTAACGGCCTAGGCACAAACTTTGATAGCAGAAAACAGTTCAACCAGTTGATTTTGTGAACTGGGCCTATAAGGAGTATGTGTAGAGAAGACTCACAGGGAAGGGTGGGCAGACTATCTTGGCCTCAACCTATCAGATAGCAAAAGCAGTTGTAGACCAGTTGTCATAACCCAAGTGTTTATGGACAAGATGTTTGCTTATATTCATAGTCATGTACCAGAATTCCTGATCTTTGGCCTCACCCATAAAAACAGCCCTAAGTTTTCCCATTTTATGTAGAAAAAGGATTGATGTCAGATAATCAAGACCCTGCCTCCTTAAGGTGTCAGATGGCCATCCCAGCTAGTCAAGAGTGCCTGCTTCCAGGTATCTGGGCTAGAGGTTTTGCTTCTCGAGAACTCTTTGCAGCCTATATCCCTGGTTGCTGCCACTGGCCCTGGCCAACTGAGAAGGGGCTATGGAATGTCTAGGCTCCTCAATGATGACAGAGCTCCCAGCTTGCTCCCACCTTAGAGTATTCCCCCTTCAACACTGCTGAGGTGACTAAGAACATGCAGAGTGTATCATTGCCAAGGCTGGTTGAGCAGGATATGACACAGGGCATGGGTGATGAGTGGCCTTAGGGGAGAGTTAAACATTTTCAGGTTGTCACCATGCCTTGGGACTGTGCAGGGTCACCAAGTGAAATTATTGTTCTGTATGACCTCAAAGACCATCTGCCGAAAAATAAAAAAAGAATATAGTTACAAATGGATTAGTCTCATTTGGGGTAGTCTGTGCCAGGACCCCATGCTTCTCTTTTGGATGGCCCAGGAACTCCTGGATGTTGTCCCATTGCTAAAGGTCGCATAGTCCTACCAACTGAATTTTTTCTCTTTGGGGCTAATGTGATCTTAAATTCACAGTGATGATATACCGCATACTTACCTGTGTCCTGGCCTCCTTTAATGGGCCAGGCCTACAGTCCATGTCCAGTTGGAGTCATAGGCCCAAGGTCCATCTCCATGTCTGAGAACATCTGTATTGGCAGTGTATACATTGCGCAGGAAACTGCTCAGGGGCATCCTAGTAGCCTTGGGGCCCTGTAGGCTATTTCTGCTATTGGTGTTTATCTTTCTGCCATTCCAAGGGTTATATGGAGAGTAGCTAGAGTGTTGGCAAAACTAGGCTTATCCTTGGGACCCTAGTCCTTAAGTTCAACTGAAAAGAGGTTAGTCCTCTGAAGTTGAGGTGAACCAACTACTCAGTGGAGCTGTACATTCCAGAATGGGTTGTCCCCAAAGTTTGATTGGCCTGTTCATTAGTGGGGTTATGGCCTAAGAGATAAAATAGACTGCCGGTTTTTTAACTTCATTTTGTTTAGGTTGCATATTTTGGTCACCTTAAGCCTCTGAAGGAAATCACCATTGGTAGTTTGACCCCATTATGAGTCAGATCAAGGATGACATCACAGTTTAGGGATATATTTTATACCATGATGTGCTTCTGAAGAATGGCTCCTGCCTTACTAGAGGCATTCTCTGCATGAACTGGCACTGGGCAACTCTCATAGTGGTTTGACTTGCTGGTCCTATGTGGCTGTGTGAGGCAGTACAGACAACACTGGAGCCACGTGGGCCTTGCTACAGTGGCCATGTTCCTTGCCTTCTACTGGACAGTGGTGGCACCCGTCCATACCTAATATCATTATTAATAGTATATTGAGCTTAATATTATGATCCCATATCACCAAAGCATGATCAAAAATTTTGTGACCATTTAGTAATGGCTTAAAGGTATACTGTTATCTCACATGCTGAATAAATTAGAATTAGTTGAGTTGCATATGACAGAAAACTTAAAGGTAGATCAAAGTACTAGAAGTACCAGAAGTTTCTCTGTTGCTTAAAATTTTAAGGTAAGTTTTCAAAAGCTAGTATGGTGACCTTATGAGTATCAGGCTCTCCCATTATCCATGTGACTTACAAATCATGATACAGTGGTCACTTGAGCACTTCAGGCATTGGGAAGGGGACGGGGCAATCAAGGGCTTAGCTTTTCTGTTGAAGGATACTTTCTGGAAGTTTTAACATACATCATTTCACCTACATTCTTTTGGCCAATAACATCCCATCCTGCAAGGAAGGCTGGAAATTCAGTCTTCATCATGCATGGCCACGAGACCAGTGGAAAACTGGTGCAAGAAAGAAGTACAAGTACTGGGAACTACTGTCCCGTATGCTTTGGGGAATGCAGGGGGGGAAAAAAAATCTAAGGAGAGGAACAGTTGATATTCTTTGACAGACAAAGAAAACAACAACTGTTAAATCTCTAAAGACATGTAAGTTGTTACAGTTCACATTTCAAAACAATAAGAATCTTTGAACTGCTCAGTTTTACTTAATTTGCTTCATACTTCCCTGGCTATGTTAACAACACTTGGTTTTTTTCTGTGCCTTTCTAATTTTATCATTTTTCTTGAGGACTAGACTGATAAGTAAGATGTTGCAAATAAACAACTCTAGAATAAGGAAGATTTTAGGAATAAGCCATATGTGCGACTCGTGGGCTTTCTTGGAGAAGTAGGAAACAAGGGACTACCTATATTTCTTTGTTGCGTAGAATTCAAATGTAATGAGCAGATGAGAATTTTTAAAAAATTATTGTTTAATGGTAAATCCTCACATATTCTAGACTTATTTATGTAAATATGCCTTTAGAAGAATTGCTAGGTGTCATAGGAGATGTATATGTAAATTCTGATAGTATCAGATTGCCTTCTAAAATGATTTTACCATTTTACATGTTAAGCAGATTTTTTTAGTTGAGACATAGAAAAAAGTGAAGACACCAAGATTCTGTGTCCTTAAACATTTTTTAAAAACAATTTCCACTAGAGGGAGATGTTTAACCACTGGAAAATTAAAATGTAACCTAAATAATAAAACTATCTTGCTTAAAGAATATTGTTATAATAACATCATAGTAATACAATGTGAGAACCATAAGTGGCCTTATAGACTATTAAGCTCAACCCCTTATTTTACAGGGAAATACATCAAGGGAGTTTGAATAATTATCCATGTTGGCATGGCTGTTACTCTCAGAGGTAGCTGGAATATATAATTCTGTTCTCCAGATTTACTGTCTGGTGTTGCAAGAACATCAAAATTAACATGTCTCAGCATTCATACTCTATGCAGTATAATAAATCAGATTGGTGTCAATTTCTAGGGAAAGTGGCTAAGAATGTTTTCATAACTACTCTTCCTGAAACCCAGTGAAACAAAGTGATTCCAAAGTAAGGAAATTTTTTTTTTTATAATGATTTTTTATTATATTATGTTAGTCACCATACAGTACATCCCTGGTTTTCGATGTAAGGCTCGATGATTCATTAGTTGTGTATAACACCCAGTGCACCATGCAATATGTGCCCTCCTTACTACCCATCACCGGCCTATCCCATTCCCCCACCCCCCTCCCCTCTGTAGCCCTCAGTTTGTTTCTCATAGTCCATAGTCTCTCATGTTTCATTCCCCCTTCTGATTACCCCCCCTTTCTTTATCCCTTTCTTCCCCTACTGATCATTCTAGTTCTTATGTTCCATAGATGAGAGAAATCATATGATAGTTGTCTTTCTCTGCTTGACTTATTTCACTAAGCATTATCTCCTCCAGTGCCGTCCATGTTGTAGCAAATGTTGAGAACTCGTTCTTTCTGATAGCTGAGTAATATTCCATTGTATATATGGACCACAACTTCTTAATCCAGTCATCTGTTGAAGGGCATCTCAGCTCCTTCCACGATTTAGCTATTGTGGACATCGCTGCTATGAACATTGGGGTGCATATGGCCCTTCTCTTCACTACGTCTGTATCTTTGGGGTAAACACCCAGTAGTGCAATGGCTGGATCATAGGGTAGCTCAATTTTTAACTTTTTAAGGGACCTCCACACTGTTTTCCAGAGTGGCTGTACCAACTTGCATTCCCACCAACAATGTAGGAGGGATCCCCTTTCTCCACATCCTCTCCAACAATTGTTGTTTCTTGCCTTGTCTATTTTTGCCATTCTAACTGGCGTAAGGTGGTATCTCAGTGTGGTTTTGATTTGAATTTCCTTGATGGCTAATGATTTTGAACATTTTTTCATGTGTCTGTTAGCCATTTGTATGTCTTCATTAGAAAAGTGTCTGTTCATATCTTCTGCCCATTTTTTGATTTGTTTATTTGTTTCTCGTGTATTGAGTTTGAGAAGTTCTTTGTAGATCTTGGATACCAGTCCTTTATCTGTAGTGTCATTTGCAAATATCTTCTCCTATTCCGTGGGCTGCCTCTTAGTTTTTCTGACTGTTTCCTTGGCTGTGCAGAAACTTTTAATCTTGATGAAGTCCCATAAATTCATTTTATCTTTTGTTTCTCTTGCCTTTGGGGATGTATCATGAAAAAGGTTGCTTTGGCCGATGTCGTAGAGGTTGCTGCCTATGTTCTCCTCTAGAATTTTGATGGATTCCTGTCTCACATCAAGGTCTTTCATCCATTTGGAGTTTATTTTTGTGTATGGTGTGAGATAGTGGTCAAGTTTCATTCTTTTGCATGTAGCTGTCCAATTTTCCCAGCACCATTTATTGAAGAGACTGTCTTTTTCCCACCGGATGTTTTTTCCTGCTTTATCAAATATTAGTTGCCCAAAGAGCTGAGGGTCCATTTCTGGGCTCTCTATTCTGTTCCATTGGTCTATGTGTCTGTTTTTGTGCCAGTACCATGCTGTCTTTGTGATCACAGCTTTGTAGTACAGCTCGAAATCCGGCATTGTGATGCCCCCAGCTTTGTTTTTCCTTTTCAACAGTTCCTTGGAGATTCGGGGTCTTTTCTGGTTCCATACAAATTTAAGGACTATTTGTTCCAGTTCTTTGAAAAATGTCATCGGTATTTTGATCGGGATAGCATTGAAAGTGTAGATTGCTCTGGGTAGCATGGACATTTTAACTATGTTAATTCTTCCGATACATGAGCATGGAATATCTTTGCATCTTTTTATGTCTTCCTCAATGTCTTTGAAGAGTGATTTATAGTTTCTAGAATAAAGGTCCTTTACGTCTCTGGTTAAGTTAATCCCAAGGTAACGTATGGTTTTTGGTGCTATTGTAAATGGGATGGATTCCCTAATTTCTCTTTCTTCGTTCTCGTTATTCGTGTACAGAAATGCAACTGATTTCTGAGCATTGATTTTGTATCCCGCCACGTTACTGAATTGCTCTATAACTTCTAATAGTTTGGGAGTGGCTTCTTTTGGGTTCAAAGTAAGGAAATTTTTAATTAATGTCTGGTTTGGCATATCCTCAACTACTGGGAGCTATTAAAAATAGGAGTGCCTGTGTGGCTTAGTCAGTTGAGCATCCAACTCTTCATTTTGGCTCAGGTTATGATCTCAGGGTCATGGGATCCAGCACTGTGTCAGCTTCCATGCTCAGCACAGAGTCTGCTTGTCCCTCTCCCTCTTCTCTTCCCCCCATATGCTCTCTTGTTCTCTCTCTCCCCCCCCCCCTCAAATATAATCTTTAAAAAAAAATTAAAATGGGGCACCTGGGTGGCTCAGTTGGTTAAGCATCTGCCTTCAGCTCGGGTCATGATCCCGGAGTACCAGGTTCGAGCCCTGCATTGGGCTCCCTGCACAGTGGGGGAAGTCTGCTTTTCCTTCTCCATCTGCTCCTCCCCTGCTCATGCTTGTTCTCTCTCACTCTCTCTCTCTCTCTCAAATAAAATCTTTTAAAAAAATTAAATAAAAATAAAATAGGCTCCTTGAATAATCTCTTTTTTGAGAGAAAATCAAGAGCTAGGGCAGTGTTGAACGATAAGTTTCATCTTCTGCGCAAGGCCAACCATACAAGACTGGGAGAGGAAGCTCTTTCATGTAGTGCATAGGAACCAATATAGAAAGTCAAAGAAAATGAAGAAACAGAGGAATTATATTCCAAACCAAAGAAGAAGATAAAACTTTAGAAGAAACCTTGATGAACTGGAGATAATAATTTACCTGGAAGGAGATCAAAGTAATGTTCATAATGGTGCTCACTGAACTTGGGAGAAGAATGGATAAACACGGTGAGAACAGTGTGAAAAAAACACAAGTGAGCAAGAAATAGGGGGAAAGACCATCTGAAACAGAAGCACCGAAAAATACAGTAGAGGGGCTCAGTATCAGACTAAATTAAATAGATGAAAGGATCAGTGAACTTGAATACAGGGCAGAGGAACAGACCCAATCAGAGAAGTGAAAAGAAATAATAATGAAGAAAAGAAAGATAACTTAAGGGACTTACAGGACAAGGTCAAGTCAACTGACCATTGGCATTATAGGAATCTCAGAAAAAAGAAAAAGGGACAGAAAGTTTATATGAAGAAATAATGGGTGTAAACTTCCCTAAGCTTGGAGAGAAACAGAAATCCAGATCCAGAAATCCCAGAGAATTCCAAAGAAGACGAACCCAAAAGTGACCAAGACACATTATAATTAAAGTGTCAAAAGTTAAAATCAAGGCGTCCTAAGAGCAACAAGAGAAAAGCAATTTGTTAAATACAAGGGAAGCCCTCATTGGACTTGTAGCAGATTTTGCTGCAGAAATGTTTCGGGCCAGAAAGTAGCACAGTATATTCAGAGTGCTGAAAGAGAACAATTTCCAACCAAGAATACTTTCCCTGACAGTTATTCAGAACTGAAGGAGAGGTAAAAGTTTTCCTGACAAGCAAAACCTAGAGTTGACCACCACTAAACTGACCTCAATAAGAAATGTTTTGTTTTGTTTTGTTTTTAAAGATTTTATTTATTCGACAGAGATAGAGACAGCCGGAGAGAGAGGGAACACAAGCAGGGGGAGTGGGAGAGGAAGAAACGGGCTCATAGCGGAAGAGCCTGATGTGGGGCTCGATCCCACAACGCCGGGATCACGCCCTGAGCCGAAGGCAGACACTTAATGACTGAGCCACCCAGGCGCCCCAATCAATAAGAAATGTTAAAGGGACTTCGTTAAGCTGAAAAGAAAGGGCCCTTTTTACTGCATGGAAACAAGAAAGTATAAATCTCCTGGTTAAGGTAAATATATAGCAAAAGTAGTGGATTAATCACTTATAAAGCTAGTGTGAAAGTTAAAAAACAAAAGTAGTAAAAATATGTAATTAGTTAAAGGATACTCATGATAAAGAATGGAAAAGTACATGGAAGGGGAGTAAAAATGTAGAGCTTTATTATGTGTTCAAACTTAAGTTGCTATCAACTTAAAATAGACTGTTATAAATACAAATTACATGTAAGTAACCAAAACCCAAAAACCTATATTAGATACACAAAAGATAATGAGGAAGGGATCTAAGTGTACCACTAAAGAAAGTCAGGCCACGAAGGGAGAGAGAGAAGAAAGGAATAGAAACCACAAAGCAGCCAGAAAATAACAAAATGACAATAAGCACGTATCTATTAATAATCAAGTGTAAAGTGACTAAATTCTCTAATCAGAAGATGTAGAGTGGCTGAATGGATTAAAAAAAAAAAAACCAAGACCCATCTATACGTGCCTATGAGAGATTAACTTCAGTTATAAGGGCAAACATACACTGAAAATGAAGGGATGGATGGAAAAAGATAATCTACGTAAATGGAAACCAAAAGAAAGCTGGGATAGCTATACTTAAACATCAGAACAAATAGACTTTTTAAGACTCATAAGAGACAAAGAAGGGTGTTATATAACAACAAAGGGGTTAATAAACATGAGAATATAAAATTTGTAAATATTTGTGCACCCAGGGACTCCTGGGTGGCTTAGTCGGTTAAGTGTCTGCCTTCGGCTCAAGTCATGATCCCAGGGTCCTGGGATCAAGTCCCATATCGGGGTCCTTGCTCAGCAGGGAGCCTGCTTCTCCCTCTGCCTGCCACTCCCTCTGCTTGTGCTCTGTCTCTCAAATCTTTTAAAAAAAAATTTAGTGCACTCAAAATAGGAGCACCTAAATGTATAGCAAATATTAACAGACCTAATGCGAGAAATGGATAGCTGTACAGTAATAGTAGCGGACCTTAATACTCCACTTACATCAGTGGATAGATCATCCAGACAGAAAATCAGTAAAGAAATATGGGCTTGAAACAACAGGTTAAACCAGATGAACTTAACATATACCTACAGAACATTCCATTCACAAACAACAGAATACATTCTTCTTAAGGGCACACGGAACATTCTCTAGGATAGATGATATGTTCTGTCATAAAACAAGTCTTGACAGTTTAGGAAGATTAATAGCAAGCCTCTTTTCTGACCACAGTTGCAAGAACAAAACTGGAAACTTCACAAATGTGTGGAGATTAAACAACATGCTACTAAAAAATTAACAGGTAAATGAAATCAAATGAGAAGTGATAAAATACCTTGAGACAAGGGAAAATAAAAATACAACATACCAAAGTTACGGGATATAACAAGAGCAACCTAAGAGGGAAATTCATAGCTATAAATTTGTACTTAAACAAGAAAAATTTCAAACAACCTAACACCTCAATGAACTAGAAAATAAAAATAAATGGAGCCCAAAATTAGAAGGAAATAACAAAGCTCAGAGCAGAAATAGAGTCTAAAAAGGCAGTAGAAAAGACAAATGAAACCCAGAGCAGGTTCTTTGAAAGATAAGCAAAAATTGGCAAACGTTTAGCTAGACTCACCAAGAAAAAGAGAGGGAACTCAAAATCAGAAGTGAAAGAAGAGTTGTTATAGCTGATACCACAAAAATAGAAAGGATAATAAGAGAATAATACAATTATATGCCAACAAATTGGACAAGCTTAAAGAAATGGATCAAGTCCTAGAAACCTACAACCTTCCAAGGTTGAACCAAGAAGAAATAATCTAAAGAGACTGATTACTTACTAAGAAGATTAAATCAGTAATTGAAAACCTTCCAACAAAAGTCCAGGATCAGAAAGGTTTACTGGTGAATTCTAAATATTCAAAAAAGAATTAGTATCAATCTTGCTTTAATACTTACCAAAAAAGTAGAAGAGGGAAGGCTCATAAATTCATTTTAGGAGGTCTGCATTACCCTGATACCAAAACCAGACAAGGACCACAAGAGAAGAAAATTACATGCCAATATCCACAATGAACATAGATGCAAAACCCTTTAACAAACCATTAGCAAACTGAATTCAACAATACATTAAGAGGATCATACATCTTGATTAAGTGGGATTAATTCCAGAAGTGCAAATGCGGTTTAAAATTGTAACGATCATTGTGATATGCCACATTAACAAAATGAAGGATAAAAATCCAATGATCATCTCAATAGATGCAGAAAAGGCATTTGACAAAATCGAACATCGCTTTTTTATATAAACTCCCAACAAATTAGGTATAGAGGGAGCATATCTCAACATAATAAAGGCGTATATGAGAAACCCACCTCATACTCAGTGTTGAAGAGATGAAAGCTTTTCCTCTAAGATCAGGAACAGGACAGGGATGCCTGCCCTTGCCACTTGTATTCAATATAGTATTGGAAGTCCTAGACAGAGCAATTAGGGAAGAAACAGAAATAAAAGGAATTCACATTGGACAGGAAGAAGTAAAACTGTCACTATTTGGAGATGACATCATATTGTATACAAAAATCCCTAAAGAATCCACCCAGAAATTATTAGAACTAATAAGTGAGTTCAGTAACATTGCAAGATACAAAATCAGTATACAAAAATCTGTTGAATTTGTCTACACTAATAATGAACTATAAGGAAGAGAAATTATGAAAACAGTTGCATAAAAAAGAATGAAATACCTGGAGATACACATAACCAAGGAGGTCAAAGACCTGTACACTGAAAACTATAAGACACTGAGGAGAGAAATTGAAGGCACAAATAAATGGAAAGGTATTCTGTGCTCGTGGATTGGAAGAATTAATATTTTTTAAATGTCCACGGTACCGAAAGGAATCTACAGATTAAAGTCAATCCTTATCAAAATTCCAATGGCAGTTTTCACAGAAATAGAAAATATAATTCTGAAATGGGTGTGGAACCACAGAAGAGCCCTACTAGCCAACGGAATCTGGCAAAAGAACAAACCTGGAGGCATCGTGCTTCCTGACTTCAACTTGTACTACAAGGTTATAGTAATCAAAAAAGTATGGTATTGGCATAAAAAGATTAATGGAATAGAATTGAGAACCTGGAAATAAACCCACACATATGTGGTAAATTAATCTATGACAGTCAAAAATATACAGTGGGGAAAGGATTATTCACTAAATGGTGTTCAGAAACCTGGACAGCCACATGCAAAAGAATGAAACTAGAACACTGCCTTACAACATACACAAAAATTAACCCAAAATGGGTTAGATGCTTGAATGGAAGACCGGAAACCATAAATATCCTAGGAAAAAACATAGGTGATAAGTGGAGCATGTGACTCTTGATCTTGGGGCTGTAAGTTCAAGCCCCATGTTGGGTGTAGAGATTACTTAAAAATAAAATCTTTAAAAAAATTAAGTATGAATTGTGATGAATGTTAACTAGGTTTATTGTGGTGAACATTTTGCAATATATACAAATATTGAGTCATTATGTTTTACACCTGAAAATATGTTCTGTGTCATTACATATCAGTAAAAATAATATAATCCCATATCATAAGCTCCAAAGAAAATGCACCTGATTATGATGGCATTCAAACCCAAATGAAAGAGAACATTGGAGTGTGATGCTGTGTGGCTTATTAACAGTATATAAATTTTGCAAAGTTAATAGGACTTTTTCCTGAATGTACCCACAATTCTTAAATTTTAGAGAAGAATGAGAACTATAGACTAAATTAAATGGACGTTGATTGAAAATAATGTGTTGCTGAGACTTAGGGGCTTTGAAGTCAGGGAATCTTCTAATATGTGATCTTTTTGACTGGCTTCTTTCACTTAAGGTGATGTTTTCAGGGTTTGTTCATGTAGTAGGTATCATTACTTCATTCTTTTCCTTTTTTGATTAAGTAACAAAATTCCATTATGTGGATATATCACATTTTGTTATTTATAGTTAATGAACATTTGGGCTATTTTCACCTTTTGGCTATTATTAATGTTGATATAAACATTCATGTGTAAGTTTATAAGTAGGCATATGTTTTCATTTTTCTTGGGTGTATAGCTAAGAATAGAATTACTGGGTCAAATGGAATGACCAGATGATGACTAATGATATTAGGCATTATTTCGGATGCTTTCTGCCCATTTGTACATCTTCGAAGAAATGTCTATGGAGGTCTTTTGCCCAGTTTTTAAGTGCCTTTGGAATTTATGTTTTTGATTAGATATGATGGTAGATGCCCACAGACAGCCAGCCTACTTAAACTGCACCTGCTCTGAACAATCCCCACTGTATCTTCAGGCAGCTAAAAAACTAAGCAAAGATTATAAGCCCGCTCAAAATACAGGGAAAAGTCAGATAGTGCCCAGACAAATGGGAAATGTCAGGAAGTATCTACTCACTTTGTTCTTAGGAAATACTGAAAATTGCTAGACTACTCCTCTGAACATATAATAGTTCCAGACAAGAGCACGAATACGGTGCCGAGTGTTTTCATCTTCATTTAGAACTTATGCAAACATGCTGTCATGAAACGAATTAATAAAGTGGAGATAAGTTCACTTTGAAAGAATTAATCCAGGAAACACAGGAACACACTGTATAAAAACCTGCTCTGGCTATCAGAAGAAAACATTTGAAGAAAATTGAATGGGAGGAAAGAGAGCTGAGAGAAAGCAGCTGATTATTGTGCCGAGAACTACATTCATTGGAAGTAACCAGGAGGTGAATATGGAGGACAGTCTTGAAAAAAATCATCTCCAAGAGCAAGTGAAAAGAATAATCGGGAAGGCCATGAAGAGTCAATATATGGTTTTTGCAAAAACAAGAACAGAAACAAGTGAAAAGGAAGTGATAGGCAACTATAGAATAGGGGAAAATTTATTAGACTAATGGAGAAAACCTGAAATTACAGATCAAAACATTTATTTCACAATCTGCATTATGGAATATGGAGTTGTTTCTGGGTTTTGTAATAAGCAGCCAGTCTTTGTCCTCATTTCTTGCTGTTTTAGGATCGACTCTTGAAGTCAAACTGCTGGCACATGGACTATGCATATTTTAAGTGTACATTATCAAAGTGATTTTATAGGTAAAAATGTTTATCTCACTGGTTTAATATATATTTGTCTTTTTCCTAGTGAGATTGAATATTTTTTTCCGTGTAAGTTTTTACATTTGAGTTTTTAATTCATGTCTTTTACTTTTTTCTTTTCAGTTTTCATTTCTCCTTGTAATGTTTTGGTAAAAAATATCTTCATCAGTTTATTTTTTCTCTTTTAGTAGTAAAGTCATTTTTTATATAAATACTGAGGTTTTTTTAATGTAATTATATTTGCTTTTTTTTTTTTTTTTACACTATTGTTTGCTTAGAAAGTTCTTCACTCAGTAACCAGTTACATGTCTGTATTTCCTGCTAATATTTTATGGTCTTGGTGTTTACATTTACATTTAAGTAAGTAATTCATTTGGAGTTCATTTTAGTTTTTGGTATGGAGGAAAGATCTGATTTTATTCTTTTAACAAATAACCAATATTTTCAGTGCCTTCTCTTGATTACCTTTTCCTATTGTTTGGTGGTATTTCATTTTGGATATTTTAAAACATTTTTGTTTTTATATTTTATTGAAATGTTTACTGTGATCTGATAAACTTTTTTTATTTTAGGATAAGGAGAATTTATCTTCTGTTATTACTGACCTCAACATAATAATGGAGCCTACTGAATATTCAGAATTAAGTGAATTTGTGTCTAGGTAAGATATTATAAATTTTCTTTTTTAGGTATTGCTTAATTTTACCCTTTCTTTTTTTGATAAGTAAATATCAAAATATCTCGGGAAGTGTAACATTATTATGGTTTATATTCATATACATATAGCTTATTTATTAAGTCCATATTCTCTATCATTTTTTCATTCAGTGAAAATGTGTCACACATTAACTATGTGCTAGGCATTTAATTGTGGCGAAGAACAGGTATAATCTTTGATACTCAAGGAGTTTCTAGCCTATTGGTGAAGACATTAGTTAAATAATGGTAGAAATAAAGTCTAAAATTGTGACTGTGCTCAGTGCTGCAGAGAAGAGTTATATAATGCTATTGAAGCCTACATCAGGAACCTGACATTGATGGAGAACGTGGGATCATTTCCTGAAAATTGAGCCAACATCTGAAAAATGTGTAGGTGTAAACTAACGAAGAGGTCCTCAACAGAGTAGTTGTGCGTAGGCCCGGAGCAAGGAGGATTTTTACCAGTTTTATAAGCGTGTGTGTGTGTGTTCTTTGCAATTTTATCACCTCTGGAGCTTCCTGAAACACCCACTACATTCAAGATACAAGACTGTCCTCTATCTTTGCACCAGCTCCTTTTTCCCCTCACTTTTAAAATTGTGGTAAAATATATATAACATAAAACTTACCTTCTTAACCATTTTTGAGGGTACAGTTCAGTACTATTAAATACGTTTAGAATATATTTAACTGTGTACACCAAGAGCTCTCTTCATAACCCTTTCATCTTGTAAAACGGAAACTGTGTATGTGTCAAACAGTCGCTTCCCATCTTCCCTTCCACTCAGCCCCTGGCACCCTTCATTCTTATTTCTGTCTCTGTGACTTTTATTTTTATTTTTTATTAATTTTTTAAAAGATTTTATTTAGTAAAGAGAGAGCATGAGCAAGAGAGAGCATGAGTGGGGCAGGGGGAGAGGGAGGGAGAAGCAGACTCCCTGCTGAGCAAGGAGCCTGATGCGGGGCTCAATCCCAGGACCCTGAGATCATGACCTGAGCCAAAGGCAGACACATAACTGACTGAGACACTTAACTGAGTGCCCTTCTCTGTGACTTTTAATCATGGTTATTTTAATGTTCCTGTCTTATAGTGCCAACATCTGAGTCATCTTTGAACCTGATTCTGCTGATTCTGGGGTATTTTTTCCTGAATTTTTGTGTGTCATCTTTTTTTTTTTTTTTTTTTTTTTTTTTTTAATAGTCAAATGATGGACATTATCTGTGGAAGACTCAAGCAAATAGTGTTTATGCCGAGAAGCAGGCACATTTCTTTTATCATGCTGTCAGGGTGTGGTTAATTAAACGTTGTCCACAGTTGAGCTGTGTTTGAGATTTTTATTGTTTTCCTTGTCTTCAGGCTTCACATCACAGGTTTCAAATTCTTCCAGCTGTGGATTCAGGTTCGAGTTCAGTTCTTCCATATGCTTAGAACGGGGTTTTGGGAGCTGGAGGGTTCTCCTCAGTGTCCGTGATCCACTCAGCTTTCTGCCTTTCTGAGAGGACCCTTTGTCTATGCTCTTGACGCTCCCCCAGTAGCGGCTGTGGATGCCTGTTACTCGGTGCCCTGCCTGTGGTGGGAGTAACGGGAGCTCTGTACTTTGATGGTCCACCCTCAGTGTTTGGCAGTCCTGTGTACCTGCGTCTCAGGGCTTGGCCTCCCCAATGTTCCTGCTCCTCCCCCAGTATAGCCAAAGCCAGCCTGCATCTGGGGTTGGTTTTGGGCAGGAGAGAGTTTCTTGTTCCTCCAGGGGTAGCAGATGAATGCTTGGGAGTCGTGTAGGATCCTGGGCCCGGTGGGTTTCCTGCCCCTCCCAGGGAACAGGTGGTTTTTGCCACTGCCTCTCTTCCCGAAGCACTGGGTCTTTGTCCTGGTAACAGGAGTGTGTTCTGCCCCTCTACCAAAGTCAACTTCTGCTCCTCCCTTAGAAGCAAGGGACTTTTTTCTTCCATTGCTTTGTTGCCTCTTTTTTCAGTGGCTCAGGGGTTTTTTGTTCCCATCAGAGAAGAATTCTGGCTTCCTTTTGTTCCCCAGTAGTGGCTGATCACCTCCTCATGCCTGAGTCACTGACAGGACCCTGGTTTTTCTGGTGGTGACCCTTTGTGCCTGGGGTTCCTATCTGTTACAAAGGCACATTCTATCCCACATTTGTCCCTAAGAATTTGTTGACATTTTAGCTGATTTCTTGTTACCTACTTGTATGGGGACTGCTTTCCTCCCCTAAGTTTACCCCAGAGTGAACAGTTTTGTCATGTCTTTCCTTTGAGGAAGAAAAATTTTATTTACTTGGTTGCCTTGTGACTTTGGGTCTCTAATGGACTCAAGAAAGGTTATAACTTTATAGATTATTCAAATTTGCTTGGTGTTAGGTGCAGATGGTCTTCTCTGCGGTTTTTTACATCCTAAGTAGCAGCAGAGCTCTTTCCCGATGTTTTGTTTTCTAATTCTCATTCCAGAATTTGGGACACACTGTTCATCTTCTGCATCTGTTTTACCCTTTCTTTTTTTCTTCTTTTTCAAGATTTTTAAAATTCATTTATTTGAGAGAGAAGGAGGGGAAGGGGGGGGAGAGAGAGACAGAGACACAGACACCGAGCAGGGGGGAGGGGCAGAGGCAGAAGCAGACTCCCCACTGAGCAGGGAGCCTGCCGTGGGGCTCAATTCCCAGACCCTGGGATTACGACCTAAGCTGAAGGTGGACTCTTAACCGACTGAGCCACCCAGGCGCCCCTGTTTTACCCTTTCTTTATATCTTTGTGCTGCTTCATGATGATTCTTTAGATCTGTATTTCAGTTCAGTAATTATTTCTTTATGTTGTGACTAATCTTTTAAACCCCCACCCAATGAATTTTCAATTTCATTGACAGTACTTGTCATTTGTAAAAGTTCTATGTGTCTTTTAAATTTTTCCTGTCTTTTTAAAAATAAAGACTCTTATTTTTTTTTTTTTAACAGTTGGGTTTTGTAATTATTCTGGATTATCTCCTAAGATATATATTCCAATAAAGGACAATTATTTATTCAAATTGTGTCTCCTCTGCTATTCAGCCCATCTGTTGATCTTTCATCTCACTGTCGGGACTGGTCATTTCTCAAAGTTCTCTTTTATACTTTACCTTCTCTTTCTTTTTAAAAAATATTTAAATTAACAGGGGCACCTGAGTGGCTCAGTCGGTTAAGTGCCTTCTGCTCAGGCCATGATCTCAGTGTCCTGGGATCAAGCCAAGAGCTGGGCTCCCTGCTCAGTGGGAAGCCTGCTTCTGCCTCTGCCTCTCTGCTCTCACTCTCTCATTAACTCGCTCTCTCAAATAAATAAATTAAAAAGTCTTGAAAAAATTAACATATGATGAAATTGAGGGCTTTTTTGACACAGAAGTCTTATCAACTTAACACAGATATAAACTCCTATAACTTAACACTACAATCAGAATAAAGAATAATTCCATAATAGTAAAAAAAAAAATCCCTCATGCTGCCCCTTTAAGACATGACTCACTCCCAGTCCTTTGCTGTGATGACTATTGGTCTTTTCTTCCTCTGTAAGTTTTTGCCTTTTCCAGATGGAATCGCATGGTATGTAAACTTTAAGACTGGCTTATTTCACTCAAGGTAATACTTTTGAGATTCATCTGTGTTTTTACATGTACCAGTAGGCTTTTTTCATTGCCGTGTAGTAATCTGTTGTATGGGAATTCCACAGTTTATCCATTTACCCCTTGAAGGACATTGGGTTGTTTCCCTTTTTTTGTTATTATGAATGGAAGTGCTATAAACATTGTGTACAGGGTTTGGTGTGAATATCAGTTTCCATTCTCTTAGGCAAGAATAGGCAAACTAGTTCACAGACCAGCTGCCTAATTTTTAAAAAGTTTGTTGGAAGACAGTCATGCCCATTTCTTTGTGTATTGTCTATAGTTGCTTTCATGGTACATTGGGAGAGTGAGGTAATTGTCACAGAGACCGTGTAGCCTGCGAGCCTGAGATCATCTACTGTGTCACCTGTTAGGGAACATTTATGGACTTCTGTTGGCTGAATACCTGGGAGTTAGATTGTTGGGTCATATGTAAGTGCACATTTTAGTTTATAAGAAATAGCCAAGATGTTTTTCCGAAGGGTTGTGCCATTTTGCATTCTCGCCAGCAATATATGAGAGTTCTGGTTGCTCTGCGTGCTCTCCAGCACATGTATTTGTGTATGCCTGAATTTAGCCATTCTAGTGGGAGTGTGGTGTATCTCATTTTCCTAATTGTTGGTCATGTGAGCATCTTTACGTGTGCTTAGTTGCCATCTGTTTATCCTCGTCAGTGAAGCTCATATTCAAGTCTTCACTCAGGGCTTCATTGGGTCGTTTGTTTTCTTACTGTTGTCTTGAGAGTTCTTTATATATTCTCTATACAAGACCTTTGTCATATATGCGATTTTCAAATATTTTCTCCCATTTTCTAGCTTGTCTTTTCATTTTTTTTTTTTTTTTAAGATTTATTTTAGAGAGAGAGAACATGTGAGCAGGGGGAGGGGCAGAGGAAGATAGAGAATCCTGAAGCAGACTCCCCAGTGAGTGCAGAGCCTGACATGGGGCTCAACCCCAGGACCCTGAGATCATGACCTGAACTGAAAATCAAGAGTTGGACACTTAACCCACTGAGCCACCCAGGGGACCCTGTCTTTTCATTTTCTTTTTTTTTTTTTTCTTTTTTTTTTTTTAAAGATTTTATTTATTTATTTGACAGAGAGAGACAGCCAGAGAGAGAGGAAACACAAGCAGGGGGAGTGGGAGAGGAAGAAGCAGGCTCCTAGTGGAGGAGCCTGATGTGGGGCTCAATCCCAGAACGCCGGGATCACGCCCTGAGCCGAAGGCAGACGCTTAGTGACTGAGCCACGCAGGCGCCCCTGTCTTTTCATTTTCTTAACAGTATCTTTCAAAGAGCAAATTTTTCTGATTTTAAGAAGTTAATCTTTATTTTTTCTTTTATATGTTTTTGGAATGATGTCTGTCACTTTTGCCTAACCTCAGGTCATAAAAATTCTTACATTTTATTTATTTATTTATGTAAAGATTTTATTTATTTATTTCACAGAGAGACAGCCAGCGAGAGCGGGAACACAGGCAAGGGGAGTGTGAGAGGGAGAAGCAGGCTTCCCGCTGAGCAGGGAGCCCAATGCGGGGCTTGATCTCAGGACCCTGGGATCACGCCCTGAGCTGAAGGCAGACGCTTAACGACTGAGCCACCCAGGTGCCCCAAAATTCTTACATTTTAAAAAAAATTTTATACTTTTACTTTTTTCATTTAGATCTGTGATTCATTTACATTTAATGTAATCATTGATATATTTTTGGTTGAGGTCTACCCAGTTAGTAGTTAATTTCTGTTGTGTTGTTTTATTCTTCTGTTTTCCTTCATGCTTTTTCTGGATAATTTGAATATTTTTAAATTTTTTTTATTAATTAAGTAAGCTCTACCCCCAGCATGGGGCTTAAACTCATGACCCTGACATTAAGAGCTGTGTACTCTATTGACTGAACCAGCCAGGCATCCTTATTTGAAATTTTTTTTTAAGATTTTATTTATTTTTTTGAGAGAGAGCATGCCTGCGAGCAGGAGCGAGGGTGGGGGGGGTGGGGGTGGGGGGGGGACGGCAGAGAGAGAGAGAAGCAGGCTTCCTGCTGAGCAAGGAGCCCAACACAAGTCTCAATGCCAGCACCCTGGGATCATGACCTGAGCTGAAGGCAGACGCTTAACCCACTAAGCCATGCAGGGACCCCTGAATATTTTTTAATATTTTATTGTAATTTGATTTTTTTAGCTTTTTTTTTTTTCTTATTACATGATATATTTCTTTTTTGCTTCTGGTCTCTGATTACATGAATATAAAACTTTTTGTCATTGTCTCACTTGTCTCTGAGGCTCTGTTCTTTTTTTTCTTTTTTTTTTTTTTTTTTCCAGTCTTTTCCTTCTGTGTTATTCAGGTTGGATGGTTTCTGTGTGCTTACCACCACAATGAGGATACTGAACAGCTCCATCAGCACAAAACCTGCATATTCTCCCTTTATAGTCACAACCCACTCCCTACCCCCGGCAAAACCTGCTGTGATCATCACTAGGGTTTTGCCTCTTACAAAATGTCAAATAAATGAAATTACATAGAGACTGGCTTCTTTACTTAACATAAAGTAAATGAATTGAGATTCATCCATCTTTTCATTTCCGAGTAGTATTTCATGTATTGATACTAGTGTGTTTATCCATTCACCCCATGGAGGACATTTGAGTTATTTCCAGTTTTCGATGATTATGAATAGAGCTGCCGTGAACATTCAGTAGAGGTTTTTGTGTGATGTAAGTTTTTTCTCTAAATAACCAGAAGTGGGATTGCTGGGTTATATGCTTACAATATGTTTGAATTTATACTAAACTAGCACAGTGTTGACCAGAGTGATCACACTGAGTTGCATTCCCAGCAGCAACATACGAGCGTGACTGGTAATATTGTAGTGAGTAATTAACTTCTGGTATTCCTCTGATTTAAGACCTAATAAAATGTTTATTCTACATTTCTCTTTATGTTTTGCTTTATCCTTAAGAAAAAGACATTTGGAATTATTTTACTTTTCTGACTATTCTAGTTCAAATTGAAATGTGTCACTGCCAACATTTTGTGAAAGAAATCCATAACATCTGTTTAACATTTAGTGAAGTTTGGACTATGCTTGGGGGAAAATAGATAAATTACAATCACTCTTAGGACTGTAAGAGCCAACACATATACAATGTCTTTCTATAATGGAAAACTGTGTGTGCTATAATAGCGTGTCCTTTGTGGAGATGCGAATGGGAGTGAAGGTATTGTGACTCACTCCACTTTTAAATAAAGTTCTGTGTTTAATTAATGTAACAGGTCCGACTCTATTCTGTCCCGCTCTCTGAGTGTCCAGTGTCTGTAGTGTGTGTGTGTGTCTGTGTGTGTGTGTTTAAACTTGGGCTCTTGTGTTTTTAAGATTTTTTTTTTTGGCTCCCTTCCTCATCACATGATTAAGAGCTTATTCTTGCTCCCTTATTTGATGGAGATTAAAATACGTCAATTTGGCCTGTATGCTATAACGAAGCAACTGCTGCTTTTTATAGGTCTACATTCTTTGGAAAGTAATTTCTTCTCTCAGACGTTGAAAAGGTATTAGTACTAGATACCAGAGGAGGACTGAACACTTAATCTCCCGTGTCCCCTGTCACATAGATGCTTATGTAGCTGTTTGTTAATGCACCTGCCCTTCTATTTTCTTCATTTTCCTTGTCTTTGGTTTGTTTGTTTGTTCCTCCATTTCCTGATTTCTTTTAGGTTATTTAAATATGTTTTACTGTTCCATTTTGATTTTATCTACTGAATTTTTGGCCATACCTGGGTTTTTTGTTTTTTGTTTTTGTTTTTGTTTTTTTTTTTTTTTGCTTTGTTTTGTTTTGTTTCCTTTTTTTTATTTAATAATTTTTATTTTGTTACATTAGTCACCATACAGTACATCCCCAGTTTTTGATGCAATGTTCCATGATTCATTATTTGCGTATAACACCCAGTGCACCATGAAATACGTGCCCTCCTTTATACCCATCACTGGCCTATCCCAGTCCCCCAGCCCTCTCCCCTCTGAAGCCCTCAGTTTGTTTTCCAGGTCCACAGTCTCTCATGGTTCATTCCCTCTTTTCTTTACCCCCCCTTCATTCTTCCCTTCCTTCTCCTACCGATCTTCCTATTTCTTATGTTCCATAAATGAGTGAAACCATATGATAATTGTATTTCTCTGCTTGACTTATTTCACTTCTCCTCTAGTCCCGTCCATGTTGCTGCAAATGTTGAGAAGTTGTTCTTTTTTATGGCTGAGTAATATTCCATTGTATATATGGACCACAGCTTCTTAATCCAGTCATCTGTTGAAGGGCATCTCGGCTCCTTCCACGATTTAGCTATTGTGGACAATGCTGCTATGAACGTTGGGGTTCATATGGCCCTTCTCTTCACTACGTCTGTCTCTTTGGGGTAAACACCCAGTAGTGCAATGGCTGGATCATAGGGTAGCTCAATTTTTAACTTTTTAAGGGACCTCCACACTGTTTTCCAGAGTGGCTGTACCAACTTGCATTCCCACCAACAATGTAGGAGGGATCCCCTTTCTCTACATCCTCTCCAACATTTGTTGTTTCCTGCCTTGTCAATTTTTGCCATTCTAACTGGTGTCAGGTGGTATCTCAGTGTGGTTTTGATTTGAATTTCCCTGATGGCTAATGATTTTGAACATTTTTTCATGTGTCTGTTAGCCATTTGTATGTCTTCATTGGAAAAATGTCTATTCATATCTTCTGCCCATTTTTTGATTTGATTATTTGTTTCTTGTGTATTGAGTTTGAGAAGTTCTTTGTAGATCTTGGATACCAGATTTTTTTTTTTTAAAGATTTTATTTATTTATTTGACAGAGATAGAGACAGCCAGCGAGAGAGGGAACACAAGCAGGGGGAGTGGGAGAGGAAGAAGCAGGCTCATAGCGGAGGAGCCTGATGTGGGACTCGATCCCATAATGCCGGGATCACGCCCTGAGCCGAAGGCAGACGCTTTAACCGCTGTGCCACCCAGGCGCCCCCTGGATACCAGTCATAATTTTATCTGTAGTTTCATTTGCAAATATCTTCTCCCATTCCGTGGGCTGCCTCTTAGTTTTTTTGACTGTTTCCTTGGCTGTGCAGAAGCTTTTTTTCTTGATGAAGTCCCACAAGTTCATTTTTTCTTTTGTTTCTCTTGCCTTTGGAGATGTGTCATGAAAAAAGTTGCCAATGTCAAAGAGGTGGCAGCTTATGTTCTCCTCTAGGATTTTTGATGGATTCCTGTCTCACATCGAGGTCTTTCATCCATTTGGAGTTTATCTTTGTGTATGGTGTGAGAGAGTGGTAAAGTTTCATTCTTTTGCATGTAGCTGTCCAATTTTCCCAGCACCATTTATTGAAGAGACTGTCTTTTTTCCACTGGATGTTTTTTCCTGCTTTGTCAAAGATTAGTTGCCCAAAGAGCTGAGGGTCCATTTCTGGGTTCTCTATTTTGTTCCATTGGTCTATGTGTCTGTTTTTGTGCCAGTACCATGCTGTCTTTGTGATCACAGCTTTGTAGTATAGCTTGAAATCAGGCAACATGATGCCCCCAACTTTGTTTTTCCTTTTCAACAATTCCTTGGCGATTCAGGGCCTTTTCTGGTTCCACACAAATTTAAGGGCTGTTTGTTCCAGTTCTTTGAATGTCATTGATATTTTGATTGGGATGGCATTGAAATTGTCGATTCCTCTGGGTAGCAGAGACATTTTAGCTATGTTTATTCTTCCAATCCATGAGCATGGAATATTTTTCCATCTTTTTGTGTCTTCTTCAGTGTCTTTCAAGAGTGATTTGTAGTTTCTAGAATATAGAGCTTTTACATCTCTGGTTAAGTTAATTCCAAGGTAACGTGTGGTTTTTGGTGCTGTTGTAAATGGGTTGGATTCCCTAATTTCTTTTTCTTCAGTCTCATTATTCGTGTATAGAAATGCAACTGATTTCTGAGCACTGATTTTGTATCCCGCCACATTACTGAATTGCTCTATAACTTCTAATAGTTTGGGGGTGGAGTCTTTTGGGTTTTCCATATAGCGTATCATGTCATCTGCGAAGAGAGACAGTTTGACTTCTTTTTTGCCGATTTGGATACCATTTATCCCTTTTTGTCGTCTGATTGCTGTTGCCAGGACTTCTAGTACTATGTTGAATAATAATGGCGAGAGTGGGCATCCTCGTCGTGTTCCTGATCTTAAGGGAAGGGCTTCCAGCTTTTTCCCATTGAGAATGATATTCGCTGTAGGCTTTTCATAGATGGTTTTTATGAAATTTGGGAATGTACCCTCTATCCCTACACTCTGAAGGGTTTTAATCAGGAAAGGATGCTGTATTTTGTCAAATGCTTTTTCTGCATCAATTGAGAGGATCATCTGGTTCTTGACTCTTTTCTTGTTGATATGATCTATCACACTGATCGATTTGTGAACGTTGAACCACCCTTGCATCCCAGGGATGAATCCCACTTGGTCTTGATGGGTAATCCTTTTAATGTACAGTTGGATCCTATTAGCTAGGATCTTGCTGAGAATTTTGGCGTCCATATTTATCAGGGAAATCGGTCTGTAATTCCTTTTGATGGGTCTTTGCCTGGTTTGGGGATCAAGGTAATACTGGCCACATAGAATGAGTTTGGTAGTTTTCCTTCTGTTTCTATTTTTTGAAACAGCTTCAGGAGAATAGGTATTATTTCTTCTTTGAATGTTTGGTAGAATTCCCCGGGAAGTCCGTCAGGCCCTGGACTCTTGTTTTTGGGGAGGTTTCTGATCACTGGTTCAATCTCTTCATAATTAATCAGTCTGTTTAAATAATCAACTTCTTCCTGTTTCAGTCTTGGTAGTTTATAGGTTTCCAGGAAGGCATCCATTTCTTCCAGGTTGTTTAATTTATTGGCATATAGGTGTTGATAACGGTTTCTAATGATCCTTCCTATTTCATTGGTGTTGGTCGTGATCTCTCCCCTTTCATTCATAATTTTATTAATTGGGGTCCTTTCTCTATTCTTTTGAATAAGTCTTCCCAGTGGCTTATCGATCTTATTTATTCTTTCAAAGAACCAGCTTCTGGTTCTGTTGATCTGCTCTACTGTGCTCCTGGTTTCTAATTCATTGATCTCTGCTCTAATCTTGATCACCTGCCTTCTCGTGGATGGATTAGGCCTGTTCTTCTGTTCCAACTCCAGCTTCTTGAGGTGAGAATATAAAAACTGCATTTTAGATTTTTCTATTCTTTTGAGTGAGGCTTGGATGGCTATGTATTTTCCCCTTAGGACTGCCTTTGCAGTGTCCCATAAGTTTTGGACTGATGTGTTTTCATTTTCATTGGTCTCCAAAAATTGTTTAAACTGATTTTTAATTTCCTGGTTTACCCAATTATTCTTTTTTTTTTTTTAAAGATTTTATTTATTTGACAGAGACAGCCAGCGAGAGAGGGAACACAAGCAGGGGGAGTGGGAGAGGAAGAAGCAGGCTCCCAACGGAGGAGCCTGATGTGGGGCTCGATCCCAGAACGCTGGGATCACGCCCTGAGCCGAAGGCAGACAGTTAACGACTGCGCCACCCAGGCGCCCCCTACCCAATCATTCTTGAGCGGGATGGTTCTTAGTTTCCAAGTGTTTGAGGTTCTTCCAAATTTTTCCTTGTGATTGAGTCCCAGTTTCAAAGTATTGTGGTCTGGGAAGATGCAGGGAATAATCTCAGTCTTTTGGTATCGGTTGAGACCTGTTTTGTGACCCAGTATATGGTCTATTCTGGAGAAAGTTCCATGCGCATTCGGAAAGAATGAGTATTCTGTTGTTCCGGGGCGTAGTGTTCTGTATATCTATGTATATCTATGTATATCTATGTATATCTATGTATGTTCTGTATATCTATGAGGTCCATCTGGTCCAGTATGTCATTCACAGCTCTTTTTTCTTTGTTGGTTTTCTTTTTGTAAAGATTTTATTTATTTGACAGACAGCCAGCGAGAGAGGGAACACAAGCAGGGGGAGCGGGAGAGGAAGAAGCAGGCTTCCAGCAGAGGAGCCTGATGTGAGGCTCGATCCCAGAACGTGGGGATCACGCCCTGAGCTGAAAGCAGATGCTTAATGACTGAGCCACCCAGGCGCCCCTCTTTGTTGATTTTCTGCTTAGGTGATCTATCTATTGCTGAGAGTGGAGTGTTGAGGTCCCCTACTATTAACGTATTATTATCTATATGTCTCTTTATTCTGGTTAAGAGTTGGTTTGTGTATCTAGCTGCTCCCCTTTTGGGGGCATATTTATAATTGTCATACCCACTTGTTGGATACATCCTTAAGGATAATATAGTGTCCTTCTGTATCTTTAACAACAGTCTTATTTTATTTTATTTTATTTTATTTTATTTTATTTTATTTTATTTTTTAAACTATTTTTTTTAGGAGTTTATTTATTCGGCAGAGATAGAGACAGCCAATAAGAGAGGGAACACAAGCAGGGGGAGTGGGAGAGGAAGAAGCAGGCTCATAGCGGAGGAGCCTGATGTGGGGCTCGATCCTGTAACGCCGGGACCACGCCCTGAGCCGAAGGCAGACGCTTTAACCGCTGTGCCACCCAGGCGCCCCAACAGTCTTATTTTAAAATCTAATCTGTCTGATATGAGAATTGCTACCCCAGCTTTCTTTTGAGGTCCATTGGCATGAAAAATGGTTTTCCATCCCTTCACTTTCAGTCTGGATATATCTTTAGGTTCAAAATGAGTCTTGTAGACAGCAAATGGATGGGTCTTGTCTTTTTATCCAATCTGCAACCCTGTGGCATTTATGGGAACATTTAGGCCATTCACATTGAGAGTGATTATTGAGAAATATGATTTTAATGTTGTCATGTTGCCTGTGAAGTCTTTGTTTCTATAGATTGTAAATTTCTGTTCTGTATCACTCTTGGGGCCTTTTTACTTTTATAGAACCCCCCTTAATATCTTATGTAGGGCTGGTTTGGTGGTTACGAATTCCATCGGTTTCTGCCGATCCTGGAAAGTCCTTATCTCTCCATCAATTCTGAATGACAGCCTTGCTGGATAAAGGGTCCTTTGCTGCATGTTCTTCTCAGATAGAGCTTTGAAAATATCCTGCCAACCCTTCCTAGCCTGCCAGTTCTCTGTAGACAGGTCTGATGTTATTCTGATATTTTTCCCTCTGTACCTAAGGATTTTCTTTCCCCTGGCCGCTTTCAGTACTGTATCCTTGGATCTAATATTTGCAAAATGCACTGTGACGTGACGTGGTGTAGGTCTCTTCTCACTGACCTTGGGCGGGGTCCTCTCTGCCTCTTGGACACAAATGCTTGTTTCCTTTGCCAGATTAGGGAAGTTCTCAGCTACAGTTTGTTCAAGTATCTCTTCTAGATCTCTGTCTTTCTCCACCCCCTCGGGGATGCCGATGATTCTGACATTGGAATATTTCATTGAGTCCGTAATCTCCCATAATCTACATTCTTTTTTTTTTTTTTTAAGATTTTATTTATTCATTCAACAAAGAGAGAGACAGCCAGTGAGAGAGGGAACACAGCAGGGGGAGTGGGAGAGGAAGAAGCAGGCTCCCAGCGGAGGAGCCTGATGTGAGGCTCAATCCCAGAACCCCAGGATCACGCCCTGAGCTGAAGGCAGACGCTTAATGACTGAGCCACCCAGGCGCCCCGTAATCTACATTTTTGGATTTTTTTGAGCCAAGTTTCTGTTTTAACTTTCTCTTCTACCATCCCATTCTCCAATTCACTAATTTGTTCCTCTGCCTCATTTACCCTGGCTGTCAGAGCGTCTAGTTTAGACTGCATTTGATTCATAGCATTTTTTAATTTCTGCCAGATTCGCTCTCATTTCCACCCTTAGAGATTCTATATTCTCTCGTTAATATTTTCGTTAATATTTTTTTCAAGTCTACACATCACTTTGACCATTGTTACTCTGAACTCCATTTCTGATAATTTGGTTATATCCATATCCATCAGTTCTGTGGCAGAGGCCACAGACTCATTGTCTTTTCTTTGCTGGGGGGGATTTCTCCTCCTCGTCATTCTGATGAGAGGTTGCGGGGATGCCCAGAGCCCAAATTATTGACCAGGACCCAGGCAGTGTGCACTTGTTTTATAGGGACCTTAGGGATGTGGGCTTCTTGATTTTTCAGCCTGCCTTCTGGGGGAGGGCCGTGCTGCTCTGATACTCAGGCAACCCTGTTTGGGTAGAGTCGCCCTGTCCCCTGCGAGGGGGGATGGGGATGGGCACAATGTGAGCTGGTATTTCCGGGCATTTGTTCTCTGGCGGCTTTTCCTGGTGGTTTTCTGTGACTCTTCTGAGAGAGCAGCAGTGGTCGAATCCCAGCCTCTGTCTCAGAACAGAGAGATCGCAGTCCACTCTCCACCGAGCTCTCCTGCCCACTCCAACTCTGTTTCTGTCGGTGCTGCCAAAAACCCTGCAGCGTCCTGGGTTGTGTGTCCCACAGCCGCTCTCCCAGCCCTCACCTCCAGGGCCGGCACGCCTCTGTCCTTTGTGCTTCCAACACCGCTAGCCGCCCCCGGTTCCTGTGCGTGCTCCTGAGTTCCCTGTTTCAGTGTGGTTTGTGCGCACACCGGAGCGCCGGTTTTCAGTCTAGTTGTGCGTATGCTTCCGAGCTCTCGGTTTCAGTTTAGTTTGAGTGTGCGCTCCGGAGCTCCGGGCGTCAGTCTGGTGGTGCGCCTGCTCCCTAGCTCCCGGTATCAGTCCGGTTCCAGTGAGCACTCCGGATCTCCGGTTTTCAGTTTGGATGCGCGCACGCTCCCAAGCTCACAGTCTCAGTCTGCTCTCTCGCAGGTGCCGGTGAGCGAGTCTAGCTTGCTCCCCAGTGCAGGTGGCTACTGCTTTGCACCTGAGCGCGTCGGCTCCCTTCCCCTTCCGTTTGTCTTCCTATATCTGTGCGCAGATTGACAGCTCCCCGCTTTGTACCTCAACATTCAGCTCTGGAGATGTTCATTTGTAGAGATCCAGGTGTGTCTTCCTGTGTCTCAGGCTGATTCCGTGGATTTTCAGGATGGTCTGGTAGATATCCAGCTCGACTCAGGGGACCAGCTGAGAAAGGGGTCCTCTACTCCTCCACCATCTTTTCTCCTCCTTGCAGAAAGTGGTCGCTTTTCTGTTCATAGAATTTCTGCTACTCTTTTCTTTGTTCTCCAGTTGCGTTCATAGGTATTCAGAATGGTTTGGTAGCTCTCTAGCTGAATTCCTGGGACCAGACGAACTTTAGGTCTCCTGCTCCTCTGCCATCTTGGAAGATCCATATCTGGGTGTTTGTCTGTTTTATTGGCTGCCACGAGATTGCAGCATGTATACTTAACCTTCAACTGTCTAGTTGGATCAGTGCAATCTGGAAGCCTTGTAGCCATATACATCCCTTTCCCTCTGTGTTACATGTTGAGGTTTTCATAGGAATTATGTTCATATGTATGCGTTGAAAACCCCATCACTAGTATTAAGGTTTTTTACTTTTGATCATCATATGTAATGGAAAAAATTTAAGACCACTAGTTTTGTCATATTTGCCCAGATTTTTACCATTTCTGTTGCTACTCCTGATGGAACCTTTTTAGAACACATTGCGTGTGTCATGGCTCTGTTCTTCTAAATACTTGATGTACATTTCTGAGAATAGTGATATTGCCTTTCATAGTCATAGCACAGTAATTGACTCCATAAATTGACATTGATCTAATACTTTTATCTGATTTGCCATCCGTATTCCCACTTGTTAGTTGATCTAATGATGTCCTTTTTTGCATTTTCTTTTCCCCTGTATTACATGATCCAGTCTGGTGTCAAGTATTGCATTTAATGGTCATGACTTTATAGATTCCTTTAATTTGGAACAACTCCAGAGCCTTTCTTTGCCTTTTATTACTTTGACGTCTTACACAATACAGTCCTTCTATCTTTCCACCCCCCCAACAGAATGTTGCTTATTCCATGTTTGACTTTATGTCACGATCAGTTGCTATTATGTATTCTCAAGCAAAATCTCTACCGGTGATATTTTGTGCTTCTCAGTTCTCTGCTGTTGTAGGTGGCAGTAATTTCGATTCAGTCATACTCTTGCCTGACTTTCCACTGTGGTTTTGTTTTTTGGGTTTTTGCCCTCTCTTGCAATAATAGGCAATCTGTGGGGAAATATTTTATGACCATGCTGATACTACTCTTCATTAAAATTTCTGCCTAGATTTAGCATCATCCCCTAGAGATTCTTGCATGATCACTCTTTGTTGTGATGGTTAAAAAATGATATTTCAAATCCAGCTCTTCCTCCACTTATCTCAATAGATACTAGGCCTTATACTTAAGAAATAGATTTCCTTTCTCCCCTATATATGGGTGTTTACATGTACATATCTATTTATTATAGTATGATTTCATTCATTCTTATTTTTTTAGTATTTATAATTCCTTACTCTTCTTTATTTATTTTGGTGCTTAAATTATCTTTGACTTGACCAGTGGGAACTTCTTCAAGCTGACTCCTGAATCCATGTGATATTCCCTCATCATAATTTTTTTTAAAGATGTTATTTGACAGAGACAGTGTGTGAGTGCACACACAAACAGGGGCAGGGGCAGACAGAGGGAGAAGCAGGCTCCCCACTGAGCAGAGAGCCTGACATGGGGCTTCCTAGACCGTGGGATCATGGCCTAAGCTGAAGGCAGATGCTTAACCCTCTGAGCCACCCAGGTGCCCCTCTCTCATATTTTTGAGCACTTCCTTCTATTCTAGCAGAAAAATATTTTCCAGGCTCAAAATATACCTCTCCTGCTCCAGTGTGTAAATTTAAACATAAATAAATACATGTGTATGAAATGTATATTATATACTTTGTAACTTATTAGTCTTTAAGAATATAATGCTGAACAAGATCGGTAGTTTCTGACTTCTTGAAGCTGACAATCTAGTGAATGAGCAGAATTAGTATTTGGTGGTAAATGTTGGTATAAGGGCCCTGGGAATGAAAGTGCATATCTGCTAAGTGGCAGAATTGCTGTCTTGCTTGGTAAGTAGCAGTGAACAGAATACAACATCTTTACCCACATGAACTTATTTTCTACTAGGGGAAACAGACAATAAACAAAACTAGTATGTAAAGTGGATAATCCTTTAGAGAGAGAGAAGTGGTATGGGAAACATTAAGTAGGATGGGAGATAGGGGATGTGCAAGGTGAGGGAAAGGTATCTAATTTAGATAGTACGGGCAAGGAAAGGCCTCATGGAGAGGGTGACACCTGGGTAGGTCAGGGAGCTGGCCTCACTTAACTGCATCCTAGATACAGTTGTTATCAGCTCTAGGTATTCTAAAAATGTACCACATTTTGCCTTGTATTATAATCACTCAGATGTATATCTAATCTCTAGGGTAAATTATTAATATAATAAGGACAGTATACATTCATATAATATATTTCATTGGGTTTTTTCTTAAAACTAAGGACTAATGCCACTGAATTAGAGATATTTAATCTCTGTGGAGCTCTTTACTTTATCTGCAAAATGAACAAACTGGAAGAAATTATTTACAAGGTTTTGCCCCATTCCCAAAGTTAAGAATAAAAATATTTCTGAGAAATAGTGAAATTTACTGGAATTGGAACCATAGAGCTATTAGAACATTTGTGATTTAGGTTTCCTTTACAACACGGTGTGATTGCCAGGATTTGGGGAATGCCTCTCAGCAAAACTGGATCTACAAAACACTGTCTCCCCCTCCCCCCCGGGCCACCCACTCTACATGGAATTACTTCATCTAACAGATCGCTTATTGTCTGGTATTGCTTATAGCACAGATTCCTAGACTCCTTCACTAAGTATACATGCCCACCACTACTTACAATATACTCAACTGATCTAGTTACAAAAATTCCTCAAGAATGAATTGTGTGTGTCAGATGCTGGGGTTTTTGTTTTTAGTTTTGATTTTTGGAAAAGCAGTCCCTTTGGGGGGAAAAACATGGAAAATCATAAAAAGCCATAACTGGAAGGGATTTGGAAAGAAAGTGCTCAGATTAATCATCGTATAGGTACCCTGAATGAACAGAACACGCTCATTTCCCAGGATTCACAATTCAG
Source organism: Ursus arctos (assembly GCF_023065955.2). Classification (NCBI taxonomy): domain Eukaryota; kingdom Metazoa; phylum Chordata; class Mammalia; order Carnivora; family Ursidae; genus Ursus; species Ursus arctos. The sequence goes on from NW_026623019.1 coordinate 393,821, forward strand.
TTACTCCTGGTGCTGACTTATGCAGGAGCCCTCGTGGAGTTGTCATTGAAAGTTCTAATAAGCTCACTAAGACGAGCTTCAAAGTGGCTTCAGAGCACCTTTTGTTCAGTGATCATGAACTGCTCCACATTGGTCACCTTCATAGAAAAAGCACTATAGTATAACTCTAGCTGCCATGAAGACCAGTTTCGTGAGGTCTCCCTGAGATGCAGTCCCAGAGAGTTCATCACTTGTTATGGGACCAAGAATGGAGAAAATATACCTCACCACTGCTGTTAATATATTCTGAGGTAGTCCTTTTGCTATGCACAGGAACCAACAGCTTACATTTGATATATACATCTGTGCTCCTGTGTACTGCATGGCTAATACAGAAAGTTAAGAGTAAGTGCATGGGAGCCTATTTTAATACTTTTTATTATTATGTGAGTATGGTAAGGCCAGCTGATCAGGAGATAGTTGCTATTGAAAAGATAGTCAGTGGAACACCTAGGTGGCTCAGTCAATTAAGCGTCTGCCTTCGGCTCAGGTCATGATCTCAGGGTCCTGGAATCGAGCCCTGAGTCAGGCTCCCTGCTTAGTGGGGTGCCTGCTTCTTCCTCTCCCTCTGCCTGCCGCTCCCCCTGCTTGTGCTCTCTCTGTCAAATAAATAAAATCTTAAAAAAAAAAAAAAAAGGAAGAAAAGATAGTTTGTTACAATTCCCAACAGGGGGAACATAGCATGTCTCCGGGGGCCACAGGGAGAAGAACTGACTGGCATGGGTCTGGAGGCAGAGGGAGAGGGGGATTATTACAGTAGTTTTTGAGGGAAGGAACAGGTTGGGTAAGGTGAGTAGGCTTCAGCTTGACTAGTTTGAGTAATTTCAGGATGCTTTGGGGCACAGGGATGTCCCTGGTTGTCTGGTACCTGATCCTGGGGTAATTACTACAGGTGGATGGCAGCCAGAATTTTGGGAGCTTAATAAAGGAGATGTTGGGTTGTGGGCTCTGGACTGGTTGGATCGTGTTTGAAAAGCATGTTCGAGGGGCCTGACCTGGTTGAGCGGCTGACTTTTGGTTTCGGCTCAGGTCTTGATCTCAGGGTAGTGAATCCGTGTTGTACAGTGGGCATGGAGCCTACTTAAAAAAGAAAAGAGAAGAAAAGCATGCTCACAAACAACCTTGTAACCTTGAGCAGGACGGTTCCAAGATCAGTAAGGCCCCAGATGTGAAAGCATCAGAATACAGAAACCACAGAGCCCTCTTTGAGTCCTTTTTAAAATCCAAGGCATGTTAGTCACCATGCAGTACATCCCTGGTTTTTGCTGTAAAGTTCGATGATTCATTAGTTGCATATAACACCCAGTGCACCATGCAATACGTGCCCTCCTTACTACTCATCACCAGCCTATCCCAATCCCCCACCTCCTCCCCTCTGAAGCCCTCAGTTTGTTTCTCAGAGTCCATAGTCTCTCATGCTTCATTCCCCCTTCTGATTACCCCCCTTTCTTTATCCCTTTCTTCTCCTACCATAATATAATTAAAACAATATTATTATAATAAAAAAAATCCAAGGCATAGATGTCAGTGAAACTAGCAGAGTAAGTACATTTGAAGATTCTGTCCTCCATAAAAGCAACAAGGAAACTGGCCAAAGGTGTCAGAGTCAGATTTTTCAGAACTTTAAAAACGAACTGAAGTCTTGCAACAATCTAGGGTGTGGTTATTTAGGAAAAACAGCAGAACCTTGGTAAGTAGTTTCTTTAATGCCCTGTTTCCAGTTCTCCCTCTCCAGCTCTTTAGTGCAACCAGCAAGCCTGGCAGCCGCCAGAGGGAGCAGAATAGCTCAGATTCCTTCAGGGACTCCTTTCCAGTGAACTGTTCTTAGTTCCCTGGAGGAGCTCACTTGCAAGGCTGCGATTACTGGACTCGATGTAGAGCTCATCCAGTGTGAAAGCCTTTTCTCCAGGAGTATTTGTTGAAGATACTTCGATGCATTTTCTAAACTCGATGGCTGCCTGAGGTGGTACATAACAGTTGGGGGAATTACTAGGTTAAGTAAAAACCTTGAAAGGAAAAGCTGGAGAATGGGATTATGCAAAGGACTTTGAAAGCTCTGATGCGTTCCTGAGAATCTAGAAGGTCCATGTGTTGGGTCGTCTTCATGCTCAGGAGAGATCTGAGATGGCCCTGACTACCGTTCTCACTCCTGGCTGATGGTGGGGTTCTGCGGAAGTGGCAGGTGAAGGCCAAGGGAGTACTGTAGCTCCCCTCGCTGTGTGCCAAAGGTGTGCCCCAGCACACAGAGCCCCGTGACACACGGGTTCTAGGTGTTGAAGTAAAACTTTGTCACATGTCAGGTAACTGAGCAGAGACTTGAGTAGCCGCACAGCAGAGTATAGACTATAGATTTGCTCAGGGAAGTTACTGAACAGACCGAAAGAACAGAGCACAGCAAGCCTTGGAGAGAGGAGGAATCTGATTTCAAGAATTATCACACTATATTGTCTAAAATGTTCAGTTTTCAACAAAAATTACAAGACATACAAAACAAAGTATGGTCCGTACACAGAGGTAAAAAGCAATTGATCAATAGAAACTGTCCCTGAGGAAATTCAGATGTTGGACTTGCCCAAGATTTTGTTTGTTTGTTTGTTTAAAAGAGAGAGAGCATGTGTGGGGGTTGGGGTGGAGGGGCAGAGGGAGAAAGAGAATTTTTTAAAGATTTATTTATTTGGGGGGGGTAGAGGGAGAGAAAGAGAATCCCAAGCAGACTCCCCACTGAGCACAGAGCCTGACGCACGCAGAGCCAAACGCGGAGCTCCATCTCATGACCCTGAGATCATGACCTAAGTCGAAATCAAGGGTCCAAGGCTTAACCCACTGAGCCACCCAGACATCCTTGGACTTGCCAAAGACTTTAAATCAGCTGTTTTAAATAAGTTCAAGGAGCTAAAGGAAATAATGTGAATGATACCTTAATTTTCTTCATGTGAGAATCTTTATTTTACTTTCAGTCTAGAAGAAGATTTTTTCTGGATATAGAATTTTAGTTGGGCAGTCCTTTCAGCATGTGAAAAAATGTAGTGCCACTTGCTACTGGCCTCTATGGTTTTTGGTGAGAAATACAGTCTGTTTTTTCTTCTTTGCTTCGTTTTTAATTTTCAGAAATTTGGTTGTCATTTGTCTGGGTTTAGACATCTGTAGGCATAGGTTTGTTTTGTTTTGTTTTTTTGTCACATTTGGGAATTACTCATTTCTTTCAATATTTTTTTTAAGTCCTAGGCCCTTTTCCCTGCTCCTTCTGAGACTGATGACATGAAGGTTAAACCTCTTGTTTATTCACAGCTTCCTGAAGAACTCTTCCTTCCCCCCCAAATATGTATTCTCTGTTGATATTGGATAATTTCTGTTGATTTTCAGTTCACAGATTCTTTCCCCTACCACCTCCATTCTGCTATGGAACTCATTTGGTATTTAAATTATTGTATTTTGGGGGTGCCTGGGTGGCTCAGTCGATTAAGCATCTGCCTTCAGCTGAGGTCATGATCTCAGGGTCCTGGGATGGAGCCCCGCATTGGACTCACTGCTCATTGGGGATTCTGCTTCTCTCTCTTTCCCTCTGCCCCTCCCCCTGCTTGTGTGTTCTCTCTCAAATAAATAAAATCTTTAAGAAAAATGAAAAGTAAATTATTGTATTTTTCAGTTCTAAATTATCCCTTTTTTTTTTATCTGTTATTTCTTTGTTGATACTTTTTTTTTTCTTAAAGATTTTATTTATTTATTTGACAGAGAGACACAGTCAGCGAGAGAGGGAACACAAGCAGGGGGAGTGGGAGAGGAAGAAACAGGCTCATAGCAGAGGAGCCTGATGTGGGGCTCGATCCCAGAACACCGGGATCACGCCCTGAGCCGAAGGCAGACGCTTATAACGACTGTGCCACCCAGGCGCCCCTTTGTTGATACTTTCTGTTTTTAACGTTTCTTTCAATAATGTTCATGATAGCTTGTTGCAGTATTTTTATGATTTTTACGTTGGATTTTAACAGTTGTTTATATAGGGCGCCTGGATGGCTCAGTTGGTTAAGTGTCTGCCTTCCGCTCAGGTCATGATCCCAGGGTCCTGGGATTGAGTCCCACATCGGGCTCCCTGCTCAGCAGGGAGTCTGCATCTCCCTCTGCCCCTCCCACTACTCCTGCTCTCTCTCTCTCTCTCTCTGTCTCGCAAAAATAAATAAATGAAAAATCTTAAAAAAAAAAAAAAAGAGTTGTTTATATATTCTGGGAACCAGACACTTATCAGATATGTTTTCTGAATGCCACCATGTAGTTTCTTTTTACTACCTTGATAAATACCTTTTAATGCACAAAAGGTTTAAGTTTTATAAAGTTTACAATGTTTTTTATTTTGATGTTCATCATTTTATTGTCCTATTTAAGAAACCATAGCCAAATTCAAGATCAGATATTTGTTTCTATGCATTCTTTTGAGAGTTTTATAGTTTAGTTCTGTATTTAGTCCTTTGATCCATTTTGAGTTAATTTTTGCATATGGTATAAAAGTAAGGGTGCCACTTCATTCTTTTGCAGTTGGGTATGCACTCATCCCCATCTGTTTCTGAAGGACTGTTCTTACCCCATCGACCCCCCATTGGCACCCTTGTCAAACAAATTGAACATGGATCTATGATTTTATTTCTGGACTTAATTTTATTCCATTTATCCATATATTTATGCTTTTACTCGTTCTATACTGTCTTGATTACTGTTGATTTGTAGTATATTTTGAAATAGGGAAGTATGAGTCCTCCAGTTTTTTTTTCCTTTTTTGAGATTGTTTTGGGTATTTAGTGTCTCTTTCAATTCCATATGAATTTTAAGCTGGGCTTTTCTATTTGTGCAAAAAAAAAAAAAAGGAAAGAAACGTCCATTGGGATTTTGATAGGGATTGCATTGAATCTGTAGACAACTTTGAAGTATATTTCCATCTAACAGTGTTGTCCTGGCCATGAACATAGATGTTTTCCCATTAACTTAGGCTTACTTTACTTTTTAAAAAAGATTTATTTATTTGTTTGTTTGTTTATTTATTTTTGAGAGAGAGCGAGAGAGCCTGTGCACGCACAAGCAGGAGGAGGGGTTCAGGGAGAGGGACAGTTTCAGGCAGACTCTAGGCTTACTTTAAGATCTTTCAGTAATGTTTTGTAGTTTTCAATGTACAAGTTTGGACTTCTTTGGGTAGATATATTCCTACGTGTTTTATTCTTTTGGATAGTATTATAAATTGAGTTGTTTTATTTTCACATCGTTCATCACTTGTATAGAAATGTAAGTGATTACATGTGTCTGTATGCCTAAGGGTGTCAGTTCATAATTTTCTTCTCGTGTGATGTCTTTGTCTGGCTTTTGTATCAGGATAGTGCTGGCCTTTTTTTTTTTTTTCTTTACTTTTCCTCAGAGTCTGAGAATGATTGATGTTAATTCTTCAAGTGTTCGAGAGAGTTAACCAGTGAAACCGTCTGGTCCTGGACGTTTCTTTGCTGGGAAACTTCAATTATTGATTCAGTCTGTGTACTTGTTACAAGTGATTAAGATCTTCTATTTCTTCTTGTGTCAGTTTTGGTAGTTTGTGTACTGTTAAGAATTTGCACATTTCATCCAGATTATTGAATTTGTTGCCATACATTGTTCATGGCATTCTCCTATAATCCTTTTTATTTCTGTAAGGTCATTGATAATATCCCCCACATTCATTTCTGATTTTGGTAATTTGAATTGTTTTTATCTTAGTCCACTTAGCTGAAATGATCATCAGTTTTGTTAATTTTTCCAAAAAACCAAATTTTGGTTTTGTTTTTCTATTCTCTGTTGCATTACATCTATTTTAATCTTTATTAATAATTTCTTTCCTTCTGCCAGCTTTGTGTTCAATTTGCTCTTCTTCTTTTCTAGTTCCCTAAAGTGTAAAGTGAGGTTATTGATAAGATTTTTCTTCTTTTTTTAAAAGAAGAGTTTTTGCATACCTTTGAAAATAAGTTGATATTATTTCACACTAGGTGTTCACAGTTATATATTTTTCTCTTTGCACTGCTTTTGCTCTTTATGAGTTTTGCTAGACTGTGTTTTCATTTCATTTGTGTCAAATTATTTTTTCTTTTTTTTTTTTTTTTAAGATTTTATTTATTTATTTGCCAAAGAGACAGCCAGCGAGAGAGGGAACACAAGCAGGGGGAGTGGGAGAGGAAGAAGCAGGCTCCCAGTGGAGGAGCCGGATGCAGAGCTCGATCCCAAGACCCTGGGATCATGCCCTGAGCCGAAGGCAGACGCTTAACAACTGAGCCACCCAGACGCCCCTTGTGTCAGATTATTTTCGAATTTCCTTTGTTATTCTTTGACCCATTGATTCTTTAAGAGTATATCTAATTTTCACATATTGGTGAATTTTTCATTTTTCCTTATCAACTCCTAATTTTATGCCATTGTGGTTGGAAAAGATATTTTGTATAATTTTGTCTTCTAAAAATATATCTAGACTTGTGACCAAACATATGGTCTGTCCTGGACTATGTTTCATGTGCACTTGAGAACAATATGTATTATGCTGTTGTTAGGTGTTTGTTTTTTTTTATGTCTGTTGAGTCTAATGGTTTATACTGTTGTTCAGATCCTCTATTTTCTTATTGATCTTCTGTCTAGTTGTATCTGTTATTATAAGTAGGGCATTGGAATGTCCAGCTGTTATTGAACTGTTTATTTCTCCTTGAGAAGAAGAAAGCATCTGTCAAGTGACGCTTCATATATTTTGGGATCCTTTGTTAGGCGCATGTATGTTTATAAGATATGTTGTATCTTCTTGGTGGGTTGACGCCTGTATCAGTATATAATGTAATCCTTTGCCTCTTGCAACAATTTTGATTTAAATTCTGTTTCCTCTGATGATAGTGTAGCCACCCCAGCTCTCTTTTGGTTATTATTTGCATGGAGTATCTTTTTCAAGCCTTTCATTTGTTAACCTCTTTGTGTATGTATATGCCTCTAAAGTGAGTTTCTTATGGACGGCATACAGATGGATCAAATTTTTAAAAATTTATTCTGCCAATTGGATTTTTAATTGGAGAGTTTAATCCATTAACATTTAAAAGTAATTGCTGACGAGGGAGTATGTGCTTCTGTCATCTTGCTGTTTGTCGTCTGTTCACCATGTCGTTTTTATTCCTCCATTACTAACTTCTTTTATGTTGGATTGATTTTCATAGTGCCCCATTTCGATCCCCTCTTCCTTTCTTATCTGTGTAGTTTTTAGTTGTCTCTGTGGCTCCCTTGAGGATTACAATTAACATCTTAGACTTAAACAACCTAGTGTGAAATAATATCAGCTTATTTTCAAAGGTATGCAAAAACTCCGTTCCCTTATATCTCTTTCCCTCCTCTTTTATATTATTATCATAGGTTACATTTTTATACATAGCATACTCATTAAAGATTTCATATTATTACTCTATGCATTTGTTTTTAAATCATATAGGGAGAAAAAGAGGTGTTATAAATCAAAACTACAATAATACTGTCTTTGTTATTTACCTGTGTAACCAGTGCTCTTTATTTCTCCATAAGACTTTGAGTTACTGTACAGTATTTTTTCATTGTAGCCTGAAGGATTCCCTTAGCATTTCTTGTAGGTCAGGTATATTAATCATGAACTCCCTCAGCTTTTTAATATCAGAATGTCTTGATTTATCCTTCATTCTTAAAGGATAGTTTTGCCAGACATAGAATTTTTGGTTAACTCTATTCTTTTAACACATTAAATGTCATCCCAATGCCTTCTGGCCTCCGTGGTTGTTAATGATAAATCAGTGATTAATTTTACTCGTGATTCCTTATATGATGAGCTGCTTCTTTCTGGTCATTCTGAGGATTCTCTCTTCAGTGTTTGACAGTTTGAGTATAATGTGCCTCCGCGTGAATCTCTTTGACTTTATCCTTCTTATAGTTTGTGAACTTCTCAGACGTGTCTAGAGATTTCCTCCACTTTGGAGAGGATTGGACCGTTATTTCTTGAGATGCACCTTCAGCTTCTTTCTCCTTCAGCTCTCCTGTGACTCCAGCTCTGTGTTTGCGGATACACTTGATGGTATCCTACGACTTTTTAGGCTCCATATATCTTTCTTTATTCTTTTTCTTCTGTTTTTTAGAGCAGATAATTTCACTCTGCGTATATGTTCATTTTTGCTGATTATTCTGCCTGCTCAAATCTGTCGAACACTTTAGTGAATGTTTCATTTCAATTTTTGTGATTTTGGGTTCTAAAATTTCTATGTTTCCTTTTTCTAATGTGTCTTTAGTAATATTTCTTGTCATACATATTACTCTCTTGGTTTCTTTGAGTTCTTCAATCATATTTAAGACATACTGATTTAAAGTCTGTGTAGTAGTTCCATTGTCTGTGTTTCCTTGAGGACAGTTTCTGTTAACTTTTTTCCTTCTTGTAGCTGGGTCATTTTATATTTTCTCTTTGCGTGCTTAATTTTTTGTGGCTGTTGTTGAATATGGACATTTTTAATATTATGCACAGAAAGAAAAAACAACAAAAGCAAAAATATTTTCTCTCTCGTCTCTGCATTTTGGCTGTGTATTGGGACATTCCTTTTGCAAGGCCTTTTCACATTCTGTTTTGCCTCCATGCCCTGCTTGCCTGTAGCCTAAAGATCAGCCAGAGGTGAAAGTGTGTGGTCTTCTCAGGTCTTCTCTGAGCACACTTCCTGCCCTGTACACTCACATGGTTTTCCAGTTCCTTCTTATGTGGACTCTTTTCAAACTTTTTACTTTCTAAAGATGGTCACTCTACACCTCTCCCTCCTTTGGCTTTCAGCGCACGTGTTGTTTCTCGTAATTGTTATTTTGCGCCAGTCGACACTGGCGTATTCATCTGACTCTCTGTATCTTTGAGAAATGCTCTCTGCATAGTCAGGTTCAGGAAAGTTACGAGCTACGCAGGAAATAGGCCCCTTCGATTAGTCCTCAGGGACCCTACAGACGGATCAAAACAAACAGAACTCAGTTGGGAACACAAAAGAAACACAGTTCTTCGGGAACAAGATCCAGTCTGCTGTGGTCAGGATGAGGTTCCACTGAGAAAGCAGGATGTGCTCTTAAAGACCCACCATGCTCAGGTGGTGGACACTACAGTTTCCCTCTCTGCTCAGTGGCCCTTCTCCTGGTTATGTGTTTGCTGGGTTGCTGTAAACATTTTACTGTCTTACCAGTTTCCTGTAAGTGTGATTCTGACAGGCATGTTGTGGTTTTTGGTGTTTCTGAGGAAGGATTGTTCCCATAGTCCCTACTTGGCCATTTTTTGCAACTGTCCTTGTCAACATGCTTTTATTCAAAAGGACAACCTGGCTCACTTTTATGGGCTATAGTTTAAGGGCTATTATAGTTTATGAGCTATATTTTGGTTTGCCCCTCTCGTACACTGCCCTGAGGCCGCTCTGAATTCTGAGCAGTATTCTACACTGTAATTCAGTTCTTGATGTTTTTGCTTTATTGTCTCTGGTCAGTTTTGTGTGAGGGCCACTTGGTAGTGATCTCAGGACTTCATACATAAATGGAAGGAATCCCTTTCTCTAGGTTCCTTCTCCCTGATTCTCCCCACTCTGTGCTTGGGATCACTTAGTGTAGGGTGGAGAAAGTTGACAAAGCATCTTCGTGTGTTTGCAGGAGCCTTTCTGGTGGAGAGTGGGAATGGCGCCTCCTCTTGTCTCAGTTTTGCTTGTTGTCAGATGGGACTAATTGACAAAGCTTTTCCCACAGTCTCCCAGCAGCAGCATTCCCTCAGGAGCTGAGAGTCCTGCTTCTTTGCTGGCTTTGCTTGCTGTCAGCACTGCCAGTTGCCTGGTTGGGAGGAAGAGGGCACAGTTCCTCTTGGGTGTTAGGGTTCTGTTCTGCATGCCTCCCTCTTCAACCACTTCAGAAATTTTATTCCCTAATGTTTGAAAACTTTTGCTGCTAAGTAGTAAATCACAGAGGAAACTTACAAACATTATGTACAATGGATTAAATTGCATGATTTTGAACATAAACTGAGATTTAGTTGACATAAAACTCTATCTTTGCTTTAGGTGTACAGCGTAATGATTCAATATATGTATATATTGTGAAACGATCATTACAGATAATCTGATTAACATCTATCATCACATGTATTTACAATTTTTTTTTCTGAGAACTTTTAACGTTTACACTCATAGCAACTTCCAAATATATAATATGGTGATATTAACTGTAGTCACCATGCTGTATATTAATTACATCCCCAAGACTCATTTATTTTATAACTGGAAGTATGTACCTTTTGACCACTTTCACTCATTTTGTCCATTCCCCACCCCTCCCTCTGGCAGCCACCAATCTATTCTCTGAATCTGTGAGTTCATTTGTTTCTTTTAGATCTCACATGTAAGTGAAATCGTACGGTATTTGTCTTTTTCTGTGTGATTTATTTCACATGGCAGAATGTCCTTAAGGTCCCATCATGCTGTTGCAAACGACAGGATTGTCTTCTTATTTATGGCTGAATAATATTCCACTGTGTTTACGTACCAGAATTTCTGTATCTGTCCGTTCATCGATAAGCAGTTATGTTGTTTCCATGTCTTATTGTAAATAATTCTGCAGTGAGCATGGAGGTCCAGATATCTTTTTGAGTTAGTGTTTTCATTTCTTTTGGATAGATACCCAGAAGTAGAATTGCTGGGTCACATGGTAGTTCTAGTTTTAATTTTTTGAGGAACCTCCATACTCTTATCTACAGTACACCAATTTATATTCCTATAAATCGTACCAGTTTGCATTCCCACCAACAGTGTGTGCAGGTTTCTTTTTCTCCACATCCTCACCAATACCTGTTATTTCTTGTCTTTCTGATACTCGCCGTTCTGACAGGTGCAAGGTGGTATCTCATTGTGGTTTTGATTTCCATTTCTCCAAATGTGATGTTGAGTCTCTTTTCATGTGTCTGCTGGCCATTCGTGTGTCTTCTCTGGAAAAATGTCTATTCAGGTCCTCTGCCCATTTTTTAATATGATCATAGTTTTTTGCTATTGAGTTTTATGAGTTCTTGTCCTCCTCCTCCTCCTCTTCCTTTCTTCTTCTTTCTTCTTCTTCCTCCTTTTCTTCCTTCTTGTCTTCCTCTTCTTCTTCCTCTTCTTTTCTTCCTCTTCTTCTTCTTCGTGCAAAAAAGGTGGTTTAAAGCACAGGGACAGGACCCATGGGCAGAAAGACCTGCACTGGTATTGTGAGGAGAAATTCGAGTTTTAAGAGTTCTTTATGTATTTTGTTTATCTACCCCTTGTCAGATAAATGATTTGCAAGTATTTTTCCCATTCAGTAGGCTGCCTCTTCATTTTGTGGATGGTTTCTTTTGTTGTGCAGAAGCTTGCCTCAGCGTTTGGTGTTAAATCCAAAAATTCATCACCAAGAGCAGTGTATTTCCTCTTCCGTTTTATATAACCCCTGCTGGCTAGAGGGAATAATCTTTCCTTGGGACCTTTTTTTCTGTTTTCTTTTTTGATTCAAACTTTGGCAGTTCTGAGTCACAGTCTGCTGTAGCATCCAGATTGGGACATACAGGAGGCCAGAATAAACCCCGAGGAACTCATCACCCAGTCCTCCCTAATTCCTCCTAATTCCTAATTCCCATTCCTGCCTTCTTTCGTCCATGTTTCAGAGTCTTCCAATATTTGCTTTGTGTGTTATGTCCATGGTTCTAACCTGTAATTGGAATGTTCAGGTGGAGTGTGCTTACTCCATCATGAGTAGTATGGGAACTCGACTCCCACAATCATTTATTGAAAGCATGGTTAAATGAATACACTCATCTTGCCTACAGATTGCTTATTTTATGGGTATCAATATAACAAGAGGTATAGTATTAAGAGCCTTAAGATAAATTCCATGGGAGCTCATAGGCAATAAGAATGAAATTATTTTTAGCCATTTTGGAATAGGTCGTGTGGTGTGGTGGTGAGGTCATTGTTCAGAGAATAATCTCTGACACCAACTGGAATGTCCTGTAATTTAATTCCGTCCTGACACTACTCACACTTAGTGCAGACCTGCAGGTTAAGGGCAAAATCCTGAACAAGACTGCCCACTTCAGACGCCATCCGCAAGTATCAGGAGCCATCTGCACTCCCCACGACCCACTCAGATTTGATAATTTGTTAGAAGGACTGAGAAAACTCACTGAGGGTGTTATAGTAAAGATTATTGTTTTATTACAAAAGCTATACCCAGGAAGAGGCAGGTGGAAGCAATGCATAAGTCCAGATCTGGGGCAGGGTGAGTGGGTTGGGGGAGGAAAAACCTAGAGGTTCTATGCCCTCTCCCTGTGGGATCTGAGCATATCAGCCTCCTGGCACATCAGCGTCTTCCTCACCCAGGAGACTCCCCTGAGCTTTATTGTCCAGAGCTTTCCCTGGGGTTTCATTACTGCAGTGCAGTTGATGGGAGGACTGGCCATGTGATGAAACCCCTCCAGCCCTCCCGTCCACCCTGGAGGTCTGGTTGGCCCAAAGTTCCAACCCGCTTAGCATGTGGTTAGTCTTTGTGGTGACCAGCCTCCATCCTGAGTCTCTCTAGGGGCCACCGTGTGTCTCCTCATTAGCATAAGAGATGCACACTGGTCACTCAGGAATTCTAAAGGTTTTTGAAACTCTGTGCCAGAAACGGGGGGGAAAGACCAGAAACAGTCTTTATTATATACCATGGTCATCAAATACAAATTCAAGGACAGTTTGGCATTTGAGTGATATCTTGAAAGACGAATAGGATTTAAACATTTTAAGATGAGGCAAAGGGCATTTCAGGCTGAGAAATTAGCATTAGCAATCACACAGGGGCACATACTCAGAGTTCAGAATATAGAAATATATCAAGTACTTTTTTTTAGCTTTGGCATATATAAAAAAACAATGAGATTAAAAATGCCAGTTTGGGGCTCTCATTTGTGATATTTACGAATCATAGACTCTTCTGTTCCTACAGAGCAGAAGAAAGAAGAGATCTGTTGATGTTTTTCCGCAGCCTACACTTTTTTGTGGAGTGGTGTGAATATCGTAAGCGCACATTTGAACACTTCAAGGTAGGGTCTGAAGTTTTTTAATTTAAACATATTCAAAAAGTGAAGCTGGTTTAAATTTAAACGTATCCGACAAGTGAAGCTGGTATTAATTTGGGGATTTAACATAACATTCTTTCCTTAAAGTTTTCAAACAATAGAAAATATTTTCATTGGCTTCTGGAATTTGCAGTTACTTGGAATAAATGAGGAGGAATGCTTTTGTACAAACCAGTGAGTTATTTGTATTATGGGATATCTTGAAAGAGGTATAGTTATATTCTTGTTTATTTTATACACATTTTGAAAAATTAATCTGTCAAGGGTACTAGAAGTAAAATACAAATGCTAAAATGAGTGTAATCACAGTGGGTTAATCACCGAGCACTATAATCTTTACTTCCTACTCATACTCTGTATTTTGAGCTTCTTAGTTATCATATATTTTGGGTGTAAGTGTTGAAGCCTGATTCTGGTGTAGTAATGCCTCTTAAGTCTGATACGGATACATTTAAGGACTTCGTTTCATTCTGTTTTCTGGCTTAACTAGAATTATGTTGGGCTGCATTTCTATCCCCCATGTTGTTCTTAGTTGGATGGCAGCGATATTGACAGCAGTGGTCCACACGAAATCCAGTTCTGAAAGAGTAAATATGGTCTCTCAAAAGGCTAACCCCCAGGTCATGACTGTTGTTTTTATGACTGGTACTAACGCTTGTTTATTTGGATTTATTATTATTATTATTTCTGTTACCACTACTACTATTATTATTTGCGTTCTGTTTGGTTGCGTCAATAAAATCTATCCGACGTAGAATTTTCCTTAAGATATAGTATGCCTGTAGCTGTACTATGGTCCCTGGAGGAGTTCTCTCACTGTTGTTTACTTACGTGTGCTCCTGCACCAGAACAGTGAAATAGCTTTGCTTCACAACTGGTAAAATACAGTCGTGATTGGGAGTATGCGGGCGGCTGTGGTGAAGCACCACCTAACACGGGGGTTTACTGGTACGTTTCAATAAGTTGCAGGAATTGTGAGTTCTAGTCCAATTTCCAAAGTTGATTTGCCTCTAGGTGCTTTCAAGTCAGGCATGGAAGCGTGACTGGTGTGTTTACCCTGTAGAGGATCGAGTACTTCTGTGAGCTGGTCTTTGTTGGTGATCAGGTCACTAGAATGGAAAGACACGGTCATGCTATTCAGCCATCACCGATATTTATCTCCAGAACTTTTATACATTTCAAACTGTACCTGTTCCCATTAATATTAATTTGTCATTCCCTCCTACCCCAGCTCTTGGGAATCACCATTCTATTTTAGGTTTCTATGAATTTCTAGGTATCTCATTAAGGCAGAATCATAAAATCCAATACTTTTTTGTTTGGTTTATTTCACTTAGCATAATATTCCCAAGGTGTACAACAGTGAAGAATTTCTTCCTTTTCAAGGCTGAATAATATTCCATTGAATGGATATTCTTCATTTTGTTTATTCACTCATCTGTTGACGGATACTTGGCTTTGTTTCTGTCTTTTGACTATTGTGAACAATCCTTCTATGAACATTGGTGTACAAATACCTGTTCAAGTCCCTTTCAGTTCTAGTCATATATACCTGTAAATGGAATCATTGGATCATATGGTAATTCTGTTCAATTTTGTGAAGCACCCCATATTCTCTTCCACAGTGGCTACACCATTTTACATTCCCAACAGCAATACACAGAGCTCCCAGTTTCTCCGCATACTTGCCAACGTTTGGGGTCTTCTCTTTTTTTGATTTTTTGGATCACAGCCAACCTAATGGGTGTGAAGTGGTATCTTCATTGTGGTTTTGATTTGCATTTACCTAATGATTAGTGATATTGAGCATCTTTTCATGTGCATATTGGCCATTCATATATCTTCTTTGCAGAGATGTCTATTTAAATCTTTTGCCCATTTTTTAATTGGATTGTTTGGTTTTTTTCTTGTTGAGTTATAGTTTTAAAAAATATATTCTGGATATTAATCTTTTATCAAATATATAATTGGCAAATATTTCCCCCATTCTTTGGCTGGTCTTTTCATTCGTTTGATAGGTGGCCTTTGATGCCCAAAAGTTTTACCTTCAACAACATCCTATCTATTTTTTTTGTTATTGGGTTAGGGTTATCCAAGAAATCATTGTCAAATTCAATGTCATAAAGATTTTCCTCTTTTTTCCCACTAAGAGTTTTATAGTTAAGTTTAGGTGTCTGATCCAACATGAGTTAACTTCTGTATACATTGTAAGCGAAGGGTCCACCTGCATTCTTTTGCACGTGGATATCCGATTTTCCTAGGTCTTAGCATCTTTGTTGAAAATCATTTGACCATCTATGCAAAGGTTTGTTTCTAGATTCCCTGTTCTCTTCCATTGTTACATATGTTCCCATCCACGCCAGTACCACACTTTTGATTACTGTAGCTTTGTAATTCACTTTTGAAATGTGGAAGTGAGAGTTCTCCAATTTTATTCTTCTTTTCTAATTTCTTTGGCCTATTTGGAGTCCCTTGAGATTCCATATGAATTTTAGAATGGGTTTTTCAATGTCTTCGAAAAATGTAATTGGGCTTGGAGAGGGGCTGTGTTGAGTCTGTGGATTGCTTTGAGTGGTGCTGACACAGTAACTGTTCAGTCTTCCAGCCCACGGACACAGGGTGTCTCTCTGCTGGCACATGGCTTCTTAGTTTCAGGAATGTTTGTAAGGGTAAAACATTTTTAATTTTAAACCTTAGTTTCTTTAATTATCAGTGTCAAGAATGAATACTGTTTCTTTAAGATAATGGGATCAGCAAAATTTTACTTTCTCTCAATCTTTTATTTGTGACTTAAGGGTATATATAAGGTTGTCTGGTACCCCCGTTCATATCTTCTTATCTGGAAGTCTGAAATTGTCTTTGAGAGATAATTCCGTCATTCAGACCTTTTACCTATGCTCTCTCCTAATTATTATTTTATGTAAACCACAGGCTTTTGAATTCTCTAAAATTTGAGTTATTTTATGGTTTTTTTTCTCTTTAAGTTCAGTTAGGTAAAGAATATAGGGATGCATCTGGAAACGTGAGAGACATCTCCTCTGACCACTTTTCCTGTTATCAGTCCCACCACTTAGCTCTCCTTTTTATCGCTTATTTTCCCAGATAAAATTATAATTTATTTCCATTGATTAATTCAAGGCTGTGATAAAGGTTCCATTTTTCCAAATAAAACAGAGGCCTCGGTTTAAATGAATTTTATTTTGCACTTTTCGTTGCATATTCAATTCAGATGTGCTCACTATTATGCTAGGCACATTGAAAGTATAAAGGGAATATTGAATGTGTTCAGTGAGCTTTCAGTCACAGAGAAATGAGGCATGCACACAAAATAATGAGAAAGCAGTATATAGTTAATGATTACCAATTACCAAAATAAAATAAGCAAGTGAGTTAATAACTAGTATAGGGGTAATTATTGTGGCCTTAAGACATCACATATATTTTAATGAAAAACTCTCATCTTTGGGTCAGCCTTGACAAATGGGGGAAAATTGAAAAACAGGTAAGAGCTCATTCTACTTAGGGAAAAACAGAAGCAAATGCTTAAAAATATGAATAACTGTTCTGGGAATGGTATATAGAGACCAACTTAATTCTACTGTATGATTTATGTTGGAAACAATATTGGAAATTTTTATGTACACAGTTAAGACTCATATGTCTAAAGCACTGATAATTTTGGATGTAATCCCGATGCAGTGTGGGGACTAAGACTTTTGAGTGGGTTTTGGGCAAGAGGAAGGTTATTTTAGGAACTGTAATCTGGCAGCATTGTTCCATCATGAGTCATCACTATTAGAGTGTAGATGGATTCACACTGAATAATGATCAGTTAATCCCAGGTCTTTAGAAAATGTTGCTCCGAGGCTTTCTTGTGAAGGTATAGTCAGTGTGCATGACTGTAATGTGTACAGGTTGGGGGTGGGGGAGGTGGTGTGCAGTAACACCATAAAATTCACTCTTTTCGTGTCTTACATTTTAACAGATTTATCAGTGAGATTCTCATTGCTATGTAAAAAGAAAACATTTTGCAGTATCTGTCGTATTTGAAACCCTTTACAGTGGGGAACTTTATAGCTATTTTTTGAAAGATGGGATGGACATTCAAGTTTTGTTTTTTGTGTTTTGTTTTTGTTTTTTATGAGCATACTGATTTTGGTCTGCGTGGCTCCTTAAAATGTTTTATGGTAGACTTGGAATGTCAGTATTTAGAAAAAGGAAGATTTTGTACTATTTTACTAAAGCCTTTGATTGTGTGTGACTACAAAGCAAAAGAACTTTGAATATTACTCTATTAGGTCTTTATCGGAGAGTAAGATTATGCTTTATTTGGAAAGTTTTGCCTAGATATGAGACGAGTATTTCTCAGGCTAAGTAAAAATATAATAGCTGCCTTAATAGAGAGAAAACAAAGTTCCTACTTCATAATGAATAATGTATGAATCATAAAAGAAAAATGGGAGATCACTGGAAATACTTAGCTTTTCAAAGTTTTTGGAACGTCTTCCTTAAATGCTTTAGGGATCCAGTAAAGGCCAAGAAAGACAAATAGTTGAAAGTTTCTTGGACTTATCCTTCCACTTCATTAGTAATGGAAATAATGCTTCTTAAATTTGGGCATTTATATGAAAACATACCTTTTAAATGGCACTGTGGTATAAACTACAAGGATTTTGTAATGCTGTTTAAATATTTTCACATTACTTTGCTTTGAACTTTGGATTCAATTTTACTTTTTACTTGTTATGTGTAAGATTTTGAACATCCTTGTTTAAAACATGAAATTCCTTCATAGTGGGACACAAAGTTAATATTAAATATTTATGCTCTTTAGACATTGTTGAGACAGATTATATGCATGTGTGTCCTTTAGTTTATATGCTGCATTGGTAGTGGTTAAAAGTATGACCCTACAGGCAATCTTTTCAAGCAGATAAAACTGTTGGGATGCTTTCCCAGGACGATGGGGTTGCCCTCCAAGCGAATCTCTTCAATGCGGTCCCGAATATAACGGGTGTCATTAGCCTTGCAGAATGTATCATCTGTGATTGAAGTTATGTTGTTAAACTGGAAAATAGAAGGGACAACTTGTTCAGAAGTTTGAACAATTCTGTATGCTATGTAATGGGATTTCACAGAATATTCTATCTAAAAAGTGATTTTGAAAATATTGTATATCCTGTGTATCCTTACAGGAATAAAACCCTCTTAGTGGGACCCGAGTCTCCCCCCAGCCCCCGCCTTTCTACGTCTACAGTATTACTTTGGAAGAACACACTGCTCATTACTCAGAGTGATATCCGTGTGGCAGAAGGTTCTAAGCATGAGTAGGATTATACTAGCTGGAGAAACTGTCTTGTTCTAGAGTGTCAACTCAAAATGGGTGCTGTGTCTTTAAATATTCCTTTAAAGACAAATGGGGTGTCTTGTGGTGCTGAAAGACCAATTTTAGTTTATTTCAATTCCCTTCTCACTTCTATTACCTCAAGATGATACTGGACAATAAAGTCAGCTGGAAACTCTCCAAAAGCCAATGTTTACTGCTGTTGGAGAAAGAAGCACAAACCAGAGGTCTAAGTGTGCCCTACCGTCCAATCCCTGTGTCAGACTGAGTAGGAGATGCTAACTACACACCTGACAGCAAACCCCACGTTCAGAGTAGACCTCACACCTAGTTCACTGACCCTTCCTTGGTTCTCTGGACAGGTGGGGCTTTCAGGCAGGTGAGTGCCTTGGACTAAAAAGTCATACTTTTGATATGCAAAATTTACATGTGAATAAATGAGTTTCCTAATGAGTCATAAGACTGACCAACTGTAATTTAAATTAAAGCCGATGTGAACGGAGCAGTCCTACCTGAAGATGAATTACACGTAGACTTTCTGGTAAATTAAGAGGCACAGATTCCAGAGCATTGTGGTCCAAGTAGAGGAAGGAGAGGTGGTTCAATTTCTGTAAGGAAAGGGTACTTGGCTTGAGCGTTACTGAGGTCGGTACATTTCTTTCACAGGATTCCAGCTATGTGCACATGTGCATGTACATGTGTGTGCATGTGTACGTGAATACATGTGTACATAGGTATTGGTATAGACACCTATCAGTACTTTAATTGCTGGTTTGGTAGTTATTTGGTTTTGAGGGGTTTTTGGTCCTTTATGAAGGTTACGGGATGGTGCCCTCCTGCATCCCCGCATTTCTCTCCACTCATCTGACCACTGAATACCCAGCTGTGCCTGGCCTCAGTCCTCATGTCCTCTTCTGGGGCCCTTTAATTTGTCTTGTGAACAGCTAATAAGGTCAGTCCCTACGCAGGATTGAATTTGGATCCTGGTGCTGCCATAACCTCTCCTGAACCTTCAGAACTTCTCATTTCAATTCCACCAATTTCTAGCAAAATGAATACAGGCACATCTTGGAGATATTGTGGGTTCAGTCACAGACCACCACAATAAAATGAATATTGCAATCAAGTGAGTCCAGTGAATTTCTTGGCTTCTCAATGCCTATAAAAGTTACATTTACACTATACTGCAGTCTGTGAAGCGTGCGGTAGCATTAAGTCTAAAAATCAATGTACATACCCCAATTAAAAAATACTTTATTGCTAAAAGCTAACCATCATCTGAGCTTTCAGTGAGTTATAATCCCTAATGACAGATCACCATAACAAATGTAATAATAATGAAAAAGTTTCAGTTATTGCAAGAATTAGCAAAATGCAGCCCAGAGACACAGTGAGCAAATGCTGTTAGAAAAGTGGGGCCGATAGAATTGCTCCACACAGGGTTGACACAGACCCTCAGTTTGTAGAAACTCAGTCTCTGTGAAGCATGGTGACATGTGACGTGCCTGTGCTCCTAAGCGATGTGCTTCTTAGTAAGATGTTTCCAGAGCAATTTATTAACTACTTAGCGAGGGATGACTTTTACCCTTGAGGGTCTGTGTTGAATTACTCTTCATGGTCAGCAGCCCATTGCTGCGTGTCATTTTATAATGTGACCTCACAATGTAACGCAAGTGTGAGACACTCCTCTTGTGAGGTGTTGCTCGGCTCCTGCAGCTCTGACTTTGCCGGTTAGTCAACAGCTTATTAGCTGGAATTACACAGCTTCGAATTATAAGAGTTTTTTGTTTGTTTTTCAAGTGAGTCCTGCTTTGAATAGTCCCCTGATAATCCTTTAACTTCTGAGGAACTCTGATGTGCCTTTAGAATAATGTCTCTTACGGCTGAAAAAGAACCCCATGAGTGTAAACAAAAAGAAAAGAAAAATGGAATATTTTTACATTTCCTGACAGGTTGTTCATTTGTGGACAAATTGTACCTTTGTGTGATTATCGTAAATTTTTTGATACTCTTTGATAATGTTTCTATTAGATGTTATCATAAGAAGCCACAAAGTTCCCTTTTGAATGAGGTTTGCTGCCAATAGTAGCACAATCGTCTTTTGATCTGGGGCTCCTTCCAGGACTGGGAACGAGTTACCACCTGTGAAGGACTGGGCTGAGGCAGTAATTTTGCCATAGACTGTGCATTTGGACACAGCCTGCCTACCTAAGTCAGAGTAGGTCACCTTCCCTTTTTCTTGTACCTATATCTTGAGTTATTAAAAAAGAAATGTATTTAATGTTTAGTACATATAGAATTTTCTACTAGCTGGAATTCAAAAGAAAGTCTACCTACAGAATTTTATGGGCTAATACTTTTAAGTAGTAAAAGTAAAATTCAGCTTTTACTGAATTTTACTCCTGAAATGATAATTTTCTGACATGTGTAAATTACTAATATTATAAGGAAAAGAAACACAGGAAAACTCCCATTTTGAGGTTTCATAGCATCCTGGTGCCATGAGGGTACAAACCACATCTGTATAAATAAATATATGCCGTGTGAGCAAGTGAAAAACCTGGGACACGATGTAGTCCCATGAAACAAGGTAAAGTTATGTACTTTAAGGGAGGTGCAGGTATAAGCTAGACTGAATGAGCCCAATAACAGTACTGTTTATTATGGAAATAATGTCTTCAGTGTTATAAAACAAAATTTCAGAGCAGAGTTTCTCTCTTACATTATCATTGGTTGTATAAAACATACTGTTTGGTCATAGTATAAAATACTTACTTTGAATGTATTTGCTTTGATTCCTCTACTCTTGATTTTGTTGTATTTCGCATTAAATAAAGTGAGCTTGGGAGGAAGAACTGGAAGTTTCAATAGTTGATTTTCAGCTAGTGTAAGTTCTTCTAACAGAGAAAGTTTTGAAAAAGTACCGTCTTCTATATCTTCAATCAGATTTCCCGTAAAATCAAGTCTTCTTAAGTTAGCTTGAAGGAAAAATATACAAAAAAATATAAAGTTAAAGTCTCATTTGTGTGGACTGAAGAAAAGCATTGGTTTAACGGTCATTCAAACACCTTTTATTTTTAGTATCTGATAGTGTGTGTAATTAGTAGATCAGTAAATTTTGTTGGATGCCTGGTGAGCATCTGCCCCCTGCCTGACACTGATGCCCTTTCTCGCTTGAGTCCTGGAAATCTCAGGGTTGGGACGGAACTTAAAGTTCATGGAGTCCTTCTGTCCTTCTTTGCTTGAATTCTCAGGATCCTGAGGCAGTTTGAAACAAACTCTGTTTGCCAATCATGGGAAGGAAGCACTACATTTGATTGAATAGAATTATGTAGGTATGCTTTGGACTTTCCCCAACATGTTGCATTGTGATTGTAGGTATGTTATCTTTATCTGTCTCTGCCTCATTGCTTAACAACAACAAGCAGGAATGTTCCCTGATTTGTTAAAGTGATGCAGATGGAGAGAGACATTCAGTGTTTTTGTTTCACTTTTGTATGTCTGGGATGATGGGGAAACAGAGTCGCTTCTCATTCGTTTTTTGAGGTAGTCCCTGCAAACACTGAGTTAGTGAATATGGGCCATTGCTCCTGGGGAATATACAGGGTTAGGTTCCTGTGAGCCTCTGGTCACACATTTTTATCAACCAATTAGTACAAAATTCTATGAGAGTTTCTGTTTCAAAGCATCATAGTTAGTTTATGTTGTGGGCACATTAATGTCGAACTCACTGCGGCTCACACTGGAATGAAGATTCCCTCACACAGTGTCTGCCCCGTGAGGCACTTGAGCACTGCGCTTGGGGAGCACAGGAGTGTGGAACGTGTGGCGCTAAGACGGAGCAGAACTCTGCAGTGTGAGAGCTGACATGGAATGGCAGAGGTCACCTGGTTCGAGCTTGGCTAGGTAACCCGACTGTGCTCCCACGTGTACTTGCCTGCAAATGACTGTGAAGGGTTGCACATAGTGACTTTGGGTCGCGAGTAAACTTCACTGAGTAGGTGAGTTTGAAGTGTGGATCCACAACTGATGAGGCACAACTGTACCTCGACCAGTTGGGAGCTACCAGTTGCAGCGTGAATACTCTTACCGTGCATCTCATAAATGTGTAGTGGGGCCAGTGTGGGTTTCTGGGTGTGATTTTCTTCAGAAGCACTTGACAACATAGCCGTCTAGAGAGCTCATGAGGTCTTGTGATCCAGGCCTGGGACTTGGCGATGCAGAAGTCGGGGAGTGTGGCGTGCTCACGGCAGGGCCCTAGCGGCCCGCATCCCAGAGAGGGGTGAAAAGCACTGGCTCCACGTGAGAATCATGTGAGGAGTTTGGTGGTGTTTCCTGAGGACACGGGGGCCCGGTATCCGTATTTTTATTTTTAGTACACAGCCAGGTTTAAGAACCTTGAGTTAAAGTAAGGAAAGCAGACTGTCTGCCTTTATGGTGAAGGTAGCATTGTGAAGAAAGCGTTGAGGTTAGAGAAGCACCTCGGTTATCGTGCCACTCCTGACTGGCGGAGGCAAACAGGTCTCCAGGTCCTGAGGTTGAGAAGGCGTAGGTGCCCATATGTTAGATGGGCTGTCAACATAGACGTTGAAGTCACCAGTAAAGAAAGAGGACATGGGACATTTGAATGGAAAGGAGATTGACCAACAAACCCGTGGATTTTGGTGACGTATGCTGATACTTAAATACTCCTGCAGTGACTGCCCTAGATGTGAGAGGCCACAAGTGCCTAGAAACTCGTGTTTAGTTGAGGTTAATACTAACATGAGTTAATATGAATTATTTTATTTAAAATTAACTTACGTATATCTGCAAAATCTTTTGCAGTCAGCTTTTTAATTTTGTTGAATCGTGCATAAAGATAGGCTGATTCCTTTGGCAAGGGTGGTACAGCATCGATGTCAACTTCTTCACAGTATACAGAACCACTCAAGCAAACACACAACAGGCACGTGGGCATTTCTAAGTTGGGAAACAAAATCATAAAAATATAAACTGTAGTTTAAAAATATTTGGTCTCAGGGCACCTGGGTGGCTCAGCAGTTGAGCGACTGACTCTCCATGTCAGCTCAGGTCTGACATGGGTCGTGAGTTTGAGCCCTGTGTTGGGCTCTATGCTGGGTGTGGAGCCTACTTTAAAAAAAAAATTAAAATATTTAGCCTCTAGTGGTAAAATCATTGCTATCATCAGTGTTATCACTAATTTGAAAAGATATTTTGCAGAATTCAGATGACAGTGGAAAAGATATGGTCATGTTAGCTAGTGACCTGTATTGTACCTGATAACTCACCAAAATCTTATTTTCAGTTCTTTAATCCAAAAACGCCTTTATTCTCTAGCCATTTTAGCAGTGATCATGTACTTGCTGAATTGATTTACATTTCTTGATTTGCATACCAAAAAGGATTAATAAACCAGAACGTAAGGTAAATGCAAGCTTGCTTTATCACTTGGCTTGGCACAGACACATTTCAAACTGGTGACCATAGCTAACGAGCTTAGGGCTTCAGAGGGGAGAGGGTGGGGGAATGGGATAGGCCGGTGATGGGTAGAAAGGAGGGCACGTATTGCAGGGTGCACTGGGTGTTATATGCAACTAATGAATCATCGAACTTTACATCAGAAACCAGGGATGTACTGTATGGTGACTAACATAATAAAAAAACATTAAAGTAAAATAAAAAAGGAAAAGAAACCAGCAGTTAAGTAAGCAGACTACTAACCTGAATGTTAGAGCCGTCACGGAAATGGCGAGGACCCCATTTCGTGCTACATCATGTATCTCATACTCTCCATGCCTCCTGCATCTCCTTCAACCCAGAATATACCTTAGTCTTTGCTATGCAGAACTTCTAAATTTTTGAAAACTTTTAAATTTTACAAACATTTTATTTTTCAGGGCATTTATTTTTCAGAATGTCTTTCAATTAGGGTTTGTCCGAGGTTCCTCATTTTTGACATGGAAATGACGTTGGGTCCTCAGGACCACGTACCAGGAAGCATGGTATCTCTTTGCCCCGTTCTTCATGATGCTGTCTTTGGTCACTTGACTCACGTGGTGTTTGCCATTAATAAGTATCTTCTGAAGAAGTACTTTGAGATTCTAAACATCTGGTTTGTCACTAACCTGTCACTCACTAGTTTTATCACCTATTGATAGTTCTTACCTGAATCATTTGTTACTAGAATAGTTGCAAATTATGATTTTCTAATTCCATCATTCTTTCTACATTTGTTAGTTGATATCTGGTGAAAGGTGGAACATTCTATTCTTATTTATTTAGTTGCATCAGTTCAGTACGAGCTTATGAATTCCTTATCCTATGGGTCAGAAGTTACCATCATATTTATTTTGATAATTAAATTGTCACAGATTAGCCAGTGTGAACTCTTTTTAAAAATATTTTATTTATTAGAGAGAGAGCACGAGCAGGGTGGAGGGGCAGAGGCAGAAGGACAAGCAGGCCCCCCACTGAGCAGAGAGACTGATGTGGGGCTTGATCCCAGGATCCTGAGATCATGACCTTAGCTGAAGTCAGATGTTTGAGCCACCCAGGTGCCCCGAGTGTGAACTGTCTTATGCTCTTTTTTATTCTGTCACAGCTTTTTTTTGTACTTAAATGATACTTAATAAATTACACATATTTAACTTGTATAATTTATGTTTTTGATTTATGTATATACCCATGAAACCATTGCTGCAATTGAAATAATTGACATAATCCTCACCCAGAGTGTTCTTACTCTCTCTCATCCCTCCCACCCCGCAGTCACTGGCCTGCTTTGTCAGTTCGCAGCAGCTTGCATTTCCGAGTATTATATCAAAAGAACCATGCAGTATATACGCTTTGATCCAGCTTCTTTCACTGTGCACAGTTACTTTGAGATTCATCTCTTATGTGTCAGCAGTGCATTCCTATTACTGAGTAGTATTTCATTATATTAATATACACAATTTAGATAGTCCTTCCTTGTCGGCGTTTGGGTTTTTAGTTTTTGGCTATTTCACAGAAAGCTGTTGGGAACATTTATGTGGAAGTTTGTATGGGTGTGATGCTTACGTTTCTCTAGGGTAAATACCTAAGAGCAGAATGGCTGGGCCACCTGATAGGTATATACCTTTTGAGGAAAGCCCCAGACTATGTTCCATAGAGGTTGTGCCGTTTTATAGTCCCTTCAGCAGTCCGTGAGTGCTCCAGTTACTCCACAGCCTCGTGAGCGTTCGGTTTGAACAGACTTTTTAATTTCAGCCATTCCGGGAAGGTGTGTTGTGGTATCTTGTATTCTAATTTATATTTTCCTAATGACTGATGTGCTGAGCAATTTTTTTATGAACTTATTTGCCATCCACATATTGTAGTGGTAAAGAGTTCATGTCTTTTTGCCTATTTTTATCATATTTTTATTTTTTTTAAAGATTTTATTTATTTGAGAGAGAGAGAGAGAGAGAAAGAGCGGGGCAGGAGCAGAGGGAGAAGGAGAGAGAGAGAGAATGTCCAGCAGACTCTGTGATGAGTCTAGAGCCGTGACGTGGGGCTTGATCCCATGACCCTGAGATCATGACCTGAATGGAATCCAAGAGTCGGGTGCTCAACTGACGGAGCCACCCAGGCGCCCCATATCTTTTGCCTATTTTTAAAATTTTTTTGTGTGTGTTATTGTTATTGAATTATAAGACTATCTATTGTAGGTATAAGTTGTCAGATTTACGTTTTGCAAATCTTTTCCTCTGTGACTATTTTATTTTCTTGTCGATGTCTTCTGAACAGGAAACATATTTTTCTTCCAAATTGTTATTTAAATTCTAGTTAGTTTATAGCGTAATACTGGTTTCAGGAGTAGAATTTAGTGATTCATCACTTAGATGCAACGCCCACCACTCATCAAAACAAGTGCCCTCCTTAATCCCCATCACCCATCTAGCCCCTCCCCCACCCACCTCCCTCCGTCAACCCTCAGTTTGTTTTCCATTGTTAAGAGTCTCTTATGGTTTGCTTCCCTCCCTCTCCTTTTTTTTTTTTCCTTCCCATATGTTCATCTGTTTTGTTTCCTAAATTCCATGTATGAGTGAAATCACACGGAATTTGTTTTTCTTTGACTGACTTATTTTGCTTAGCATAATCCACATCATTGCAAGTGGCAAGATTTCCTTCTTTTTGATGTCTGAGTAAAATTCTATCGTATATATACACCACAATTTCTTTCTCTGTTCATCAGTGAGTGGACACTTGGGCTCTTTGCATAGTTTGGCTATTGTTGATAATGCTGCTATAAACATTGGGGTGCAGAAGCCCCTTTGAATCTTTATTTTTGTATCTTTTGGGTAAATACCCAGTGGTGCAATTGCTGGATCAAAGGGTAGCTCTATTTTTAACTTGGTGAAGAACCTCCATATTGTTTTCCAGAGTGGCTGCACCAGTTTGCATTCCCACCAACATTTTAAGAGGTTCCCCTTTCTCCACATCCTCACCAACACCTATTTTTTCTGTGTTGTTGATTTTAGCTTTTCTGCCAGGTGTGAGGTGATTTCTCATTGTGTTTTTGTTTTGTTTTTTAAAGATTTTATTTACTTGACAGAGAGAGAGGGAGAAGCAGGCTCCCCGTTGAGCAGGGGCCCAGACATGGGGCTCAACCCTGGGATCATGACCTGAGCCAAAGGCAGACACTCAAATGACTGAGCCATCCTGGTGCCCCTCTCATTGTGGTTTTGAACTTCCCTGATGATGAGTGGTGTTGAGTGTCTTTTCATGTATCTGTTGGCCATTTCTAGGTCTTCTTTGGAAAAGTGTCTATTCATGTCTTCTCCCCATTTTTTAACTGGACTCTTTGTTTTTTGGGTGTTGAGTTGCCAAGTTCTTTATAGATTTTGGATGCTAACCCTTTATCAGATATGTCCTTTGCAAATATCTTCTTCCATTCCATAGGCTGCCTTTTAGTTTTGCTGATTGTTTCCTTCTCTGTGTAGAAGCTTTTTATCTTGACGAAGTCCTAGTAGTTCATTTTTACTTTTGTTTCCTTTGCTTCTGGCAACATGTCCAAGAAGAAGTTGCGGAGGCCAAGGTTGAAGAGGTTGCTGCCTGTGTTCTCTAGGATTTTGATGGTTTCCTGTCTCACATTTTGGTCTTTCATCCATTTTATTTATTTATTTATTTTTAGAGAGAGAGCATGTGTCTGAGGGGCCGGGGGGGGGTGCAGAAGAAGGAGAGAGAGAATTCCAAGCAGAGTCCACACCAAGCCAGAGCCCGATACGGGACTCGATCCCACAACCCCAAGATCACCACCAGAGCAGAAACCAGGCAGACGCTCAACTAACTGAGCCACACAGGCGCCCTAGGTCTTTCATCCATTTTGTATTTATTTTTGTGTATGGTGTAAGAAAGTGATCCAGTTTCATTCTTTTGCATGTTGCTGTCCAGTTTTCCCAGTACTATTTGTTGAATGAAGAGCCTGTCTTTTTTCCATTGGATATTGTTTCCTGCTTTGTTGAAGATTAGTTGACCATATAGTTGTGGGTCCATTTGTGGGTTTACTATTCTGTTCCATTGATCTATGTGTCTGTTTTTGTGCTGGTACCATGTTGTCTTGATGATCACAGCTTTGTAATAGAGCTTGAAGGCAGGCATTGTGATGCCCCCAGCTTTGGTTTTCTTGTTCAGGATTGTTTTGGCTATTGGGGGTCTTTTGTGGTTCCATACAAATTTTAGGATTTTTTATTCTAGCTCCGTGAAAAATGCTGTGTTGGTATTTTGATAAGGATTTCATTAAATGTGCAGATTGCTTTGGGTAGTGTAGACATTTTAACAATATTTGTTTTTCCAATCCATGAGCCTGGAATGTCTTTCAATCTCTTTGTGTCTTCCTCAGTTTCCTTCGTGAGTGTTCTGTAGTTTTCAGAGTACAGATCTTTTACCTCTTTGGTTAGGTTTATTCCTAGGTATCTTACTCTTTTTGGTGTAGATGTAAATGGGATTGATTCCTTGATTTCTTTTACTGCTGCTTCATTATTGGTGTATAGAAATACAACAGATTTCTGTACATGGATTTTATATCCTGTGACTGCTGAGTTTGTGTATCAGTTTTAGTTAGCAATTTTTTGTTGGGGTCTTTCAGGTTTTCTATGTAGAGTATCATGTCATCTGCAGATAGTGAAAGCTTGAGTTCTTCCTTGCTGATTTGGATGCCTTTTATATTTTTGTTGGTGTTGTCTGATTGCTGTGGCTAGGACTTTCAGGGCTGTGATGAATAGTAATGGTGAGAGTGGACATCCCTGTCGTGTTCCTGACTGTAGGGGAAGGGCCCTTAGTTTTTCCCCATTGAAGATGATACTAGCTCTGGGTCTTCTATATGTGGCTTTTATGATGTTGAGGCATGTTCCTTCTATATATTTTTATTTTAATGAAGAGTGGTTAATTATAGTTGCGCTTTTTTTTTTTTTTAAGATTTTATTTATTTATTTGACAGAGAGAGAGACAGCCAGTGAGAGAGGGAACACAAGCAGGGGGAGTGGGAGAGGAAGAAGCAGGCTCCCAGCAGAGGAGCCTGATGTGGGACCCAATCCCAGAATGCCGGGATCACGCCCTGAGCCGAAGGCAGACGCCTAACGACTGCGCCACCCAGGCGCCCCTATAGTTGTGCTTTTTCTGTTGTATTTAAGAAATCTTTTTTTTTTTTTTAAAGATTTTATTTATTTATTCAACAGGATAGAGACAGCCAGCGAGAGAGGGAACACAAGCAGGGGGAGTGGGAGAGGAAGAAGCAGGCTCCCAGTGGAGGAGCCTGACATGGGGCTCGATCCCAGAACGCCGGGATCACGCCCTGAGCCGAAGGCAGACGATTAACCACTGTGCCACCCAGGCGCCCCGTATTTAAGAAATCTTAAACCTGCGTTATTATCCTGTGTTTTCTTTTAAGGGTTGTATAATGAAAGCTCTGGATATTTAGGTTTGAGGTTTTGAGTTAATTTTTATATGTGGTCTCAGGAAGAGTCAAAGCTCATTTTTTTAACCTAGAGCTATCCAGTGTTTTGCACCATTTTTTGAAAAAATTATCCTTTCCCCATTATGTTTCATTGGCACGACTGTAAAAAACCAGTTGACCCTATATGTGTAAGTGTATTCCTGGACTCCATTCTGGTTTGTTGATCTACTTGTTTATTTTTATGCTAATACTGAAACGTCTTGCTTCCCATAGGGTTTTAGGTGGTGTACACCCTCCAACTGTGCTCTTCAACACCCTTACAACCATTCTGAGTTCTTTGCATTTCCACATAAATTCAGTCAGCTTCTTAATTTCAAAAAAGCTGCTAAAAATTTAACTGGTATTGAGTAAATCTACAAATACACTTGTGAAAAATTGACATCTTAATGGTACTGGGTTTTCTGATTCTTGAACATAGCATATCCATATATTTAGGTCTTTAATTTTTCTCAGTATAGTTGTCTAGATTTCAGTGTGTAGGTCTTAGTATGTCTTTTACAAATTTATACTACTTTATTTTTATATTTTGATTAAAAATGTCTCCATTACTCTTTAAGAACTTTTTTATTTTCTGGCTTGGTAAAATGTCTCAGACCACTCTTACCTTTTCTCTGCCCTAAGCCTGAAATTAGTTATTCTTTTAAGTATTGGTTCCTTTTAGTGGAGACTGGTATTTAGAAGCTAAGATTTGAATGTGGATATGCTCATTGCTGTCAGCATCTCATTGCTTCTACACTGTTCCTGCAGGGAGAGCTGGGAAATATATGTCTATTTGTCTCTCCATATTTAATACACATAGATGCACACGCATATGTGTTACAGACATATACATACAGTCTTACACACGTATAGACTTAGATGTATGTATACACCATCTACGTATGTATGTATATATATACACACACATAAACACACCATATGCATATATACACATACACACTCACATGGAGACAAACACGTCTATACAGGCAAACCTCAGAGAAATTACACATTTGGTTCCACTGCGATAAAGCAAATACTGCAATAAAGCAAGTCAAATGAGCTTTTTCATTTCCCGGTACACATAAAAGTTATGTTTACAGTGTATGAACCTATGAAGTGTGCAGTAGGTATGTCTAAAGAAACGTTCAAAAAAGAAAAGAAATAATGTTCATACCTTAAATAAAAACACTCCATGGTTGAAAAATGCTAGCCATCATCTGAGCTTTCAGGGAGCCACGATCTTTTTGCTGGTGGAGGGTCTTGTCTGATGTTGATCTGCTGACCCGTCGGGGTGCTGGGGCTGAAGGCTGCGTGACTCTGGCCATTTCTGAAAATAAGACAACCCCGAAGATTGCCACATGGATCGACTCTCCCTTTCGTGAACGATTTCTCCGTAGAATGTGATGCTGTTTGGTAGCATTTTACCCACAGTAGACCTTCCTTCAAAACTGGAGTCCATCCTCTAAAACCCATTGTCATTTCAACAGTCTTCACGGCATCGTCACCAGGAGTAGATTCCATCTCAAGAATCCACTTTCTTTGCTCATCTATAAGAAGGAACTCCTCATCTGTTCACGTTTTATCATGAGATTCTAGCAGTTCGGTCCCATCTTCAGGCCACACTTCTAGTTCTCTTACTGTTTCTGCACTGACTTCCATGAGGGCTAGAATCAACTTCTTCTAAATTCCTCTTCATGGTGACAGTCTGACCTCTTCCCATGGAATATTAATAGCATCTAGGATGGTGAATCCCTTCCGGGATGTTTTCGCTTGACTCTGCCCAGATCCGTCAGGAATCACTATCTACGGCAGCTGTAGTCTTACTAACGGTATTTCTTAAAGAATGAGATTTGAAAGTCAGAATCACCCCTTGATCCGCGGGCTGCGGGATGGATGTTGTGTTAGCGGCATGAAAGCAACATTCGTCTTGTCCGTCTCCATCAGAACTCTTGGGTGACCAGGTGTCATGTAGCAGGACTATTTTGCAAGGAATCTTTTTTCCTGAGCAGTAAGTCTCAAGAGTGGGCTTAAAATACTCCGTCAACCGTGTTGCAAATAGATGTGCTGTCCGCCAGGCTCTGTTGTTGCATTTAAGGAGCGTAGGCGGGGGAGAGTGAGCATGGTTGCTGAGGGCTTATTTTCAGAGTGGGCAAGAGCGCTGGCTTCCACTTCAAGTCACCAGTGGCATTAGCCTCTCTCGAGAAAGTCAGCCTGTCCTTTGAACCTTTGAAGCCAGGCATTGACTTCTTTCTAGCCTGAAAGTCCTAGATGGCATCTTCCAATTGAAGACTGTTTCATCTCTATTGAAAATCTGTTGTTTGGCGCGAGCACCTTCATGAATTCTCCTCGCTAGGTCTTGGGGGTCCCTTGCTACAGCTTCTCCGTCGGCACTCGCTGCTTCACCTTGCACGCGTACGTTTTGGAGACACCTTCCTTCCTTAGCCCCGCCGACTTCTGCCAGCTCTCAACTTCTCTTCTGCAGCTTCCTCGCCCCCTCATCCTGCACAGAACTGAAGAGTCAGGGCCTTGGTCCGGGTGAGGCTTTGGCCGAAGGGAATGTGGCTGGTTTGAGTGTCCATCCAGACCAGACAGACTCTCTCCGTGTCAGCAGGGAGGCTGTTTTACTTTCTCATCATTCGAGTGTTCGCTGGAGTAGCGCTTGCCATGTCCTTCAAGATCGTTTCCTTTGCATTCGTAACTAGGCTAACCGGCACCAGAGGCCGAGCTTTCGGCCTGTCTTGGGTTTCGACAGGTGTTCCTCACGAAGCTTACTCATTTCTAGTTTCCATGGGAAGTGAGAGATGTGTGACTCTTCCTTTCATTGAACACTTAGAGGCCACGGTAGGGTTATCAACTGTGCTAATGTCAACACGGTCGTGTCTCAGGGAATAGGGAGGCCCGAGGAGGAGGAGAGAGATGGGGAAGGGCCCGTCAGTGGAGCAGCCAGAACACACACAACATTGATCAGTTAAGTTCTCTGTCTTATATGGGCACTGCTCGTGGTGCCCCCAAATTACAGTGGTGACGTTGAAGATCACCGATCACGGATCACCATCACAAATACAATAATAACACACAAATCTGGAATATTGTGAGAGTCCCCAAAATGTGACACAGAGACATGATGTGAACACAGACTTGTTCCAGGCAGGATTGCCGTAAACCTCCAGTTTGTAGACAGTGCGGTGTCTGTGGGGTCAGTAAAATAAGGTGAACGTGAACCCATGTCGGTACCTCTGTGTACAAACCGTGAGCTGGTGCCAGCATCTTCTAATCCAGTCCAGCTCCCCAGCACTCACTCTGGCCTCCCCCCAGCACATGTGTAGCACCAGGCTCTGAGAAACCTGGCTTTCTCTATCCAGTGTAATATTTTACTCAGTGCTAGGCCACACTGTAAACAGTTTCATTATTGCTGACCTGTAACACAGTGGAAAACAAACCTACTCACTGGAATTTCAGTATTTGTCCATTCTGTTGTGTCTTTAGCCTGACGTATGTAGTCAAAATACTGTGTTTGACTTCATTTATGATGCTTTTTCCCGTGAAAAAGTCTGATTTCATCAAGTCAAATTTATTGATCTTTTCTATTATTTTCTCTGAATTTAGAGGCATCCCACTCCCAGATTATCGTTTCGTATTTGCATGGTTTCAGTTTTTACTTTTAGACCCTAATTTATATAATGAGGGATTTGTTTTTTTTTTAAGATTTTAATTTATTTTCTTTAACTTTTTATTTTATTATATATTTTTTTAATTAATGATTTTTTATTATATTATGTTAGTCACCATACAGTATATCCCCGGTTTCCGATGTAAAGCTCGATGATTCATTAGTTGCGAAAGATTTTATTTATTTATTTGACAGAGATAGAGACAGCCAGTGAGAGAGGGAACACAAGCAGGGGGAGTGGGAGAGGAAGAAGCAGGCTCCCAGCGGAGGAGCCTGACATGGGGCTCGATCCCATAACGCCGGGATCACGCCCTGAGCCAAAGGCAGACGCTTAACCACTGTGCCACCCAGGCGCCCCTGTTTTTCTGTATAAAGTATGGATCTAATTTTATTCCTTTTCAGTTGACTACTCAGTTGTTCAATACCATTTAAAATTTTTTTTTTTAGTTTTTATTTATTTTGAGATTTTATTATTTGACAGAGAGAGAGAGCACAAGCAGGGTGAGTGGCAGAGGGAGAGGAAGAAGCAGGTTCCCCGCTGAGCAGGGAGCCCAATGTGGGGCCCGATTTTAGGACCCTGGGAATATGAACTGAGCTGAAGGCAGAGTCTTAACCAACTGAGCCACCCAGGTGCCCCTAAAGTTTTTATTTAAATTTTTATTTAAATTTTATTTAAATTCCAGTTCGTTGACATATATAATACTAGTTTCAGGGTCCAGCACTCTTTTTCAAAAATACCACCTTTAAGGCGCCCAGCGGGCTCAGTTGGTAGAGCATTGGACTCTTGATCTCGCAGGTGTGAGTTTGAGCCCCACATTGGGTGTAGAGATTTCTTAAAATCTTTAAAAATACCATCTGTGCTTCAATGATTTATACTGCCTTCTTTATTATACACTGAGTTTCTCCAGTATTATTTTCCTGAACTTCCTATTCTGCTCGTGCCACAGTATCACATGTATTGTAGCATAGAGACTGTAAAGTATGTTCTCATGTGTGGTGAGTCTGGTTCCTGCGGATACCCGTCAGTTCTCAGTGACTCCCTGGCTATTCGTGCAAGTTTGATTTTTCTGCGTGTACTTGAGAAGCAACCTTACCAGCTTTGTAAAGAAGCTTATTGTTACCAATTTAGGCAGAACTGACATCTTTATGGTACTGAGTCATCCTATCCAGGAGTGAGGGATGTCTTTCCAATTAGTATGCGGTTTTTTTTTCATGTTGTCATGTAAAATACTGTTTTTTGAGAGAGCAAAAATAAACCAAATAGATAGGAGCTATTAAGGTGGACTTTGTTATTTATACATTTTCTATTGTTTTCATAGAAATGTATATTATAAATATTTATGTATTTAGCCATCTCTGTGTCTTCTGTAAGTTTCTTGAAGTTAAGAATCATTTTATTTCCCTTATCCTCAGGCTGTACATAGTATTTGCAGATCATTGATTTTAAATCACTGTTACTGGAATTAACTTTATATAGACAGAAGCACACACTTTGTACTTGGTTGTTCTTGAATGTTCCTGTCCGTGTTTCTCACTCGTAATGTGGGGTAGCAGCGGATGTGCACCCTCAACGCACCAGCTGACTTTCTCGGTGGAGATAAGGAATAAAGTTCCATCATCTATTTATTAAAGCGCCTTTTGAGATAATTTGACGAGAGGGTATGCACACTTACCATCATTTTCCTTCTTGAGGGGTGGTGGTGTTACACGCTCATCTCTTTGTAATTGAAGACTTTTCTCTTCGGGTATTATAGTTTCTTTTTCCTATTGGAAAAATTAAAATTTATCAGATGTGAAGAAGCCTAATTTTGACTGTAAAATTCAGGGTCACGGGGCACCTTGGTGCCTCGGTGGGTTGAGCATCTGACTCTTGGTTTCGGCTCAGGTCCTGATCTGAGGGTCCTCTGCACTCAGCAGGGAGTCTGCTTGGGATTTTCTTCCTCTCCCTCTGCCCCTCCCACCCTCTGCGAAATAAATAAATAAATCTTAAAAAAAAAAAACAAAACCAAAACCCTTAGGATCACAGACAGCACTTGTCTCCTCATGGTCACAGTTAGTGGCATTTCTTTTGTGCTGCAGTAGGATTTTGTACATAATTCCATTTCATCATTCATTAACTTGTAAGGTAAATGTTTGTGTAGCTTGTTTTCGCTCCAGACTGTCAACTCCTTGATGAAAAGAACCAGGTCTGTTTTATTTATTTATTTATTTATTTATTTATTTATTTATTTATTTAATCTCCAAAACCCGAACTCAGTGCCTCCTAAATGTTGCGTATATTGAAATTCTAAATGGGAGCTGGAGGGAACTGTGTGACTCAGAATGAAAGTTTTTCTGAAGTGGAACCTGAAATGAAATCATCTTTATTGAGGGAAGGTCTTCTAATTATTCTTTATGGTCTTGTCTTAATTGAGTTCCTGATGCCAGGTTCTACCATGTTCAGCAGGATTGAAGCACTAGTCACATCGCATGTGTGGGGCACTGAGCAAGCTTTTGGCCTCTTCTGCAAGTGACCCATCATTACCTGCATGCCTGCGCTACACCGGGCCCTTCCCTATCCACCCCACTGGGACCCTCTGTCCAGACTGTTAGCCCTGGGGTCTGTATCACCCTTTCCTGTCCTGGGAGGGAACATTTTCTGCCATTAGATCTAATGTAGATTGCATGGGGCCCCAGGCTCTACCCTCTGAAAACGTGTTCCCCTTTCATCTTCATGTTGACACCTTGATCCTCCCACGTGGGTTCTGTTCGAGCAGCCCCTCCACTGTGAGTTTCTGCAGTAAGTGCTGCTGAATTCTTCTCCACTCCACAAATACCTTAGTCCCTACATTTATATGAAGAGCAGAGACTTCTAAAGCAATGTGAAGAGAAAAAGCAAAGAACTCACTTACTACTTTTCAGGGACCACAGAAGTTTGAAATTATTTTTTTTAACTGAGAGATTCCAATCATCGATGTAAGCCAATAGCTTATTGTTATGATAGGCCTTTTTAAAAAAATTCTGAAGCAGTGACTAGTGATACCTATTATTTTTGTCTTAATGTTGGATAAAAATAATGCTAGCATATTAACCAACTCCACTGAAAGAAATTACAGTGTTAACATTTGGTCCTGTGTACAAAAGAAAGAGAGAGAGAGAGGGAGAGAAAGAAAGAAAGAAAGAAAGATGGGTGTTAAAGAAAGAAAGAGCGAGCAATCAACATCGTTACATATTTGGCTGCATTTCTCATTTTCCATCTTGTGTGTGCACGCGTGCACGACACCCGCGCGTGCGCACACACACACAGAGTAGGCGGGAGCAGATACTTATGTGCTGCGTTAACTTTTTCCTTACCCAGTGTTCATTTCTGTGTGCCAAGAAAACCACAAGTAATTACTCAGCCCATGCAAGTGGAGTATGAAAGATGTGATATGAAGTCATCCCTGCAGAGTATTAGCTAAAGGACAGTTACAGTCACTTGGTACAAACTGATAGAGTCTAAATTGTTGAAACTGATTAAAAATTAAGCCCCACATTGAGGAGTTTCTCATCTTTTGGTACCATGCATAGTTGGCATATGTAAGCTATTGTGAAATGCTATAGACACCAAAATAAGCAGTATTTATTTCCATGAACCACTTCTTCCTAAAATAACAAACCTTAAGCTGGTAATCCAAGATTATTTCTCCTAATACACATTTTTCGTATTTTATTTAGTGGAAATATAATACACAAATATAGGACATTGTGTAACATTAGTTATAAATCTTCAACCAGTAAGAGATCATCTTAAAGTTCAGTTTTCCTTAAATTTTGTGTTGGTTGCTATAGATACTGTTTGGTTACCATAGCTTCTTTTTATTAATTTGGGAGGCATGCGTACTTTAAAAATATAATCTTGGGGACAGTTATTTTGAATTACTTTCAGTCATTTAAAGTGTTTTTTTCTTTCCCCTTACCTTATCAGACACATTAAAAAACCAAAAACATGCATTTAAATGGGTGACTATTTTAGAAGATAAATTTAGAGTAGAAATAAAGTACCTTAATATTTTTTCCATCCAGATATTTATCCTCAAAATCTTGACTAAACAAGGTTTCTTCAAAATCATCTGTTCCATAATCATAGGTCATGCGTGAGTCCTGCTGAGTTGGTGGTGCTGGCTTTATCAGAGGCACAAACAGGAGCAGGAGACATGTAGACTGCAGAGCCTTCATTGCAGCAAAAACCAAGGTGACTGGAAGTGAATAAGCTAGTGGCCTGCTGACGGTGGGACAATGCTCTCTTTTTCCCTGGAAGTAAAAACGCAGACCATCGAAGCAATATTTAAAAGCTTAGAGGACTTTTGGCAGAGTGTACTCAGTAGGGGCCAGGGAACAAGTATTTAACCCTTAGTGATCTTTAATTAGATGCTGGAAGTTTTCATATATCAGTGACATTCTTAAAAATAGTTTCAGAAAGTGGTTTTATTTATTTTTCTGTCAAAACCCAAGCAATGTTGATAATTTCAGTTTGTTAATAATAAGGTGCCTTAAACAAACGTACTTGTATGCAGTTGAAATCCTAGGATACCTGTAGTATAAATAGTTAAAATGAAGACTCATGATCCTGTCTCATGTGAGTTAAAAATATCGTATTTCAACTTTGCTATTTTATAAGAACTCTTGATTTGTAATGGTATGAATAGAAATAAGTTCCAGGAGTTTTAAAACTTAAACTTTAAATTTAACATGAAGAGTAGTCCTTAACACTTACTTTTAGGTGATAAAGCATATAGGAAAAGCCGTAATTTTAATTTTCTTAGTTTTGTAATTTTCATTGATATTATTGTTTTTAGTTAATAGCACTGCTTTTTAAATTTAAACTATGAAAAACACAGTATTGCAGACTAGACAAAATATAGAATTTAATCAAGGATTTGGGGGAAGGAGAGGGGGAAGATTCTCTTAGGCTTATCATTGATGCACATTTCAGACTTTTTCTTAAGTAACTTCAGACAGAATCACTCAGAGTTGCTAGTGCTGCATTGTAGATGCCAGCTTGTCAAAAAATCAGTGACTAAAAAGCCTGGTTTTGTGACTTTTGCAGCAAAGTTCTTGCCTGTAGGGATGTTAAAGTTATGCAGTGACATATTTAAGTGCTTGTAACAATTGTTCAAGGTAACTGAAACTTAAAAAATCAGAGGTGGCCTTTGCATTTATCAAGACTGTTCGATGAATCACATCTTAACAAATGATATTTAAAATAATATGTGAAAGAAGAGCCTACCGTTGTAGCTTTTTTGAAGCTTTTTGTGGTTTTCCTCAATAGAAGTTCATGCCTGTGTATTAGCCCCAAGTGGTAGGTGAAGGAGGAAGGCTGTGGATCAGTTTCAAACTGCTGCATGGAGTTTCAGGGCCCAGCAGCTTTAAATGCAGTCTGCATGTGGTGGAGATCCTTGCCAACATTCTTTCTCTGGGGTGAAATGTAGTGTCTTGTACTGGAGAGCTGTGCTTAAAACATTTGCAACTGCCGTGCTTGGTCTGCTCCTGCTAAGGAGCGTAAGCTCGTGTTGTTTTTACTTTGCGTAATGAGCACTAAGGTTTCATGAATATTATTTGTGACGATTACATAGCTTTAAAGTCATACTTTTTATTTTAATGCTTTCCCAGGAGATAAAACTTCTGCTTTTTCAATGAAATAAAACACCAAACCGACACCTAGTCTGTGCTCTTAATTTTATGGGGTGTAAAAATATTGCTCCAGTACCATAATTAGTATATAGCCAAGAAATTTCCCATGTAAAAATTAGTTTTAGCATAAATTATCTTGCAGTTTAATCAGTTGGGGCCCCACCCCTTTATTTTAGTTACATATAATAAAAATCCAAGTCTGAGAAATCAGCTTTTAAAAAATACATTTGATTTGTAATTTGGTGTTTGATAGTAAAAGATACTTTTGTTTGCTAAATTAAGAAAACTACGAGAAATTTTTTTTTGTAAATTTGATTTTTAAAAGTGTAAATGGTATTTTAGATAACTATATGACCATCGTAAAGATTCACTTTCATTTTATCACTCTTCGGTGCTCTCAGCATTCAAGGTAACATTTCTTTCTCCTCTAAACTAAAAATCCAATTAATATGGGTATGGATAAATATTTTATTACAAAATAGAAAAGAATACCAATTTATTCTCTTTTCTACTCAAAATTGTCTTTAGGGGCTTTCAAATTAAAGCTTGGAAAACTAGGACGTGCATGCTCATGATTTTATTTGAATGTGAATTATTTTACATTTACTTTTGGTATTCTCTGGTTTGGGCTGATATAAATTGTCAATTTTATGGCTTTAAGGATACAATAAAAACTTTAGAGTCTTTGCACATATAATGAAACGGCAAATACTGATTTGTTTCGCACAATGTGGCAGTTTTGTTGAAAAGTGAACAGGATAGATGTTAAATGTCAGATTTAGAGAATCCTGGAGATTGGGTGTTTTACTAATGACACACACAGTGTGATCCTTCGTAATTTTCACAGAAAATTATACTGTGAAGTATAGCGTCTTTCCTTGGGAAGTCATGACCAGTGAATACAGTTTTATTGGCGTTCATCCATGGAGTAAGTTTACTGGACACCGGTTTTATTGCATTCAGACTCCTAAACTCCCTTTCTCCCCCGGAGCACTTCCCTGGTTGGCAGTGATCTTGAACAAGTTAACTTCTGTGGACCTCAGTGTCTATCTGTTGGGCTAGAATTTAGTTACCACAGAGCTTTTCAGCCTCAGCACTACTGAAGTCTTGGAGTAGGTAGTCCTTTGTGGTGGGGCTGTCCCGTGCATCGCAGGACATTTTGCAGCATCCCTGCTCTCTGCCCACTAGGTGCCGGTAGCAACCCTCCACCCCTCACCCCCATTAGCCATGACAACCAGTATTTTCTCAAGAAACATGGTCTCTTTGGATGACCAAACACATACTTCTTATAAATCACAGTACGACACTCTGCCCCCTGGTCCTTGAACGTGGATCCCTCACAGCCAAGCAGTGATAAAAGTCGACAGATGCTGGTGCACAACCAGAATCCCATTCAGTCATTAATAACTGTTCAGTCCATCATCACATCTTAGGAAAATGTCTCCCAGGGCAAGGCCACTCAGGTTTGCAGGCTTCCGTGCGTTCTGGTGAGGTTCTAAGTGCAGGAGTGGTCTCAGTAACGTGGTCTCAGTAACCCCTTCAGGCATCTGGTACAATTGAGCTGCTCTGAGCCTCTCTCGAGGTGTCAGTGGAATACTGGATTTCCCTCATCACATAACGTACTTATTTGTTCCCTTACTTTTACCTACTACTTTTTGTTCTCTGTATTTGTACCCAAACTTTCCCATCTCGGGAAGGGATGTTAGGTCTGGCCGCCGTGCTGGTCCAGGTTGTAGGCAGCAGTGCTAGTGTGGTGAGTCCGTCCCCCTCAGCCCACTTCTGTTCAGGTGAGGTCACACAGATGCAGAACTGGAGGTGCATCTTGCCACCAGGCAGTGTGGCTGCGCTCACTGTTAGCCCCACTTGTGCCGGTAGTCCCTGGAAATTCTGACAGAAAGGCTGAAAACATGGAAGCAGCCCTGCTTGCAGCCCTTGGTCCCGTGACTGCTGCATCCATTAGGGAAAAAAAGAAAAGCTGAGGTGATGTGGGGAAGAAAGAACACAGGCCCTTTCTCCCCTGCTTTTCCAGACCTGCCAGAAAACACAGGACTGTATCCAGTGGGGACACTCCTTCAGCTCCACTCACGTTCATGTTGAGTGTGAGCACACTTGTGAAGGCTCCTATTTTTATCTCCCCGTTTTAGACAACCAGTGTTTTAATTGCTCATTCCAGTTCTCTATAAAACTCTTCCTCTAAGCTTTTCTCTCTGCTGGTTGTTGGACATTATGTGAGTCCCTTGGTCTGAGGAGATGACAGTTGGCAGTGGAATATCTTCTGTTCTGGTTTTCTGTATCTCTCCGAGCATTTGCATCTATCACCAGGTCAGCAAAGCCCAGTCCAGAGTTGGTAGCTCTTCCTGTCAGGACCCCTTGAGAGCCCCCAGGGCTACCACATGAGTCTGAGTTGCCAGCCACGTTCAGAACCTTCCCACCAGGGTCTCTGCCACACAGCCACCTGTAGTCTCTGTCTCTCTTGTTGCCAGAACAGATCATATTGGCATTTGGTACCTCAGAGGGTGCAAGAGATTCTAGCTTTAGCCCATCTCCGCACTGCTGCAGTCCCCCACATGCACTCATATCATGGACCCCGGTGGCCATCTCTAGGGAGCATGTGGGGATAGATGCATGTCGGATCCACTCATCTTCCAAAACCGGAAGGCAAGTTTTCTGGTGAGTATTGACATGTCCAACATTAATACCCACAGTTATTTCCATAGGACTGTGCCCCATATGGACATTCCTTTAATAGGCCAAGATTCCATTACCGTCCTGCCTGACCATATGACTGGCCATTGGCCACTGCCCATGAGTCAGTAAAAACCCACACAGAGGGGCTTTTAACATTGTTCTGTTCCTCCATCGCTGCTAGGGAAACAGCACGCAGTTCAGCACACCATGCTGATCTGTTTTCATAGTCTTCAGGCAGAGCAGTAGCCTTCCAGACAGGATGCTGTCCATTCACCTTGGAACTGCTGCCCATAAACCAGGCAGCTCTTGTTGTTGGTAGAGGGCTGTCCGTAGGGCACTGTCCACATGACAGAAGAGGCCAGCAGCCCCTTGTGCAGTTCCAGAATCAGTCCTGGGCAGGGGGTGGGGGCGGGGAAGAGGTCCCCTGCTCATAAGAATCTCCTCCTTGCATTCCCCAGGCATTACCATCCCCATTAGGGAGTTCCTCCAGCATGATCCTAAACATGGTATTTCAGGTTTCAAGACCATTTTAGGGGCGCCTGGGTGGCACAGCGGTTAAGCGCCTGCCTTCGGCTCAGGGCGTGATCCCGGCGTTATGGGATCGAGCCCCACATCAGGCTCCTCCACTATGAGCCTGCTTCTTCCTCTCCCACTCCCCCTGCTTGTGTTCCCTCTCTCGCTGGCTATCTCTGTTAAATAAATAAATAAAATCTTAAAAAAAAAAAAAAAAAAAAGACCATTTTAAGTCCTTCAGTCCTAGGGGTGGCTTCAATTAATAATGTCCAGTAGCAAGGTAGTCAACCCCCTCAAATGTTCATTCTCTTGTCCAGAGTTCCTGCAGTCAGCATTGGGAGGCACTCACAGGCTCTTGCCATAGGCCCCATTCTAGGCTCCACAAGGGGCCATTGGACAGAGAATTTTCCCTACCAGCACTCCAGCTTTGGAAGTTCCAAACACTTAGGTTTACCAGTTTATTAAAGGTTGTGACAAAGGATCTGAATCCACAGTGAGTTGAAGAGATGCATAGGGCAGGGTCTAGGGAAGGCCAGGAGCTTCAGGTGCACCCCAATTCTGGCATCTCCTGTTCAACTGGAAGCCCCCCAGAACCAGTCCTGGGTTTTTATGGAGGCTTCCTTATGTAGTCCTAATTGACTCATTGGCAATTGGCCGATTCAACCTCCAGCCCCTCCCCCTCCCCCAAGATTGCAGGTGGCCTTGGGACGGAAGATCACTTGGTCCTCTTGGCAGCCAGCTCCCTCCCTTGAGTGGGCCCCCAAAGTCATCTACACTAACATAACAAAAGACACCTTAATCACTCTCTAAGCTTTGGAAATTCCAGGGGTTTGGGGAATTGTGAGCCAGGAACCATGAATGTGAGGACCTAGTATATCTTTCTTATAAATCACAGTATCGCACGCTGGAGGGCAAAATTGCCGCCACTGAGAATCATTGAGTTACTAGATTATTTATAGTCCCTTTTAGGCAACATTCTAGGATTTTATGGAAAGTCTATGATCTCCATCTCAAATCTTCTAATGCCTGAAGCCGAGTCATGTGGTCAGGTGAGATAAAGATGAGAACCCAAGTATTTACCAGACTAAAGGGTGAAATTTAATGGGGGAGGAGTTATGACCTGATGTGAGGAAAGATTCATGTTAAAAACTTACTGTACTTTTGAGTTTTTCCAAGTAGTACGTAAATCTCCATATAGTGAATTCTCAGCTTAACTAAGCCTATAAAGTAATGTAAGTTCCATGTAATTTCCATGAGGCTGATATTTACTTGCTAGGCATAGTTATATTTATTTAGGAATTTGGAACCTATAAGAAACTTTAGGTTTTTTACTTGTTATGGTTTAATTTTGTTTCCAGCTGCTGTTCTACTTTATTTCCAAGAATTAGGGGAAAAAATGGATTTGGAATCAGGAAACCAGGGTTTTAGTTCTAGCCGTCCTTTGGGTCCTATGAATTCTTTGCAACAGTAAAAGTGTACAGGAGAGACAAGGTTTATTTCTTCTTGTTTTTCCCCCCTGGGAGTTGGTTAAGTGTGTTACATGATATGTACACATCTGCACTTTAGTTTAGTGGTCCCAACCAGAGGGATAAAGGGAAAATGTAGAGTGTTTCAGGTAATCTGTAAGCACAAGCTAAACATTCCCAGCCAGTTTTCTTGTGACCAAATTTATGAAATACCCTTTATTTTTATGTCCTTTCTAAAAGCTAATCGTATATATTTTGTTAACTAAACCCAGTTCATGAAGCGATTTGGATTTATTTGTCAGTGGTCACAAATACAGTTCAGCCTAGTAGCTAACTAATACTTTTAAGTGTAATGAGAAAATAGATGAATTTTCATTTTCCCCCCTGTTGTAGCTGTCAGATCAACTGGTTCTGTCTGTGGCTGTGGTAGATAATTGTGCAATCTTGATGTGCCACTTAAAGAAGTACTTGCTTTACTCTTCAATTTCTCTTAAGGTAAGCATTAGGTGTCATTTTGTTTTTTAATGAGAAATACTTGGGGTGCGTATGAGTTCCTCAAGGCCATTTTCAAGTAGCGAAAATGGTTGTTAACCTGCCGCCTCATTGGGCTCTGCAGCTGGATGACCCATTTACATACACACCCCTTTGGAGGGAGGAGCCAGAGCAGAG
Organism: Ursus arctos; assembly: GCF_023065955.2. Taxonomy (NCBI): domain Eukaryota; kingdom Metazoa; phylum Chordata; class Mammalia; order Carnivora; family Ursidae; genus Ursus; species Ursus arctos. Next base: position 437,942 of record NW_026623019.1, read on the forward strand.
TTGACTCCTTCCAATCAGGCTGGAGGAGCATGTCCTTACTCCAGCCAGAGGAGCCAGGGCATGGTGCCCAGTGAGGGGTGGAGGGAGCTGTGTTCCCTGCCCTGGCAGGCTGTCTAAGGGTGCTCTGGAAAGCTGAACTAGCAAATAGTGACCTGGAATCTGTTTGTTTGGGGTGTAGGACTTAAGTACCCTCTACTCTCTCCCTAAGAAAAACCTTTAGTAAAATCTCTCTTGTTCACTCATCTTTTGTACGAATAGAATCTTGGTAGGAACCCACGGAGATGCTGGCTCCTTTCTAGGGTCCCAGAGAACACACCCAGGTCTGACATCTGGGGGCACACAGATCCAGCAGGCTGCTAGGCTGGCCTTGCTGAAGTACTAATTACTACGTGTTGGGTACCTGGAACTGGCATGCACTTTGTTCAGTGCTCTGTTACATATACGGATTCTCTTGATTCTTTTAGGAGCCTTAGGAGAACCAGCTTCCTTGTAGGAACGCGGGAAGGGGAGCTTCAGAGTTCCGGACCTTACTTTGGCATCTGGCTTAGGAGTCTCAAGTCTGGCTTCTGCCAGGGCTTATCATATTTCACATTCCTTGTTTTCAGTTGCTAAACTGTGCGGTTTTATTCTTCACAAAGCCTGTTCTCTGAGGATTTTTAAAAATCAATTTAGGAGGATAAAAAAATAGAAGTTCCAGAATTCTGAAAACTGGGTTTTTTTGTTGTTGTTTTTTTTTTTTTAAACCGTGCAAGAGGTGAAAGAAGTAATGACCATGTCTTTATATTCATCTCACCTCGGGAGCCTGTTTCTGCACTCCTGCCGATCAGTTCCTACTCACACGTCCAGGTACCACCCCTTCTGGAAAACTTGAGCCACGTCCCCGTGTCCTGACCAGAAATGAAGTTCAGATATCTATCTGTGCTCCCTTAGTCTTTCAGAGTTACTGCCACGTTAGCGTTGTATTTCTTTCTTCCTTGTGTTAGAATGAGTTGATCTTATTTTCTTCATTAAGTTTATTAACAGCTTTATTGAGACAATTCATACCTTGTACAGTTCACCCTTTTAAAGCATATGATTCAGTAATTTTTAGTATTTTTAGATTTGTACAGCCATCACCACAGTCAGTTTTAGAACATTTTCATTCCCTCAAAAACAGACCCTGTTTTTGGTTACATTAACAGTCACTCCCCACTTTTCCTCTTTTCCCCTCCCCACAGCCCCAGGCAACCAGGAATCTTTCTGTCTTTATAGATTTGTATGTTCTGAGCATTTCATTTACATGGAGTCATACTATGTGCAGTCTTCTGTGACTGAGTTTTCACCTCGTGACATGTTTTCCTGGTTCATCTGTGTGGTAGCATGACGTATCAGTACTTCGTTTCTTCTCTTGGCTGAACAATATTCCACTGTGTGTGTGACACATAAAATACCACATTTTATTTATCCATTCATCAGCTCCTGGTCATTTGGGTGCTTTCCGCTTTTTGGCTCTTAATGGATAGTGCTGCTCTGAACATTTGTTTACATGTTTCTGTGTGAACATATGGGTTTAGTTCTCTTGAGTATATCTAGGAGTGGAATCGCTGCTTTGGAAGTGAATCTAAAGTTTGAACTGCAGACTGCTTTCCAAAACAGCTGCACCATTGGACATCCCACCAGCAGTGTGGGAGCGTCCTGCTTTCTCTGCGTCCTTGCTAATAACATCCGTTCTGTGTCTGTCTTTGGTTCTTGCCCTCCCAGTGAGTGTGAAAGGGTCTCTCATTAGGGTTTTCATTAGCCTTTCCCTGATGGCCTCTCATTAGATTTTAAATTGTTTTAGTTTAGAAATAGTTGTATCTCTTTTATCTCCTGAAACACCCATACTATTTTCCAAATATTAGCTCATAATATTTAAATTTATGAGCCTATTTTTAAGAATTTCAATGAAGGGGGATGTGGTCCTTAGTTTTTTTTTTTTTTTTTACTTAAAAGTGTGCTTTGTCCACACATTACTAATGTTTTGCTCTGCTACCCTCACCCTTGTATCTGAAGGTGTCACAGGTGCACATACATTCTGTTTCTTGCCCTTGTTACTAAGCCCTACACACCAAATGCCTTGATGACTGTTAACTAAATGAATGAATGGAGTGTTGTTTGTGTTCTTTCTGAATTGTTGAGCTTATCCTTGCGGACAGGTGGGTGTTCTGTTTCTGCTAAATGCTAATAACTCAAAGAAAAAAGAGCATTAGGGGCTTCATTTTACACTTCATCTCTAGTAAAATACTCACCACTTGAAAACTCCTACAATAAAGTTTTACTTGTCTGGTCCTGGCATGTTCTCCACATTGTCAACATTTATTGTTTGGGCTCCTTGTGCAGGTCGCCCCATCTCTCTTTATTCCTTATCTGAGGAACTCTGAAATGTCAGCTGGTAAGTCAGGAGAGCTCATCATAGCACTACCATCATCTTCATTACAAGGCATACTTAAAATACTTCAAAATGATCGATTAAATAATAAGTGCATCTAAGGCTTTAAAGAAGGTATTAAAACTTGTCCAAATTGTAAAGGAACTCCATTCAGCTTTAGCACTAATTAAATGAATACTCGCTGGTGCACATACATGTTTCTACTCTATCGCGGTAGGAAAACGCAAGTGAATGATGCTGGTATATTGTTGTGTGCTAAGTTAACCTTGTGAGCAAAGCAGTTATTTATAAGTGAATCTCTATGTAACTATAACAACAACAAAAACTTTCTCTAGTGAATTTACTATAAAAACATTTATCCCAGTTAAAATGGAAGACAGATTGTTTTGGACAATTGCTGAAATCAGCTAAAATATGGATTGTGATGAGACTATTTGGTGTTTTTTAGTTATCCAAATACATGTTTTAGAATTTTGCTGCTTTGGTGCTCTGAGAGAAAAACAAAGACCAGTTGATTTCATGAAACTACAAGTCTTGGATCCTTAGTAGAATGGCCTCTTTTGAAAATCAGAAGCATCTTCTATTGCTCTCAGTGGTAGGGCCAGGGAGGTGGATGTCATGGTGATAAGATTTCACATACAAGTGTGAAAGCTTTTCTGGAGATCAGGTCAAAGAAAATAATTGACTCCTAAGTGGACGGCTGCCCATTACATGAACGAAGCCCAGTCATCTCAGCCCTGTCTTCCTCCAGTTCTTGGCTTCTAGTGCTGCTGCTTTCATCACTCTTAGAAGAGTTAACACCACTAGAGATGGCATACTTCCTTTTTTCCTCAGCTTGATAGTACTGTTATGTTTAAAGTTTAGTTTTTTATTCCCACTTGTCATTCTAATTTATATTTCTAAAGACTTTTCATTTTAAGTAAGTTTGAATCCTATGTAATGATGCAAATGTTACCAACAACTTAAATTCAGTCCGATCTTATACTAATACGTGATTCTAGATATATTACTGTGAGCCTTCCATGTTTAAATTAATATTGAATAACACTACTGTGTAAAATCACAAATGTATACCTATATAGGTTCTTGCCATTCTTGGCTTCCGTAATAGCGAGGGTCAGTGTTTTCTTCTGTTTCTTCTTGTTCTGGACCTTCTTGGTGATCTTCATGTTCTTCACTATCAGCGTCATCCTGAAATCTCCTGAAAACTTGGGTCTTCAGCTGTATTGTTTGACCGTTAGTGCTTCTTTGCTCACCATAATAAATAGTGTGTATATGAGGGAAGCAGAGGGAAATATATGAGCTTATTGGCTCTTTTAGCTTATTTTGGTCCATACGAATGTACGTTAAGTGGTGGTAATGCAGTGGGTCAACAGATGGACACATCACTGTAACACTGATATCTGAAAAATACAAATTAGAAGTTAATCCTGCTGCATTACGTCTAGATTCCTACATTGGATTTTATTAAAATATGAGATACAGTCTTACTAAAATGCTTATAGGTAGAATTAGGGTTAGTTTTTACAGTAATCAAATAATAAAATGAAAATGAAACTACAGATGAATTATATGTTATCAAAGTCAGTGATGGCTTTCAGACTGCACCTGTCCTGATGAGCACGGGGTGATGAAGGGAAGTGCTGAGTCACTGTGTTGTACACCTGGAACTAACACAGCACTGTGTGCTAAATATACTGGACTTAAAATTTGAAAAAAATGGTGGCTTTGTTGGCTATTTAATTATTTGTTACGTAGTAAATTCTTAGTAGAAATAATCTCAAAAAGAACAAAGTAAAATACCTGTAGTCCCAACTATTCAATACTCCTATTTTTTCATATACTCCACAGTACTACTTGTCAGTGTTCAAGGTGATAACATTTAATAGAAAGAAAAGACTATAAACTTGGGCGCCTGGGTGACTCAGTCAGTTAAGCTCTCCTCCCCCTGCTTGTGCGCACTCTCTTTCTCTCTGTGTGTCAAATAAATAAATAAAATTTAAAAAGACAAGACTATAAACTTTATAGCACACTTTTCTGAGGCCAACTTTGGCCATTTCCCTAGCTACTTCAAATCAACTATTTTCAGCGATGTGTAAAGCATAGATTTTTTTTTTTTTTTTTTTTTATTCTTTAAAAGGTCAGCATAGGGCACCTGGGTGGCTCACTCGGTTAAGTGTCTGGGCTCAGGTCATGATCCCAGGGTCCTGGGATCGAGTCCTGCATCAGGCTCCCTGCTCAGCGGGGGAACTTGCTTCTCCCTCTCCTCCCTGCTCATGTTCTCTCTTTCTCTCTCTCTCTCTCTCTCTCTCTCTCAAATAAATAAAAATCTTCAAAAAGAAAATTAAAAGGTCAACATACTATTGTTTTTGTCTTTAAAAAAAGATAATGAAATTTTACATACTTTCAATTTCATTATTTTCTAGGTAGAGGTGTTGTAAATTTCTTGGAATATAGAATGCTTGCTTCAGTTTGTTGTGTCCAACATTGAGCTCTATAAGGTTGGAAAGATTAAAAATATCATATGGGATGTCTTGTAGTTTGTTGTGTGACATTCGTAGAGCCTGAAGTTTGGGAAGTTCGTTGAAGTAATTTTCTGGTATAGAAGAAATTGAATTATTTTCTAAAGACAGATACATAAGTGAAGAAGGCAGACCAGGAGGCATTGATTCTAATCTGTTATTACATAGGTTGAGCTGCATTAATTTTTCCATTTTGGCAAGTATCTTTTCTTGTAACATGGAATCCTCGAGATGATTATAACAGAGATCAAGCATTGTCAAGTTTATTAGCCCATCCATGGCATTTCTCTGCAATCTGGAGATCTCATTGTAGCCAAGAAGAAGTCTTTCCAAAGACTTGGGGAGAGGAAATGGAAATTCTTCTAAATTGTTATGCTGTAGGTGAAGTTGTACTAGATTTGACAACTTAGCAAACACACCATGATCAATCTTTTGAGATGTAATTTTGTTGTGGCTGAGGTTGATTTCTTTAAGATGAGTTGCGTTGATGAATGAATCTGCAGTCACAGCCTCAATTTCATTGAATTGAAGGTAGACCTGCTGTATGTGTGCTGGGACACGCGGGATAGTCTTGAGTTTGCGATTGTCACAGTACATTGATGATGGAAAATCAGGTGGACAGAAGCATTCAGTGGCACAGCCTAACATATACTGATGAAAAGGAACTCGAAAGTCCTCATTTTGATTAAATTGGAATTCTGGTTGGTAGACATCATCTGGGTCTTGATCATAATCTTCATCCCATTGATAATTTTCATATTGGCAATATACTTTGACTCCAAAAAAGAAGAAAAGGACACATGCTAGACTTAAAAAGCCCATGTTCTTTTTTTGTCCTATTACAAGGAGAAAGCAAATAAATTGTGGGAAAGTGAGTGAATCCTAGAATAATTTTCGTGTAAATTGACAGTTACATAAAATGCATAATATCTGTATCTGTACTGAAACATATAAAAGAATCCAGAATAAATGGGCAATGCTCAAACCAAAATTAATGTTTAAATAGCAAGAAGGTGGTATTAAATTTTTTTTAAAAAGGCACGTTTTGCATTGAACTAGACCACATAGCCATCTTTGAAGAGAATCCTAGTTTGTCGTGCTTACTATAGATTTACAATGATAACATGACCTCTCCTAACCCCACAGCTGGGTACTCCCTCCACTAAAAATGCTGAGTGTTCCACTAACTATTTGGTCCCTTCAGTGATGGTCACTACCTATGAGGGGAGACACTCTCAGTCTTAGTTAACATTAACCAACATTTTTTCACTGCAGCTTCTGTTTGTCGATGCGGTTTTCTGCCCTTGGAAGAACATGAAACATTCCCTTTTATGCAAGAGCTTGAGATATTAAAAGTAGCTATCGTCTTTCCTCTCAGTGTTTCTGTCCAAGCCTAACCATGACTTCAAACTTTCCCCCATGAAACCGTTTCCAGAATCCAATTATTTTGTCTCTGACTCCATTTAAATAACTGCCTCAAGTCCCAGAAACACACAATATTTATAGTCTACAAACTTTTAGCTTCTAACAGGTTATTCTATACATTTTTCTTTCTTTCCACTGATATTTTTGAGTGAAGTCCTAGATAAACAGATATTGAAAACACATTGTCTTCTCTCCCAGGAGCTGAGGTCTGGTGGAGAATCAGAAAGACACACACAGTAAAGGGAGTAGGAGGGTGTGTAGGGGGCATGATTTAAAGAAGGGAGCACTCAGCTTGAGAAAGACTGTTAACTTGAAGTTGTGGTGAGTGGTGGATGGTCTACTGGACAAGGAGCCTGAAGACCTTTATTTCCCACCTGTCACTTAGGACGGTCAAGCCACTTAACATGTCTGCCTCTGGCCTCATCAAGAAGATGAGAAATTAATTGCTTGCCTGCTTATCTCAACTGGTGGTTGTGACAGTCATGTGAGATACGCATGTAAAAGTGCTTTGCAGATTAGAAAGTAATCCAGATGGAATAAGTTTGTTATTTAGGTAAAGGTTAAAAGGGGGGAAATAAAAGAAGAATTTTATCTTTTTGATTCTGAGGCTATTTTTCTGTACCTCTCTCATTCAGGGTTTCTTGAGAAATAATGTAACGTGTCCTTGTGTGTCATGAACTGACTTAACTCTATCCAGTTAGCCATTAGAGTAGTACAAGCTATTTTTCATCATTGGGATAACTGAAAAAATAGTTATTTAAGTCATTGTCTATGACAGACCCCATTTGAGAAAGTGTACCCTGGACCCTAACGTCTTAGATTTTTGTTTGTTATTTTCTTGTCAGAAACTAAAAATGTGTAGAATGTAATTATGTGTAAATGTGGGATTTGGAGTTTAAGTAGAGTCAGGGGCCCTTGATCTTTTCTTCCCTCCCCTGCACCCAGAACGCGGGCCTAGTCATTACCAGCATGCAGCTCCTTCACACCCTTACTTGTCTTTATAACTTACTCCACGTGGTAGCTCCAACTGCAGTAATCCCTCAGTTTCACTGGGACCTAAATCTGTGGATCCCACTGTTTTCACTGCCCTTCATGCATACCTCCCAGTGCACTCGGTTCCTCTCAGCAACCTGGACCCCACAGCCCATCACTGTTGTCACTTGTTTGCACAGGCCCCAGACCCTCTGGCCCCTTTCATCCTTATACTCTTCTGGTAAACTCCAACGCTGTTCCTTCAATTGTCAGTCTACATGCAGCCGACTCATGCAGCAGAGTAAGTGGAGAGAAAACAGGCCAAGCCAGCTGGTGTCACTTTAAATTCATGACCACTCATTGCTGCTCAGGGACATGTCCTTACTGCGTTCCTTTTCCCTTGCTCCTAGACAAGCTTCTAAAGCCTCATTCCCCACCAGTTTGGGATGATGACCTTGCTGCTGCTGCCCTTTTTTTTAACCAAGAAGATAGGATCGAACAAAACAATCATTTACTCATATAACCTTTTGTTATATTTAATCTCATCCCTACCTACAAAATATGTCAAAGTAGCAATGGTTTGATCTTTTAAAACAACCTGTGATTTTTAAACTCAAAGTTCCGTTTTACAAATCTGAGTAGACTACATGCATTGTTCCTCCATATCCGTGGGATTCATGGCGGATGTGACATTTGAACTAAACTTTGAAGGAATATTAGGGTTCTCATAGAGGAAGACTGGGAAGATTTCCAGATAGAAGAGATGAGCAAAACATGTAAGCAACAAAGAGTGGGGTGTTTGGAAAGTGGTGGTTAGCTATTGAAGGAGCATAATAAGGCTGTCGCAGCTAATCTGGACCAGAATCTCGAGGGTCTGAATTCTGACCTGTGGAGTCTGCACGCAGGGAACCAACACCTAATTTAATTCATTAAGGTCGCTGAGCCATGATCTTCACACTGCATTGTTAGTGGGTGATGGAGGAGAAAGTCCTGCGGGAAGTGTGGTCTCACCCCAAAGGGCAGTGTTCCGTACTGGCTAACCCATGGCGCTGGGAAGCTCCCATTGGGTCTGCTGCTTTAGTGACCTGTGCTAGACATTGTATGTGCACATGGCTAGTTAACCACCTTCCAAATAGTAGTAGTCACTTAGTTTAGTTGAGTTACTTCAGTTAATGATGGACTGCAATTACTTCTGGGGGGTGAGGCACGGTATTTGGTGGGGAACACAGAAATGAAAATGTGAAGATGTGGTCCCCTCTATAAAGAGCATACGGTTTATGGAGAGACCCAACATGGCAAACCATATTCTCAGACAAAGGGAAATAAGGTTTACCACCTAGACCCCAGTGCCATGGGTGCAGTGGCTTAATCCTGCTTGGGGCAGACAGGGAAGTCTTTGTAATATCATTTGGTCCAGATCTTTGGAGATCAGGAGGAATGGGTAGAGAACATCCTATACATTTTACTCACTAGTTGATAATATTTTATGTGTTAAATTTGTAGTATTTATGGTACTCATTATAGTGGAGCATATTATCTTTTTAAAGTACAGTCATACTTCCCTTCAGTCTCAGTGCAGCACAGGGTTCTACTGTAAGGTTGCTGTGTCTCACAAAGGTATGTGTAGAAGCAGGAGGACAGAGGCATGCAGCTGTGGGGGCGGAGGGTGGACAGGGACGGAGGGGTTTCGGAAGCTGACTGTTACACAGATGAACTTTGAAATGAGCATTGCTCATCAGAGCTCTGAATTTCATCCTTGTATTAAGAACAGTAGCAATAATCAGTTAGTAACCTTACATTTGAGAATGAAAGTCATGACTCTATTCAACAATTAGAGAAATTATTGTGGAAAAAGGACTCCTGGGTGATAGTTTTGATCCTGCTCTTAAATGCATCCCTTTGACTTGGGATCAAGACCTCATTATGGGAGTCTCCCTGAAAATAAAGGGATTTTTTAGTGTTGGCCGCTTTTGGTCTTCTTGGCCACCTATGAAGACAGACTTTCCCTAAGGACAGTTTCTCTTCTGAATCATTCCCTGAGGACCTTGGCTCTGCAGCCCAGCCTGATCCCACTTTCTTTGACCAAGTCCAGTTTTCTGGTCTGAAATCAACCCTGTCTGCATCCACAGGCCCACTATTTACTATTCGTCTTAGTCTTCAACTTCATCCCTGGTGAGTTTCCCTGTTATAAGGACCTCTTATTTCTTTTTATCCAAATTTTCCATTCAATGATCTCTTCCCAGCCATTTGCAAAGCACATTTTTATTACTTCTGCCTTTCATGTTCTACAATTTATGCCTCATTCCCTGTGGGATAGCTCATAGCAAAACAGTACACTCACCGTCAAACCTCCCGCTTCCTGACCTAATTTCTGTCAGAACCTAGTACAATTCGCAGTGTATAAGTACTCAGACATTTGTTGAATGGATGATTGGATTACTAAATTACAGATTACATCCTGTTAGCGATGCTTGTCATCGCTACTAATGCGGATTATTTCTAGGTGTTACTTTGCAGCAGTGGTTTCTTTAAATGGACACAGTCACAGAGAACATGGCTGTTCTCTCCTAGTGGTGTCTCCCATCACAGCACGCTATTCCCATTACAAGACTAGTAGAAAAATAACAGATGTGAACAGGAATCTTTAAAGCAAAGGAAATATATATTACCGATTTTTTAAAATATCCATTAATGTGAATTTTTCATATTATAGCTATAAATGTTTCTATGTTGTAACATTTCTCTTACTTGGGAAAAAGCACTTGTGCTTTCATAAGGAAGTTCTAATTAAAATGAGATCAAACTTTGTTCTGGAAAGTTTAAAGTAGTTGGAAAGCCTCATTGCATTTTATTGTTTTAAAGACTCAATTGTTTTGTTGATATGCCATAGAAACTAGGATATAAGGAACCAGAGTATTAGTACATGGACTCAGATTTCTTTCCAAAGCAGTTTTAAATTTAACTCTATAAATAAAGTAAAGTAGTGTACATTCCTGTTTTACACCCAGGGTCTAAGGAAGTAAGACTCTTTTACTATTAAAAATACGAAAGTTTCAAAATTATTCTTAGCCAGAATACATTTAAATTTTAATTAACTGGAACCCAAAAAACTGTTTCCTTTAGTACCAGATAAAGCACTCACATCTTCCGTTTCAGAAAGAAGGCAAATGAAAGCAAAAACATGTTACAATCAGGGATTTGGTCAACAGAGAAATCTTAAGAAAATTTCTAGTGAAATCGGTACAAATACTGTTCTTCCCTACAAGCAGAATCTGTCACCCTGCCCAGATGTATGGCTCACAGGCATTTGCCAGTTTTTATCATTTAAAGTTGAGAGTGAGAGAGGATACAAAGTGATGCCATTAACCGAAGAATCTTTCATTCTGGATTAAAAAGAAATCTAAACAAAGATTATTTATTGGGTAAATCTTAAGTTAGAAAATTAAAATCATTATATTACTGCTTTCTCTGAATATTTTTCCTAATCAAATTGTAATGTAGCTTTTATCAGATATTGCCTCCAAATATTGTGCTTTTATGATCTATTTTAATGTTAAACAAATCAAATATACTTAAAAAGTTTTAACAGTAGGAACAGATTCTTTAAAAAATCGAAAATTATTTTATCGTCATACCTGTTGAGTTTGCTTTAGTTTTCAGGGGTTGATGAATTTGCAAATCCTGTAAATTGAATCAGATATTCCTAAATTCTTTAACTGAGTCTCTTAAAAATCCACAGTAACTGTGTGTCCAGACAGGGCTGTCCTTGAATTACTGTAGCAATTTAAGCAAATATAATCTGCTTGGAAAACACTTGGGTTGAATTAAAATTATGTATTTCTTTTCATTATCCAAAACTTTGTGGATTCAAATTGAGATGCTTGTGCTGTTGGTCAGATTTATGTGGCTTTCTTCCCTTTCTTTTCCCCTTAATTTTGGTTTGAGGTGTGGCAAGAATTTCCTCTAATATGAAAGGCAAACAGAACTAAATGAAACAGCATGTACTGATTACTGTTTTTATTTTCATTTTCATGCCAAAGAATTCTCCAAATTAAGGTCCCCTGTAACTTGGAGCTCAGTGTCTCAGCAATTTAAGGTGGAACTCAAGAGTGGTCTTAAAACGTCCCTTGTCTGAAACCTCACGTTCACACCAGGGCTTTCCTTTATGAAGACAAGCAACCAAGATTAGAAACATATAGCTTGCATATCTAGTTCACTTTTTTTTTTTTTAAGATTATATTTATTTGAGAGAGAGAGAGAGCACGAGCAGGGGGAAGGGAAGAGGTTGAGGGAGAAGCAGGCTCCCCTCTGAGCAAGGAAGCAAGGAGCCCGACCACACAGAGCTTGATCCCAGGACCCCGAGATCATGACCTGAGCCGAAGGCGGTTCCTCACCGATTGAGCCACCCAGGTGCCCCTCTAGTTTACTTTTTAAACGAAGGGTCTTGTCATTAGTGGCACAGATTAAATTATAATTTCTCCACATGAAGAATTATACCTTCTTTTCTGTTCGCTATCACCGTTCTCTCCTTTGTCCCAAATATATGCACTAGAATGCCTGCTACAAACCTTTTAAACAAAAATTAATCTGGCGATAGAATTTAGTGTCTTGCACTCAGAAGGTAAATCTCTGATTTGCCTCTTTAGGTTCGTACAAAAAGTAATTTTACAGTATTGACTGAGATGGCGTTAGAAACTTCTGTTGCCTTTATTTTGTGGATTAGAAAATCTCTTCTCACTGAGTTTTTTCTCCTGAGGAGTAGTGGTTAACTGCTTCAGTGCTACATTTTCTTACTAGTGTGTTTTTTTAATTTTAAACAGAGAGTTAACTTGTATTTCTTGGCAGTGAACTTTGAATTCATGCTTTGGAAGACTCTTTAAAGTTTGTACAAACTAATAAGGTAAAGTGAATCCCGGAATTTGTTTTTGTGTCCTCAAATAGTGTTTACCATTAGATTTTTACAAAGAAATCACAGGGTTTATTTTGTTATACTTCGGGTTTTTTAAAAGCATGCTGTGTTTCAAGTGATGGTTGGCAGTACTATAAAAATCTCATCTATTATTTGAGACACTGGTATGTGAAACATGGCCGACTGTATTTGGGCCAAGATTTCATCTTGTTACTGATCTTTTCCATATGTTTCCTATTAGTCTTTGTTCTTAAACCTCAGGCTTCCATACTAAGGAAGAGAGAGCAAATCTGTGTGATTTTTCCAAGAATTTAATTTTATGTGCCCTCATAGTTCTTTTGGAAGATAAACTTGAAATCAGAAGCTTAATTTTCATATAATTCCTCGTTTAACACTGTGACTTGAACTTGTGGTCGTGATTATGTTGTTCATGTTCCTAACACATGTGGAAAGAATATTTATCAACAGATAACTAGAGCACCTAGAATCACTCATGTCTAGGAAATTTGAAAGAGGTGGATGGTGTCCAGGAGGGTTAGGTTGGGAGGCAGGAGAGTAAGAGGAGTTGTTGGTTCACGTCAGACCTTATAGGAAAAGTAGAAGCTGTAAGTGATTGTGCTAGTTCACGTTTCAGCTCGGTGGGTATAATTGCAGCAGTCGAAGAGAGAAGTCCACTGAACTGATGAAAAGTCTAAAATCTATTCTGTGATGATAATTTTATTGAAGTAGGTACAGTACCTTCACAGCTGAAGAGTGCAGGCAAAGAAAGGCCGGACTAAGATCTGCTTGATCGTGGGGATCACAGATTTTTTCATTATACTCATTCAGCTAATATTTTTTAGCGCCTGATTTGTTCAAGACAGTTTTAAGTGCTGGGGACTCAGCAGCACAAGTCATGGAATAGGAAAACAGAAAATAAACAGGTGGCTCCGTCTAGAACCGTCTGTGGATGTGTGTACATGGGTTCTCCTGGCTCTGTCGGCCGGGAGGGCGTAGAGACAGTGACTCTCCAGCCATAACAAACACCCGGCGCCCAGATCGTGGTGGCAGTGGTGGCTGCTGCTTTTTTTCCCCCACAAGATTTTATGTATTTATTTACTGAGAGAGAGAGAGAGTGTGCCTGCCGGGGGCAAGGGCGGGGGCAGAGAGAGAGGGAAAGAGAGTCTCAAGCAGATTAAAAACTGAGCACAGAGCCCCACACTGGGCTCACTCAGTCCCACAATCCTGAGATCATGACCTGAGCCGAAGTCAAGAGTCAGACACTTAACTGACTGAGCCACCCAGGCAGGCGCCCCTAGATCTTGGCTACAGTCACCTTCTGCCATAAAGGAAACCAGACTCCTTGAAGAAACGGCTGAGGCACGGAGCATACAAGATGAGCCTGGGAGTACCTTGCAACACCAGAAAGTAAGGAGTTGCTAAGAAAGAAAGGGACGTGGGAAATCGATGTACCTTCTCAGTTTTGCTGTGAACCTAAAAACTGCTTTAAAAGATAAAGTCTGTTTAATCAATTTTTAAGAAAGGAAAGTACTATTTTAAATAGTTTAGCAGAGATCTGAATATAGTGAGGGAGCAAGCCACATTGGTATCGAGAGGGAAAAAAACAGTATGGCTAGGGCTGAGTGATCTGGGCAGGGAGGGTACCCGTAGAGAGGCAGCCAGGGTCACGATCAGCATAGGCTCCTGATGGGCTTGGACGCCTCGCAGCGTTCTACATCAGATCACGTGTAGGAGGCACACTTGACGCTTAGCTGATGAACTGCTTCCATCAGAAAGACCATTCCGGCCACCCTCAGCAGTAGTCCAAACACTAGACTTCCCACGTGCCCGGCAGAGTCCATCTTTGTGCCTGTGCCCCTCGGGGCTTCCATTTCCCACATTGCTCTCTTTTCCTGTAAATGGTAACGCCGTCCCAGCTTCACCCACTGTCTGACGTATGCCAGAAGGCTGGGAGTTGTCTGAACGAGGGCACCCTAAAATGTGGCAGGATAGCCACCAGTGTGTGAATTCCCAGGGCTGCTACTTGAAAATTCAGGTGCAGTATCTCTGTACCGTAGACCTGCAGCCCCAGATGCTCAGAGCGCAGGCCCAGCAACTTACATTTTAACAGGTGTCCCAGGTGCCGTGAAAACTTGAGAACCACTGGTCTAAATCACTTTCTGACCCTCACTTTCAAATTGGATCTGTTCCTGAGTCCTTTGTGATCTAGCACAGGAGTGTCTTTTCGGTGTGTCTGTGTCTCTTGATCTGTCCTGCCACCGTCGTCTCTCCAGTGACTGACATCTCTCCGTCAGATGTTGCAGTGGTGGCTTGACTCCTCTCCCTGTGTTCACACATCTCCTTCTCCAATCCAGTTTTCATCTTATTCTATATTAAAACAAATCTAATTGTACAGTGCCTTTGCTTAAAATCCTCCAGTGTTGCCTCATATTTTTAAAATTCCAAACGGGGGCTGCTAGGTGGCTCAGTCAGCTAGGCGTTCAGCTCTTGGTTTCCAGATCATGATCGGGTCCTGATCTCAGGTCCTGGGATTGAGCACCCCATAGGGCTCCGCGCTCAGTGGGGAGTTGGCCTGAGGATTCTCTTTCTCTCTCTCTCTCTCTCTCCTTCTCCCTCTGCCCCCTCCCAACCACCCTCTCTCTCCCTAAAATAAATAAATAGATCTTAAAAAATATAAATTCCAAACGTAGGGGCACCTGCCTAGCTCAGTTGGTAGAGCATGTGGCCCTTGATCTCTGGATCACGATTTCAAGCCCCATGTTGAGCATAGATCTTAATAAATAAATAAATGAATAAATGTAGCACTTAATTAATTCAAAAATAAAAATAAAAATAGGGGCGCCTGGGTGGCTCAGTCGCTAAGCGTCCACCTTCGGCTCGGCTCGGCTCATGATCCCAGGGGCCTGGGATCGAGCCCCGCATCAGGCTCCCTGCTCAGCTCCCTCTCTCGCTATCTCTCTCTCTGTCAAATAAATAAATAAAATCTTAAAAATAAAAAAAAATAAAAAAAATAAAAAAATAAAATAAAAATAAAATAAAATAAATAAAATAAATAAAAATAAATTCCAAACATGACCTTCTCCTTTGGGGAAACTGACGGTCTACCTCTTGCCTGTTCCTGGACCAGTTGATTTGTGTTTCTGGGTTGCTTTCTGGCCTCAAGCTGCCCTGTTCCTTCCTACACCAGCTGAATGTCCTACAGTTCAACTCAATTCTGACACTGTCTGCCCAGACTTAGTATCACATCCCACAGGTTAAGGACTCAGTCCCACTTTGGATGCCAGTCACAAGTAGGAGGTCTCCAGGTTACCCACCACCTCTGTACAACATGGCTACAGGCTCCCACAACCCTGTCTTCAGGTTAGATAATTTTCTCTAATGACTCACAGAACTCAAACGCTTATGCTTATTGCTTTAATATTTAATAAAGCACATGGTAAAGGATGTGGGTATAAAGCCAGATGAAGGGATACATACTATGAGATCCGGAGGGACCTGAGCCCAGGAGCTTCTGTCCCCTTGGCATTGTGGTACACTCTGCTCCCAGTCATGCATGTGCCCGCCAACCTGGAATCTCTCTGAACCATGTACCTTAGGGATTTTTGTTTAGGCTTCCTCACGCAGGTGTGATGGATGAATAACCCAGTCTCTAGCCCCTCTCCTTCCTCAGAGGATGGGGGGATGCTGAAAGTTCCAAGCTTCTGGTCATGGCAGGTCTTTCTCATGACCAGCCCTCATCCACAGACCATCAGGGAGCCCACCCAGAGTCACCTCCTTAGAACAAAACGTATTCCTATCACCCAGGAAATTGCAAGTGATTTCGGAGCTCTCTGTCAGGAACTGGGAGCAGACATCAAATGTGTATTTCTTATGTCACAAGGTATACCACAGAAACTCCTGCACTTTCTGTCCGTAACCACCTGGTTCCCTTCCCAGCGGCCACTGCTAAGGGCCGCCACATTGTCTGACTCCAGGGGACACATTCACTGCTGTTGAGACCTTTGGTAGAATACAGTGTTGTCATTTTCTTATGACTCTTTCCAGAGATGTTTTATGGACCTATGTGTATATTTAGCAAATATGTATATTTAAAAATTATTTTTAAAAAGAATTCTTGCATGAACTTTTCAGTGTTTCTAATCTTTTCCTAATACAAACATTGATGTAGTTAATAACCTTTTACATGTCATTGCACATGTGTGCAAATATATTTGATAAATCTGCAGGCTGGGCACACACGTGTGTAATTAATTGCTCGCCACAGAGTGCCAAGGGCCTGTGTAAAATCCTCCTTGGTTAGTGTATTAAGGTTTTATCTTTGGTGATCGAGTAGGTTAAATGACTCTTACTGTGAGTCTGTTTGAATATCTCTTATATTTCAAATCTATGTTTGCTTCCTTTTCTAGAGCTATCTGTATCTTTTACTTTTTTTTTATTGTGTTGTAGGTCTTCTCTGATTGAGTTTTAAGATTTCTTTATAAGGGAAATTAGGCCTATGCCTAGGACTCAAAGCTGTTGTTTTCCAGTTTGTCATTTGTCTTTGGCTTTGCTCTTGACAGTTTTGTCATGAAGACTTTATGTTGTCAGGCTTATTGTATTTCTATTTAAGGCCCTCTGGCTCTTCGTGTCAGAGTTAGAGCCACCTTCCCCACTCCGCGTTGTCAGAAAATTCTCCCTTTAGTTTCCATGGTTTCTTCTAGGACAACTGTGGTTTCTTTGTTGTTTTTAGTGTTTGCATTTACATCTCTGACTGGTTAGAACTTAGAGCTGTTGTACAGTAGTAACCTCCTGTTTTGTAGGCAGCTCTGCCCACATCCCAGTGGCATCCACTGAACAGCTGCCATCCCCTGTCCAGTGTGCGAGGCCGTTCCCACTACGGACAGAGTTGTTTCTGGACATTCCAGTCTCGCCCCTTGAGCTGTCTGTGAACTATCTGGTTATTTTATAAAACCATCCTTAACGTGGCCCCTGGCGTTGATTTCAACACCTTGCATTCTACTACAGTCAGTCCTTTGTGATTGGGTTTTGGGTTTTTTTGTTTTTGTTTTTGGTTACAAAATGTTACTTTGAGATCATTATAGACACATACATTTGTAAGAAATAGTACAAAGAGATCTTATGTATGTTATGTCCCATTTCCTCTAATGATAACGTCTTGTAAAACTGTGGTATGTTATCACAACAAGGATATTGAGGGCGATACCAGTGAAGAGAGAACATTTACATCCCTGCAGGGATTCCACATCTTACCCTTTTATAGCCACAGAAATCTCTTTGTTTTTCTCCCTCCCATCCCTAGCTCTTGGCAACCGCTAATCTGTTTCTGTAATTTTGTCATTTCAAGAATATTATATGACTGGAATAATAGAATATGTAACTTTTTGGAATTGACTTTTTTTCACTCAGCATAACTCTCTGGCAATCCATCCAGGTTGTTGATCAGGTTGTGTATCAATAGTTCATTCCTTTTTATTACTGAGTAAGAAGGATGTACCGCAGCTGGTGTAACCACTCGTCTGCTGAAGTCCATCTGGCTTGCTGCAGGTTGGGGCTGTTCCTGATAAAGTTGCTGTAAATAGTCATTCACAGGTTTTTTGTTTTTGTTTAAGATTTTATTTATTTGTTTGACAGAGAGAGACAGCCAGCAAGAAAGGGAACACAAGCAGGGGGAGTGGGAGAGGGAGAAGCAAGCTTCCCACCAAGCAGGGAGCCCGATGCGGGGCTCGATCCTAGGACCCTGGGATCACGCCCTGAGCTGAAGGCAGACGCTTAACGGTTGAGCCACCCAGGCACCCCAATTCACAGGTTTTTATGTGAACATCAGTCTTCATCTCTCTGGGGTAAATGCCTAGGAGTGTAATTGCTAGGTCGTATGATAAGCACCTGTTTGGTTTGAAAAAACCTGCTGAACTATTTTTCAAGGTGACTACACCATTTTAAACTCCCACTCATGAAGAATGAGAGATCCACTTCCCATAAATCCTCCTCAGCATTTGGTGCTACCTTGAAATCAGGTAGGACGATTCCTCCCTTTTTTTCAGAATTGTTTTGGCTATTCTGGCGCCCCTGCCTTTCCACATAAGTTTTGAAATAATCTTGTCTATATCCATAAAAAGCCTTGCTGGAATTTTGATAACAACTAAATTAAACCTGTATATCAAATTTTGCCTGTTTTTTTTTTTATGATTTTATTTTTAAGTTACCTCTACATCGAATGAGGCTTACAACCTCAAGATCAAGGGTTACATGCTCCACCAACTGAGTCAGCCTGGTGCCCCTTGCCTGTTTTTAATTAGGTTGTCTGTCTTATGATGAGTGTAGGGGTTCTTTATACATTCTGAATATAAATCCTTTTATCAGATATATGGCTTGCAATCTTTTTTCTTCCAGTCCATGACACAAGTTTTCATTTTTTTAAAAACATTTTTTCAAAGATTTTTATTTATTTATTTGAAAAAGACAGACAGAGAGAGAGAGAACGAGCAAAGGGGAAGCAGACTCCTGGCTGATCATGACCCGAGCCAAAGGCAGACACTCAACCAACTCACCCACCCTGGTGGTGTGTCAGGTCGAAGAATTAATTGGCTGACTAAGTGGTTAAAGGTTTGTTTTTTTTGTTTTTGGGGTTTTCTTTGGAGATTTTCTTTATTCATTTGAGACAGAGCATGAGCAGGGGGCTCCACCAGAGGGAGAGAGAGAAACAGACTCCCCACTGAGCCAGGAGCCAGACGTGGGGCTCAAGCCCAGGACCCTGAGATCATGACCTGAGCCAAAGGCAGACGCTTAACCATCTGAGCCACCCAGTCATCCTGCGGTTAAAGATTTTTTATGTTTTCACAGAAGTTTGTAGTTTCATCTTTTACATTTAGGTCCATGATCTATTTTGAGTTCGTTTTTGTATGCGTTATGAGGTTGGGGTCTGAGTTCAGTTTTCTGCATGTGAATATTCAGCTCTCTCAGGACAATATGTTGAAAAGATGATTATTTCCCCATTGAGTTACCTGGATATACTTAACTATGAATGTACAGGTCTGTTTCTAGATTCTCAGTTCTGTCCCATTGCGGCCTCCCTGGTTATCGCAGCTTTACATTACATTGTGCCGTTAGGTAGTACACATCCTCCATCGTTGTTCTTTCCCCAAATCACTTTCATTGTTGCAAGCCCTTTGCATTTATTTCTCTATGATTTTGGAGATTGGTGTGTGCATGTGTACCATCATAAGTTAACATGATGATTGAGTGCTTGGTATTGGAACATTGCATTTAAAATGCTTACTTTGTTGTTGACATATAGTATGGACTCGGTAAGTGCTAGAGGCTGCTTTTTTTTTTTTCCTGTAAGATTTTATAGTCTTGTGAGGATACTTAGATATTTTGTAAGTATACAAAGCATAATGCTGCTTGTCCTATTTTTCAAATATGCCATTCCTTTGTTTCCTAAGTATATTTTTTATTAGATCATGTATAACAATTTATGCTTCTAGAGAAGTGTCATTGTTTACCTTTTTAAAATGTGAAAGTAGTGTTTAAAATTATTTTCAAATATGTCTAGCTGGCACACCTGGGGTGGCTCAGTCGGTTAAGTGTCTGATTTGGCTCAGGTCATGATCTCAGGGTCCTGGGATCGAGTCCCACTTCCCCCTTCAGATCAAGTCCCTCTGCTCGGCGAGGAGTCTGTTTCTCCCTCTGCCATTCCCCCCTGCTTATGCTCTGTCCCTCTCTCTCTCTCTAATAAATAAATAAACAAATCTTAAAAAATAATAAAATAAGCTATGTCTAGCTTTCTTGTCTTCATTTTCAGACTTCTATGGCATATTAGAATAAGACTGCCCTCCCATGGTGAAAATAAGGTAATCTGTCTAATAAATTTAATGGGCTCATTTTTGGGGTGAAAATATTTAGAAATATGTATCTTTTTTAAGATAAGTGGGGAGTTAGAGGTAGACTATTCTGTGGTCTCAGAATGGACACAGACAGTAAAATCCCCATAGTTGTAGTGTCACAGCTGCTCACCAACCCGAGGCTTGTCGTGAGTCACAGGTGTGAAGTCACCTGTTCCCTCTGGGGAAGCAGCTTCCTCATCCTAGAAATTTAAATGAGGCTGCTTCTAGATCCAAAGTTCTGTTGTTCCCTTTGTTCTATATGGCACCTTATCTTTGTCTTTCTGTTATTTGGGGGTTTCCACTTCATAGCCAACCCCGTCCTTTAATCCCATCTGAGAATTCTTGGAGTCACCTTTGAGACTTAGTAGTCTGACATCCTCCGTGTTTTCTGTGGAATTATATAATATTGCTGCAAGTACCCTTTAGGTGAGAGGAACACTTTTGTTTCTTCAAAGTATTGAAATGATTAGACATATAGATAAGACATGGACCCAGGAAGCGGAACTGCCATTACTTAGTTATTAAGGTTAACAGTTATTAAGAAAATTTATTTAAAAAATTTTAAGAAGAGGGCTGTGCTCCCGGTGGCAAAGTTCTGATTGGCGGAGCAGGATAACGAATGACGTTTGCTGGGGGGGGGGGGGGGTGTGGACTGGGAAGGGTGTGGAAGAGCCTCTGGGGTGATGAGCATGGTTTATATCCTGATCTGCATCATGCCACATGCAAAAATTAACTCAAAATGGAACACAGACCTAAGTGTAAGAGCAAAGACTCCTGAATATTAGGAGAAAACATAGATGTCAGTTTTTATGACCTTGGATTAGACCTTGTGACACCAAAAGCACAGGAATCAAAAGAAATTTCATCAAAACCAAAATTAAAAATTTTATTTCTGGGGCACCTGGGTGGCTCAGATAGTTAAGTGTCTGTCTTTGGCTCAGGTCATGATCTCCAGGTCCTAGGATTGAGCCCCCACATCAGGCTTCTGGCTGGCTCATCAGGAAGCCTGCTTCTCCCTCTCCCTCTCCCCCTGCTTGTGTGTTCTCTCTGTCCCTCTCTCTCAAATGAATAAATAAAATCTTTAAACAATAAAATAAAAAGAAAATCGAATTTTTTTTGTCCTGCGCCAGAGGATACCTACCATCAAGAAGTCGGAAAAACAACCTACAAAATGGGAGACAAATTTTGCAAGTCCTATATCTGATAAACGACTTGTGTCTGGAATAGATAGAGAACGAGACAACTCAGTAATAAGAAGAAGAATAACAGCAACAGCCAATTTAAAAATGGGTCAAGAATCTGAACAGACATTTCTCCAGAGAAGATAACAGATGGTCACCAAACACCAGAAGAGATGCTTGACATCACCAGTCGTCAGGAAAATGCAAATCAAAACCACAGTGAATTACCATATGGCTGCTACTGAAAAGATGGGCTACAACAAAATGTACGAGAGGACAGTAACTAGTATTGGTGAGGGTGTGAAGAAATTGCAACCTGTATGTGCTGCTGATGGGAATGTAGAATGGTGCAGCCACTATGAAAAGTAGTCTACAGTGCCTCAAAAAGTTCAACACAAAATTGACCTGCCAATTAACACTTCTAAGTACGTACCCAAAAGTGAAGACCGATGTCTACACAAACCTTGTAATACACAGGTATTTATAGCAGTATTATTCATAAGAGCCAAGAAATGGAAACAGCTTGTATGTCCACCACCTGATGAGTGGGTCAGTGAATGTGGGCTGTGGATTCCGGAGAGTGGAATGTTACTCCGTGTTAAACAGGAATGCAGCCTGGACACAGCTGCAGCGTGGACGGACCTTGGAAACATGCTTAGTGGAAGAAGCCAGACAAAAAACACTGCCTATTGAAGGATTCCATTTATATGAAGCATCCAGAGTAGGAAATCCCATAGAGACAGAACGTGGATTTGCAGTTGCCTAAGGTGGGGAGTTACCTTCAGCGGGTAAAGGGTTCCTTTTTGGAGTGATCCAGTATTCTGAAATAGATTGTGTTGATGATGCCAGCCCTGCATACACTAAACACCACCCAACTGGGGCACCTGGGTGGCTCCGTCGGTTAAGCGTCTGACTCTTGATCAGGACCCAGGTCCTGAGCTCAGGGTCGTGGGATCCAGCCCAGCGTGGGGCTCCACGCTCAGCTGGGAGTCTGCTTGAGATTCTCTCTCTCCCTCTGCCTCTTCTCTGGCTCACATGCACGCACTTGGTCTCTTTCTCTTAAATAAATAAAGAAATCTTAAAAAAAAAAAAAAAAAAGAAAACCAATGAACTGTGTTCTTTAAATTTCTCAATAAAGCTGTTATTAAAATAACATGGGAATATAAATGAATAGGATTGGCTATGAGTTGATTAGTTTCAAAACTGAGAAGTACATGGAAATTCATTGTATTGTTTTGTCTGCTTTTGCTTCAGTTGTATTTTCCTTTTAAAAAGGACTCAAAATGCAAGTCTTCATATCAGGACTTCACGTGACTGATTGTGCCCTGCATGGAAAGCTGGGAATGGCACATTGCTTTTGCTTCTTGCCCTCATTTGTCCCTGTGTTTCTGCCCTTTTGGCCCCTCTTTAAGCTCTTCCTCTGTCTAGGGAAGGGTTCATTTTAAAGCAGTTCTCTTTATTTCCATGTTCACTGCTGGGAATGCACACCTTGCTTGAGCACTCGTTGGAGCTGATTGGGAAGGAGGGTCTGTTTCGAAGCTCCCCAGATCCTGTGATAGGAACTGTCCTAAATCCCCACGATAACACTGAATGTGCGCCCTCTGACTGTTGTAAAGCACGGTTTGCGGCAGAACTGGAGGGATGGGTCAATGCCAGGAAGAAAGAAGATGTGCAGGATAAAAATGATCATGTCCTTACGATGAGGATAAAAGCTTTTCCTTTCCCTTCAGTGATGTAATTCAGAAATGTATTGAACCAAGGCAGTGTGCTAGCCTTTGGTGAGGGTTGGGCACAGATGAGGAGGCAGTGCTTGCACCCAGCATGGCTAAAGCACTGTGGAGAATGTGAGAAGAGGCCAGGAATAACCAGCTGAGCTAAGTTAGACTGTGATCGTGCAAAAGAGAAGCATAGCGTACTGGGAAGATTTGGATGGGGTGTTTGAGAAGCCACATCTGCTCTGGTAGAATCCAGGAAGAGCTGCTGAGTGAGTGACTTTTGACCCAGACGTTTGAGGTCATGTTTGATTTTGGTGGATGCAGAGGATGGCATCACAAGTACAGAGAAGCCGGAAATTACAGAGTGTATGTGAGAAACAGTAAGTTATCTTGGGGCTGGGGCATAAAAAGATATAAACATGAAATAAAAAGTTTAAAAACCATTATCTGAGTAGGTGAAGGGGGTTAAGAGTACATTTACTGTGATGAGCATTGATAATACATAGAATTGCTGAATCACTATATTAGAACCTGAAACTAATAGAACACTGAATGTTAACTATGGGAATTAAAATTTTTAAAATCATTATTTTCAAGTTGGAGATCATGGACAGTCTTGAAAGGTAGTTTAAGAAGTTTTTGTAATTCAGTGATCACTGAGAACTATCCGAGGCTTTCCACGCGGAGACTGACTGTAATTAATCCAGCTAGCGTGCAGGTCTCTTTGGTTGATCATATTAGATTTGGATTGGCAAAACGAGGCCAGGAACTGATTTTTGATATTCCGACCAGGAAATACAGCAGTTGTGACATAGTGAGAATGACGAGGGTGTGGCAGTGCGGCAGGACTTGCTGCAGAGGTGCAAGAGGGGCGGAATACTCCCGAGCAACTGGGAAAGAGAAGGCCAAGAGGGATGGTGACAGTCTGAAGAATTGTTTAGGGTTGATTTGATTGCGTTTTAAAGCTGCAGTTGTTTGGGTCTACTTTTAAGAGTTATTTACTCCCAGGTGAGGCCCACATTGAGATGTGGGCTTCAGAGGCCTTCCCTTAAAGGTATGGCTGATGCGTAGAAATGGACAAGATGGCCAGGGGGACAGAGAAAAGAAGGCCAGAAGATGAATATTGGGGGACACTAGCCACTAAAGAGCAGCCCGAAAGCTGGTGTCTCTGGAAGCCAAGTAGCAAAGACTCTCCAGAAGTAAGCACCATACAGAGTTTCATAGGGATGAGCACTGACCAAGCCAGTGTGTCATTGTGGGTAAAGGTGATGATCAAGTCCTAGATCTGGCATGGTCATTTAACCTTGTTTTCCAGTTTCCACACCTGAAAAACAGGTACCAAGTACAGGTGCCTGCCTCGTAGCAGTGCTGTGAGGATTATGTTAGTAAGTGCTGGTGAAAGCATTGTCAGGCTTATCCACATGGTACGATTTGGGAGAAACAGAGAATTGGTTAGTTAGGTACAGTACGTTGAGGACTACGTGAGCGTAGAGGTGATAAGGACAGAAGGAAGGCAGTTCTTTCAAAAAAGTTGGAATTATTAAGGAAGGAAAAATAATGCAGTAGTTTTAGGAGGAATACACTTGATTTAAAACACACACACACACACACACACACACACACACACACTCACACACTCTTTAGGGGCCCCCGGGTGGCGCAGTTGGTTAAGCGTCTGACTCTTGGTTTCAGCTCAGGTCCGGATCGCAGGGTCATGAGATCGAGACCCAGGTTGGGCTCTGTGCTTGGCACAGAGTCTGCTGGAGATTCTCTCCCCCTCTCCCTTCTGCCTTTCTTGCTTGTACTCTCACTCACTCTCTCTCTCTCTCTCTCAAATAAATAAATCTTTAAAAAATAAAAAAATAAACTTTAGTTTTAGTGACTTCAGGTGATTTTCAAAAAGTATTAAGTTTTTTCCATGAATTCAATGATGATTTTTATTGTAGTATTTGGGAGAAAATATGGATGGGTTGTCTTTGAGATTTTTTTCTGTCTTGAAGTCCTTTATAAGCCCAGTAAGGTGTAGTAGTGATTTATTTTCAAACTTTAATGGATTTCAAGTGAGTAATATTTTATATTTGCCATAGAATAGATTTGTGGCAGAAAACTTTTAAATTTGGTTTGGTTGTTTATGATTTTTATTAGTGATTTGTGTTTTTGTAAAGTTATAACCAAAAATGGTTAACAGCTGTGGGATGAAAAACAACATTAATAACAGGAAATTAACTGCAGTGATTTCAGGAATCATTTCCAGCATTTAAAAATTTTTTGTTCTGTCTCTTTAGAAAAAGATAAACTTAGCTACTTTAAGCTCTACTACTGACATAGTAGACTGATCTGTTTAACCTTATGAATTGAATTATTAATTTTATGTGCGCCTGGGTGGCTCAGTCTTTAAGCATCTGGCTTCACCTCAGGGCGTGATCCCAGACTCCTGGGATCGAGCCCCATATCGGGCTCCTCTGCTGGGAGCCTGCTTCTTCCTCTCCCGCTCCCCCTGCTTGTGTTCCCTCTCTTGCTGCCTGTCTCTCTCTCTCAAATAAATAAAAATCTTACAAAACAAAAAAAGAATTATTAATTTTAAGACCTGGGTTCTTAAAATTTCAGTGAACATTTTACTTATGTTCTTACAAGTGGTGGGGTATCACAGTTGTATTTTTCTGATATATTAGAGCAAAATGAATTATTGGAACTATTGGAACTTTAGAATATTTTAATTTTAAAATGATTATCATTGTAATATATCCTCTTCATGTTAGCAGCTTCATAATCTTTTATTTGTCTCATTACTCAGTAATTTTGCAGTATAGTAGTTACTCATATTTTATGAACCGTTACGGTTTACAAAGCAGTTTCACGTAATTTTTTTAAATTGAAGTATAGTTGACACACAGTGTTCTGTTAGTTTCAGCTGTACAACATAGTGATTGACAAGTCTGTACATTACTCAGCGCTCACCTCAGTAAGTGTAGTCACTATCTGTCCGCACACATTATTGCAAAATCATTGACTCTATTCCCTATGCTGTACTTTTCATCCCCATGACTGACTTATATTATGGTTGGAACGCTGTACCTCTTAATCCCCTTCACCTGTTACCCATTGATCCACCCACCTCCCCTAGGGCAACCATTCTTTGTATTTAAATCTATTTGTGCATTTGTTTCATAAATTCCACATATGTGTGAAATCGTCTGGTATTTGTCTTTCTCTGACTTATTTTAGTTAGCATAATACCCTCCAGGTCTATTCATGTTGTCACTAATTGTACAATTTCATTCTTTTTATGGCTGAGTAATACTCCATTGTATATATATATGCACCGTACCTTCTTTATCCTCTCATCTATGGGACACGTGGGCTGCTTCCGTATCATGGCTATTGTGAATACTGCAGTAAACACAGGGGTACATAATCTTTACAAGTTAGTGTTTTCATTTTCTTTGGGTAAGTACCCAGTAGAGGAATTATTGGATCATATGGTACTTCGGCTTTTAATTTTGAGGAACCTCCATACTGTTTACACATTGGCCACATGAATTTACATTCCCACCAACAGTGTAATAAGGTTTCTTTTTCTTGACATCCTCATCAACACTCATTATTTCTTGTCTTCTTGATTTCAGCTATTCAGGCAGGTGTGAGGTGATATCTCATTGTAATTTAGATTTGTGTTTCCCTGATGAGTGATGTTGAGCATGTTTTCACATGTCTGTTGGCATCTTTCTGTCTTCTATGGAAAAATGTCTCTAATAAAAAATGCCTCTGCCCATTTTTTAATAGGATGGTTTGCTTTTTGGGTGTTGAGTTGTGTAAGTTTTCTTTATATATTTTGGATACTAACACTTTATCACATATGTCATGTGCAAATATCTCCTCCCATTCAGATTGCCCCCCCCTTTTTTTTGATGGTTTCCTTTGGTGTGCAGTTTTTTATTATGATGAAGTCCC
Source organism: Ursus arctos (assembly GCF_023065955.2). Lineage (NCBI taxonomy): Eukaryota > Metazoa > Chordata > Mammalia > Carnivora > Ursidae > Ursus > Ursus arctos. Next base: position 464,907 of record NW_026623019.1, read on the forward strand.
AATAGTTTATTTTTGCTTTTCTTTCCCTTGCCTCAGGAGACATATCTATAAATATGTTGCTATGGCCGATGTTCGAGGTATTACTGCCTATATTTTCTTTCAGGAATTTTATGGTTTCAGGTCTCACATTTAGGTTTTTAATCCACTTTTAGTTTATTTGTGTGTATGCTGTAAGAGTGTAGCCCAGTTTCATTCTTTTGCATGTAGCTGTCCTGTTTTCCCAGCACCATTTATTGAAGAGACTGGCTTTTCCCCATTGTATATTCATGTCTCCTTTGTTGTAGGGTAATTGCTCATACAAGCATGGCTTTATTTCTGGGCTCGTATTTTGTTCCATGGATCTATGAGTCTATTTTTGTGCCAGGACCATACTGTTTGATTAGTATAGCTTTGTAGGGTACCTTGAAACCTAGGATTGCAGTACCGACAGCTTTGTTCTTTCTTGAGATTGCTTTGACTGTTCAGAGTCTTCTGTGGTACCATACAAATTTTAGTATTATTTGTTCTTATTCTGCGAAAATTCATATACATTTTTAATTCAATCCTAAGGGCAGCCTAACTGATGAGTATTGTCACCATTACCCTTTGTGGATGAGGAGACAGACTCAAAGAGGTTGTCACTTACCAGGACTATAAAAGGACTTGAATTTCTGGTTTAGTTCTTCCAACTCAAAGCTCTGCATCCCTGGGCTCATTCTGTCATATCACTACTGGTGGTTAACTTTTATTATCTTTATTTTATTTTATTTTATTTTATTTTATTTTATTTATTTCGTAAGTTAGGCTCCACGCCCAGCATGGGGCCCAATATGGGGCTTGAATTCGCGACCCTGAAATGAAAACCTGAGCGGAGATCAGGAGTTGAGATGCTCAGCCAACTGAGCCACTCAAGCAGTCCACCTTCTATTACATTCATCACACTTTGATCTTGTCCCTATAGTTTACAAACAAAGTAACTGTTTTGTTCCACGTTTCCAAACTTGGGTCAGAATTTAGAAATTAAGTAAATTTCCTGTAGAGCATTGTTCTCAGCCAGCTGCCATGAGACTCCACCCTCACCACTTGCACCCCCCCCCCCATTGGCAGGTTGGCAGACATTGTTGGGTGCCCCACTGTGGGAGTGGGGTGCAGGTGCTCCTGGCGTTTTGTGGGCAGAGACCTTCTGCAAAGGAGAGGACAGTCCATCCCCCACTTCAGTCCCAGAGCAGTCCAGTCCAGGGTGCCAGCAGTGCCGTAGTTGTAGGCCCTCACTAGGAAGAACAAGACCCATTTACCTGTTGCTGACCTGGGTGTTCAAACTCTCCACCCTACCTTACATATATGCAATATTTTTCTACTATGCTCCAAATTTTTTAAAATCTAGTTTTTGTGGTAGTTCAAGATTAAGGTGATTATGTTTCATAGCACAAGCATAATTTGGAGTATTTCAGGACTGTCCCTATGAGAAAGCATTGATACTGTGCTAAAAGTGTTATATTTAAGTTAGAGTTTTCTGAAAAATAGTTTATGTTCCTGGGTGGGAGAAGAAAAATTAAACCAAAGCACAAGTATTTTATTTCAAGCCAATATTTTAATGTTGTTTTTTTTTTAATTTTCCAGCTTTGCCTATGTTGAATGTAAATAAAAAATACATAGGGTACGCTTAGCTTTTGTACAGACCTTTAGTTTCTTTGTGTTTTGTTTAGTACTCTGCGTGTTCAGTTATACCAGCTGTATTTTCAGAGTTGTTTAGTTTGTCGTGTTTGAGTAAACAGTTTGTGTAGAATGGACAGTGTCCAGCTCTTCCAGCCAAGGTCTCACAAGGGACATCTTGAAAGTGCTCCTTAGCTTTGAGGTGACATTGTCCTATGACCTAACAATTGATGTACTGTTGCAAGCTTATAATAACTGAGATAATAAAGAATGTGGATTACAGATTTTATATAGACACTCACTATTTTTATAGAGGTTTTATAATCAGGTAATAATAATTAAATTAAAAAAGCATGTGCTGTAGTCCGAAGCCAGATGTTATGAATAGCATCTGTCAAGTTAATAACACAGAAGGCCTTATTATGAGGAGTTAAACATGGACAGTAAAGCTCTAAGATATGAGAATTTGAATAAGATTATATGAAATCATACTTCAACATTAACAGAAACATTACAGTACTACCCGAGTTATTAAAAAAAGAATAAGAATAATATAATGTACTCTTCATGTAACCATTCTTGTCAATTTTGATTTGCTAACAGCAAATGAAAGAGCACAAATTTTGCTAAGTCAAGCATTCCAATTACAGTACAGTTCTTTTTAAAATGCACTTGATAACAAAGTGTTAAATACTGAATGTGTTATTTTTTTTGTTACTGAGAAAAGAATGTTCAAGCATAAGATTTATGCAGAATCCGTTTGTATAGAAAAGGAAACTGCAGTAGATGCATGTTTCTCTTAATCCTGATGTAGCAATAGTTTTGCAAAATTCTGTTGAAATTTTTTGTCGTAAAGTAAGTCAGTGGACTTACCATTTAGGAATAGCTTTTGCTTGTTTGCATAATACCACCATTTTTAATAGAGTTCAAGTATTCCAAATGTAACAATTTTTAAATTTTATATTAAATGGATAATAACTACTTCCTGAAGTTCCCGAGCTGCACACTCATTCTGCTCACGACACAGCGGAAAGCTGCAGGCTGCACTTCCCAGTACCTCACGGGGTTGTTGGATAAACTTATTGCACTGTATAAAGATTTCTTCATCTTCGGTACTGTTGGGCAGAAGTCATTCACTCCTACTTTCGTAATTGAATTAGAGTGAAGGAAGATTATCTGTGGCAGTAGGAGAAAGTACACAATCAATGTAAAATGAAGGTGTTCTTGTTATAGTCCACATTTGTTCATGGGTTTACTTGTCCGTTTATTTCACACTGATTTGAATGTATTTCATTTAAAATATATGTACGTGTGTGTTTATGCCTGTTGAATATTTATTATGCCCACTCAGGATCTATGTGACGCACGAAAGTGTTGTGTGTGTGCAGAGCCACAGAGGCTCCCGCCATGGCCCAGAGCGCACTGCCCGGTCAGCACACAACGCCCTCCCCCCCTCCTCTTACCTCTGTAGCGGTGTATGCACGTGCTTACTCCAGTGCGTGTTGACAACACTGGGTTTTAAAAGTGCTACAAATGAGCAGAACGAAATTGAATGCTCCCAACATGAGGCTTGTGAATATGAATTGTTAGCTAGCATTTTCTGTGATCAAGGCAAGAAGTGTAGAGCTCTTTTTTCTAAGTTGCTTTCCAGAAAAATATGTCTGTTAACAGCTTGAATATATGTGTGTAACACAGGATCAATAGTCAAATCTTTATTTGTACTAGTGGACAAAATACAGTTTTATAAACTGCATATATGTCTTTTATATTATTACTCAGAAAGAATGGACAGTATAGGGACTTCCCTCCATTCTCTTTAACATCCCTTTAAATTCTTCTTTGGTCTTTTTGGCAACTGAGATTTCTGAGAAGTAAGAGCAGTCTACTGACAGCATTTTGGCAGATGAAAGAGTAGAAGCCTTTTGCGGGTAAGGCCAAGGTATCAGTTCTGGCTGCCATTACCTCTAGATTGTACCTTTACATTTTGGTGAGATTGATCTGAGCCAGTCATGAGAACTGTAGGCATTGCTAAAACCTTTAGTTGGGTGTTGGAGCCCCCTGTGCCCTCCATCAGTCTTGGGGGTTTTGTGAGAGGTGCTTTATGTGTTTCATGCATGTTTTCCCGCAGCTCATAGTCATTGCAAGGCGTAGTTTTCCACAGAATCGACCTCACTGGGGAACGGTGCTGGATGTTGGTGTGTTTGCTTTGTGGACATTTGCTGAAGTGTACCCTTATGACTTGTGTTCTCCTTTATAATTCTGTTTTTTGTGTGTTCTATTCATTAAAAAAAAAAAATGTTAGTAAGAGTATGGGGAGATTTAAAAGCAGCCAGAAGTTGGAATCAGAGTAAATTCTTTACTTGTGAATAAAGAATGCAAATTGGGGATGGCTTGAGAAAGGAGAGACTCAGGTTTTGCTCACTGGTCAGACATTTAAATGCAGCACTGAAAAAAAAGTAAAGCTCATAGCCTTGAGATGAACATCTGCTTATACCACGTCCATTGTGATGGCTTTTGTCTCAAAGGAGCGTAGTGGACAAAACTTGTTTAAAGATAAATTGGGAAGAAATCTAAAAGAAGCAAGTGACTCAGGCCCAGTTTTGTTCTCAATGTGTTTTTGCTTCTTGGCAGATGAGGATGTTGTAAATCAAGGAAAGCACATGAGAAAAGTGAACTAAGATGAAATGGGATTAAGTGGGAATTCTTAATTTGAGGATTTTAGATGAAAATCAGAGAGATCTGTGAAACTCATAAATTGTGTACAAAGTATTATCTTCATTTTTTGTTCTTGGGAGGATCTAAAACTTTATCAGATGCTGCAAGGATTCTGGGGCCCTTCCCACCTAGTCAGGAGTTGCCAGATTCAAACAAAAAGGTTTCTAACAATGAAGAAGAGGAAAGGGGAACCCATGATGCCCCAAATACTGACTTCTGATTATGTATTCTGAGATCAATTTTTAAAAATCATACCCACTTCTAATCTAGCACTACACTGATAATGAAAATACCTGGGATCTTGTCCACCCGCTCTTGGTGAAACGTTTCCAGAATGAAAGGGTATGTGATCCTCCTCGGATTCCTCCTGACCAGTCCTGCCTTTACATAGCCCCTGCCGCCCCCGAAACCTGAAATTAGCCAGGTCAGTAGCTTTGCCACAGTGGCTTCAGCAATAGGAGGACCTAGAGGATGGAAGGGGGTACCTGAGCATTTTAGCTAACGTCTGCTTAGAAGACGTTTCTTCAGAACACCCCAGGCAACCTGCCGAGTCGTTACATGTCATGTGAGTTACACTTGCTGCTTGCATGAAGTTTGCTTCAGATACTCATGCGTCTCACAGAAAGGAAGGAAAGTACTAGTATCTACAAAACACAGGTGGAAGAATGTTTTACCTGGAGGTATTTCAACTCCTGTAATCCTGGAGGGATTTTTTTTAGCTTGTTGTTTTCCAGGTGTATTTCTCTAACTCGTGGGATGTTAGCAAGACTTCCATTTTCGATGTCTGTGATTCTGTTATTTCCTAGGCCCAGCCTAAAAATGGCATAAAATGCATCAACTCTTAGGCAGACGTTGTGATAGTTAGCCCAAAACACCACAGCTGCATGGGACACAAAAGCCTGACCTATTTGCGTGTGTTTAGAGAAAGGTTCTTCCTGGTTGCACGTCATAACCCATTTCATGGTGTGATGGCTGTCTGTCTCCTCTGCTGTCACCAAACTCTGTAGCTAACCTACACCAACCAAAGGGTCATCTGAAAAGTTCTTTTCCTCATTTCACTTGGTGTCCCTCTACCACCCCCAAGACAGAGTAGGGTATAGCTGTCCCTGTTCGTTTTATCTTCGTGACGGTGACAGACTTGATTAGGTCCCTCCGCTTCCGCCAGGGGTCTCGTTAGTATCTCCTTCGTATCCCAACAGCTTCTGAGTTAGGGTTTGGAGGGGTTTTACCTTTGCAGTTCTTTGTATCGTTTAAAATCCTCGAGTTCCACGGTTGAAATTTTATTGTAGTCTAAATGCAGCTCCAGTAAAGTTGATGGTAGATCTAGGGTAAGAAAAGGAATAAGCACGTCAGATGGAGTAAAACCAAGCCCCACTGATTGTTCATGTACTTGTGCAATTTCACACCGTAGTCTTAGGCAGTCCTTTAGAGATCTGCTATTTTTTTCAACTTTTTATTACGGAAAATTTCACACAGAAATGGAAGCTAGTGTCATGAGCCACCACACTGCAGTGTCCAGTTTTCCACATGTCTTTCGTCCACCACATCAGTTATCTGTCATTGGCTTGTCCGTTGGTTTTCCTTCATTCACTTGTTTTTTGCTGGAGTATTTAAAATCAAATCCCACACATGTCACTTCACCTGTGAAGGCGTCACCCGGTGTCCTTAACTCCTCTCAGGTCCTCTTGTTTCCACATAACCACCTTGTCAGTGTCACATCTAAAGGAAGTCGCAGTGATTCTTCATGATCACGGAATGTTCCTTTCCCTAACGATCTCAGAGAAGTGTTTTACAGTTGATTTTTTCAGGTCGGGATCCAAATAGAAGTTTACAGAATGCATTGGGTTCTCCCATCTCTTAAAATTTCTTTCACTATTAAATAGTAAACTTTTTTCCCTGTCTTGCATTGACGTTTTTCGGTTATTGGTTTGTTTGAGGTACTCATTTGTGGATTGGACTGAGACTTCTGCATTTTGTTTGTCCTAGTCATTTCTTAGAAGCTAGTGGTTAGATGGAGAGACTGGATTAAATTCAGTAGATCAGCCTTTCACCTGATGGTCTTAGCGCTCGTCGATGAGCGCTACAGGATCTGTTATTTCATTAAGAATGGGAAAACGGTGATTTTCTGATTTTGTCATGCTTAATATATTTATCAGGTAGGATTCGTATCTAAAGAATTTTCCTTCATCAATTATTTAGTCACTGTGTAATACAATTTTAACAGAAAAGGCTTGCTTCTAACATAAAATGCTTGCTTCTTATAAGTAATGAGTTGGTGCAATGCCCAGAGGTGACCAGTGAAAGTTTTTTAAGTATTTTTCTGAACACCTGGGTTTTTACTCTGATATATTGGATCTGTTGCAGTATTTATTCTCTTCAGTTAGTAGTAGTTTCTGCATAAAGAGAAGCACCTACAGTATAACCTGGCACATGCCAGGTACCCTATGAATGTGCACATCTTCTCTTCTCAGCCCTTCACGTTCTGACCCCAGCCGTCCCCAGATTAACCAGAATATTAAATCACACGTTATTTATTAGGCTTCTATATATAACGTATTATTTGTCAATCATAGGTTCTAGTTAGCTAGCTAGGGAAAGTTTTCTTTTTTCCAACTCTTATGGAAAACATTTCCTTCCTTTATTAGTGTTTAAGTCTGTTGAAAGTAACCAAAGCAACCTTATAAATATCAGTACTCTTGCTGGCTGAATTTATATTGATTCCAGAGTCTGCTTTGGATTTTAGAAGTAAAAAAAACTAGAGAGAGCAGGAAAGCAATTCTAAACTTGGGAGAGTTCTAATTTTTTGAATTCTGGTAAGTCGGGCTGAATTATATTTATGGAATGACTGTGTCCTCCAATATGTAAAAGAACAGAGGGGAGGTTCTTTCTTCAGAGACCTTACATACTAGTTGAGCAAATCTGTCACACATACAGAAATCATCGGTGTTCTCACCTGTTCTAGAATATGTTGTGGCAACTCAGAGAGAAATCCGTTCGTGTTGAGCAGTCAGGGAAACTTTTTGGAAGAGGTTTTGTAGAACTTGAGGGGACGGTTCCCTTTGCTGGGGCATGGAGAAAAGGGATGACGCAAGAGAAGAGCAGAGCCCCTGCAGGGTACGTGAGCAGTGTAGGCGTCTGGGTGGGAGCTCAGTGACTGTTAGCACACACGTGGCTGCTTTTGCGCAGATCCTTCTATTCCTACCCTGTGTTCAAAAGGTGTCTTCTCCCCTCCATGCAGTGCTGCTCTGTAGCAGACTTTTCCAAGTGGCCTGGGAGGAAGGCATGTTTCACCTCTCCTTGTGTTAATATGTCAGGTCTGGTCAGGACCCTTTCGTCTTCTGCCTAATTTCATCCTGCTGCAAGGGATAGTGATGATTGGATTTCCACAGTCAGCCTTCCCATTTTAGCAAATAAATGATAAAAACAAAAAACATCAATGGCTTTTGAATGTTATAGGGATCTTGAAAGAGCAGTTATATAAGTTGAGAGATTTAATTCCAATCTAAATTTCTAAGGATAGTGGCACCTGAGTGGTTCAGTCGGTTAAGCGTCTGCCTTCTGCTCAGGGCATGATCCCAGAGTCCTGGGATCGAGGCCACATTGGGCTCCCTGCTCGGCAAGGAGTCTGCTTCCCCTTCTGCCTCTGCCCCTCACCCCTGCTCATGCGGCTCTCTCTCACAAATAAATAAAATCCTGACATTCTAAGGATATAATACGTTCCTTAAGCCTTTGGAAAAATCTTGAAAACATCATTAGAGGTCAAGCCTTCGTTTTTAAGATACACTGAAACTTGAAGAGACTTGCTCTCGGGATGTGTTGCAGTGTAGGAGAGGCTGCTGGTGGGCACAGCTCTGGGGCAGCGAGCACCAGCCTTTCTCCTCCCTGACCCTCCTCTCCTCCCCTCTGCCTGCCCCTCACTTTCGTGTCCTGTCAGCATGTCAGAGGCATTTTATGTATAGAACGTATTAGGTGGCATGTATTTTTGTTGGTGGTGTCTGAAAGATGAGAGAGAAATCATTTTAGGTTTGTTGTTGAAAAACAGCCACCTTACTGAAAGCTAAATAAGGTGGCTTTTTAATTGTGTTGTTCTGAATTAAACTGATTTTTCCTGTATAAAAAAATTGTCTTTCCAACTTGTACTTCGTATGATTTTTCTCCTAAGTGAAAGATCACCACTTGGTTCCTAAGCGCAGCTTTGCTGCGTCCTTTAACTTAAGAGCTGTTTGTTTTGTTCATCTTCCGCATCAGGTGAGTAGTAGAAAAAGGTTTCGATGAAGTCTCTGCTTTTCCTGTGGACACTGAAGGACAGAGCTGTTTGAAAGGAAACTATATGATCGATCACAGGGGTTATTTCTGACTCATGTCATCATCACGGCAGAGGGCGAGCACCCCTGTCAGAGACGGTTCCCGAGAAAGGTGAGCCGATGCAGCTCACCGCCGCACGGAGGGCTTGCCTAGAGCGCTAGGAACCGGTCCCATAGCGAACTGAAGAAGCACCTTCCTTTGAGGCACCAGCTTCAGGGCCCATCATAAAGAACAAGTCTCCATCACGTCAGGAGAGGGCGTTCACTGGGTGCCTGACACCATCCTCAGACCTTTCTGTGCGCTGGCCCATTAATCTGCACAGCACGAGGGGCACGCCCACCCCTGCCAGAGCCTGCATCTGCCCCAGTCTGGCCCCGTGCATCTTCCCCAACCTTCTTCTCTAGAGAATGTCCACCTCTAGCAAGTACTTCACAGAATGACAGGTATAGATGAGTAAATGTTAGGAAGAAGGAATAAAAAGTGCATTAGTTCTTAATGTTTGTTCTCACTGGGGAAACAAAAAGATTCTGGTTTCATACTGGGAAAAAGAAAAAGCACTGGATAGGGCTCTTTATGTGTGTGAGGAAACAACAAATTTCACACTACCTTGACCAGATATACTGATGAAAAGTGTTCTGACCACCTTGGGTTTTGATAGTGTCAGTATATTTCATGGTCATTTAAAGGCGACAATTTTTTTTTAAAGTACGTTATCTTAAATGAATACAAACCTTTAGGAATTGAGGTCAGTTTTGCTTCTGCAATTCTGATATGGAACACTGTCACTCCTTCAAATGCCCCTGGTTCAATTCCATTATTATCGAGAGGGTTTGCACTCATTTCTGTGGGGGCAAATGACATAATTTAGCATGCATCCGTTGTGTATGAAGGAGACTCAGTGCGGGTACAGACATCGCAAGGACATTTCACTCACTGGGTTTATTTCTGTGTCTCTCTATTCCCTTTTGTTGCTGTCAGAAGAAGACTGCTTCATACTACATAGTACAAGTAGCAATATGCTTATATCACGGTAGATTAATACTAGAATAGATTTATTATAGAGGATATATAAATAGATTTTTGCTTTGAATTGCTAAGTCAGTGACTTGTTATCACTCTGTTCTGACCATGACAATATTTTGTTGTATTAATCTTATATTAGAAGAAAGATGAGCCTTCATATAATTTAAAACATTTATGTTTTCCAAGATACATTTGTCACCTAAGTTTTAAATTATAAGTCAATTAGAGATTGTTATTTTATTAACAGAAATATAATTTTGGGGAGATGCCAGTAAGTGAGGCTGTTTGGTAAGTGCCAGGCATTTGGCTGACCTAAGTAAGTGAGGAAGTGAATGAGAATATTGATTACGAATTTTGAGTGAATATTGGAGAGGAAGATGATGTGGTTATACGATGGGTGTTAGATGTAAAATAGGGTAGAGTTTATAACAGAAGTTTCTACAGCAGAAATTTCCTCAGCTCAGCAATCTTGAAGCAGATAATGTAAATTAGATGTACATCTCAAATAATCTCTAAATTAATTTTATACATTGTGTATGAGTAGTTTATATAACACATTAAAAATACTACCCTTTTGGTGTAAGCGTAACCTTATTTTTTTAAAAAATGCTACCTTTAAATTAAATATGAATAATGGATTTTACAGATTAGGGTGCAGTCAGAAAACTGAAACCACAATAGGTGTTTGAAAAGGGATCTTGAGAGTGTCTGTTAGAAACAGCATATTTTTTTAAGGGCTATAAATTTTGTTTGATGCTTTGATTTGTAAATGGCTTAGCTAGTTAAAGATTATTAGATTTAAAAAGTTGATTTTGGAACTTACCAGTCTTATACATTGTTGGTGATGATGAAGACCTATCTTTGCATATTGCATGTAATTCCAGAACATTTCATCCGTTTGCATAAACTTACCTAGAACATGTAAAGTAGTCATGCCTTTGAATGTCTCCTTTTGTATTTTCTTAACTTTGTTATCATGAATTCTGAGTTCTGCTAGGGACTTGGGGAGGTTAAATGGTATTTCACTTAGTTGATTGTGGGACAAATAGAGCCTTCTCAACTTCTTTGTGGTTAGAAAAGCTTTTGGGTGAATCTTTGTTAGCTTATTGTTGTTCAGAATCAAAGCCTAGATAAAGCATAAAGAGATACACCGTATTATGAAGTGGACTTGGTTTACCGGTACTCTTCAGTGAGTAGTTCCTTGTGGAAAGCGATGCAGATTATATCATTCACATACTTTATTACCTGTGTAAATAATTCCCCAGTCCAATCTAAGCCAAAACAAATATTTACTACTGAGTTGGAACAGAGTGGTTTTGAGCCTTTGGTTTATCTTTCAGTAGGTGATCTGTTCACACAGTTAAGCCCTCCCCCCGGCACCCCATTTCCCTTCATGGAAGTGATCAATGGTATTTAAAAATCTATTCAGGGGGCACCTGAGTGGCTCAGTTGGCTAGGCGTCCAACTCTTGGTTTCGGCTCAGGTCATGATCTCAGGGTGGTGAAATCAAGCCCCAGGTCAGGCTCTGCACTCAGCAGGGAATCTGCTTGAGGAGTCTCTCTCTCTCTTCCCCTCCCCCCCCCAAATAAAATGAAATGAAATGAAAATCTATTCAGTCGCACCAAATGTGTTGTTATATGATTTTATCTACTTTTAAAATCTCACTTCTTTTATTTTTACTAATGTGAAGCATTTTTCCCAGATGGGGACACCTGTAGGAGTAAACTGCTACAAAATGCCATCTGCATGCTGGCGTGTCTCAGACACTGGGGAGATAGCAGTGCGTCCTGAGGAATGCCTCAACCCCTTCTCAGGGACCCATGACAGCAGCCTCAGAGGAGCTCAGAGCCCAGACAGCAGCCCAGCTCTGCACGGTCTGGAGTCAAGCCTGTGAGGCATGCGGAGGGCGCCTGAGTGCAGCGCCTGGGTGTGCTGGGCGGTGGAAACTAAGCCATGTTTCCCAAGGGTGGTGGCTGGGGGCTTCATTCCTTGGGACCTTCTTTCAGAGAGCAGCTCTAGACTCATTCCGTTCATGAATGTTGTCACTAATTCCATTCTACACCAACCTTCCGGATGTTTCCAGAGAGAATATGCCTATCTAGTGTTATTCACATCTTGGTTCTTCCACAGAAGAAATACAAACACTTTGGTAGCTAAACTCCCTTGATTATTCTCTTTCCTGTAGGAAAAGTAGGCTCCACGCTCAGCGAGGAGCCCGTCTTGGGGCTTGTACTCATGACCCGAGATCGAGACCTGAGCCGAGGTCAGGAGTCAGACGGTCCACCAACTGAGCCAGCCGGGCACCCCGTAGGCCCTTTTCTTATCCTCCTGTCCGGGGTACTGTCCATGACAGTTTTCCCCTGAAGGAGAACAGGAGCTGTAACATGTCCTTTTTCCTGTGTGCCACCAGCTAAGTGCATTCTCTTCTCCTTTAGGGAAGAGTGTGGTAACAACTTGGTGAGCCTTCACTCAACCCTATGATACAAAGTTAGCAGAAATTATCTCTGGCCCAGTTCCTCTACCCTCTGCACTTTGTTCTGCCATGGTGGGCGCTTGCTGTAGGCCTCCACTGTTGGGGGTCCCAGAAGGAGCGTGTGCCTCAGCTGTTTGTTCATATCTTCCCGTTAGGACATGCACTTGCCAGAGCTGCCTAAAAGGAAGAGTGAGGAGTGCGGAATGGAGTGAGTTTGTATGGAGGGCCCTCTGCGCCTGCCCCCACAGACCGGGTTAGCGGAGCATCTGCCATTCACCTACACTTGCCGTTCCAGAAGTGACAGTCACAGAGCCCCAGGCAATGTGGTTATATGTAAGGACAGAAGATGAGAAAAGGGAAGCCTTTCAGAAGTCGGACAGGAGGTCCTCCTGATGAGTGAGGCTGTACCAGCCGCTGACAGCGAATCGGGCGTGTGTGTAATGATTCCACAAATTCCCTAAAGCTGGATTGTCCTTTGTGTAAGAACCAGAGGGCCAAATAGCCAGCCGAAACAGAGAATTTATAGAATATCTAAAAAACATTTTGATTCTCTTTAGGGACAGGTACCATACAAGATGATACTATAATTAAATGTTTCAAAATAGCGTGCCGACAGTTCAGGTAGAGAGTGTGCATTGGAAATGCTTTCCCGTTGAGCCAGTCAGGAAGCACGAGGGCTGTTGGCAGCACAGTGAGCATCTTACATGCATTCATTCCTCTGAGTTCCGTAGCATTGTTACAGCTCTGTCACAGCAGGGGACGTCAGGCTTGGCGAGGCAAGCCACTGGCACAGTGCTCACTTCTAGTGGGGCCAAGGTTTGAGTCAAGCCTGCCTGACTCCAAACCCACTACCCCTCCAACAAGTGCCACGTAAAACTGACCAGTTGGAAACTGAGGCCTAACACAGCTCCTGACACCTTTCAGACTCATTTCCCAGTGAATAATGGGAGTACAAATGGGCTAAGTCCCTGGGATACTCCTAAAATGTAATAAAATTATATGACAAATTGAATACTGTTTATGATTTTGGTATTGAATACAACATTAATTATTCTTGTGGTTGTGTAGATCAGCATAAAGTTGAAGAAGTAGTAGAAGCATTCGTAGGCTGTATTTCCAACTTCTGAGAGTTAATAATGGCCTTGCCATCCTCCAGAAGTTTCTGTGGTCTGAAGTTGGAGGGATGGACTGGGACAGATTCTTGGTGAGATTGTCCTAATATTTAAGTGATGTCTCAGTTATAAGATAAATATATGCTCTTCCAATCGCTCTTTTTTTATATATGGAAACTTTATAATGTATGGAGCCTTACCAAATCTAAGCTGTCCAGTCACGGCCCTGGGAACCCACACCTGGCAGCTCAGGGTGGTGTGGCTTTGCCCGGAGGGTAGGGAGAGAGCCTAAGGAAAGAGCATTCCCTGTGGTGCTAGAACAGGGCCAGCCTCAGTGTCCTTGCTCATCCAGCAGACATGAACTGCTTGCATAATGGGACTGAATAGTCCCCTTTCCCTGCCGGCTAGGATGGGTCATCAGGGTCCATGCACTGACCCGAGTGTCATGGGAAGGCAGGGTGGCCTGGAAGAGGGCAGGAGGAGAACAGGCCTACATGGGTGGCTGAAAGAGAATTCTGTGGCCATGGTGTCTGTCCATTCTCCTCTCAGTGCTGTAACTGCCCTGGGCATGACAGGCCTTACATTTCTGCCCTCCAGCACAGCATGAGAATGTGCCTTGAAGGGGAGTGTTGGCTGACCTCCACACCCCCACCCTAACTCTGTGCTGAGGGGAAGTGACACCCCCATGGCTGGGACATGTGAAATCGGGCTCTTCCCAAACCCAATTCCGAAATAAGTGAGACATTTTACTTCCTAAAATCTAAGTGTTACATAGAAAACTAAGAATCTTTTAAATCTTGAAAAATTAAAATATTAATAAATATTGTAAGGAAAAATTCTTTTTCATTTTTAAAGTTCTAGGGGGGGAAAAAGCCATACTAGTGTATATTAATTAGATATAATGCATGTCCTACTCTCAGAGGTTTATGGTGTCTTCAGATAAGTCAACAGGTTTGGGTACAGATTTTCTTAAACAGTATGCTAATGAGTTCTTATAAGTAATCATCACCTTACTCATTTTAGTGTATAGTGACTGTAATTACCTAAATAGATCATAAGCTCATTTGGGGACCATTTACTTAAGTTCTTATTAGTCCATTGCCTTTTACCTGGCTGTCGTTTCAGTTAACATCACTTGAACTGAATTAAATTCATTAAATCTAATTTCTCATTAACTAGAACAGTACTGAATATCAGAGATTCTGTCATTCTTCACACACAGAAAAATAAGACTTGTTTACACAAAATACCAGTAATCCTTTTAACAGAGATTTTCACTTAAATATGAACATATATATTCTTACGTAAAGTGAAGTGAGTCCTTTAAAATCATTTTCTTTGATTTCCTTAATTTTATTGTTTTGAAGGTCAACCATTTGAGTATCCAGTGGAATGTTGCTTGGGACAGAGGACAAACCTAAGAAATAAACGAACATGTTAACACACACACGATATGCTGAAGAGGAGTTTTCTAACATGATGGAAATGTACATTCATTAAAATCCATGGTTACCATTAAGAAAAAGCAAAGACATTGCTCTTTGGAAAGGCCTGAAGACCTTTTCAAGGAGCTTATGTATTTCTGCAAGGTGTCTAGCTGGTCTGTCACTGCTCCTCTGCACAAGGTGACAGAGAAGGAGGTAGATTAGGGCGCGCCAGTATGGCCGCAGGGAGGAGTGCAGCTTCTGCTGGTGCCCTCTGGCCAAGGAGCAGTCACGGTCTCTGCCACTTCTCAGGCTGTTGTAGGGCTGAATTGGAACCTGTGGGTTTTGATCATTTTAATGAAGCCTCAACATGTAGAAAGTTGTGCTCAGAAAATACATTATTTTCATGTACATTCTTTAAAATGTTACTGCGTATTTCCTTTAATAATGAATTCCTCCAATCAGTTGTCAGTTATTTAATTTACAAAAGCTTACTCATCCGTACCTCCCTGTTGATGTCTGGGTGTGCGGTAGACCTTTGCTGACACCCTCCCCCTCAGCTCTGGGTCTCTTCCAGCCATTGATTTAACCCCCCTGTCGTTCGCACTCATCCTCAAAGGTTTGATAGTAGCTTTCTTTCTGTCATGTGGGGTTAAGGTACAGCTGCATCGTGCTGTGTATGTAGGTACTCAGTCATGTTAGTTGAATTACTTACAGACTTAATGTTTTTTTCCCCCCTTGAATTAAAAAACAAAGAAGAGCAGGAAATTACCAAGAACTGTACGTGGTGCGTTTCTTCCTTACTTTTCTTGCTTTCCCTAGATGGCCGAACATACCCACCCTACTTGATGTCAGGCCTTACAGTAGTTATGCTTGACGAACATGGGGCCTTCTTGTTTTTCCCCAGCATTTGTTATTGAAATGTTCAAATATACAGAAAAGTTGAAAGAATTTTACAGTGAAAACCCATAGTCTCTTTCTACCATCAACATTTACTATACTTCATCTATCAATTCATCTTTTTTTATGCATTTTACAGGGAGTTTCAGATGTTAGTATGCTTTTGGGGGAGCCATCCTTCCTCCTAAGGAGCAGTAGTATATTTAATAACCCCATCAAAGGGCTCGGTATCAAAGTACTGGGAAGGTCAGCACTCCACCCTATAGCCCTGAATACTTTTCCCTCCATAGTTTACGGTGACGACTCACTCCTTTAAGAAGTTTGACCATAGATAGAAAGAGGGAAAGGGGATCACTTGGCGGGTTAGCAAGGTAGCCATTTTGATATACGATCTTGGTCTTAGGAAATGAAGTGGAAGGTCTTGGAGGAAGCGGGTGGCTCTGCAGAAAGCACTGGGTAACTTAGAGACTTGGACTGACCTTGCTCACCCCACCCCTGATGAAACTGGAAGCTCTGGAAAGAAATTTATTTTCTGAGGGAGAAAGAATAACAGGGCTCCAGACCCTTTTCATTGTCTTGGTCACTTGGGAGAGGTATGGTATGTACAGAATGACAGGTGTGTGCCACACCTTGGCTTCCCACAGTGGGGCAGTTCTGAGCCTTCCCCTCTTCTGGAAATGGCAGGTACAGTGAACCCTGGTGTGCGTTCCCCATCACACCCTCTCCCTGAGCAGGGTATGAGTGTACCCCTCTATTCAAGAGCATCTTCATTAGAAATATTTTAAAAAATAAAGCAGTCAGAGAATTATACATTTTAAGACTTTAGAAAGGGATTTAGTTCAGTCACTTCTTTTCTAGACGGTTCTAAACCTAAATCATTCAAAACAAAGTGCACTGACTTTAAAATGTCATGATTAGAGATTTCAAAACCTGTTTATTACTCTAGACAAGCAATTTATCTTGTCCTCATAGAATGTTATTAGAAAGCACACTGTCAACCTGCTGACATCCTGAAATGAACCACAGTGATGTCCATTCTCTCTGAGGGAAATGTTCTATATATGAAATTCCCATTGCTTTCCTCTGGCTTTCTGGATTTTTAAAATAAGTTTGGATGTACTTTGGGTTTGCTATATTTTCAAAAAACTTAAATGAAAAATTGCTTTACAATTAGTGAGCTGATTTTTGAAATTTCAGTGAAGACTCTTAACTATCCTTTCAATTTTATCAGAATGACATTTTTCTCCAAAACAATTTGACATATGTTCTTACCTAGATCGGAGCAGTGTACAACTCTCGAGTAGCATTGGCATCCAAATGGACATGTTGGGAACAGATCGAAAGGGAAGAAGGGGTTAATTGGCTCTCTTGTTGGAAAAAGGGAGTTGTCATCATCAGGGTCACCATCCACTTCATCTTCCATGTCCTTCAGCATCATGTTCTTCAGCGTCACGTACGAAGGGCGAAATAAGGGCTTTGCAGAGCATAAAGCCAAGAGCGCTAGGAGCACACACTCCTTCATGTCGTCTCGTGTAGGGGGCCGACCTAGGACTTAAGAAGACACTGAGATTAAATCCAAATTTAAACAGAATCAGAGCTAGTAAGAGCACAACAAAATGGCATTCTGACCCGTTGCTAGGGTGAGTAAATTTATAAAAAGTTTTTGGAAAAAGCAGTTTGGCAATATGCATTGGAAGTTTTAAAAATATCTTTATTTTTCAAAATCCACTAATTCTTTTTGTAATCTAGTCTCAGGAAAGAATTCTAATGTGCATAAAGATGTCTACCACAGAATTATATATAATAGCAAAAAGTTTAAAGATAATACTAATGGCTTAAGTGAAATAGTAAAATAAAATAGGGTGTATGTATTCTACAAAATACTTTTGAACTCACAAAATACTTGCAAAGTTTACAAATATTGGGGCGCCTGGGTGGCTCAGTCGGTTAAGCGTCTGCCTTTGGCTCAGGTCATGATTCCCGGGGTCCTGGGATCAAGCCCCAAGCCGGGCTCTCTGTTCAGTGGGGATCCTGCTTCTCCCTCTCCCTCTGCCTCCTGCTTGTGCTCTCTCTCTCTCTCTCTCAAATAAATAAAAATCTTTAAAAAATTTTTAAAAATAAAAATATGGAACATTTTTGGAATTAAAAAAGCAAATATAAATTCCATATGTAAAGTATACTTACAAACACTCAAAACTTGGCACAAATATAGCCAATTGATAATCCTGGGAAATAGAACCATGAATGACATGTGTCATCTTTTTTTTTTTTTTTAACTTTTACAATGGCCAATAAGTACTATTGCTATAGTTAAGAAACTAATGAGTGCTTTTAAAAACAAAAACAGATTATCATACCTGACTCCCTCTTCCCATATCCTTCCACTGCCTTAATATGTACGTCCCTTTCGAGGTAAAACCCACATGTCCCCTTGGCCTCACATCTGGAGGTTGTCTGTGATGACCCCCCCTCCCCGCTGCCAGCCTCACTCTCAGACTTGGTCACTTTTTCCACAGTGTACTTGGATTTCCTCCTTCTAATCTGGTCCATTGTTAGTACCTGATCCAGAGCATCTGAGGGCCAGACTTTCTTATTCTTTTCTTGCTCCTCTTTCCACTGTGTTCTGTTTGGTTGGTTTCTTTGAGGGGTGGGGTTGTTTTCAGTTGAATTTTTAAAGCCCACACAAAACTGGAAAGAATGATCCAGAACCTTCTGAGCATTTGATTTGTTGTCATCTAATGGCAGATTTTTCCACATGTTTACATATCATGGTTTCTTAACTGTCGCTTGTGAAGCCGATACAGTCGTCATAATTTTCAAAAATTGAAAGCCTTATGAAATCATGTAAAACACACTTATGCCAGTCTTCCCTTTGGGGTGTGCGGTTGGTGGCACACAGATGCCCATCATTAAGGCTGTGCAGCTGGCCAGCTTGCTGTACCTGAACACGACCGTGCCTTGGCTGCACAGGCCTTCCAGAGTCCGTCGTGTTGGTCCAGCCTCAGGAAGACCTGGCTCCCCAAATCCTTGAATCGTGCCAGCTGCTTACAGTTTCCCAGAACCCAGAAATCAGCTTTAACCTCTCTCCATGGCCTTGCTCTTTCTGGACGTAGGCATCAGAAATGAATTAAAATATTCATTTATATGTGGTATGCCTTTTAACCCCAGGGGTAGGTGGGAAAAAAAATTCTATCAATTATTAACCTGGTAATTAACATTATTTAACCTAGAAATCTAAATGGCAATGTGAACACTTTGTCCACTGGGTGGCTGGACGTCACCAGCTAGATACATGAGATTTCTCTGTGATAACCCACGCTTGATTATGTTAAGATCAGGACATACCTGAGAATGGCAAACAATTTTTTATTTTAATAATTCACTTCAGAACCAGCCCTGGCCTCCCACCTCTTCCCTGCCTTATGGAAGCATCAGTTTAGTTGATTCCAGACACGTCCCCCACATTAACCAGGAGGGACAGGATGCACAGAAAGCTTCAACGGCTTCCCCAAGGCCATGTAACCGAAAGAGTTAGACCCCAAGGTAGAGTTCATATGCCCGGCCTGTTGTCTGCATTTGCTGCTGCTGCCTGTACAGGAGCGCACTCCTGCATCCTGAAATCAGGTGGCCTCACCCGCACACTCTGTCATCTCTTCTCCACCCAGTCCGCACACTGCTGTTGGCACCCGTCTGCACAAGGAGGGGTGCGTGCACAGCCTGGGCTGGGAGGGCAGGAGTGGATGTGGTGTGTGGTCAGATACCTATAGTGCAGAGACCCTGTGCTGGCCGCGTGAGGCCCAGCAGTGTCTGTTGCCCGGCTCAGGGATGGACAGGTTCCCTTTCCATGTCCAGTCCCCCAGCCCCCAGGAACCCTGGTGTGGGCACCTGGTAAAGTCAGCTGGGCTCCGTTTCCACTATCGCTTTGTCTCTGGCACATTATTTCTGCTTCTCAGCCCCCTGCCCAACTTTGATCCACTATGTTTCTTTTTTTTTTTTTTAAGATTTTATTTATTTATTTATTTGATGGAAAGAGACACAGCCAGCGAGAGAGGGAACACAGGCAGGGGGAGTGGGAGAGGAAGAAGCAGGCTTCCAGCGGAGGAGCCCAATGTGGGGTTCAATCCCAGGACTCTGGGATCACGCCCTGAGCCGAAGGCAGCCGCTTAACGACTGAGCCACCCAAGTACCCCTAATCCACTATGTTTCTTGACCTTAGGCATCTGTGTGTTTCCTGGCTCCCTAGAACTTGGTTCCCGGTTTCGCGTTAACCTTCCAAAACTCCCATTCCCCAGTAATTCAGCCCTGGGTGGGTCCTTAGCCGCACCAAAGCTTGTCCACCGGTACCAGCTTATTCTTGACCATGGCTCTGCAGCTCTGCCTTCCATGTCCACAGCTGCCCCTGGCTCTGCCTTTGCTTGAGGTTGCTGCAGTTTTCCAGTGGGCGTGTGTCAGGGCCCTGCTGTGTACCAGGCACAGTGTTAGGGTGCAGACTCTGTGACATAGGGGCCCCTCTCTCCCCATCCTCTTCCCTCCCTCATTTCCCTCCTCAAAAGAATAAAACCACAGCTCCTGATCCACTACTCTCAGCCAAGCATGGGCTTGTTGTAAAAGCCAATGCCGGAATGTCAGGTGCATTCATGGAAAAACTAAACAAATGTCTAAGTTAATAAACAGAGCTGAACCGCAAGGAGGCAGTGCTGACTGCATGCACTGTGGCCGGCACTTTGGAGGGATCTCCAGGTGTGTGGTCTCCAGACCCGTAGGGCAGAATTCTTCACCAGAGGTCTGTTTACTCCTCAAACCCTCAGTTTACTGTTGGAGACCAATAGATATAAAGCCATCTATAAAATATACACACATGAAAAAAAGATTGAAATAGAATACACAAACCTAATAAGGGAGAGTAGGCTACTGAGTGAAGGATTATTTTCCTCTTTCTAGGGGACAATTTTTTAAATTATTATGTTGGTTTTTAAATATTTTAAATATCAGTCTGCCGACAGAATTTGCTCTGGTCATCTATATACTTTTGCCTTTTCCTGCCACTTCTGGAACATCAGATAGTCTATACAATCAAAGTTTTCTCATCTACCCTCCCCTCAAGAGTCATACAGCAGTGCCCACCTGGGAAATCTTTGGGGGCCATAGTTTCCTGAGGCCTGCCCCCCATTACCCTGGTCCATGGGAGATGAGGAGTTTAATCAGGAGTTATTTTTGAATTGGCTGGTTAAGTTTCAGTGTTTTCTTACAGAAACTTAGGGCTATACAGGGGCTTGTAGGTTCCCAGTCTAGACCAGAGAAATGTATGTAACAGGTACTCTACCTGAAATGATAGACAAAAGAAAACCATAGAACCTTCACAAACACATAACAAGAGGAACATGGTAGAGCTCCAAACACTTCTGGGCTTTCCCTGGTCTGGCAGTGGGGCTGGGGACTCGCCTACTTTCCTCCTGCCCCAGGACGCAAGAAAGCCCAGGAGCCAGGTGCAGGCTGGGATCAGGTGTGACTAGCGGAGAGGGACAGCGGTGTGAGGAGGCCACGCACAGGTGAAGGGGAGGGGAAAGCCAGGCATCAGGGCTGCAGACCAGCCCACCCATGGGGTCAGGAGGCACATCAGCCAGTGTGCCTCCCCACTCCTCTCTCCTTGCCTCGGAGGAGGTGGTTACTCTGGCTGCTAGAACAGGCTGGGGAAAGTCTGTGGTACCCAGGATGCTTTCTGGTTGCTGGGGCAGCACCCCTTGTTCGTGCCTCCTTGGGCCCTTGCCCTGCAAGTGAGGGAGGAGACCTGCGGAGGCAGGAAGTGGCACGTAGGTGAAACTCCATCCAGCTGTTGGAGCCTCCCCGGAACATGCTAGGTCAGTTAGTGAACCCAGTCTCTGCTTGCATGACCCCAGTGAGTGCTCCTTGAGGGGTATCCGGTTCCCCTGTTGTCCATCTGTGCTTGATAGGGAATTCTTTATATGGAGACCCAAAGTGCTCTCTGGCATATTCTCTCCAGGTGCTGCTTCTGACTTCTGTTAGCCGTAGGAGATTAATGTGATCTCTGCACTGTTTTACATCCTGGCTCCTTAAAAAGAGAAGTAAGGCGAGCCTTGATTCCATGAGAGATTCACCCTTTACAACCTTTCTCTGAGGTGAGAAGGTACAAGGGATAGTAGGCCCCAAACCGTGCCCTATCCTAGTTGACCAATTTTTTATCAGTAGAAAAATATTGGGATGTCCAGGAGGGAACGCTATACAGCAGTGTTTTTCTCTGTTATTGAGAAAGAATATAGAGTATTACTTCCCCTTAAAATGATGTGACTTTTAGTTGTCTTATTTTTAAATTTTTTAGCTTATTAATATTTAGGCTTAAGTTCTTATTTGATAAGTTTGGGCAGTAGTTAGATTGTGCTATTTTTAAAAACTTTAAAAGGTTTTAAGACTTAGTATTTCCCCAGTTTAGACCAGTTTTGCCAGAGTTTATTACTCATGGAAAGCTTTGGACTTTGGTTTCAAGTTTTTTTTAATCAGAATAATATCTGGAATATTATTTCAGTGCTACTGCTGTTATTAATAAACCATGGCACGTTGGAGCCAGGATCTGAGACGTTGCTCTCACTGCCGTCTTTGACAGCAAAGCGGCCAAGGCCAGCCTCCTCACTCCTGCATCGCCCCCCCCCCCCGTCCCCGCCCCTCATGGCCCCTCCAGGCTGCCCCCAATCCCACAGTGACTTCCAGACAGTAAGCAGACTCTCCCCAGATTGGACGGGGCACGTGGTTTGGCCAGGTTCTCAGGACTGGAAATGGAGCTAAGCAGTATTTTTCTGAATTTGCATAAACTCCTATTTTCCACTTAAATGTTCCACAAACTTAGAATGGAAAATTTGTCTAAGTGAAATGGTATTTCCTCTCAGACGCTATTATTAGGAAAATAAGTCACTGTGCTTTTCAGTGCCATGCCTAGAGGTCTGCTTGGCGACTCTTCCCCTTGGCTGACTAGTCCCTGTCCGTTCACAAGTGCTGGTAGTAGTGGTCAGTCATAGACGTGATAGAAGGTGCTCCGTGTGCTCACCGAGGGCATCCGAGCTGGGTCCAGGTGCAGCGGGGGCTCAGCCCTGAACGTGATCAAATACGGAAGTTCAGGGTCCAAACGTGCACTTGGACACTTAGCGTACCTTTTGGAAGGAAACTGATGCTTTTAAAGACCACGCTGTCCTTAAATAATTCTCTTTACCCTAGAAATGTGAATCCCATCTGATAAAGAAGTTGTGGCTGCTTTTCCTCTTACACCAGTTTTTGTCCTTCATTCAGTTTTCACTGCATCTTAAAAAACAGAACACTCGTACCTCTTCGTTCTCCACTGTCTCCTACAGTACGTTAAGACTTGTGCTTGTAAAGTTAATCTGTTTTGTCTCAAACCTCAGATCAGGTACCCAAATACTCTTTTGTAGTGGAGTAACTGGTGGAAGCAGAAGAATTCTTTCCACCACGCTGTGTTGCGAAATACCAAAAAACAATTAAAAACATCAAGATACTTTCACATGCATGTGGGCTTATGATTTCTTTGTATTTCCTTTTTTTTTTTTTTTCTTTTTAAACAACTCAGTGAGTCTTGGTGGGATTGAAAAGAACAGCACTTTATTCTTAGAGAGAGAGAGACCCTCAGGTTTCTTTGTGACTTCACCCACAGCATGTGGCCACGGCTTGTGGCTGCCACACTTCTGAACGCACTAACAAGAAGGAATGTTGTGCTCTGTTTAGATTCTGAGGGAGTAGAATATCAAGTACATTGTTTTAATTTTTCTCATTTAAGATTTAATTTAAAGATTTACTTTGGGAGAGGACAAAGGGAATCTTTACTTTAAATCCTGACTATGGAGTTTTGTGAAAAGAAGTTTCTGATCTTTTTTATTGGATATGGAGCTAGTTGAAGTATTGTTGATAACGATTTTTTCTTGGAATTATATGCATCTCTGTGTTAACTGTCCAGTGCTATCTTATTACATAAGAATAAGGAAGACATTTATCAAAAACAATATGAATATTCAAATGTGTAAGTAAAACTGACATTTGAATAATTCACATTTTGAAAAGACATTAGAAAACACCATAGCTTTACATTTTTGAAAGAAATATTTACTGTTTCGCTTAATGATTTTGTGATATCCACAAACTTGATTATCATTAATTATTTTAAGGTCATGTTATTTTCCTAAAAAAATAAACTCGAAAGATTTTTGTTTAAATGATTTTTAAAATCAATCATGTGAACATTTATGGTGAAGCATAATACCAAGTTTTCATTTAACTGTAAAAGTGAGTTCCATGAAAATAAATCCATTCTATATAAAACTTAAAGGCTAGAGTAATTTTAGGTTATGTACTTAAGTACTGATTTTAAGGACTTCTGCAGATAAACTTGATCATATATTTTACAAGCATTTATGTTAATAATGTTAATGTCCCCTTAGTATCAAGTTTGAGATAATTGTTCTCTGTGCATGAAGAAAAGACTGAAAACATACCTTGTCAGAAGAGAGTCAGTCCTGAGGGTCAAAGCTCTGTCGTGTCTCGCTGCTCCAGGTGCTGCTGAGGGAGAGGTGAGGAGGTGTCGTGGTAACAGAGGGGCACGCCGCTGCCGAGGGCGGTGCGGCTGCACCCTGGCTGACACCGAAGTAAACTGCCTCCACAGATTAGCCCATGGTAGTACGGAGGGGCCAGATTAAAACTTGTTACTGCTCATGTGTTTTCCATCACTGTTTGTATCGTAGCCAAGACTTCTAGCTAAACTCTAGACGTCTACTGGAAGATTCTGAAGAAAAAAAGGGAGTTTAATAACGCATGGCAACTGGCCATCGAATGTGCAGTCAAAGTCATTCAAGGAATACCTGATTTGAAAAAATACTTTATGAAATTCTTAAATGAACAAATACTGATAGATTACAAATTTAAAAATCACTCACTCTAGATAGAATGACAAAATATTTATCAATCTTGGTGAAAAGTACCAGCATCACTGACGTGTAAACCCAGCTCCAGCTGTACCTGAGAACGGGGCCGTGCTGCTGCGTTGTTGTCATAGCTCAAGTCGTCACATCAAGCTACTCACCCAGACTTTGCTCAGAAGCGTGCAGCCCTGCCGCGGGCATGCCAGATCACCGCACACGAGGCCCTGCCTAGGGCCCGGCCCCGGCCTGTATGCTGTGATGCCTACAAGGACACGCGGCTCCGGGGACACCAGCTTGGGCTTTGCCTTTCCAGGAGAGCATTTAGGGAGACCTGGCAGCGGGAGGACACCATTGTCTGAGAAGGACAGCGTTGTTAGCATCCCCTGTACCGTGCACCCCTGGGAGAATGCCCAGTTCCCACTGCAGCTAGGACCTCATCCTTCCAGAGTGGGCTCTTTCTTTCTGCTGGGAACAACTCACCAGTGCCAGGTAACTGCAAGGGACCTCCTGTTGCGCAGAGTTGGGGGCCACCCTGTTTACAGAGTGTGTTTCCCGTGGGTTAGCAGGGCCGGTGCTCTCCTGCCATAAAGAATCTGTCCTTTCCCACCTTGCGGAGAAGTGGCGCCTGTAGTAGTGAGGCAGCCACGGCCACAGAGAGCGTGCAGTGTCTCCGAGGGCCAGGTGGCCAGCTCCCCCCCCCCCCCAAAGAAAATGCCCTTCCGTGGACCTGGAGTATGCTGGCCTCCACGGAGCTTCAGGTCTGCTCCAGCCAGAGTCCCATCTGGGTCGAGTGCTCGTGCTCGCACTGACACGGTTGTGTTTAGTTCAGAGGTGTATCTGTTACCTTGATGAACTGGGACCTCCCGAGACTAGACTGCACTTACTAACCTGGGTTTCGTCAGAGCATTTCTGTTTGTCCTGCACCATGTTTTGTTTTGTTTTGTTTAACTTTAATAAGTGTATATTACAAAAATAAGTAACACATCACAATGGTATAGCTCGGTTAATTTTCACAAACGGGCGCCAGTTGGAAAGCCCCCGCCCCCCGCCCGCCCCCGAGCTTCCTCAGAGGAGGCTGCTGCCTGGCTTCAGGCACACAGCGGGTTCCCTGCGCTCTGTAAGTGTGGCACCAGGCAGCTCGCTCTGGGGTCTGGCTTTCTTCACTCTGCGTTTGCCATTTGACATCCATCCAGGGTGTTGTGGCTCGTTCAGTGTTGTGTGAAAGTGCCCCGAGTCAGAGTTCACATGTCTATTCCCGTGTGGGGCGCAGCTGTGAACGTTCAGATGTGCTTTCATCTGTCGTGTGAGGCTCCGGTGTGTGTGTTTTTGTTTGGAATTGCTGTTCTTAGAATTGGGTGGTTTCTACTACTCTCGATAAGCTAAGTGTGTGGCTCCTGTTTTCACATGGCAGCCCTGGGCTGGGGCTGAGTGGCAGCTGCTCCTGTCAGTGGGACATGTGCTCCCCCCTCTGCCTTTGCCTCTGTCTCCTGGTCTAGAGAGCGGGAGGCACTTCCTGCGAGATCGCTTTGCTGAGGGTGTATGGCAGCCTCTTCCACCTCTCCCCACTGCGAGACCCCTGCCCTGTCTTCCTCCCGCACCTTGCTTTGATCTTTGCTCAGAGGTGTGGGGAAGGAAGTAGGCCCA
This sequence comes from Ursus arctos, assembly GCF_023065955.2. Classification (NCBI taxonomy): domain Eukaryota; kingdom Metazoa; phylum Chordata; class Mammalia; order Carnivora; family Ursidae; genus Ursus; species Ursus arctos. The sequence goes on from NW_026623019.1 coordinate 491,068, forward strand.
GGAGTAGTGCCACGGGATGGTTGTATGTTTGGCTTGTTTGCCCTGTTCTGCAGACTCAGGGCCTGGACCCCTCCCACAACCCTGCAGAGAAGGCCACGTGCACACACGCCTTGTGGAAAGACGCTGCAGGTTTTCTCTACATCCTTGCTGTTGTCGTTCCAGACACAGCCATATGCCTCCTCTTCCCTAAAGCGTCGTAAGATTAAAATCTTCCAGTTTTGGTTCCTGTAGGCGTCCTATGGATGGGACCCGGTTCTTTTCTGCACGTTTGTTTGTTATCTTTATTGTTTTGTTTTCCCTCATTAGGCTTTGCTCTAAAAATTAGAGAATTAATTTCACTCTATCAAAACAGTATCATTAGGAATCTTGAGCGATCTGCACATTATTGTAAACAAGATGAATTACCAAACCGAGCAAGCAATATTACACGAACAGAAACAGTTTGCCACAGAGGGAACCTCAGCACAGATTTCTTGTGTAGCCTGACATATTCTAACCATGGTGAAAATAAAAGTAAACTGCTTGATTATAGGCAAGTTTATGCATATAATTTCTCTTTTTTTTTTTTAAGATTTATTTATTTCAGAGAAAGAGAACATCAGTGGGAGGGGGAGGGGGAGTCTCAAGTCAATTCTGCCCTGAGCGTGGAGCCTGACTCGGGGCTCGATCCCACACCCACGAGATCACGAGCTGAGCCGAAAACAAGAGAGTCAGATACCCAACCTACTGCACCACCAGGCACCCTCGCATACAATTTCTCAGACCCCTTCCTGACCTTCTCCTAGTGTGGAAATAGGGAGCAGCGGTCTTGGTCCAAACAACAGAGAACTGGAAAGACCCTTGGGAATCATCTACAAATTAGGAATGACGTAGGTGGGGTGGAGGGGTCTGTGGCCTCAAGAGGCGCCTTCCCAAGGAATCACCAGGAGGCTGAGGTGTGTGACGACCCTCCGGCGGCATCTGGCGCTCTGTGCCTTCTGTGCTGCTGCCTTCTGAGTGGACTGCATAGCGTCTCGCGCAGTTGCTGCAAGGAACCGTGCAGTCGGTCGCTCGTTCCCTAAAGCAGTGGAAGGGCTGTGAGGAAAAGCAGGAAAGAGCTATGCGGGAAGACCTGAGGGGTGTGAGGGGGCTGGCCTTGCAAGTAGATTTTAGGACCATTTTGGGCCATCAAACCTGAGGGTGTAAGCAGTGTGTGCTCTTCCTGTGCAACCTGGAGGTTGTGTAGGGGAGACGCTCAGGGTGGACTGGGCTCTGCGGTTGGGGTTAGTTACTTATACAGCAGCTTGTGACCCATGCACAGTATTCAGCCTGCAGCTGTGTTTTGTTTGGAGCATGTGGTATCTTTAAAAAACAGGAAATTTTACGTCAAAGTCCAAATTTATAGCATAGCTTAAAAAACCAGTCTGACAAAGCTGGCCCTGATGTCCTCTGCAGTTCCAGCAATTGGCTGAGCTGGTGGCAGCAGCTTCCTTCCTGCAGTCTCCTGGTCCCTGGTTCTGGGCTGCCCCCCTTCCTCTACACCCTGTGCCCGCAGGCCGTTGGACGGTTTGCTCTGAAAATGAGTTAATGACATAAATTGTCATTTAAAATGAATTGAGTTGAATTTATGAATATTGAAGGACTTACTGCAATAAGTTTATAATATTGTGTGGGTGTCGATACTTTTAAATAATGCCTCAAAAGTCAGTTTGTTTTGAGGAAAGGGTACAAGTAATATTTTAAGTAAACTTTCTAGCTCTTTCCACTGAGAAGACCTGCCTGAAAGCTCATGCATCTGACTCCCACATCTGTGTTTCTAAGGACCATCTCCCACTAGAAGGACCAAGGCTCCTAGGAGAAATGACGAGTGACAGGTTGGGGCCAGGGAAGGCACAAGATGTGCCTGAAACATCTCATACCAGCCAGAGTGCGCAGTTTACTGCGGACATGTGGACAGAGCCTGGAAGCCCATGTGAAGACAGTGTGAGCACCTTACAGAGCACAAGGGTGGCCGTGGATTATAGCATGTCACATGCAAAATGCTTGTAGTAACAGAGGAAAGAGAGTCAAAGGGATAGCACTTTTCCTATAGAAGGAGCCAGAGCTGGACAGTCACCTGTGGGGACCCCTCCAGTGTGCTGATTTAGGCAAAGACAGTCAATGGAAGCTCAGACCACTACGTGGAGAGTCACTGAATTGCAAGGTATTCACACAGACCCAAAAGTCTTGCCTTACAGACTGTTTCTAATTACCAGGGCAAGATCGTACCACCTCAACCAAATGTCTCAGAATCACCAGTAATGGGCCCGCCCAACATCACCTGTGTGCGATTCCTGCCAGACATGTTTTATCTACATACAGTCAGACAAATGCAAACAGGGAACATGTTACAAGAGAGCTGGCTGGGACCCTTCAGAACAGCGAAGGGCTGAGACTCTGCCCTGGGCAGGGGTTGCCGTTGTAGGTCTCTCTCAGGAGACCGGAGCGTCCATGTGTAAACTCTGGTTCACACACACAGGCCCTGAGGGCGTGGTTGGACAGCAGGGAACCCTGAATATGGGCTGTGGTGAGACAGTCCTGGGTTTGCCTATGCGAGTGATTGTGGTCGTTGCCCCACAGTCACATCAGGAGCTCTCCGTGTTCTCAGGAGTTTCCTCCTCCAGTCCTGGGGGATAGTCTCGTGACATCCGCAGCTCGCATTCAGATGGTCCAGCCTTTCCCTTGCAAATTCTTACGTGTGTACAGACATGGACGTAGGAGGGAGGAAGAGAGAAAATGAATAGACAAAATAGTGTTAATTGGTGAATGTAGGTGAAGAGTATAGAGATGGTCATTGTATTGTTCTTTCAACTTGTCTTTGGCCTTAAAAATATTGCTAAGTAACTTGGGGGGGGGGGACAGGTGATTTGCCTTAATTTTAACTGATTTATCTTTACCTCTAGTGAAATATTTACATGTAAAATTTTAAGTTAAGTAAGCTGTTCCCCTACATAGCGTTTCCTAGCCAGGGTGCGTGAATCCCTAGAGGATTGAGAAAGGCTCTGTGAGTCTCTTGATACATGTGAAGTATTTGTAGATGTGTGTTTTTCTGCATGGAGGTCTTGTCATAGCACCCCTCATACCCTCACAGGGGTCCATCCTTCAAATAGTTAAGAACTACTGCCCTAGAAATAGTATCTCAGATAGTATAAATTTGGTAGTTGTGAATGTAATTCTCAACTTATGTAAAACAAATCAGCCTTTAGCAGATTCTTATAAAAAGATTTGCTTCTATCAATTGATAGTTTAATGTAAGTTTATTTGACCACAGAGACTCTGTTACTTAGAAACTCACCATGACATTTCAATAGCATGATGCATTCCTTTTCTGTTCCAAACTAAGACGTGTTTAGTGCAATCACATGTTATTTTTAATGCAATCTGCTTTCCCTTGTGTGGATTCACATTCTTCACATTTTGTGTAAAGGAAAAAATATGCTTGACTCTTAAGTTTTGATTGTATCCATTTTCATGTAGAGAGAAGTGTGACTTCAAAGAAGAAATAGTCATGCCTTTAGTTGTGTGATCACTGAGGCCTGTTTACAAAGTTAGAAACATTCGCTTCATTGCAAATAACAGTGTGTGACAGACCAGATTCCAGCATGGCTCACAGTCTCGACTGTTTCTGTTTGGCACGTCAGAACAGAGACATGTGAGTAACATGTTAGAGTGTGCTGAAGCATTCAGGCACACAGGCTCCGACATGTGCTAACACATGACTGCCCTGTCGACAGCAGACTACAGGGGCAGCCACGAAATGCTGGAGCTCCCCCGGAGGACCATGTGGCCTGATGCGCCCAGCTGCCGGACAGGGAGGCCAAGGCTTGCTCGCAGACGGACTGTATCCCTGCAGACCCCCTTGTGGGGTATCTCAGAGGTTGAATCTTATCTGCAGGACACCTTTCTTGATCACATATGCTTCTAGTTTGGCTGGCTATTTTAAATAGTTTTTCCCCCAGTTCAGGTGTTATAAGTGATCACAGTGAGTCACAGAAGTCAGACTTACTCTTCTTTCTTATAATAACCTGGATTTTTTTCAAATCAGCTTCTAAATTACTCCCATCTGTGATGAAGAGTAGTTTGGACTCTGTTGCATCCCACACTACCGTGTGTTTATGGAGACCCTGGCTGTGCGTGCCCTACCCTGCTTTCACTCTTCTCTGTGTGGAGGGTGGGTGCAAAGGCTCCAGGCTTGGGAGAACCACAGACGTGCCACAGCATCCCTCTGACCACAGCCCATGCAATACGCCCACTCCTTTCCCCACTGTATTTCACAGTCTAAGGAATCAATTACCTTGAATAATTAATATCTACCATATTAAGAGTCCAGGCAGCCTTGAGCAAGTCACTGAACCTCCCTGCCTGCCGGTTTCCTGACACCAGTCAGTGAAAGAATGGACGCTCACCTGATCCCATGTCCGCCCTGTGCCCAGCACAGTCGTGGATGTCCCCTCATTTGACCTTCCCAGCAGCCTGGGGAGATAGATGGTGTTCCCCCCAGTTTCATGGGTGAGAACACTGGAGATCAGAGTCTAAGTAACATGACAAGGTCCATAGCTAATAAGGACTCAGGTCAGAACCATGATACTTGCTCTTGATTTTTAACTATGAGAGACAGGCCTCGTGTTTCAACAGACTTCTGGATTTGCAGACCCTGGAGTCCTCTCGTATAGGTTAGAGCTGGCCAGAAACTTCTGACTGTTTCCATGTGCGTGTGTGTGTTTGTTTTGTTTCATTTTAGAGAGGGAGTGGGGAGGAGGGGCAGAGGGAGAGGAGAAAGGGGATCTTAAGCAGGCTGCATGCCCAGCACAGAGCCCCATGCGTGGCTCCATCTCACGACCCTGAGATCATGACCTGAGCCAAAATCAGGAGTTGGACACAACCCCTGTGCCACCCAGGCGCCCCTAATGCATACTTCTAATATTTTTTAATTTTAAGTTGACTGAGGATCTGAATTTACGTTCAGCTATGGACAGAAGAATAATTCAGTCATCTTCAGTCTGTAAATATATCTCCTATGAGGAAACTTTATGTTTTCTAAATAAGGGAAGGAGGTGGAATAGATGTCAGAGAGGGTTTTAACCGCCCTTTGAGGTTTCACTGAAACAGCAGAATTTGAGTAGCTCTTTCTTTTGTCAGCATCCATGAACCTAGTAATTCATGGTATGTTTAAATGATGGCTTTTGAGAACATAGTTGATGTTGTTATTGTGCAGACAATCAGTTGGTTACTGAGTGTTACCAGTTGTCAAAGCACAGCTTAGTTGTTTGTAGAATACTCCGTGTTTTCTGATGTCCGTATCAGGAAGTATTAATCAGATAAATCATTCCTTATGAATTTTAGGACCCTGTATAAATCTTTTCAGTTCAGTGTCTCACTTTTCCTTTCAAAGTCCTCTAAGTTTGCAGATTCCTTTCTGTTTTGTTTAGGAGCAGTGTTGGTACCAGCGCTGGAGGGCTCAGGAGCTGATCCGTTCAGACCCGGGGTCAGCAGTCAGTTGAGCACCAGTTAGGTGTGCGGAATGGAGGGATCCAAGAAACTACTTGTCTCTGTTCTTCTAGGTGCACAGCCTTTTTGGAGAAACAAGATATGCCCCCTGCCCGTCTACTACACAGCACCACATATGCTGACGAATAATCAGTGTGCATCTAACTCACGACACCATATCTGTCAGCAGGGTGGGGGCACCTACCCCAAGTGCCAAGTGAGAGGGGGCCAGGCTTGTAGGCGTATCTTGTCTTGTACCCCAGAAGCTCCCTGTGGTCAGATGGAAACTGGCTGTGGGCTTGACTTTGGGAGCCAGTGCGCGTTAGGGTTCAGCTCCCCTGCCCATCTCCTCTCAGAGTTGTGCTTGCCTGTGGATTCCCGTCTTTCCCACTCCTCCTGTCGTCCTACCTGAACTCTGTGGCAGCCCCCAAAATCAGCATGTTCTTGCCCAAACTGTCCCTTCCTGTCACAGCCTCTCCGCAGTGTCCCTGAGGCATGAGCAGTTCTCTCTGGCTCCCTTCTCTTGTGTCTCTTGGCTGGCAGCCAGGTGTCCCAGTGTATTTCTGTACAAGTCTCTTTGTCACACCCATTCCTGTTTCTGCACTTCCTCCTGTCATCTGTGCTGGTGGCACCAGCCCCGCAGAGCTGGCTCACGTCCCTTCCTGACACCATTGCTCTCTTGACCTTCCTCCCTCAGAGCTCCCAGTGAGAAGCTTCTCCTTGTGCTAAGTCTGGTCTCCTGAGCCCTCCTCACCCCCGCTCATCCCCTCCACTCCACTGACTCAGATCCTATGTCAGGACCCCTCAAGCCTGATGCTCTTCCCTCCTCTGAAATCAGCACCAGTTACCTGCCATATTATACCGCAGGCTTTCTTTGTTACCCCAGATCTAAATTTGTCAATTCAGGGAAACCACTTTTGCCTGCAGCACACAGCCCTACACTTAATGCAGTGTGCCACCAGTAAGAATTTATCCTTTAGCTGATCATCTGTGGCTTAAAGTTTCACATACTTACCAAATCTGAAGTTATCTTAAAACACGTGTTAGGATTTATTAACACTTCCCAATGAATTTTTTTTGGAGAATATTTATTTGAGATAGCAAGAAAGCACATGTGTGCATGCAAGCGGGGGGAGGGGCAGAGTCAGAGGAAGAGAATGTCCAGCAGACTCCCTGCTGAGCGCGGAGCCCGCCACAGGGCTCAGTCTGCGACCCTGAGATCACGACCTGAGCTGAAATCAAGAGTCAGACACTTAACCGACTGAGCCACCCGGGTGCCACCTGCAATGAGTTTAAAGGTTTGTACTACATACTATTGAACAGTTATTGGAATAATCACATTCTTATGTGTGAATGGGCTAGTCGTGCTGACCTCACTGCTGTTAGAAGTGTCCATGCATTCGTACCAGCGGACACTGTGCAGAGGCAGGTTTCAACTAGCGCTATGGGTAGTTTTTGTCCTGGTTTTTTAATTGAAGTATAAGTAACATACAGTATTATGTTAGCTTCAAGTGTACAGTATATTGATTCAGCATTCTACACAGTATTCAGTGCTTATCACGATAAACAGACTTTTAATTCCCTTCACCTATTTCACCCCTCCCTCTCACTCACCTCCCCTCTGGCAACCAACCAGTTTGTTCTCTGTATTTAAGAGGCTGTTTTTTTGTTTTCTCCTTTTTCTTTCATTCTTTGTTTCTTAAATTCTACATGAGTGAAATCATGTGGTATTTGCCTTAGTTTGACTTATTTCACCTAGAATTACACCCTGTAGGTCTGTTTATGTTGTTGCAAATGACAGGATTTCATTCTTTCTATGGCTAATAGTCCATTGTATATATATACCACATCTTCTTTATCCATTCAGCTATTGGACACGAGGGCTGCTTCTATATCGTGGCTATTGTAAATAATACTGCAATAAAGATAGGGGTGCATGTATCTTTTCAAATTAGTGTTTTCATTTTCTTTGGGTAAATACCCAACAGTGAAATTACTGGATCATACGGTAGTTCTATTTTAAATTTTTTTAGGTACCTCCATTACTGTTTTCCCTAGTGGCTGCACCACTTGACATTCCCACCAGCAGTGCACAAGGGTTCCTTTTTCTCCACATCCTCACTAACACTCGTTACTTCTTGTCTTCTTGATTTTAGCCATTCTGACAGGTGTGAGGTATCTCATTGTGGTTTTGATTTGCATTTCCCTCATGGCTAGTAATGTTAATCATCTTTTCATGTGTCTGTTGGCCATCTGTATGTCTTCTTTAGAAAAATGTCAGTTCAGATCTGGTGCCCATTACATCGGATTACTTGTTTTTGGGGCGTAGGTTGTGTAAGTTCTTTATATATTTTAGATATCAGTCCCTTATTAGATATATCATTTGCAAATATCTTCTCCCATTCAGTTTTGTTGATGGTTACCTTTGTTGTGCAAAAGTTTTTTATTTTGGTGTTGTCCCAATAGTTTAGCTTTGCTTTCATACCCCTTACCTCAGGAGACATATCCAGAAAAACGTTTTGATTGATGTCAGAGAAATTACTGCCTGTGTTTTCTTCTAGTAGTTTTATGGTTTCGGGTCTCACATTTAGGTTTTCAATCCATTTTGTGTTTATTTTTGTGTATGGGATAAGAAAGTAGTTGGTTTCATTCTTTTTTATGTAACTGTCCAGTTTTCTCAACACCATTTGTTGAAGAGACTCTTTCCTCATTGTATATTCTTGTCTCCTTTGTTGTAGATTAATTGACCATATAAGAATGGATTTATTTCTGGGCTCTGTATTCTGTTCTGTTATCAACATGTCTCTTTCTTTCTTTTTTTCTTTTTCTTCCTTCCTTCCTTCCTTCCTTCCTTCCTTCCAGAGACAGAGCGAGCACAAGTGCACGGGAGAGGGAGAAAGAGAATCCCAAGCAGGCTCCATGCCCAGCACAGAGCCTGACACAGGGTTCGATCTCACAACTGTGAGATAATGACCTGAGCTGAAACCAAGAGGCGGACGCTTAACCAGCTGAGCCACCTAGGTGCCCCTCATTGTGTCTCTTTCTGTTTTAATTCCTACAGCTTTGTAGTATATCATAAAATCTTGGATTATGATACCTCCAGCTTTGTTCCTTCTCAAGATTACTTTAATTATTTGGAGTCTTTTGTGGTTCCATACAAACTTAAAAATTATTCTAGTACTATGAAAAATGCTGTTGGTATTTTGGTAGGGATTGTATTAAATCTGTAGATTGCTTTGGGTAGTATGACATTTTAACAATATTGGTTCTTCCAAACCATTGACGTGGAATATCCTTCCACTTGTTTGTGTTGTCTTTGGTTTCTTTGATCAGTGTTTCATAGATTTTTGAGTACAGATTTTTCACTACTTTGGTTAAGTTTACTCCTAGATATTTTATTTTTAGTGCAATTATAAGTGGGATTGTTTTCTTAATTTCTCTTTCTGTTGTTTCATTATTAGTGTATAGGAATCCAACAGATTACTGTATATTAATTCTATACCCTGTGACTTTACTGAATTCATTTATCAGTTCTAGTAGTTTTGTGATGAAATCTTTAGGGTTTTTTATATGTAGTATCATTGTCATCTGCAAATAGTGAAAGTTTTACTTCTTCCTCACCAATTTGGATGTCTTTTATTCCTTTTTCTTGTTTGATTGTCATGGCTAGTACTTCTAGTACTATATTGAATAAAAGTAGTGAGATTGGACATCCTTGTCTTGTTCCTGACCTTAGAGGAAAAGGTCTTATTTTTTCTGCATTGAGTATGATGTTTGTTATGGGTTTTTCATATAGGGTCTTATTAGATTGAGATATGTTCCCTCTAAGCCTATTTTGTTGAGGTTTTTTTTTTTTTTTTTTTTTTTTTGGTAAGATTTTATTTATTTATTTGAGAGAGATTGTGAGAGAGGAGAGCACAAGCAGAGGGAGGGGCAGAGGAAGAGGAAGAAGCAGGCTCCCCACAGAGTAGGGATCCTGATATGAGGCTCAATCCCAGGACCCTGGGATCATGACCTGAGCCAAAGGCAGACGTTTAACTGACTGAGGTACCCAGGCGCCCCTGTTGAGGAGACTAAATAACGTGCTACTAAACAATGAGTGAATGGGTCAACCAAGAAATGAAAGAGGAAAACAAAAAAGTACATGGAGACAAATGAAAACACAAGGGCCCAAAACCACTGGGATTCAGCAAAAGCTGTTCTAAGAGGGAAATTTAGAGCAATACAGACCCACTGCCAGAAGCAAGAAAAACCTCAAACAACCTAACCTTACACCAAAAGGAGCTAGAGACTATGGACTCTGGGAAACAAACTGAGGGCTTCAGAGGGGAGGGGGTAGGGAATTGGGATAGGCCAGTGATGGATATTAAGGAGGGCACGTATTGCATGGTGCACTGGGTGTTATATGCAAGTAATGGATCATGGAACTTTACATCAAAAACTAAGGATGTACTGTATGGTGACTAACATAATATAATAAAAATTATTAAAAAATAAATAAAAATAAAAAAGAACAAAACCCAAAACCAGTAGAAGGAAAGAAATAATAAAGATTAGAGTAGAAATAAATGTAATAGAGTAAACAGCAATAAAACAGATCCATGAAACCAGCAGTTGGTTTTTTGAAAAAGTAAACAAAATTTATTGATAAACCTTTTATCAGGCTCATCCAGAAAAAAGGAGACAGTACTCAAATAAAATCAGAAATGAGAGAGGAGACATAATAATGGACACCACAGAAATATAAAGGATTTTAAGAGAATATTATGAAAAATTATTTGCCAACAAATTGGACAACCCTGAAGAAATGGATAAATTCCTAGAAACATATAAGCTCCTAAAACTGAATCAGGAAGAAATAGCAAATTTGAACACACCAGTAACCAGCAAAGACATTGAATCACTAATCAAAAAACTCCCAACAACAGACAAAAGTCCAGGACCAGGGGCGCCTGGGTGGCACAGCGGTTGGGCGTCTGCCTTCGGCTCAGGGCGTGATCCCCGCGTTATGGGATCGAGCCCCACATCAGGTTCCTCCGCTATGAGCCTGCTTCTTCCTCTCCCACTCCCCCTGCTTGTGTTCCCTCTCTCGCTGGCTGTCTCTATCTCTATCTCTGTCAAATAAGTAAATAAAATCTTTAAAAAAAAAAAAAAAAAGTCCAGGACCAGATGGCTTCACAGGTGAATTCTACCCAACATTTAAAGAAGAGCTAATACCTATTCTTCTCAAACTAGTCCACAAAAATAAAAGAGGAAGGAAAAGTTCCAAATTCATTATATGAAGCCAGCATTACCCTGATACCAAAGCCAGACAAAGACATACAAAAAATGAATTTTTTTTCTTTTTTCCTACGTTAATGGAAGCAGTCATCTTGAGGTAGTTAACTTTGACTTGGTGAGGCTGACTACCTAGGTGATGTGTGGAGTCAGTGGACTTTGCAAGCCCGTGGAGCACGCATTGGCTCTTGCTCACCTCTATTGGCAGCACCCACCACACCAGGTGCACAGTGCCCACTCAGGTGTCTAGACTTTCCGATTTTTGGACTTCAGTCAGAAGAAATAGAGTAAGTCCAGGCTCAGCCACATGCCTCATTTGTGCTCCCTTAGCCACCTGCCTTCTGGGGTGTTTCTGGTCAGAGGGCAGCAGTCCCACCCCACTGTGGTGGAGCTGCAAAGGAACAGAGGTGTCGACTAGCCTTCCTTGTCCTGCACATGGGAGGCTGGCCGAGTCCAGGCGGGCTGTAATCCATGCACCTGAGAAACTTTTGGTCGGGCCGAGGCTCTCCAGCCATGTGTTGTAGGAGTGAAGGGGAGCTGGGTCGAGGGTTAGGGAAGGACCAGGGACTTAGGTGCATGTTCTTTGTGAATCTTAAAACTTGGTTTGTGATTCAGATAGCACCTGTCCATTGGTTCTAAGAAAAAGCGTGGGAGGGCAGGAGCAGTTAATCTTTCTAAAGGTAGCAGAGTTGCTTTGTCTGAAGGAGAGTCTGTGCCCTTCTTCAGGGACACTTCCACCCCAGGGTGCCACAAACCCCTGACAGGCCGTGCTTGCAAACCACTGATCTGTTCCAGACACATTATTTTATAATTGAATCAAGTGATCCCAGACAAGTAAAATGGCTGTATAACTAATCATTGGAGATCAAGGTGGGCACCCAGGCCTGATGTCTGGTGGTGTTATTTCCTTAGACTTCCAGGCTCTACGTGTCTTTGACCATGTCATATCTTTAGTGCTTTTTTGTAATAATCTTCAGCCATATCTCAAAATTAAAATATAGTTAGCATTCCTTGTATGTATGTGCAAAGATGACACACCATTAATACTTTAGGTCATAGCGACACCAGAACTTTCTTAGCGTACATATGTGTTAGTAATTACAGCGTATTTCTGAAGCAAGCAGAACATCTGTTTGTTTTTAACATTATATCATGAAGAATGTTTGCTATAAAGACATTTATCACTCCTTTTTTCTAATGGAATTAAAACTTCCTATCCAGGACATGATGAAATTTCAAGGCTGAACAAGTTCAATGCTAGACATATTTTATATTTTAAGTTATAAAATCAGAAATAAAAGTGTCTTCCAACCTAAGAGCAACACTTCCTTCAGTCACTCTGATTTTCAGCCTCCCTAGAGCTTCTGTTGCTGTCAGGGTGTCCCAGTTGCACAGAGGGGTCGTCGTGTACACGGGGGTCCAGGGTCACCCCACAGCTGCTGCGGAGGCAGCACCTCCCTGTGGCTCACAGAGCTTGCACACGCTTGAGACCCAGGACCCGGGAGCGAAGGTGAAGCCAGCTTCGCCACATCACCACCCTGTTCTGCTGGCCTCATTGCACGGGTTGGCCTTGATTTGACTGTCTCTTTGATGTCCTGCTTATTTTCCGTACCACACCATGTGTTCCCAGAGAAGGGAGACCTCGTCGGTTCTGTTTCTCCCCATCTCTCTCTAGAACAGCGTCTGGAGCACAGGTTCCAGTTAGAAGGAGAAATGAGTGCAGAAATGGCTCAGCATCCATCTGCATTGTCCCAGGATGCAAACTCTGTTGACTCACCTTACACTTTGCTGCCTAGACTGCCTTAAATGATTTATGTCTGTGCATTTATACTCACACAGTATAACGGAAGGGTTCTTGTTAAAGGGATGAATGACTGTATCTTCTTGTTTTTATCTGTCTCTTACGTTCAATTTGGCCATTTTAAATTAGTTATGCTCCTACTTTCCTAAACTGGTTATAAATCTCAGTTTTTGTTCCATAAGATTCTGCTTCTGCTCTTAGCCACCTGCCGTGATTCTAACAGCCTTCATCGTATTATTATTATTGTTCATGTTACAATCTCAAAATCCTAGCTATTACAAAAGGGTGCTTAGAAGGAAGGGCTTAGAAATAAAATTAGCTTGGGGTGCTTGGCTGGCTCAGTCCATGGAACATGTGACTCTTGATCTCAGGGTTGTGAGTTCAAGCCCCACACTGGGTGTGGAAATTACTTAAAATCTTTAAAAATAAATAAGTAAGTAAGTAAATAAATAAATAAGGTAAGTAAGTAAGTAAGTAAGGGGTGCCTGGGTGGCCCAGTTGGTTGAGCGTCCAACTCAGTTTCAGTTCTGGTCGTGATCTCAGGGTCATGAGATTGAGCTCTGCACTCAGCAGGGAGTCTGCTTGAGATTCTCTCCCTCTGCCCCCCAACCCCCAGTGCACACACGCGTGTGCTCTCTCTCTCTCTCTTGAATAAATAAATAACTATTTAAAAAATAATAAATAAATAGAATTCTCTCAACTGGGATAAAATCAAACTCACATCTTAGAAAGTTGCTCAGGAACCAGCTTTGGTGACTGTGCTGGTGGCTGTCACTTTGATCTGGAAGGTTGGTAATAGTACGTGCGCCCACCTGCACGCCACACTAGCAGGGCTTTCCCACAGCTCCCTGGTTCTCTGACAGCTTAGGAAGTGGGGCTGGGAGCTCCCACGGTGTGGAGACAACTATTACAAGATCGGGTCACGGAAGTTTGAGAAGTTAGAGTGACCTGAATATAAGCTCCTAGTCTGCTGTTTTGTAGACACAAAACTGAGAGCAGCAAGAGAAGTCAATACAGTTTCTATATACGTCCTTTATAAATTAGTCTAGAAATAATGACAAAAGATCGTTACATAATGAAAATTTTAATACCATATGGTTTTGGTAGGTTCAAGTACATAGTAAATGCTAAGAGCTTTATGTTAAATTGAACTGAGTAAAAGGATACTTGTGAGCATGTTAGGGCAAAGAAGGTAGGTGCCAACAATGACCAAAGGAGCAAGAATTTTCAAAAATGCGTGCCTTAGGTTTATATTTATAAGGTTGTAGCAAGGACAATTAATATACTTTAAGCAAACTCCACTACTTTCCATAAAATCTTTTGATCTTGAATAAAGAAGAATGAGGGTGATCTTAAAATTTTTTAGACTGACACAGAAATTTTAGACTTGCAGAAAAGTTTCAAAAATAGTGTAGAATTCACATATACCTTCCTCCTAGCTTCCTCTAATGTTAGAAACCAGTAGGTAACCATCCTACAATTTTCAAAACCAGGAAATTACATGACAGTAGTGTTTTAATTTCACATGTGTGGTTAATGGAAGGGGTGAGAGCAAAGCCAGCCATTAAGTATACTCTACGATAACTGTAGCACAGGTTCTTCTAGAAAATGAACAGATTGTTGTTTTACAGAACACACATGCCTAAATTCCAGCTGTTACTTTTTCCCGTCATACACTTCTCCGTCTTGAACCATAACACACACAATTTTTAAAGGGACTTTGAGGGTCCCAGCTAATAGCAGTACTCAGGTCAGTTGTAAAGGACATACTTACTTTGCTCCAGATTTTCCCAGTCTAAGTCAACAGTGAGTAACATCCTGTTCTCTAAGGAGGCTTGCAGTGAGAGGGCTTTTTTTCTGGAGCGTGAAGCTGAAACTTTCACTAAAACTGCTGAAGAAGTAAACTTGGGGTATGTTTTGGTTATTTCTCTGTGGGGTGACAAGTCAGGTGGGGTCTCACTTATCAATGATAAATGCTGCTACGGCAAATGTAGGAGTACAAGTTATAAGTGATGAGCAAAATCTGGAATCACTTGATATTTTGTGGTTTAAGAACTATACTTGAATATGATCTGATGCATGAAAATGCATAGGACGATACTTCTCTTGTTTTAATATAATTGTTTTCAAGATGAAGATGCTCCAGGGTGGAATCGCCATCTTCTTCAGCATCGCAGATTTGTTCTGGAAGAATATTCCTGAGGAAAAACAGATGTTACAAGTCATAAATGGTCCAAGCAGTATTCAAGCTTTATCATTTAGGAGTTAAGTTGTACATTTGTTTTAAAATGTTTTTGTTTTTAAAATAAAATTGAATCTTTCTCTTATATACTAGAAAAAATTTCAAATACGTCAAAGATGTGAGAAATGAAGCCATAGGAGTAGAATACAGTATACCCTGGGAGCGGGAAAAAAAATCTCCCTTGACTCAAAAACGAGAAACACTAAAAGAAAAGATTAATAAATTGACTATAGGTCTTTTAAAAATGCAAAGTTAAGAGCCATGGCAAACTAGGAGAATGTTTTTGCAACTTATATCACAGATACGGGGCTAATGTACAAAACCCTCTTAGAAACCTGTGCAGAAAAAGAAGAGCGGGAAATGCCTGGCTAACCAGTTCACCGAAGAAAGAACGAAATGACATGGGAACATGAAAAGATGCTTGGTTTCATTCATGAAAAGAGAAACGCAGACCGCGAGTGTCCTGCCACACCACCGCCACTGGCCACATTTGCCTCACACAGAAACATTCACAAGCTCATCAACACGGTCTGGTCCTGGGGCTGTGAAGGACCCCCCATCCCTGCAGGGAGGGATGAGGACCAGCGACCAGGCGGCATCTCCCTTCACTCAGCCAGGATCCTCTCCCGGAATTAGGCCAAAAAAATATAAAATGCCGTCCAAACAAAGTTGTGCATTATTGTGCACGTGTTGTGCATGTGTTGTCTGTAGTAGTGAAAGAAGGGAAACAAGTAGGTGTCTGTCAGTAGGGAACTGGTTAAGTGAAATATCCACATAATGGAATACTGGTCAGTTGTAAAAAGAATAAGGAAATTCTCTGTGTCTTGGTAAAGAGTGATAGGATATACCCATAATCATAAAAAGTAAAGAATAAAAAAAATAACACTCTAGAGAGAGAGGGAATTTTTCTGCATCATAATTTGTGTGGAAATTGTGGGAGGCAGTGGGGAATATGAATGTGTGCATCTAGGCTTATATTTGTGAAAAAGAATACTGGGAAAGACTGCAAATTAATTTTAAAAGAATTAACCTATAGGAAATGATGGAATATAGCATATGGGACAGGCATATACCTTGTTACAGTTTTGACTTTGGAGTTTTATAAACGTTTAACGTAGTAAAAATAATATTACATGGGAAATAGCAATTCCTAAAAACCAAAAACAAGCTAAAGCCCTTATCACAGTATCAGGTCGTTGACATGTTGTCACAGAGAAAACCACTGTATTTCTGCCATGTCCTCGAGGAACATATTCTAAAGACAAATAGAGAGCTCCCTAAGACACCATATACTTCATTCAGTACTTTTGTTGTTGTAAGAATGGCATTCTTACATTGAAACTATTTTTTGTATATTGTAAGATAATAAGTTAGTTAATATTGTTGGGAACCTAGATTCCTAGTATAAGATAAACAAGTTTAAAACAAAGAATACTCTATATGGTTAAATTAGAATTGGGAACATCAGTATGAAGTCCTGTTCTTTTTCTTTACAAAATACATATTTCCTGGCAATTCACTGCAAGGCCTCGAAACCGTGACACCACTTTGGAAAGGAACATGCCTGGTCCCCAGCCTGGGGCATGTGATGTGAATGCTGCTCCCAGCGAGGGGGCATGGGAACCTCTGGAAGAAGGCTATCACAGGTGCGCAGTCGGAGCGTAAAAGTGCGCCACCCAGGACCCACAGAGGGTCCTCCCGCCAAGGAGTGGGGTTTAGGCACAATAGTTATAGTTGATTAAAACATTCGAAATATATAAAACTGTAAGTTAATATTAATTATCCAGAGAAAGAAAGCCAGAAACAAAATAATAAAACAGAAACACTTAGGCACCAACTTTTTTTTTCCTGAGACAGCCTCTATTAACATTTTAATGTATTGTATAGTAGGCCTTACCACTCATACTTAATACATACATATAATTTTTCCAGTTTTATAAAGACAGCATTAACATACAAGTTTAGCTTAAGGTGTATGACATGATTTGATATTTGTATATATTGCAAAGTGATCATCATTACATTAAGTTTAGTTAACATCTGTCAGCTCACATAGTGAGATATTTGTAGCCAGCTTCTTGGTCTGATTGGATGTTAAAAGGAAAGAACTGAGCATTTGTCTTACCTTTCAGAGTGAAAAAGTGCTCTAGCTGACAAGAAAAAGTCCTTTACAAAGGAATTCCAGCTAACAGATGTGTAAAGGGTAACAAAGTAGTGAGTCACCGTTGTGTTGCCCCTAAGGAAATAAGAATTTCAAGCAGCACTCGTCGGTGAGTGAGACTGTTGGTTCAGAGGTGGAGGAGAAAGGTATTAGTGGAGACTCCAGACTGTCACCACCTGAATCCCACCAGAAGTGGGACAGATGTGTGTGTCTTCGTGCAGTAAATAGGAAGCACAGAGCACAGTCTGTGCCGTACTTAGCCAAGAAGCTTTTAACTGCATCTCACAAAGCCTCCTCCACTCCCACCTCTCTCCCCAGCACTGTTATACACCCATGACTCTTTCCCTCTTGTTTTTTAGGAATTTGTGTTTGGATTGTAGAGACAGAGAAGAGAGGAAGGGGTATACTCCTCAGGGACAGGAATCCCACATCGGGGATTGGCCTGTGACCGCACTACCAGAGTATTCCAGATTAATTCTTGAGACCAGCACGCTCTCCAGGCAGACAGAAAACTCTGTCCCCAGACATGAGAAAAGCGGAGTCTCAATAATTTTATTCAGAATTTTACCTTCAGAAAAGATCTAGATAGAATCAGTTTTAATTTTAGCATGTATTTAGGTTTTTTATCTACAGAGTAGAGTTTTTAAAATTACAAATGGAGGTAGAAGCAGCATCATTGTCCACCTCCCGGGTTCCCAGTATTAGGTAGTAATGTTCCGTTCTAAAGGGTTTTTACCGTGAAAGTTAGCGGACATAGACATGTAGAGAAAAGCTATGACGAATGCTGTGTACCTGCAAACATCTGCCAGTCTTGTTTAATGGGACCGCTTGTCCTTTTTCCCCTTATAAGGAAATCCCAGACACCATGTCATGGTTGTGTAATCATATCCTCTGTCAATCACAACAATTTAAATCAATACTTGAAAAAGCCAGAATTTACCGTATCTTATTGTTGTTCAGCCTCAGAAAATGTAGTGCTTTCATTTCCTGTACCCCCGGTGGTATAGATTTTAAGTCATTGTGATCCAGAAACAGCTCTCTCAGAGAATGATACGTCCCATAGAAGGAGACTCGGTCCACGCCGTCATCGGAGAGTCTGTTAAATGACAGGTACAGGTACTCCAGGCCTGGCTGCATGTGGCCAAACACGTAGCCGGGGATGCGCTCAATCTGGTTCCCGAGCAGCACGAGATGCAGAAGGGACTTGGGCAGGTAGGACGGGACGTGGTAGAGCTTGTTGTAGGAGAGGTCGATGGACTCTAGATTTCTGCAACAAAGAAGGATTAGCGGGGCACCGCGTGAGGCAGGGACCGTGAGCTCCGGGCTCAGACAGGGCCGGTCAGGATGCTTGGCCGTGTTCCCGCACCGTCTGGTTTGCAGTAGTGAGTCCTGTATGAGGGTGACTGTGTGGCGGTCTGCCCTGTCTGGCTGTGAGGCTTGCAGTCTTATCTGGGCGCCACACCGCGGCTCCCACTCCGTTACAAGGAGTGCCAGGTTCAGAAAGAACCACTATCTCTAGGATCAAACGTGAATCAGAAATGAGGTCAGGGTCTTAGCTGCTATCAAGCTGCCTCTCCCTGAAATCGCCCCGGGTTCCAGCAAGGACGTGGTGGTGGTGTGGAATCTGCATTCTTGCTCCACACCCGATCCGATGGCCTGATGCACGGGGGCTTGTGGTGAAATGGAGCTTGTTTTCGGGCCTTCCCCTGTGGTTTCTGAGTCACCCTGCCACCACCACATCCTGCTGGCCCCGGCTGGCCCTCCACACCATCTCATCCCTCTCTCCTGCCCCTGAAAGATGCCTGTTCCATCTGTTTCACCCAGATCCCCTGTGTCCTCACCACACAGCCCAACCTGGCTCCCCACCATGGCCCATCCTGCTCCTCCTGACAGGCAAGATCCCCACGCCAGCCCCTTCCCTGCATCCTTGCCAGGAGGCTGGACCCTGCTTCCAGCCTTCCCTGTCAGGCGAAGCACCGTTCAGGCTGTTTTATAAGACTTGAGGTAGAGAAATGGTTTGGAGGAATGAAGACAGTGTGGCATAGGACAGGGGAGCCTCATGGTCCCATGGTGGGGGGGCGGGGCAGGATGGTTTCCCTTCAACTTCATGGCCACCTGTGAGGTGGACAGATCTCGGGTCCCTCACTGCTTGGGTTCATGGCAGGGTGTGCACAGCAGCAGTGACCACGATCATCCCAACACCAGTCACACCATCCACAATATGAGCTCCAAGCAAGTAGCCAGGTTCTAGGGAGGGGGAGGCTCACGAAGGAGGGGTGCCATTCCTAAGCTCACTTCCCCACATTCAGACCCTGTGCTGTAATGGCAGAAGGAAGGCACTAAGAAAGGCGAAGAGCAGCGTCTACTCACTCTTGATTTATCCAGGCTAGCGGAGCAATCCTGTTTTCCTCAATTTTATTATAACGTAGCACAATGACATTGATCTTTCTGGTGTGGTTGAAACAGATCTCAGTGATTTCTTCAATTTGGTTATTTTCTAGGTATAATTCCTATAATTAACAGAAAAGACTGTTTTTCTTTGTGTTGGTTGGCACATATATTCAGCTTCACAGGTGGAAATGGTACTGTGGACTGTTCTCAGTAGTATTATCTGGAGAGTCTTCTGCTCTTCCAAGTGAATTCATTGCTGTAAGTTGTCCTGTTCTATCTAATTAGCGAAATAAAAGCTACCTTCTTTCATGGTCATGGAATTAAATGCATTTTTTTAACCATAAAATTTTGCAAAATAGAGCATACCGTAATAATAGTATAAAGTTCTCTAATTTACAAAACTTATTCATGTAAATTATCTCATTTGGGCTTCAAAACCCTAGAAAATTGGTACAAATGATCATCTCTGTTCAGTAGTGGAGACACTTGGGCCTGGAGAGAGGATGCCCAGGAGACACACGTCCCCACCCCGCCCCAGCTCTAGGACAGGCCACTTCCCACCAGTCCATGCTGCCTGTCAGGGTTTTAGACTTGCTTGTATTTTAATTAATTTAATTAAAAATTAATTGGGAACCCTCATTTAACATCAGGGTAAAGTTTGCTAGAGCTATTGTTTTCAACAGCGAGCTGCCTTTGGTTAAATTCATTTGACGTTAGTGCAAGTTTTTCACTCAAGAGGCTTGGAAATCAGAAGTAGATATTGGAATATGTCTTCATTGTAATTTTTGATTCCTATTATAGTAATTTTCCCTTGTTTTAACTTAATTTTGGTATTTATTAGATATGAGTAAAGCAATTTTTAGCTTTTTGCTTTTAACTTCATACGTATTTAGAGGTGAACCAAATCAGTGGTTCCCAAACTTGGTTGCATATTTAGATCACTTGTGAGCTTTCTAAAGTTACTGCAGTCAGAGCACACTCATCCATACACTAGACCCTGTGTCTGTGAAGCGGGGTCCTGGAAGGGGTCGGAGCACACACACCTGCGTGGACACTGCCTCCCATACCAATGAGAGGGACCCTCTGGAGAGAACACCCAGATGGAGACACGTTGCTCCTCCTTACTATTTGGCTTGTGTGTGTTTACTAGGTGCATGCATTATGTATTAAAATCTAACTTAAAAAATTATAAATTACTGACCCTACCCTCCAAAGGAACCTGATTGAGGATATCTGGGGTAGGGTACGGAGTCCGTATTGCTCTAGAATCCAAGAGATTCGGATGTAAAGCCCATTATTGGAACCTCAATCTTTACAATTTTGATAAATTCTAAACTGATATGTTGATCTGCAAATAGGAAAGGAGATGCTATGGCACGGCGTCAGACCCAGGCTCTGCTGGCATAGCAGGCCCACAGCTGTGGGAAGCTCCAGCCTGCCTTCCTGCTGAGTAATCCTCTGTGCAGCAGAAACAGCTGGGAGCAGTCAGTGCCGGGTCTGCCAGACCTCTGCTCTCAGGGCTGGAAGTCAGGTGTGCACTGGGCAGTGAGGGCCCCCAGAGTGTGTGAAGTGTGTCCCTTGCTGCAGCGAGGAAGGCCCCACACCTGGGCCCTGGGTGGGAAGGGCAGGGCTCGGCCTCGGTGGGGCGCTGGGCAGAACTGGGAAGCTATCTTGCAAGTTGTAGTTTCTGTGTAAATTCTCAGCTCATCTTCCCCATTCTCTCCCCAAAAGCTGTCAGTAAGATCAATTTTCATTTTATCAAAATTTCACTTTATCAACTATTATTACGTTTAAAGAAACAACAGTGCTCAGATTACATAGCGGAGTGTACAGCACCAAAATGTACTTTAATCTGCCTCACAATAATCTTTTAGAATAATGCTATTTGTCTTATTGAAGTGTACTGTACTAAAAATGTAAAACATTGTTAGAAAGATACAGTTACCTCAAGAGAAGCAGGAAGACCCTGTGGTATAATTCTGAATTTATTTCTTCCCAGACGCAGGTAGGCTAGGCTCTTCAAAGATTTGAAAGCCAAGGGATTCACATTGGTTTCACTGAGATTGTTTCCTTCCAGTTCTAAGGTGACCAGTTGATTTAGGTCTATAAAAAATAAAATATAATTTTCAGAATATTAGGAAAACCAAAGAACCATGTAGTTTCTATATCTTTCAAAACATCATGTGAAATGTTCAGTTTATTTGGAGGGTAGATGTCCCTGCTTTCTTGGTGTTCCCCATGCAGAGCCTCCTCTCAAGTGCTCTGTGCACCCCAGATGCTGGTCTCAGCCAGCACTGGATGCCGGACATGTGGTCCAGGGGAGAGGCGGGCCTGCCGAGAAGTTACCACACTGTAGGATGTCTAAGGAACAGAAGCTGAGCAGGGCCTCCCCACAGGGGCAGCGGGGGCCAAGCAGGGACTCAGGACACAGGTGGGCGAGAAGTACAAAGTTGTGGAGGTCCCTTAAAGCCTGTGGAAAGACGTGGACACGCATATGACACGGCAGCATCATTGGTGACGGGGAGTGTGGGAGCGCTCTGCCTCGCAGATGTCAGTCTCTGAACAAGGGAGTTCCAGCGTGAATTCCCGTCACACGTGTTCACGTCCTGGCAGATAGTGCAGCCAAATGCATGTTTGGAAAGGAGAATGATCGAGAATTCTCCACGCACTCAGATTGAGCTACCAAGAAAGGCCTTTATACAAACAAGTTTTCCCTGCATCGTTTCTGCTGGCCTCAGGAGTGGTATGATCCAGATCACTTGGAACCCTACAGGAGAATGGACAGCTCAGCAGTGATGATACCCAGAGGCATCTGAGTCAGGCATTCAGGGTGTAACTTTGGAGATTGTTCAGTGGCCAAGATTTCCAGAATAGGAATGTTTTCATCTTCAACTCAAGTCACGGGCATTGCACTGAACGCTCTGTACGGCTCTGTTCCTACTCTTAGGCACATTAGAGAAACAAGACATCATCCAAGCACGAGCAAGCGACAGGATGATCGGGGTGCAGATCACAGGTGCTGAGGACCACAGGAGTGGTGTGGACGTGTGGGTGGGCTGGGCTCCCAAGGACAGGAAGACGTAGGTAGAAATGGGGGAGGCTGAGGCAGCCAGGTGAACACGGACAGTAAGAACCCATGTGCTCAGCGGTAGGAGGCAGGCCCGCCTTGGGTGAACCGTCTGCTGGGGGGGTGCAGGCCCTTCGTGCACCAGACAGTATGGTCTGGTTTTCCTGTCCAGGCAGCGAGGAGCGCTGGGCAAGGACAGCATGACAAAACATGAACCTGGCAGTTGTTTTAGCATCAATTGAAGGGCTGAGGAGAATTAGGGAGCCCAAGCAATAAACTGAGAAGTGGTTATGTTTTCTTATATTCTCCTTGATTTCCAAAACCAAAGATACTGAGAATCCAGCATATTTATCTAGTACATAGTTGAGGTCTTGGAATGTAATGGAAGTTTTCCTGTGAAAAACAGATAATCAAAGTAGACTAATGGTCGGTGTGTGACCCCACGAGAGAGATGTGGCACACGGTGTTTACAGGTACTCTCTGGTTTATACATTGTGTAGGAAACATAGGAAGTGTGCTCTCGTATGTGACAGGAGACAGGGCGGAGCTAGAGAAGCTGTAGGTCAGATGCAGTAGAACAAGGGTTTATACGCAGGAAGCTGGTAGGAAGTCCTTCCCATTGTGGGGCGGGGAGCAACATGGCAGGTCATGGACACGGGAGAGCGTGGTCCCTGCGTGCCCAGAGTGGGGGCCAGCCATGAGCACTGCCCGCAGCATCGGGATCCTCCTGTTTCTGCACACCTTTGCGCATGCTGTTTCTCTCCCTGGAGCTCCCTTCCTCCCCACTTGTCTGGGACTGTCTGTAACGTGAAGGGTCATGTGTGAAGACCTGTCACAAAAGCACAGGGAGAGCAGCAGGCCCCTGAGGGCCAAGCCAGGGGCTTCCGTGCAGAAAGAGCAGCGTCCCAGCAGTGGTGGCAGCTGCGCGCGGGTGCACCTTGCCTGCTGCCAGCTGCTCGACCCTCCAGGCAGTGGGCTCAGCACAGTGTCGAGGCTCTCTGGCACAGTGACCTGAGCCCCTCCTCATGGCCAAAGCCTCCATGGTGCTTGGACTGTGGGGGACAGCAGGGGAGGGAGGGAGGGAGTGTGTGGAGAAGCAGCTGCCAGGAATGTGTGCGCACACCTTCCGAGTAGGGGCTTCTGTTGTGTAACACGTCATCTTGAGAATGCAGCCAGAAAGGTGACCTCACGTGCGGTTCACATGCAGCCCACTAGGGCGCTGGTCTACATGTTCCTTTGGCCCTGCTTCCCCTGGCAGTTAAAAAAGACTTTCTGATGTCTTTTCCATATGACAAAGCCCATCACCATTTGTGTTTGTTGATGTTTTTCATGTGTACCCTGCAGTCCATCTGGAAATAGAATATTTCCATAACTCTGTAATTTTCAGACTTGGCAATTCTTGGTGGTATTGTGTTTTTTCCCATCACCAGAAGTGTTTTGTTCCTATGAAGTTTTTTCGGAGTGAAAAGCAAATAATGAAATGGTTTAATTCCTTTTTAGGCTTGAGTTATCGACATTAACATAAAAATATTTCAAATCAAATAGGTAGAAAGTATTGGACACCGCGCCTCAGGCGCTGCTAGACTGCTGGGAACGGGGAAGGAAACATTAGCTGTCTCTGGAAGGAGATGTAATCCCACCACAGACCCTGGCTAGTGTTTAGGAAAAGCTAACGTAGTGCTGCATCTTTTGTGCCTAGTTCACGATATGACAGCTTCAGTTCAGTTTGGTCCAGAGTCAACCACAAAAGGAGAAAATAAATTTCATGAACTTAAAGGGTAAAGTGGCCTAAAAAACTCGCCAGCTCTCCGTATGGCTGTAGTGCCCATAAAGCTCCCACACGACCGCAGAAGAAAGGCTAGAATAGGACACATATGAACTAAAAGTTAAATACCTGATAAGCTTTCTTCATTGATCGCCTGCAGTCTGTTCTCGTTGATCTTAAGTTCTTCTAATGCAGACGGTAGTTCTGAAGGAATCTCTGCCAGATTGTTTCCATCCATATTCAGGCGAATTAGCTTCTTCAGAACCTTGAAAAGCAAATCTCAAAATTACCTTTTCACATGGTCACAGACACATCGTGCATCTTCAGGGGTCAAAGTGCAGTCGTGACTTAACCTTACAAACCTGCGTGCTCTGACTTGGGCCCATGGGAAGCTGCATGTTCTCCCGCCGCTCCCCCATTTCCCTGCTGCGGCTTTACTGAGCGAGAGAAAGCTCCTGTCACCACTGGACCGCTCCTATTTTGCTAGATCTTAGGCGTCCACCTTCTCAGCAGTAGACAGAAGGCTACTGCGGAATCTGAATGTGTCATGGATGCTGGCAATGAAATCAGCAGTTTGAATCCTTACCGTGTACGTGTACACCTCAGTTTTGTCATTAGACTAGTAGAAACGGCCCTAAAAGAGCACTGATGATTGCGGAACCGCTTCAGAATGGCGTGCTGCAAATACCACTCGCTGTTCCTCTGTGGCATCCGCACAGTCTGACTGGTGGAAGCACGCCCACGTTTGCAGCTGTGTGCTCCTCGGCCCGAACGCCTGCCCCACCAGACTGGAGCGCTGCACAGATGATTCACCTCAGGCACTGAATCAGACTTGGGAATGGGACAGGGGATCCCAAAACAAGAAAAGGAGACACTCTCCTGTGTGTCTTTCTTTCTGATCAAACACAGGAAATGCGTGAGTCCCAGCTGTCGTATGACAAGGACACGTCTGCGACTTGAATGCAGGGGTAAAGTTTGGCCTAGTGGGATGTAGTAGGTTTCAGTGGGCTTCTCAAAAGGACACACGAGTGTGTTTGTTTACACACCCAGACCCTTCCTTTCTTGCTTCTACCTTTGCTTCTCTGAAACTCCTTGATCCTGTCGTCTTTTCTGCTTTTTAGAAAATATTTTAGTCACACCCAAGTCTTGCAGGGGCTTATTCTATGCTGTTTGCTGCCTCTCTCTCCCTTGTCTTCCCCACCATTCCCTGTGCTAGTTTTCATCTGAGTCCGCTTGTGTTTCCAGAACCCCTCCTGCTCACATGATCATCAGGTCTTGCCCTCGGCACAAAATAACGAAGCTCTTTCTGGCCTGAAAATGTTAACAAGAGTTTCCAGATAAGCTCTCCTTTATTCCTGGAAATACCTCATGTACTAAGAGCCCACATATTTCAACATATTTTCAGCTGCTTGGGGAGAAACTGCTCCATAAGTTCAAACATTGGTTTTGTCATTTTGCTGTTGTAGGTGCTGTAAGGGTAAAGCTAGAAAAACAAGCTAGAATCACGTAAAACAACAGACTGGAATCAAGGTAAAACTTGAAGAGTTTAGGAACGTCAGAGGGGAAACTTTCTTGACTTAGGAGGAGGCTACAGACTGTCCCTTTCTCTCCCTGCCCTGCCGCCAGCACAGAACTGTCCAAGGGGATGCTTCCTCACGCCGAGCGTATCTTTACCTTGAATGCTTTTGGACCTGTGCCTGGGGAGGTGATGTTGTTGTTGCTCAGATCGAGCCTTTCCAAATTTGGCAGTCCATTGAATGCTCCGTCAGGAATGTCAGTGATGGAATTGCCTAGAAAACACAGCAGTTGCAGTTTGGGCCCCCATGCACACACGGGAACATACGTGTGTTCATGAACATACATAGATAGCAAGGAAGCTCTACCCAGAGGAGAAAGCAATACTCATAACTAGGACAGCATCTGTATAAGCAAATGCATGTGCAGGAAACACCAGCCTGGGGCCAGAACCTCTACTTGAAGGACTAGCTGTGCTCGAGGCCGTCCTGTTTCAGGTGAAGCTGCTGTGAGAACAGCTAGAATGTGGTTCACTAGACAATTCTGTTAGCAGTATGCATTTTATAACAGAGATGTGTTTCCGGAAGCTTACATAGAAACTGGTTTTCCCATTGACATGTCCTAGACCCTGGACCAGAAATCCTGTCCTATCACCTACCCTTCTGAAATTTCCTTCTCTAAACCAGGAGCTCAGGTGTTATAATTGTGTGGCTTCCATCTGAACAACTTCCTACATGCTTTAAATTTATGGGATTTTGTTTTCACATTTGGTTAAGTGCAGTAGTTGATGCTTTTAAACCCACAACGTAAGCTCACCAGAAATAGTGAGTGCTATAGACACCATATGGTGACCATCTCAAAACCACGGTAGTGTGACTGAACAGGGCACAGCTGACACACCGGCTGTGGCAGAGGGGACATTGCTGGGGTGTAGGCCTCTGAGCATGAGACTTCCCTACGGGGTCATGTGAACGTGGTGTCCTAGCACAGACTGGCCGTCCTGAACCAAGGCGTCAGACTTGGCCTATTGAGTGTGTATTTATAAGGTCATTTATTTATTATTTCTCTGATAGTTTATTTCTGTGATTGCCCCTGCGACATGCCTGAAACCCCATTCAGATTCTCTCAGCCCTGTGTCTTCAGGTCGTCCTGGGGTGTGGGTTTTATCTCCCAGATGGATGCACACGCAGGGTCCCCGTGAGCCAGCCTCACACACACACACCTGGTCCTGCCGTTCCTCCACTCAGAACCCTTCCAGTGGCCTCATAAGAACATGGCGAGGAGGACTGGACCATTCCATACCTACCAGAATGGCTGAAGTGAGGGGAAGATAAGTGACAGGAGGCAGAGCAGCGTCTAGCAGAAAGCTGCAGCCACCTTTGGGGACTGGGGGATGGTTTCCTATGGAGCTAAATGCACCTTTACTCTGTCATTCAGCATTTCCACTCCTGGGCGTGCACCTTAATGAACAGAAAACTAGGTCCACACAAACCTCTGTATATGGATATTTGTAGAACTGTATGTACAGTTGCCCCAAACTAGAAGCAACCCAGGTGCCCTTCAGGATCACCAGGCACCTGTGGTCCATCGGCATGAGCACACGCCACTCAGCGGTGAGCAGAGGGCCTGCTAGATGAGTGCAGCATCCCGGATGACCCTCCACGGCATCGTGGCAAGCACAAGAAGCCCAACTGGAAAGACTCTGCACTGGGTGACCCTACTTCGGTGACATACCATGAACGGCCAAACCCTGGAGGCCCATCACCTCAGCAGAGACCAGGGCTGGTAGAAGGAGGGGCAGGAGGGAACGTGGGGAGGTGATGGAAACATTCTGTATCCTGGCTGTGGGGGTAGTGACGCAACTATACACGTCTGTCAACGCTCAGAGAAGAGCATGCTAAAAATAAGTTTTACTGAATGTCAGTTATACCTCACTGAAGCTGACTTTAGGGAAAAAGTCAGTGGGAAATCATGATTTGGTTTGGAGAAATTGGCTTTATACCTAACCATGCTATTTCTCCTACAAAGTTTATGTATATGATTATAGATTGTGAAGTTAGTCTGTTTAGGATCAACTTCTATTATGAAATTAAAATATGACATTCACAAGGCAAGGAGAGTTACTTACTTGTAAAGCACAAAACAGAACAGACGTCCACATCTCTTACCAATGAGCTCCAGGCTTGTTATCTCTGGTGCTGTTAGCAGTGGTATCTGTGTGAGGCCGGCGCTGATGCAGCTGATGGTTCTGTAGGACAGGGAGCATCCGCTGGGCAGAGGTGGCATGCCCCTGCGAGGAGGGGGCACCAGGGGTCTGGAGGGCACCCTGAACACATCTCCTCTGAGGGTGCCCTCCTCCTCCTCCTCCTCCTCGTCCTCCTCTGCCTCCTCTGCCTCCTCGTCCTCGTCCTCCTCCCTTGCTGGGTGTCCTTGTTGATGGGCTCGCCTCCCCTCTGCTCGGGGTCTCTCATCTGCCCCTCCTCTGCTCCACCCCTCACTGAGAGGTCTCCCCTGCTCTCCAGGTCCAGGGGTCTGTTTCTTTTGCTCATTTTCATCTTCTTTACTTTCTTCTTCCTCCTCAAATTGAAGTTCCTCTTTTTGCAACACTTGGTCCATTTCCACCCGACCAGGTGGCAGTTGCTTGCGACGTGAGTTGGTAGGTTCTCTTTGTTCTGAAGAATCACCAGAAAATTCACTTCTATCACTTAATGCTGTACCACTGAGCAGCGGACGGGAGGCTGCTGGCCGCGCGGGTAAGATACGGCAGGGGCGAGGTGTAACGTTAGTAAAAAGAAAAATCATAGTGAAAGTGAGGTTAGTAAATATTATTCCCTCCAGGTATTTGAGTGCAATTTAAATGTGAAATGCATCTTGGAATTTTTGCTTGAGTAGTTTTAAAAGTAATTTTATTTCTGTTTTATAAGATTTATGTGATTTGTTTTAAGCAATTTTTGTTTTTTCCTGTGGCCTTAGTATTTATTTTTACTAAAATATCTTGCTACCTGGTAATAAAGAGGGAATAATATTGCCACATGATGCAAAATGGTAAGCAGTCCTGTGTGAGATTGCAGTATGATGAGGTGTGACCTTTATAATAGATACTGTTCAGTTAATCGGGGTGACTGATAATGTAAGAATCTGCACCATCAAACATAAAAAAAATGAAACACGTATTTTACTTGCTTGTGGCAGTGAAACTGGCTTTTTTTTGTAGATTTATTATTATTTTTGTCTGATTTTCTTTCAGCCCCATAGGCCTGAAAGCATCTTCTGAAATTCAGGATTATAGAAAGTTCTCCTCTTTCTCCTTCCCAGCCTCTCAACTTAAATTTTTACTGCTTGACACTTATGGGAGGCCTCCTGGATTCCGATGATGCTGTTTTAAGCCAGAGGCGTGCATGACAGGACTTTCCGTTGTCCCAGGATGATGGGAGTGGAACGGCCAGTGGCAGGCGTTCACTGCGTGTGTATTTAGCAGAAGTTGGGGAGAGCCTGACAGTGACCGCAGCTCTGGCAGAAGTGAGGTCTAGCTCTGGTACTGGCAGATTTCCTGAGTTGTGGCCCTGCTTTTATTTAATGCTGTATCTAAATCACCCAGAAAATGAACTCAGAAAATGTAACTATTTGAAGGAATTACTTGAGATTTCAATCCAGTATATATTATAAAGTCAGTGAGTTATTTTTTCCTATCCCTGGCAGAACATGCAAAACGAAAATAGGAAAGTATTAGGGAAAGGAAGCTAAAGCTATCACATTGAAATATTTTAAATCCTCCCTGTACATCCAAGTTTATTTTTCCAAAATAACCACAGCTTTTCAAGATTATTACAAGTCCTTTGAAAAATGTCTGATAATTTCTGAATCTTGCCTGTGTATTTGCTAACATTTTTTAAAGGCATAATACCTTAGTAAAATAATAGGTTGTATAAACCAAAATGCAATTCCTCAACATTCTAAAGTCGTGGGCACCCACCCTGAGACTATCCTGTGTGCATGGAAAACAATCTGTCTAATGTTAGACAAGAGAAACTGTCTCTGTTTCTTCCCATCAAATTATTTACCACGTGTGTATCTATTTTAGAAGGTGCTGACTAGGCCTCCCTCTCAAGAGTCAGCTGTCCCTCAGGTGTGAGCCGCGAAAGCAGGGTGGGGAACGTTCAGCAGGCCCCGTGGCATGACCTTCCTGCAGGAATCAGTGCCCACGAGAGACAGACATTGCTCCAGGGCCACGCTCCTGCATTTCCCCAGATTTCCCAAGCAGTAATGAGTGCAGGTAGGCTGGGGCACTGGGCTTTCTTCTCTCTAGATGCAGACCCCTCTCCCGTTGTTCATCAGGAGTTCTTCGTCTTCTTTGTGGTCTTAACTGTGCCCACACTGAGTTGGATTAAGGGAGCTACTCCTCGCGAGGAGCTAAGCAGAGCTCTTTCCTCACACGACACTGGGGGACTGTTGGCTCCGTAGATTCCGTCACCGCTTCTCTAAAGCGAGCGTCAGTGCTCAGTGTGGTCTGCTCCAAGTGTCTCATTCTGATACAGCTGGAACTACGAAGCCAAGATCTTTTATTTCTGCCCCTACCATCCATCTTCCCCAATAACTTCTATGTTTGTTATCACTGTGCCAATATTCTAAGTACCTTGATGACCGTTTACCATAATTTAAAACTTAAGGTAGTAACAAAATAAAAACAATGGAAGTTGAAGACTAAGTCACATGGGATACTGTGTTTTGGCTAAATACTGTACCAGCGTCAGAGCAGACCGGGCAGCACTCTCCCTCCGGCGTGACTGTGTGGGGGCACGTCAGAGGGTGGCACATAGTCTCGTCACAAAGCACTCTTCCATTGGAGCAGAGGCAGGTAGTGCATGGCTCAGGAGACCACACAGCTCGGTTGTACATGGTCATCCCGTTTACCAGACAGTGTCCCTTCTTTCCTAGAAGAGAAGCAGGGGCGTATTACATTCCTTGTGTGGCCGTCAGCCTGTGAATGACAGTGAGCACAGTGCGAAGTCGAACTGGCAGAATCACACAAGAGTGTCATTCTGTGTCCGTTCATGCGTGGGGTACATGGACCCCAGAGACGTGACCCCAGGGCAGATTCCTTGTGCTCTGCTCTCAGCCTCTGACACTGACCTCCTCCTGGTAACTTGACTCTGAGCTGCGCCTCCGTACCGTATCTCTTGGGGTGACTAAGTCACACGGCAGGAACAACCCACCCCCAAGTCTCAGTGATTTCTTCTCTATGCCATGTGTCCAATGTGGGCACACAGGGGCTGTGCTTGTGATAGTCACAGGGACAGTCAGCAGGCTTCTGCATCTCCAAGCAGGCTGCCTGATGGCCAAAGCAGAGGGGCGGAAGGTTGCAAATCCCACATGAGCCCTCAGAGTGTCTCATTACATTGAGCAAAGCAAATGATACGGCCATAAATTCAGAAGAGAGACAGCAGTGTGGTTCCATCAGGAGCCAGAAAGCAGAGAGCAGGAAGGGCACTGATGATGAGCCCACGTCTCACCCTTATCAGTGTGTGGACGGGGGAGGCAGAGCCAGACATTGCAACTGACCTGACCCTGTCTTTAGAGTTACCATGTTACTGAACACTAGCTCACATGTCGTCAGTGCCGTCCTTGTAAAGTGTGTTCGAAGTATCTCCATTACTCTATGTACAGGGTCGTAGACATGTAGGTGAGTGTGTCCACCAAGGCGGCCATACACAGCCTACTTGGTTGCAGTGTCAGAGGACATGCTGTCCTTCTGACCCAGTGTCGTTTGTGACGCCTGTCCTTTGTCTGATGAGTCACTGTCCGCACATTCCACCCTGAGGTGGGCTCTCACATTCGTTTCCTCCCTTACCCCCCTCCCCTCACCACCTGGGCCTACCAAGTAGTTTGTCTGCATAAAATAAATTCAGTGGCTTAATGCCACTGTGGTTGAAAAAATTTTGGTTGAGGGGCGCCTGGGTGGCTCGTCGTTAAGCGTCTGCCTTCGGCTCAGGGCGTGATCCCAGGGTCCTGGGATCGAGCCCCACGTCAGACTTCTCCGCTGGGAAACTGCTTCTTCCTCTCCCACTCCCCCTGCCTGTGTTCCCTCTCTCGCTGGCTGCCTCTCTCTGTCAAATAAATAAAATCTTTAAAAAAAATTTTTTTTGGTTGAAAATAGTTAATAGTCATATATTCATAGAATCATCTGAATAATTTGTTTCTGTATCCCAGATGATGTATCATTATAAATGAAAAAGCAGGTTACAACCTAATATGTATATTATCTATATTATGAATCCAATTATTTGAAATACACAGTATAGGAAACAGACTAGAAATTAATAAACCACAATAGTAACTATGGTTTTATAAATATAGTTGTGGGATAGCTAATTATTTTTTTGTTTTCCAATAATTTTGTATTATAATTACATTCTATAAATGAAAATTTAAATTATTTCAAAACTCATCATTGTAGACTAAACCAAAAGACATAGTAGTATATCTTGGTATTGTAGTAACTTGAAAAATATATTTAATATATATTAACTTGAAAATATAACTTAAAATATATTAATAATAATATATATAATAACTTGAAGAAAAACTTTGGAAAATTATCTTCATGGAGGTTCTGTTTTTGTCCCCATCTTTCTCTTACTGGTTTCTTACCTGGTAACACATTATAACTTGATTCTACTCCCAGCAAACTTAGAAAGGAGTCAGACTTTTCCTCTGTGCTGTAATCCAAGTTAAGCACGGGAATTGTTGCTGCTGGTGTGACCATCGCCTGCTGGACGCCCAGCTGCCCACTGGGTCTGTGGGCGGGCAAAGAGCTTTTCCTCGGTCTCCTGTAGTATACCTTCCTCCGATGCTTCCTGGGTGTTTCTTCATTTTGTCCAAAATCAATTTGAAAAATGATAAGCAGAAGGAAACAAAGCAAACCTGCAAACTTCATGCTTGCTTTTTCACCATCCGATTTCTAGAGTGAGAAAGAAGCAGAATTTTGGATTTAGTGGTGCCTAAGTTTTACCTTTGAAAATTGGCGTATTATTGCTTGTATGCCTCAACAGCATTGTGGAGAAATGACACATATCATATGTGGGCTGTATGCTGTTGTGTTATTGCCAAATGAGAATGTGGAATTCTTCTGTCAGAATCAAAGAACTTTTAATATCTTCATCCCCAGAACAGGCATGAGCCAAGTTTTTCTATGAAAAACCGGATATTAAATATTCTAGGCTTTACCAGTCACACAGACCGTGGTGTACAAACGGGTGTACCGGGAAAGCCCCAGCGATGAAACGGTTTGCTGGACTCGGTCGGCCTCTAAGCCGTGGCTGGCTGAGCCCTCTCCAGACTGCTGTGCTGTGTCCTCGGAGGATCCCCGGGATCGCTCTACCTGTGCGCCAGGTCATCCTCTGACTCAGGCCACGCATGGCCCTGTCTCTGCTATTTGGTTCTTCTATCCTCTGGCTTTCGAATGGTCTTTTTTGGGAGAGAGGGGGGCGTGACTGTGCCTGATAAAAATAACAGCAATGCTGTAAAGGTGAAAAAGGCATCGAAGAAATGAATACTTGTCGTCCTGGTGATAAAGACTACGTGTGATTGTGGCACTGTGATCAGACACGTTTGTCCAGGCCCTATAATGTCAGGTAGCACAGAAAGTAAAGAGAAACCCTCCACAAGGTGATTGATTGTAGGGGCTGGTTGAAGGATTCACCTGGCCACACACTTTGGCCTGTGGTTAGCCCTGCAAGGAAGGTCTTTGTGGCATCCATTGCCCTCTAAGCTGAGAGCCTGTGTCTCCTCCTTGCCCCTGCCTGGCATCTGTCTGTCCCCTCTGTTCTTCATTCAGGGTCCCTTGCTTTCAGTACCCCAAGATGGAGCCAGGGTGTGTGGGGGAGAATCTGAAACCTCAGGGATGCTGAGGACCCAGGATCATCGGCTACAGTGGGAGCCTGACTTGGTGATGAGATTTACCCCACTCCTCACAGACTGCTTTGCTCACCTCTGTCAGAACAAAACTGTTACATTTCAGAAAACATCACCCTGGAAGGAATGGTAAAGGTTTAAATTGATGCTATGTACAGAATTTTAAAATTCCAAGCTGCAAAGGAGGGATTTTGAAAGCTCAAAGGGCCAAAAACGTGGCTGTAGACTATGAACCTGGCAATCTTGCTGGGACCTTAGGAAATAGACAAGAGACCCTGTAAGCATGGTGTTCAACCTTTCTGCATGAAATAAAGTGCTCTACTGACGTCAGATGCTACTACAGTACAGGTCTGCTTCGAAACCTGTGGGCAGCTTGTAGGAAACCCAAAGGGCATCTGAATAGAAAATCATGTACTGGGGGGGTGAGGCGAGGCCCTCCTCATGCCACAGGGCTCACCCCCCAAATGTGTAGGACCTGGGGGTGATCATTGTCAGTCTAGCCAAATACTGTGACTTCTGTCAGCAGAAACTCACAGTGGTTGTCGCAAACACAGGGTTGCCACCATGGGTCTTCGCCTAAGTACAGATGTCACTTCCAGACCTATTTTTGACATTCTCCCGTGTGTACATCACCAGAAGGCCCAGAACTTGAGCACTCCCTGTGGGGTTGCCTTCCCTGTGGCTGACATTCCCTCCAGTTACACAGTTAGTGACCAGAGTGGCTCCAAGGAGCAGCAACTCCTGGAGAAGCTCGAAGTCAGTGCATGGTCACTTCATAGAAAACCCAACAGCCATTATAGCAGTTTTGTGAAAAACTCAAATCTGACTTCTGCTTCTAGCCAAAATGGAGTAACAGAGCCCCCACCCGAGATTACTTGAAATTAGGACAAAAACATGAAGCTGCATTTTTTTCAAACCTTAGGCATGAAGTAGCTCAAGACCTTGATCCCGGGGCGGGGGAGAGGTAAGTCCAAGGTGAGCCCTGTGACTGGTCTCACACGCAGCCTGAGGCCGTTTTTTTCCACGCTGCCGCTCAGGCAGGGGACTCTGCCAGAGTTCTGGTTTCCCTGAGTTGAAAATCCCTTGGGATTCCAGGGAGGGGAGCGTTTGCAGGGCAGAGAGGAGAGCTGCCCTGCAAAGCCTTCCAGAGACCTCAAGTCTTCAGCTGAGTCCTGATTAGCCTGTCTGTGTGAGTGAAACTTCTTGACACGGCAGAAAGAACTACTGTAAAGAACAAAAGGGAAAATGCCTGGGGCTTGTAAAAGGCTGGCCAGAGTTTGGGTGCCCGCCAGTCAGAGGGGGAAACCTGTACTTCACAGGGCATCAGGCGGAGTGTTCAAAAGGGCACTGGCACAGCAAGGGAAACAGTCCCCCCCAGACTAATGGCTGCTCTGGTCCCGTTTAACAAAACTGAGCATCAAGCATCTCTGAAAGATCAAACTGCATGCCATCATGTGACCGTGTTCCAGAGCACCCAATGGGCAGTTGGGAATCTGGAGAAAACTTAGCAGGCACACAAACGCGTGGGAAAAGTGGTCCATAAAGATTGTGTTCATATAATAATACTGTATTTTGGGGTTATAACATAAGTAGAATTGTATGAGAACAGAAGCATAAAGGAGGAAGGAGGAGATGTGTGCACATACTGTCGAAAGGTTCTTTGCTATGAAGTGGAATAACGTCACTTGAAGATAAGCTGTAATAAGTTAAAGATGCACGCTTGAAGCCCTAAGATAGCCACTAAACAAAAGAAGAATTACAGCAAGTAAGGCCATAATGTAGATCAAATACAATAATAAAAATAATCCAAAATGTATTTATATAAATCACATTAAGTGTAAATTGGTTAAATGCCACAATTAAAAAGCAGAGGCTGGGGGCGCCTGGGTGGTACAGCGGTTAAGCGTCTGCCTTTGGCTCAGGGCGTGATCCCGGCGTTATGGGATCGAGCCCCACATCAGGCTCCTCTGCTATGAGCCTGCTTCTTCCTCTCCCACTCCCCCTGCTTGTGTTCCCTCTCTCGCTGGCTGTCTCTATCTCTGTCAAATAAATAAATAAAATCTTTTAAAAAAAATAAAAATAAATGAAAAGCAGAGGCTGTCAGATTAGATTCTTTATATTTTATTTATTTGACAGAGAGCACAAGCGCGGGGAGCGGCAGACAGAAGGAGAGGGAGAAGCAGGCTCCCCACGGAGCAGGGATCATGACCTGAGCTGAAGGCAGGCACTTAACTGACTAAGCCACCCAGGTGTCCCCCAGATTAGATTTTTCTTAAAAGCACGATCCAACTATTTGCTGCCTGTAAGAAACTCATGCTAAATATAAAGATGCAAATGGGTTAAAATTAAAAGGATGGGAGAATTTGTATCATGGTAACACTAATCACAAGAGAAGTGTCTATATTAACATAAGATGAAGTAGATAAGATAGAGAAGCACATTGCCAAGCATGAAGAGAGCCATTGTGTAATGGTACAGGGGTCTGTTCTTCACGAAGGCAAAATAGTCTCAAACCTTAATACGCTGAATAGTACAGCTTCCAAAGAGCATGAAGGAACAGGTGGAACTGTGGAGAAGAGAAATCTACAGTCATCATCCACAATTTCTGCTCTCCTGTCTCAGGCACTGATTTTAAAAATAGTAGACAGATAGGGGCGCCTGGGTGGCACAGCGGTTAAGCATCTGCCTTCGGCTCAGGGCGTGATCCCGGCATTGCGGGATCGAGCCCCACGTCAGGCTCCTCCACTATGAGCCTGCTTCTTCCTCTCCCACTCCCCCTGCTTGTGTTCCCTCTCTCGCTGGCTGTCTCTATCTCTGTCAAATAAATAAATAAATAAATAATCTTTAAAAAAAAATAGTAGATTGTAGGTTAAAACACTGAGATGGGATGCCTGAGTGGCTCCATCGGTTGGGCAGCCACCTCTTGGTTTTGTCTCAGGTCAAGATCTCCAGGTTGTGAGATCAAGCCCCAAGTCAGGCTCCATGCTGAGCATAGAGCCTGTTTGAGATTCTTTCTCTCTCTCCATCCGCCCCTCCCTCCTACTTGCTCTTTCTCTCTCTCTCTCTCTCTCAAAAACAACAAACAAAAAAAAAACACCAAAAACAGTGCAATGCCACTGCACATCTATTAGAATGGCCAAAATCAAAAACAATGACAACACCAAATGCCAAGAAGGTTGTGGAGCAGCAGGAACTCACATTCATGGCTAGAGGGAATGCAGACTGGCACAGCC
This sequence comes from Ursus arctos, assembly GCF_023065955.2. Lineage (NCBI taxonomy): Eukaryota > Metazoa > Chordata > Mammalia > Carnivora > Ursidae > Ursus > Ursus arctos. The sequence continues at coordinate 527,936 of NW_026623019.1, forward strand.
ACTTTGGAAGATAGTTCGCCAGTTTCTTAGAAACAAAACACACTCTTACCACATAACCCAGCAGTCATGCTCCTTAGTATTTACCCAAAGGAGCTGAAAACATGTCCACACAAAGTCCTGCACACTGATGTTTACGACAAACTTGGAAACAACCAAGATGTCCTTCAGTAGGTGGATGGATAAACAGTGGTCCATCCACACAAGGGACTACTATTCAGCACAAAAGAGAAATGGGCTACTAGGCCATGAAAAGACATGGAAGAAATAAATGCACATTACTAGGTGAAAGAGGCCAGTCTGAAAATACTGTAATATTCCAACTCTGTGACATTCTGGAAAAGGCAAAACTGTAGAGACACTAAAAGGTCAGTTGCTGCCAGGGATTGGTGCCAGGGGGAAGAATGTATAGATGAAGCCCAGAGGATTTTTAGGGCAGTGGGAATACTCTGCATAACCCTGTAAAGATGGATACCTGTGGTTCCACATTTGTCCAAATCCATAGAACGTACACCACCAAGAGTGAACTGTAATGTAGTTTGTGGACTTAGTGATGTGTCAGTGTAGTTTTGTCAGTTGTCACTTGCTGTGAACCTAAATCTGATAATTGTCATATATAAAAAACTTATCGCTAACACTGTGCTTAATTTTGAAATACAATGTTTTCCCCTTAAGATCAGGAACGATGAAGGATGTCTGGTCTCACTGTTTCTAGTCAATATTTTATTGGATGTTCTAGTCAGTATAGTAATGTAAGACCAAGAAACAAAATGCATCCAGACTGGAAAAGAAATTGATGTATGTAAGATTAATATACAAAAATCAGGATTATTTCTGTATGCTAACAGCAATAAGAAAATTAAAAATACAACACTGTCTCTAAAGGCATAAAAATGTGAAATACTTAAAGATACTTCTGACAAAAGATGTATAAGATTGAGGCCCTGAGGGGCGCCTGGGTGGCTCAGTCGTTAAGCGTCTGCCTTCGGCTCAGGGCCTGATCCCAGCGTTCTGGGATCGAGCCCCGCATCGGGCTCCCTGCTCTGCTGGGAGCCTGCTTCTTCCTCTCCCACTCCCCCTGCTTGTGTTCCCTCTCTCACTGGCTGCCTCTCTCTCTGTCAAATAAATAAATAAAATCTTGAAAAAAAAAAAAAGATTGCAGCCCTGAAAACTATGAAGTGTTGCTGAGGTAAGTGGGAAAAGAACTATATAGGGTATACGTACAGTGGATATAGGTCAGATGATACAGGATATAGGTCAGGTTTAATTTCTCAATTCTGTAAAGTTAATCTATAGATTTGTCACAAACCTGGTCAAAATTCCAGCAGGCTTTTTTTTTTTTTTAATGGGAAGGTGATTCTAAAATTTCTATGGAAATGTAAAGAGCCTAGAATAGCCAAAGCAGCTTTAGAAGAGAGAGGAACAGATTTGGAGGGCTAGCACTACCTGATGTCAACACTTACTATAAAGGTGGGCAGTACCGATAGTGTGATGCTGCTGTTGAGATAGACAAGTCCATCAGTGAGACAGAGTAGAGGGTTCCGAAGGAGACCACACCTGCATGGGCAGTTGGTTTTCAGCGGTGATGCCAAAGCGATCTAATGCAGGAAGGGCGATCTTTTCAGCACGTGGTACTGGAGTAAGTGTATAGTCATGTACATACAGAAAATCAATCATAGATGAGTATAAGAGCAGAAAGTGTGAAACGTGTAGAAGGGAACATTGGGAAAATTCTGGTGACCTTGGATTTAACAGCAATAAAAAACAAGAAATATATTTTTTTAATTGGACTTCATCAAAATTGAAAGCTTTTTCTCTTCAAGACACTGTTAACAATAGGAAAATGCCACATACTTGGAAAAATGTTTGCAAAATAATATATTCAAGAAGAGACTTGTATCAAGAATAAAGAAGTCTTAAATTCAATCGTGAAAAGAAAACCCAGTTTTTAAAAGCCCAACGTTTTGAACACACATCCCCTAAGAAGATACACAAATGGCAAACAAGCGCACGAGACGGTGTTCAAAATCATTAGTCATTAGGGAAATGCAGATTAAAACCGCAGTGAGATAGCAGTACACATCTGCTGGAACGGCTGGAAGTGGGTGCGGACAAGTAGGTGGAGTGACTGGAGTTCTCAGGCAATGCTGTTGGGCGTGCAAAACCGCATGAACACTTTCGGAAAACGGTTTGGCAGTTTCTTCAGAAGTTCAGTGTCCACCTACCATTTACCCAGCCATTCTGCTGGTAGATATTCACCCAAGAGAAATGAAAACAAATGTCCACACACAGACTTCTGTGTGCATGTTCATGGCAGCTTGCTATGTGCTAGACGTCCAAATGTCCAGTAGCATGTTAGTGGATAAACAAATGGTGATATATCCAGACAGTGGAGCACCATGGAACAACAACAGGGGGTGAGTCTCAGAATAATTATGTTGAAAAAAACGTCTTACACAAAAGGAGATACACACAATTCCGTTTGTGGCGAGCACAAACTCTTCTATAGGGAAAGTGTATCAGTGGTTGCCTCAAGGCAGGGACAGGGTTTGGCAGTCCAGCATGTGTGGGAGATCACCAAGGGTCATGGGAGCTTTCGGGGATGGTGGATATATTCATTTTCTTGATTGTGGTTACGGTTTTACAGGTACACTTAAATAAGTGCACTTTAATTTTCAACAGTCCTCACCACCTTGATGTCCGGGTAAGACGGTGGCTATTTGGAATCACACATCTAAGTCCCATAATGAACAAAATCGTCGCTGGTGTGAACCTCTTAGCGGGTTGTATGGTCTCACACTTTCCTCAGAGGTGGAGTCCCATCATGGCGACCTTGGGGACCAGGCTGTGGGGTTGACAGGTTAGATCAATGGTCAGGAAATTGAAGACTGGAGTCCAAACGGAGTCATCTGCTGCTTGTTTTTAAATACAGCCTACAAGCTAAAGTGGCTTTTATGTTTTTAAATGGTTTTAAGATTTAAAACAAGAAGAAGAATTCATGACAGCTCATATGAAGTTAAAATTTCAATATTCATACGTAAAGTTTTACTGGAGCAGCCACGCTCGTTTATCTGTGTACCACTTTCGGCGACTTTTCCAGTAAAGGGCGTGGTTGGGTTGCTTCAACAGATGCTAACACACGGCCTGCAAAAGCTAAATACTTTGCAGGCCAAGTTTGCCTGCCCACCACTGAAAGCCATGCTTCTCAGCCAGGGACAGTTTTGCCCCTGGGGACATTTGGCAGGGTCTGGACTCTCCTCACTAGTCACCGTTGGGAGGGACGCTCCCGACTCCCCATGTGTGGGGGCCTGGGTGCTGCTGGATGTCTTACAGAGCCCAGGACCGCCCACGGCGACAAGGGACCAGCGGGCCCACCACTTCAGAAGTGTCTAGATGGAGAAGCCCTGGTTTAGAGGAACAGATAGAGGTTTTTAATAAGACAGTCGCATGCTGCTTTCAGGCAAAACTGAATGAATTATAACTAGGTGGGGTCTTTTAGTGATAACTTATGAACAAACCATTTCCATACGGTGATCTCTTTCCCAAGGTTTTCTCCTAACTCTCAGGTGCTGTTTTCGTTTGCTCTGTTTCCAAGTCTCATATGCTCCTGTGGCCAGAACTGAGTGTTCCTTGATCCTACTTCCAGTTTGTATTCTGTTGTCCTCAGGTGAAGCTTTGTTTCTTAGCAACCCTGGCCGTTTATAACAGTGCTCCGCTGTGGACGGCTCAGACTTGCGGCGCATCCTTCCCGCTACTGGCGGACTCTGTCTGCGGTGCTCGGGCAGCGCCATCAGCAAGGTCTTCCTAAGGGGGGTTCCAGTTTGTTGTCCACAGGAAAGCCCAAAAGAGATTTAAAGATACAAACCGTGGGGGCACCTGGCTGGCTCATTCAGAAGAATATGCAACTCTTGATCTCGGCTCGGGGTCATGAGTTCAAACCCCATGTTGGGGTAGAGATTACTTAAATAAACTTTTTAAAAAATTAAAAAACAAAGATACAAGCCATGTTCACACAGTTTTCTCTCTTCAGAGTTTATAATCTTTTTTATCAGCGGTTCTTAAGATGTTTAAATTTGTTAAAGTAGTATATATGTTTTAAAAACTCAAAATGATGCATATGTTTATAAGGCAGAAAAGATATGTTGCCTTAACCATAACTCATAGTTTGGTACAAGGGTAGGCATGCTTTTTCTTCAAGATTCAGAAGGTAAATATTTAGGCTTTGAGGTCCGACAGTCTGTTGAAACTACTCCGCTTTGCTGTTATAGCCCAAAGTAGCTCCAGGCACTAAGTAAACAGATGCACAAGACTGTGTTCCAGTGGTACTTTGTTTAAAAAGAACAGAATTTGGCCTGCAGGCCCTAGTTTTCCACTCTCTAGTCCATTTTTTGACCCTCTATACATAAGCAAACATATATATTTGAACAAATAGAATTGTTCACTATATCTTATGCCATTATTTTTCCTTTCACTCATTAATAAATTGTGGACATATATGTCAATATAGATAAATCCATCTGGTTTGTCTGCTGTGTTTTCATTCCATTAGTTATTTAACAAACAATTTGGTGATGGATATTTAAATTATTTGCCAGTTTTTCACTATTATAAATATTCTTTTGCATATATATATCTTTTGGAAGTATTTTTTTGTTCTTAGTTTTAATTCTCACTTTAAAAATTATATAATAATAGAGTCTCCTTTGTTTTCAAACTCTATTAACCCTTGGGTTTATTTTTTGATTTAGCTTAATATGTATAAGTCATTTAGTCATGTTTATTAATATATTTTGAGACTATGTTGTAGGTATATTCCAAACTAGAATTATTATATCTTGTGCTTTTATCATTAGGTACTTTTTATATCTCTAGTAGTCTTTTTCTCATAAGATCTATTTTGTCTGGTAATATAGATGCTTTCTTTCCATACACATCTGCTTGATAAAATTTTTGCATCATTTTACTGTCAATTTTACTATAGTCTTATATTTTCAATATACTTTCTATTAGCATATGCAGTTTTTTTAATACAATCTGACAATTTTTGTCTTTTCATTGGAACATTCAGTCTACTTCTATTTAATGTAATACTTGACATGTTTAGATTTAAATCTATTTTCTGACTATTTGCTTTCTATTTGTCCTGCCTGTTCTGTGGTTTGTTTGTTGTTTCTTTTTGTTGTTGTTGTTTTCATTCTTGCTTGCTTTTTAAAATTGATTACTGGGTTTTTTGTTTATTGGTTTTTTTTTTTAAAGATTTTATTTATTTATTCGACAGGATAGAGACAGCCAGCGAGAGAGGGAACACAAGCAGGGGGAGTGGGAGAGGAAGAAGCAGGCTCATAGTGGAGGAGCCTGATGTGGGGCTCGATCCCATAACGCCGGGATCACGCCCTGAGCCGAAGGCAGACGCTTAACCGCTGTGCCACCCAGGCGCCCCGATTACTGGGTTTTTATTCTATTACTAATTTACACTTTTTACTCTTCTGCCCTTTGTAGAGATTACCACATACATCTCAACTTACCAAGTCTTAATGTAAATATAAACTAGTACCTTTCCTCTTCCTGGACGATGCAAGGGCCAGCTGCACCTCCAGTCACCTCATCCCAGCACAAGTGCCGGGTCCATCATATTAATTCTTCATATATTTTAAGTCCTCAGTAGATGATGATGATGATGATTGTTCACTTAGGTCAGGCTCTCTCAGCCTTAGCACTATTAACGTTGGGGTTAGATAATTCTTTGGAGGGGGGGCTGGCCTTTGCATATTTAGTAGGACCCGTGGCCTCTGCTCTGTAGATGTAACCAGCACCTTCCCCTCAATTATGACAAACAGAAATGTCTTCACACATTACCAGATGTATCCTGGGGACGGCGGGGTTCATCCTGCCCCAGCTGAGAACCACTGCTTTCGAATCACCTAGTCGTTTATCCTTTTGTGTCTGCTCCTTCTGTCCCACACTGTCAGTCTTGTGTCAGGGTTGTGTTCCTTCTGACTGAAGAACACTTTTTAGTGTTTAGTGTTTAGCTTTAATGCAGGGCTATTGGTGACAGTTCTTTTTTTCCATGTATCCGAAGAGATTTCAGTATTATGTCTTTCTGAAAGAATGTGTTTGCTCGACACGGAATTGTAGGTTGACAAGTGTTTTGTGTCAGCATTTTGAAGGTTTCATTCCAACATCTTGTTCCTTAGTTTTGATTGAATAGTCATCTGCCAACCTGATTATTTCTCCTTTAAAAGTAGCTTTTTTTTTCTGGCTGCTTTTGAGAAGTTGTCTTTGGCTTTGGTTTCCAGCTGTTTTGCTCTATTGTACAGAGATAGGATTTTCTTGTTTTTATCCTCTTAGGGACTTACAGCATTTCTTCAATCTATGGCCTCATGTTCATTAAATTTGGAGACTTGTCAGCCCTTATCTTTCCACCTAATACTTTCCCACTTCTGTCCTGTTTCTGTTCAGAGACACACCTGCAGGAGTGACGGCCTTCTCACTGTGTCTGCTCTGTCTCGTCATCTGCACCCCTGTCACTCCATGAGTTATCCTGGTCATTCTTTGAACCTCTATCCCAATTCACTATCTCTCCAGCAGCAAATCCATCCATTGACTCTCTTGATTCTGTTATTGTGGGTTTTAGTTCTTGAGTTTTCAGTGAGTTCTTTTCATTGTTTCTGATCCTCTACTGAAAGTTTCAGTCTTGTCTTTCACTTTTGAACATCTTAATCACATTTTTCTTAAAGTCTGTATCTGAAGGCTCCCATTTTCTGGACCCTATTTCTATTGTCTTTTACTTCCCTGGGGTTGTGGCCATGTTGTTCTGTTTCTTTGTATGCCTGATGGCTTTTCTTTGAGCACCAGATGTTGTATAATGACAATTAGGAAAATACTTTGAAGACTTGGACGATACATTCTTTATCCCAGAAGGGTTTACGTCTGCTCTGGGCATGAGGTTAAGCACTACCAGTTATAGACTGAGTGGTCTGAAGCTGAGCCTCACTGTACCTAATTACTAATTACACTGGGTCCCACACCAGAGCCTGGGGACTTCACATCACCCTCCCTTCACCCTGCTGCTGGCATGGTCCTGTTCCTAGATGGGTTTGTTTGTTTGTTTGTTTGTTTGTTTGTTTGTTTCATTTTATTTGTTTTTAAATATTTCACTTATTTATTTGAGAGAGAGAGAGCACGCACATGGGAGTGCAGGGTGGTGGAGAAGAGCAGAAGGAGAGAGAGAATCTCAGACTCCCCGCCGAGTGCAGAGCCTGACAGGGCTCGATCCCACAGCCTTGAGATCATGACCTGAGCTGAAATCAAGAGTTGGATGCTCAGCCCACCCAGGCGCCCTAGTTGCTAGAGTTTTATTTCTCTCTTGCCTCCTGAGGCTGTTTTAAAACAAAGAAATTTGCTGTTGCCTCTTGTGGACACTCCTTCTAGATGCCTTCAGAAGAAAAGCTGTTCAGGGGCGCCTGGGTGGCACAGCGGTTAAGCGTCTGCCTTTGGCTCAGGGCGTGATCCCGGCATTATGGGATCGAGCCCCACATCAGGCTCCTCCGCAATGAGCCTGCTTCTTCCTCTCCCACTCCCCCTGCTTGTGTTCCCTCTCTCGCTGGCTGTCTCTATCTCTGTCAAATAAATAAATAAAATGTTTAAAAAAAAAAAAAGAAGAAAAGCTGTTCAAAACCTATTTGGTTTCAGTTCTATCCCAAATATTAGTCTTGCTCTTCTCCTCTAATCATTCTCAGCAGCTGCTGCTCTGGAGTGCCCAGTCTGCATTATCAGAACCGGGAGTTCCCTCTGATTACTTCTGTTTCTGCTGAAGGATAGCCTCTTTCTCTCAAAGGATCGTACATTGGAAAATACCATTGTTTAGTTGGAAATAGAATAATGATTTCAAAATTGTTTTCCTCCAAAACCTTAGCTGTTGTACATTTGCTGGTGTTACTGATAAAAAGTCTAACTTAAATGTGACTCTCACCTCTTTGTAAGAAATCTTTTTTTCCCTCTTTCTGTGGAAGTTGTTTTCAGTTTTCAACTCATCTTTAATATTGAAGTTTTGCTATAATGTGTAGGCTTGCTTACATTTTGTTTTGTTTTTGTTTTTTTAATTTATCCTTGAGATCTTTTAACCTAATGACGACTTGCTTTTCCACACAAGCTCTCCTTTACTCAGTCTCTTTCTCAGGCTGCTCCCTGGTCTCTGAGGGGCTCCTCCGGGGTCTGTCTGGCCAGGAGCCCCTCCCCTTCTCATCTCCTAGTGCAGCTGTGCACACTGGGTCTTTATTTGCAAGAGATCTTCTGTTACTTCTAGGATGTGGTCAGAGGAGAGGGTGCACTGTCAGCTCGGTGTGTCCTCTGGAATGTCACTAGTTCTTTTTAATTTCATCCGCCAGCGTCCTCCTCCCCAGGCCGGTTGTACATGGAACGAGCTCTGACCCGCCACCACCTCACTTCAGCTCCACAAACAGCAGCCTCTGAGGTGTTGTCCTTGTCCGCTAACCTCAGCATGCAAACTTTTGTTTAGCGTATATGCGCATTAACTACTCTTCAAAACCTCTGCTCATGGTCATTGAAATGAAACTACATTAGAACAAATTTATGTCATCATAACATGCAAAAGGTATGAGAGGAGCAAACCCCTCAGCCGACAGGCAGTTGACATTATAAAAGTCGATTCAGAGAGCGAGCAGATGGGTTGGCAGGGAGCCGCAATGGCAGCAGGGGAAGAAGCAGGGTGAGAAGTTTTGCCGCAAGCCAGGGTGGGGGCAGCATGTGCTGAGTGGCGGGGATGTGGGCTCTGATGGAGAGCGTCGCGGCTGCGCTTGGCGTGCAGCAAGTTCTCGGAAATTGTCTTGCGTTGACGGCCGTCTGTGCAGACTCCCCATCCTGAAATGGGTGAGAGTTATGAGGAGCCCGGCCCTGGGTGGGGGCCTGGCCCTGGATGGAGTCTCAGACGGCCATGAACCCAGGGCCTCGCCTGGGCTCACCCTCCCCCAGCGACACCCTGGAGGAATCTCCCTTAGACTTTCTCTTTCCCCCCACCCAAAATTGGCTCACCTTTACTTATCCAGAAATCTAAATATACATGTCAAAAATAAATTTACAGAGCTATCTTAATTTTAACAAAGTCAGAATCTAAGTAGTCTCATTGAAATGTTAAAATAATTTTTACGAAATGGCCTCTTAATACTAACTTTACAATTGATGCCTGGGCCTTTGTTATTTTCAGTGATATATAGAACTTCGCATTGTGGTTTAATATTTACTTTCATAAGCAACTCTGCAATTGAGTAAATATGTTTCTAAAGGTAAAATTTTACGGTACTGTAATCACAGTAGATATTATTTTGATCAAGTAAATTTTTCTTTCTAGCACTTCCTGTTTTATCCCAGCGTTAAATACCATCTGTAAGTCTTGGTTAACTTACTGTTTTTCTCCATTTAAAGCTTTTCATCAACTGTCTTAAGTAAGTTTTTAAAACATTGAGAATTTTAAACTTCTACACAAAGCCATGAAATGTCTGTTGTCCCTTTTAACTTCACTCAACAGGCTTAAAAATGAAAAACATTTTTAATTAATATTTCATGTTCTTTTAGGTCTTAAAAATAGAGAATGTAATTTTCGAACCAACTTCTATTGAGCATGTAATTCTATTTAAACATATATGAATATACTTAATCCTAATTCCGTAAAAGTTCAAAATACTTGGGAAGTATTCATCCTGAAAAAAACAAGTAAGCAGCATAATGCACACTTTAAACTTTTAAAATCTATTAGTAAGAGCTAATTTCCTCAAGTGTTAAACACATTTGCAACATAAAACACCCAAATATTAAAACCATTCCACATGCTTTAGTAGAAACTTAAAATTTAAAACTTTTTTACCTGAAATTCTAAACTAAGTAGGCTTTGCTTGGTGTCATTTAAGTCTCCAGCTGAAAATGAAACAAAACCAGAGCTTTCTTTAAAACAAAGAAGGAGGAATGTTGAGAAATGTTAACTGACTTCTTAGTAAAATCTAAAATAACTGCTTCCCTTGGGGATAAATGCCTTTCAGATCTTTGTGCAGAACAGCCAAGAGAGTAACCAAGGAAGATGGTTACCAAGGGAAATATTTTTTCTAAATCACAGGAAAAGCAGAAAGCAAAGGCAGGGGAAGGCATTAGTCTAGAGGCCAGGAAGGCGGGGCTGGAAGCTCAGAAGTAGAGGCTGATTAAGAAACGTGTCGTTTCCATGGACTGTTTACATTTAAAAAAATCTTAAAGTTCACACCAGCCACATGGTACCCCTTGAGCTTTACCAGACTACAGAGACGCCCTTGCTGCCACGTGGAGGACTGTGCATTCCTGGGATGCCTCTGGTGGGGTTAACGGGCTTGTCTCTGCCTGCTGCCTGCTCCCTCAGCCCCGCAGAGTGGTGTTAACAAAGCAAAGAGCTGTTACATATTAACGTCACTGAAATTATGTGACTTCCAGCCTTGAAGCAATAACAAGAAAGTGTGCATGGGAGCTTAGAGCCTTTCGATTATGGTTACTCTGGCGAGTTGGTTGTCTACTTTGGCCTCAGGTTTGGTTTGGTTTTGTTTTATCTACAAATGAGCTGATCAGAGAGCAGTGTTCCATCGCTGCTTATGGGGACCTGTGATGCGTTACCGTTGTTTCTGATTAAAGTTTATTCTTCTGTACAACTGGGATGATAATACCTATCTTTCAAATTTTTGTGCAAATAAAATGAATAATGTATGTAAAATGCCTGTCATATGGTAGGTAATTACATAATGGCTATTTTTTAAATTCTTCTTACTCTACTTCAGATGTCCAAATTATCTGACAGGAGCTACATTTTTGTTACTCCAAAATCTTAAAATGACCTGGGTAGATCCAGTCAAGATGATTGACTAAGCACATGAGCCACCCAAATTCCTAAAATAACCGAAACTATATTTGGTGGGGGGTTTTGTTGGTTTCTTGGGTTTTTGTTTTTTGTGGGGTTTTTTTTGGTAACACTTTACTGCAAAATCATTAGTACTATCAGACGAAAGAAATTCTGAGAAATTCCTTAAAGATTAAAAGCACATGGACTCTGACAGACGACACCACAGTCCAAAGACGTATGGGAGAGGATAGCTCTGTGGGTGTTCCCGGTTTAGAAATGATAAATGCTGGGAACGGGGAGGTTTGTTGGAGACTGCATTTGGGAGTACCAGGGCAGGGGGCACCTGGGTAGCTCAGTCGATTAAGAGTTTGCCTTCCTCTTGGGTCATGATTTCAGGGTCCTGGAATCTAGTCCTATGTCAGGATCCCTGCTCAGTGGGAAAGACTTCCCTCTGCCCCTCCCCAACTCGTTCTCTCTCTCTCTCTCTCTCTCAAATAAATAAAATCTTTAAAAAAGGAGTAGGTCAGATGACCCAGTCTTCCTGATGTCACCATCATTTGTTCTAAGTATTAGGCATCAGCCCCCACATTGAACCTGTGTTCTCATCCACTTGGCTTGGGTGGCTGGTGGAATGGGGAAGTTCCCCCCATGTTCAGAATCCAGACTCATTAGTAATACAACCCCATATAAACACAGGGTTGACCATCCCCACCCACATGTTCAAAGTTTTGGTCAGTATTTTAACCCTGTACTCTCGTAGTACTAAGCAGATAGCTCAGGATTACCAAACATTTGGGACGACTCTAACATTAAAGATAGGACCCTCACCTCCCCCTCCAAAAATACCTATACAATAAGGAAAGAAAAGGGCTTTGGAGATTAAACAACAATGTGATACCACTACACGCTTAGTAGAATGGCAAAAATCTAAAACACGGACAACACCATATGCAAGCAAAGGTGTGGAGCAATAGGAACCCTCGTTCTTTGCTGGTGGGAATGCAGAATGGTGCAGGCACTTTGGAAAATAGTGTGATGGTTTCTTAGAAAACTAAACATACTCTTCCCATGTGATCCAGCAGCCATGCTCCTTGGTATTTGCCCAAATAAGTTGGAAACTTAAGTCTACACAAATACCTGCACATAGATGTTTACGGCAGCTTTATTCATACCTGCCAAAACTTGGAAGCAACCAAGATATGCAGTTCAGTAGGTGACGGGTAAATAAACTGTGGTCCAGCCACACAGGGGACTATTATTCAATGCTTAAAGGAAATGCTCTATCAACCCAGGAAAAGACATGGAGGAAACTTAAATGCACATTACTAACGAAAGAAGTCAGTCTGAAAAGGCTACCTACTCTACAATTTTGACTATATTACGTTCTGGTAAAGGCACAACTATGGAGAAGAGTGAGAGATCAGTGGTTGCCAGAGGTCAGGGTGGAGGGAGGGATGAATTGGCAGAGCACGGAGGATGGTTAAGGCAGTGAAACTACCCTGCGCGATACCCTAATAGTGGATCCTTGCTGTTACACGTGTGTCCAGAACTGTAGGATACATAATACCAAGTGTAAACGCTAATGTAACCTAAGGGCTTGGGTGATTGTTATGTGTCCGTACACACCAGTTAAGGGGGTGTTGGTCATAGGTGAGGGTGGACTGGGAATGTATGGAAAACTCTGTACTTCCCTCTGTATTTTGCTGTGAGTCTGAAATTTCTCTTTAAAAAAGCGGCCTGATTTGAAATATATACACTGTTTGGGGAGGGAAATAATGTTGGTGAATGCAGTGTTGGACACAGTGTTTGGGACAACAGAAACCGTTATACTCTTTGAGAACAGCTTAACGACCGCTATTTGCTGCCCCAGCATTTGACGCCTAGGGACCCGTGATAGACGTGCATCTTTCTCTGCGCGTCTGTGCCTAGAGGAAGGCACTGTGCAGCATTGTCGAGCAAGGACAGTGGGCTGCCATAAAGCTATGTAGAGAGACAGATAGTTGTTACACAGCCGTGCAGAGTTGTCCGCAACATCCCCAGAGGGAAAAAGGGAAGTCAGACAGTGCGTGTGCTATGTTATCTTACCTTCTTCTAATGTGTAGAGTGTAGCACCTTCCTGAGAACAAACAGTAAGGGATAAAAAAGGAATAAACATCAGACCCTTAATAATGTTGATCTCTGAGTGATGGAATTATGCAGGGACTTTACTGTGTAATCTATGTTTTTATAGCATTTTGAGCTTATAACCAGATCAGAAAAAGAATAAATTTCTGAAAGAATTTAAGCAACCAGTAAAAGAGGTGACTTGAAGTAGCAGTATAGAGGACAAGTAGTCGTTCCCCCGATGCCGAGACTGACGGTGCTACAGAGACCAGGACTCTGGTTTCTGAGGTCCTTGCTCTAACATTTTGTGGCTTAATGGACTGTTACATGAATCCTTCTGCAGAAACTATTTTAACCACATAGTACATGGAAAATACTGGTATTCGAGATCTCCTCCCCTTTATTACTGCAGCCATAACTGTGCCCTGAAACTTGGCTCTGACGGCAGCTCTGCAGTTTGGTGTGGGTCCCACGCAGGATGTGAGCGGGTCCTTCTGCGCCCGGGCCACGAGGGCAGCCAGCACGGGTTCAGCCTCCAGAACACGTGTTGGAGTAACGTCACCTTTGCAGTATTTTTACTCCTGTGCTGTGGAGTACCAGTGAGTTAGTTCTTCTTCTAAGGGTGTGGTTGTTTTCCACGTGACAACCTGATAGATAGCAGCACCTCAATAAAGCTGAATTTTGGCAATTTTACAGAGGTCCCTCTCAGAAATGGGTGTCACCTCTTGGGGTCTGCTGTCTGCCTTCCTGTGCCACAGACGTCTTCCGCTAATTCGCAGCAAAGTGTGACAGCTGCTTCCTTTGCTGTTCCTGACTTACCCTCAGGACTGTTCACACGTAAGCGGAGTGCTAGTGTGTGAATGTGCTGTGACGTAGCCTGCACCCCTTCCCGAGATGCGGCGCGTGTCTCTACAAGACTCTGTGGTGTGTACTACCGCCCTGAATATGGAGGACGCCCAGTCCACTGCCACTTTATCGCTTAAAGGGTTTTCACATTCGGAATCGGGATACAAATACATACAAGTGGCACAAACTTGAAAGTACACAGTTAAAAATCAGTTTTCTGTATCAAATACTGGCAAGCTGGGTGGTTCTACCGACCTTTACATCAAAGACTGGAAAACCCTGATCACTATAAAAATTTTAAATCACCAATGTGGCTTAAAAAAAAAAGTTTGGAGCCCCTGGGTAGCTTCCTGCCCAGGGGGACTCTGCCAGAAATGTCGAGGGGCAAAACTGTCAACGAAATAGAAAACAGTTATACCGCGGACAGCGTCCACAGCGCCACAGCTTAAACAGACTTAATAAAATCAGCAGCGCGGCTGACGGAGGAACAAAGAGGGAGAGTGCAGGGCCCAGTGTGAGGACTTAAAAACGCTGTCCCTGTAGATGCTGAGAGCCAGTAAAAGAGCATTAAGAAGATAGCATTGACAACTTTATGCCAGCAAAGTTAGATGATAATGACAATTCCTAGAATGTACAATTTAATGAAACTGTCAGAAAAAGAAAATCTGAATTGTCTGTAACTATTGAGGGAGTCAAATTCATAATTTTACACCTCCCCACAAAGAATACCACGGGCCTATATTATTCATCAATAGATTTTATCAAACAATGCTTTAAGGCTATTGTAACCATACAATAGCCTGACAAGGATAGTACAAGAAAGGAAAATTATCAGTCGGTCTCAGTGATGAACATGGATTCACAAAACTAAAATATTAACAAACCAAATTCAGCAGTATATGAATGGGATAATACATCATGACTACATTAGGCTTATTCAAGAAATACCGGTTGATTTAAGGAGAAAACCCAAACAAAAAACAAAACAAAAACCCAAACATTATACGATCATGTTAATGTTTGAAGAAGATGGAAAGAAAGCTTTTGCATACTAGAAATGGAAGGAATTCCGTAGTCTGACAGGGTCTACAAACAACATGCTCCCATCCATAGCTATGTACCCGGGAAGATGAAATATGTATCCACATGAGAACGTATCCATGAATTTTGAATTTCATTGCTATACTCTTCGTAGCAGCCAACATGTGGAAGCATCCCAAATGTCCCATCGGCTGGTGAACGGGTTAATGTGGTCCAGCCACACCGTGGAATACCATTCGGCGATGAAAAGGAATAAAATGCTGCTACTTGCTACCACGTGGTCGAGCCCCAACAGCACGGTGTTCGGCACAAGAAGCCGGTCACAGGAGCACGTGTGTCATGTGACTCCATTCACGGGAAGTGTCCAGAGCAGGCAGATCCACAGAGGGCGGGGGGTGCACAGGCTCTGGGGAGGCAGGGCGGGGACAGCGTTCCTTTCTGGGGTGACCGCAGTGTGTCAGAAGTAGGCAGTGGGGTGGCTCCCCACTATGAATGTACTCAAAACCACTGAATTGTATACTTTAGAAGGGTGACTTATGGTATGTAAATTATATCTCAGGAAAGTTGTTATTTAAAAAATAGTGGTGAAATACTGAAATTTTCCCCTTTCCGGGAACAAGACAAGAAGGCCCATGATGGTCCCGGCCAGTGGAGGAAAGCAAGAAAAAGAAGCAGGGAAAAAATACAACAAACAAATTAAGTAATGGAAGGAAAAAATTCTTTTTAGTCCCAGATGATACAGTATATGTGTAGAAAATCAAAAATAACTTAGAAAAATCATTAAATCATATAGCGTGTTTTCCAGATACACAATATATAAAAGTCAGTTGTTTCTTTCTACAGTTAGAGAATGAAAGGGAAGATGTGCTTTAAGTATCAAATATGTTAAAAATATAACAAATATTTCAGAGTAAATCTAAGCAATGATGAGCAAGCTCTCATCAGAGAAAATGTTGAAGGAAATTAAATTAAAGCAGTGCTACGGGGAGGGCAGGTACCGGCCTCAGGGGATGGACCGTTCAGGATTGCAAGATACCATTTCTACTTAAACTGATCGGAGATGATGTAGTTTTAACCTGAACCCTCATACTTTACTCCCCCTCCCTTTTTTTGGTGGAACTTGACAAATTGTAAAATTTGTATGGAAATACAAGGACGAAAGAATAGTCAAGACCTTCTTGACACCGAACAAGGCAGAGGACTTTGTCCCGCATTTCAGCTCTAAATGATAAAGAGCGGCAGTAATTAGGATGGGTTGGTCATGACTCTGGTGCAACTCGTCACGTGCAGCTCCTTGTCGTAGGAGAGAAGTGGGCCTGCCAGGTGTAGGGTCACCTCCCTTCAGCCGGTTGTCTGCAGGGACTGGGAAATGGAGGCTGAGAGACCAGAGCCAGGATCAGTGGACAAAGGTACAGGCTGATTTGGGCTTAGTGGAGTAGACGAACAAGCAGAAGCCCTTTCTGATAACCACACCTGTGCCCTGAGCTTCCTGGTGAGGTTATACTCCATGCGACTGGAAAGACATTCTGTTGGGAACGCTGAGAAGGGGCCTCTGAGACACCGACTTGACCATTTCATTCCAGTGATTCTGTCTCTTGGAGGTAGTGTGTCAGGCCATGGGACCTTGGAGATCTGCCCTTTGTGGGGACTCCCCTCACTCCCTGAGAGGGTGATCAGGTGTGGGCTTACTAGAATGGCCCATGTGGGCTGCCAGAGGGGTTCCAGATCGGGACCTCTGGGCCCAAACCCTGAATCTCCGTGCTGAATATGTCAGGTGAAAAGGGGAGGATGCCAGGTACTGACATCTTGATAGGAGGATGTAATCTGATGAAGAAGTCCAGTTCCTTGTTTTGAGAATTGAGTAAAGCGTCAGGAGGGACATTCCCTGTTTTGCTGCAGGAACATTCAGTCTGGGAGACTGGAAAGGATGAAGGGATCATGAAGAGATCGAGACGGCTTCAGATGAAGGTTCACGCACAGTATTCCAAATGTGCAAAGTTCTACATCGAGCTTGTGAGCAGTAAAATAAATTATGTTGAGTTCCATTCTCCCTCCCTCTCAAGTGTCCTCAAGTGCCTCAGGAAGCTGGGATCACAGAATCCTGAACTCCTCAGAATTTGTGTGCACGAGAACATGGTAACATGGTGGCAGGAAGCAATGGGTACTGGTCCACCACACTTCTCTTCTACCTGTGTTGTGTGCTGCCCCAAGCTGTGGCCTCCTTGTGTGAACACCCAGCCCATACAGGCAAACCCTTTGGGCCAGGGTCACTCACACAGCATTGCAGTGTGTCTTCAGGGTGACTGAGCCAGGGAAGGGGCTTGCATAGACCCTGGAAACAAAGCCAGTTGGGCAGGAGCTCTGGGTGTCAGTGCCCCAAGCATGATCTCGAGGAGGAGGCCCCTTGCTTCAGAGACCCCCTCTCGCCCAGGACTGAAGGTGGGACTAAGATTGGAATCATAGTTCAAGGAAGAAGACATTCTGGGTAGAGAAATCTGCAGGAACATGATAAGGACTGGGTGTGGTGGTTTCTCTGTGATGCAGCACACTTCCCCAAAACGACTTCTGTGATGCCGTATGTTTCTAAATGTTCATTGCTCTGGAGGTAAGGGGAGTGCTCCTAAGAGTGTGACTCAAGCCAAGGACACTCTTCTTACATCGTCTGGTTTGGGGGATCAGAAAGCACAGCAGACAGACATATGCAAAGCAAGCAGGTTCTCCTACAGGGCTGCAGTGTCTCCATGACCTTGAGTTTGCTCTCCATGTGAACCCACACCTCCCAGGGGTCATCTTTTTGGACTCACGGTGTGAATCTGAGTGATTCAACTGTCTTGAGAGAGTGACTTTTGAGGCCAGGTGCTGGACGTGGCCTTGGCTGCGTCTCAGTGGGATCACGGTGGAGCCTGACGCATGGTGTCCTTGGAGCAGGAGCGTGCCAGTGCGCGGTCCTGATTTGTTCTTCGCCTACTGGTATGCTCGAGCTTCCTACGTCCTCCCTGGCTGTCCTCAGACCACCATCTGTTCCTTCTTTGCACTTTCTCCTCACGTTCCCGAAAAGTACAGGAAGTGCCCTCCCCCCCCGCTGCCCTCCTGCTGGCCCCTCGTTGTGCTGTGGCACCAGTGTCTGCTGTGGAAGGGCCCTTTCTAACGTCCCAACAGCCCTGAAGCCACCCGCTCAGCCTTCTCCTGCCTCGTCATTTTCTTACGGATTGCCCCCCGTCCACCCATCCTTTCTGTCCCCCATGATCTTGTTCCTTCATTAAACAGACACGATCTAGCACTTACTGCATTGCTCTAACACGTGCCCGTGAGCCACAGATCTGTCCTAAGCTCAAAACTGTTTCCTGAGCTTGATCTTCAAATTGCCGACTTCCGTTCGGTCAGCTTGGCCCGGACGGCTCCCAGGCACTGCGCGAGCGTGTTCAGAAGAGCACCGTGTACTCTTCACCCCAAACTTGTCATTCCTCCTATATTCTTTATTGTAGATAATTTGTGGAAATGCAGAGATGCAAGATTGACCTAACCCCTGTTCTACTGGTTGGAGGGGTTTCAAAATATAGTTCAATTTCTGCTTTTTACAGCTGTTCATGTAAGTTTAGGCTTGGTTGCAAATGTGCATTTATATCATGTCCCTAAAGCCAGGATGTTGTTTTGCTTGTCCAGACCAACCTGTTTTAACACTTGTAATATTCTGACAAGAGTTCAATGGTTACAGAAGAAATTTTGTGAAAAAAAAAATGATATAAATATCTAGTATATATATATATAGTTTAATTTCCATTCTTAAAAACTATGGTAAGTCATTTTTTGCCATTAAGAGTGTACATTCAGTGCTAAAGATGCATCTCATTTGGCACTTAAATCACTTTGTTGAGTTTTAAAATAACCTAAGACAGACATGTCCAGTATGTCCACTGGCAGAATGGGGTCCTGCCCTGTTCCTGCACACCCCGGGCGGGACGGGACGGCAGGGGAGCAAAGGGACCAGCATCGAGGGCCTCCGTGCCATGCCTGGTTCTCTCCGGGCATGCTGCACGTGCCATCTCAGTAAAGCCCTGACCCGATGACACACGTTCTACCCTCCATTCCACAAAGGAGGGAGGCTGAGGCTAACTGAGGAAACTAGAGCTTCATGGAGATAAATAGTTTGCCTGACTCGCTGAGAAATGGGGCACCTGTGACTTTGAGCTGGTCTGGTCTCTTTTTCCACCGCTGTCAAGCTGGAGCCCCTGGTCCCCTGGCCCCCGCGTATTCCCGCCCTGCAGACCTGGGCCAGCACCATGCTGTGCCGCACCTGGGCAGGAACAGCCCTCTTCCCTGTTCTAGCTCCACACGCCCATCAGGCCACAGGAGGCAGCCGCCTGGAGGTGCAAATCAGTGCCCGGGCCTGGAGAGCAGATGGGGTGACAGTCGCCACCAACATTCAGGGTCAGTGTGGGGAGATGCCCCCAGCGAGGGTCGGTGGGTCACGCCTTCCTCAGGGGCAGGTTCTTGTCCACTCCTCACGTGCTTCCCTCTGGCGCTCTGGATGTGGCGTTCCTGCTTGGGGAAGAGCCGCTGCAGCCACAGCCCTCACAGCCTCCAGAACTGGCCTTTTCCTGTAATTTTCTCCTGCAGACCCTGAAACCCATGCTTAGTGTGAGGTTTGTGAGAAGATTACACATATGGCAGTTTTAACATTTGCTGGGAATGGGGATTCTTTTCCACTGATACACTGTCTGAGGGAGGTGGCCACAGACCAGAGCAACCACAATATTTACAAAGATATTTAGTAAAAATGAAGGCTTTGGCAACCAGTGTAGCCCATCACTCATGGGGGATAAAGTGAAGCTCACTTGAGGTTTAATAAATCAGAACATAGTGTGTTTGTCCACGGCCTCATTTTTTCCTCATTACTGGTGGGTGATGTCATGTTTTCATTTCCATTTGAATCTTTTAGTGTCCAGCAGTAGGAAAAAATTCATGTTCACCTCATTTATTATGCTGTATTTCCATTCTTAAGGAGAAAGCTTAATTTCAATTCTGCCAGATACATGAGTACAGTCTTCAAACTGTTGTTAGGGATTTATGGGATTTTTATAAGACTGGTTCTGGAAATTACTGACTTTTTGTATATGTGCAATGCTATTGCTTTTGAATTAAGTTCTTTTCTCGTTTTGGCCAAATGAATCTCTGATTTTAAAAAGAACAAGACTAGCCACCACCCAAATTATAGCACAATAGAAAATTTAGATATTGCTAGAAAATGTAAAGACTCAAATCATCCATAAGCATACCAACTGTTGAGACAAGCAGTGCATACATAATGGTATCTTAAATGCAATGCTCATCTTTACCCTGCGTCTTTCTGCCCGTGAAGGGTTTGGGTGTCACTGCCGTCCCGTGTCACCTCTGTCCTGCCACATGGGGTAAATAACACTAAAAGCAAACGAGGATCCCTCTTTCACAAGCTTGAGCCTCCACTTCCCTGTACCCTCATGGAGGCACCCCCTATCTCCAAACAGCTCTCCCCGGGTGTATACTTGTCCCCTGGCGCCTAGTTGCCCTCTCTCATATTATAAAGAGTAGTTTCCATTCCTCTTCCCCGAGTGTTACGTGAATTCCTTGAGGACTTACACATATGGGTATTGACGATTAAGTCATTCAAGTTTTTACTGAGCGTGTCTTGAGCTCGTTGCTGGAATCTCCCAACAGTAAAGGCCTATGACATAGTTCTTACTTAGAGTTGATGAGAGTCTTCTCTGCTAAGGGATGGGATCCTGCATGTTGGCAGGAGTGTGGTGTGTTATGGAAACAGGCAGGAGATACCTGTGTGGATCTGTCAGAGCAGAGTCAGCAGCAGGCCACACATGGCCCTCCCTCCTTCAGACTCTCAGTCCTCTCTGTCTTTCCGACCCTGCTCCCCTGTCTTCCTTCTTAATCTCTGATGGTTCCTCCTCCTCCACCTGACTTCAGGCCTGGAACCTCTTCTCTAATTTCTCACCAAGGGAGTGTGATCACCTGTGTGCCGTCTGTGTGGTGGTGATCTCCAGCTGCATTCTTGGCATGTCTGTTTGAACGTCTGGGGTCATCTC
Organism: Ursus arctos; assembly: GCF_023065955.2. Taxonomy (NCBI): domain Eukaryota; kingdom Metazoa; phylum Chordata; class Mammalia; order Carnivora; family Ursidae; genus Ursus; species Ursus arctos. Next base: position 548,867 of record NW_026623019.1, read on the forward strand.
AAGCCTAACAGGTGCAAGTATTATTAAATACAACCGCAGTCACATGTAAACTAAAACTCAAGGGTTCCTTAAGTGTTTGGGTACAGAGGGGTAAGGTGAGGGAGAAGAGTCTGCGATGAAACCTGCAGGTTGTGGGAAATGAGGGCTATCGTGAGGTCTGCGGGCTTGAGTGCAGGAGAGAAGATCGCCAAAGACTTGGGATGTGACGTTGAAGGTTTGGGGCTTCACCCAAAGGCTGCAGGGCAGGAGCATAACCTGTTGTGCATTTCAGAAAGAGAACTGCACAGCATGCCTTCTGAACTAAAAGGAAAGGCCACGTCTAGAGGCAGAGCACTGTTTAAAAGATCTCCGCAGTGATTCAAGAGAGAAGAGGGGGGAGCTCAAGAGATAATTAGATAGTTAGGTAAAATCAACAAGACCTAAGATGTGGCTGGCTGTAGGGAAAGGGAAGGGGGAGGAATCAAATACATGAAGCCCCGGTTTCTGATGTGAACAGCTGCATTGTGGGAAGGCCATTTCCCGGGATAAACACAGGTTGCAGAGAAAGATAATGTCATCCGTTCTGCAGCGCGGTGGTACCAGGTTCCATGTTCAAGAGCCGGCAGCATGTGGATGGACGGCACTGAAGGAGATCAGAGACTGTGATACAGAACCAGGCCTTCCTTTGGGCAAGGCTCACAAGAAGTACAGGAACTAGAAGAAGAGAATTTTTTTTGTAAGATTTTATTTTTTTAAGTTATCTCTACACCCAACATGGGGCTTAAACCTACAGCCCCGAGATCAAGAGTTGCATGTTTACCAACTGAACCAGCCAGGAGGCCCCAGAAGAAGAGAAGAATTTGGGGGATCCCATCCCCCAAAATAATCACTTTCACACATTGTTGATAGAAATTTAAATTAATAAATTCTTTACATAGGTCATTTCATCAGTCTTTTCTAAATATTAAGCCATTCTGCTCAGATTCTAACAAAAATGTTTGCACAAATGTGCAAAAACATCTTACAAGGATATTCACTGTAGTTTTTAAAATAGTGAAAAACTACAAATAACCCAAAAGATGATCAATAGAAGATTGGTTACATTACGACTATCGTACATCTATACAATGGCTACCTACTACCTTAAAAATAACAAAGTAGATTTGTATTTGTTGGTATGAGTACGTGGAATGGTAAAAGCAATGGCAGATACATTTTATTGAGCATTTGGTATATCCCAGACTATATACGTAAAGAACTTCAGAAATCAATAGGGAAAGACTCCCAGTAAAATAATAGGCAAGCAGTTTGAACAGACTCTTCACAGAAATCAAAATTCAGATGGCCAATTAAACTCATGTAAGTGTTCAATTTCATTGGTAAAGTAAGGGAAAATATTTTTTTGAGATTTATTTCAGAGAATGTGCAAGCACGAGTGAGGGGAGGGGGAGAGGGAGAGGGGAAGCAGACTCCCCGCTGAGTGAGGAGCCTCGCACGGGGCTCAATTTCCCATCCAGATATCATGACCTGAGGGGAAACCAAGAGTCAGACACTTCACCAACTAAGCCACCCACGCGAAAATGTATTTTAAATCGCCATGAAATACCACTGCGTACCTACCAGAATGATTAATAGTAGAAATACTGGCAGTGTCAGCTGTCGGGGTGTGCGGCAGCAGGCTCCTCCTGCATGCTGTTTGACCACAAATTGGTACGACATTTTGACATCGTCCATGAAAGTTGAAGACTCACACACCCCTAGGTAAATATCCAAAAGAAACATGCACTCCGGGCACCTGGGTGGCTCAGTCGGTGAAGGGTCTGCCTTTGCCTCAGGTCACGATCTTGGGGTCCTGGGATCAAGTCCCGTGTGGTCTGGCACCACACTCAGCAAGGAACCTGCTTCTCCCTCTACCCCTCCCCGTACTCGTGTGCGCGGACGTGCTTTGTCTTTCTCTTTCTAATAAATAAATAAATTTTTTTAAAAAGAAGAAACATGCACTAGGATGACACAGCAGCATCATTTGTAATAGCCCATGTTCTTTAACAGTAGAATGGGAAACTGATAAATTGATAGATTCATGTCACAAGTGCCATTGAGAATTGAACAAACCGCATGGGCTTGTCTGCAGCGTAACAGGGGAATCTCACAAGGAAAATCCTGGGCAATAGAAGCCGCATTAGAACCAATATGTTTTATGAATCTGTCCACACAGGGTTTAAAACTGGGCAAAGCTAAAGTACAGAGTTTAGGGTTGCACACTTAACTGGAAAACCGTAAAGAAATACAAGGAAGGGGGCGCCTGGGTGGCACAGCGGTTAAGCGTCTGCCTTCGGCTCAGGGCGTGATCCCAGCGTTATGGGATCGAGCCCCACATCAGGCTCCTCCGCTATGAGCCTGCTTCTTCCTCTCCCACTCCCCCTGCTTGTGTTCCCTCTCTCGCTGGCTGTCTCTATCTCTGTCGAATAAATAAATAAAATCTTAAAAAAAAAAAAAAAAAAAAAGAAGTTAAAAAAAAAAAAAAAAAAGAAATACAAGGAAGTTATTTTCCTAAAAGTCAAGGTAGTTGTTGCCTTCAGAGGAAGGCGAGGGTATGTGATTGGGCAGAGGGGTGCCAGCGGCTCCGGGGGTGCCGGCCAGACTCTGCTACACGTCCATTACACTCACGCTTTCTCGTACATTCTTAATACATGTTCCATGCACTTTTCAAGATTCAGTCTCAAGAAACCAAATCAAATCCAAGCAGGAAAAAATAATAATAAGGAAATTCACAGCTGAATACATTATAGTGAAACTGCAGATACCAAAGACAAGAAGAAAATCTTTGGAGCAATCAGGGGGAAGATGAATTGGAGCACCTTCAAAGTAGCAACCTGACTTTTCAACAGCAGCAGTGGAAACCAGAAACCAATCGACTGATAACTTCATATGCTGAGAAAATGTGATCAAACCTGTTAACACTCAGCAAAACAGCTCCTTCAAAAATGAAAGTGAAGTAATATCTGCACCCCCCATGTTCACTGTAACTTTATCCACAATGGTCAAGACAGAAACCAAGTGTCTTTTGACAGATAAATGGATAAAGAAAATGTGGTCCACACATGTCCACACACACAATGGGATATTATTAAGCCCTAAAGAGAACGAAATCCTGCCATTTTTGACAACGTGGATGGACCTTCATGGCGTTATGCTAAGTGAAGTAAGTCAGAGACCGATTCCTTATGATCTCAGGTGGAATCCAAAAGGCAGAAAATCAAACTCATAAATACAGAAAGCAGATTGGTGTTGCCAGAGATAGTGGGGGGCAGGGCAAGTGGCTGGAGGGGTCAGAAGGTATGAGCTTCAGTGAGGTAGGTGCATCCTGGGGTGCAGTGCACAGCATGGCGACTGTGGTTGACAGTCTTGTTACCTGAAATTTGCTAAGAGAGTAGATCTTCAAGGTTCTCATCACAGGATGTTACCTAGACTTACCGTCATCATTTACAATACATACAAACATCAGATCATTCATCACACGCCTGGAACTACTACCGTGTTTTACTTCCAATTCCATCTTCATAAAACTGGGAAGACATGAAAGTTGAAGACCATGTAGACGCCTGTGTCATAACAAAAGGATATTCTTCAAGCAGAGGGAAACAGTCCCAAAAGGAGGATTTGAGATGCAAGAAACGGTAAAGAGCAAAGAATATAGTAAATACATCAAACAGTGACTATATAATAAAATATTAAGAATGTCAAGTGAGGTCTCCCTTTTTAAGCTAGAATTTAAAGATGCACAGCAGTACAGGAGTGAGTGAGAGTAAAGTGTTGTGCAGTCGTTTGTTCATGGGGAGGATGGACACGGATGTAGGCCCTGACGAGCAATGCATGACCAAGTGTCTAAGATAGCCGTTGGACAAGCGGAAATAGAGCGTGTGACTTCCCAGCTAATGGGGGGGGGGCAGATGTGTAAAAAGCTAATCAAAAAGAAGGCAAAGAGGAAAAAACTTACAAAAGTCTATTGTGGTGGGACTTTCAACGGCAGCAGAGCAAAGAGGTCATGAGTCTTCAAAAGACAATAAGTATAGGGGCGCCTGGGTGGCTCAGTCATTAAGCGTCTGCCTTCGGCTCAGGTCCTGATCCCAGGGTCCTGGGATCGAGCCCCAGGCTCCTGCTCAGTGGGAAGCCTGCTTCTCCCTCTCCCTCTCCCACTCCCCCTGCTTGTGTTCCCTGTCTCATGCTCTCTGTCAAATACATAAAATCTTTAAAAAAAAAAAAAAAGTATAAAGCTGAAAACTTTGTTTAAAAAAAAAAAAAAAAAAAACTGTTTCAGGGCTCTGGAGATTGACCAGAGGCAGAGAATGAATAATTTGGAGCTTGATTCAGCCATCTCCTTTCACATCCCTGTTTTACTCATGATGTCCTAGATGGTCATCTCTCATATGCATCCCAGACTCCTCATTGTCACTAAGGGAACTGAAAGGACCAATGTGTTGGTGACGACACTTTGTGGGTTTTTTTTTTTTTTAAGATTTTATTTATTTATTTGACAGAGATAGAGACAGCCAGCGAGAGAGGGAACACAGCAGGGGTAGTGGGAGAGGAAGAAGCAGGCTCATAGCAGAGGAGCCTGATGTGGGGCTCGATCCCAGAACGCCGGGATCACGCCCTGAGCCGAAGGCAGACGCTTAACCGCTGTGCCACCCAGGCGCCCCTGGTGACGACACTTTGGTTGCAAGTCCTAGAAACCCACTTCAAGTAAGACCAAGTACCGGGGCCGTGTCCCCAAACGACACCCTCATCTCACCCCGGGATCCCAGGGGCCTAGGACCAGAAATGGGGTTGCCCTCACGCTCCAGGTGGTACTCAGGACCCTTACCTTGCTTTCTGTGTAGGTCTTGCCTTCTGCGGACCAGCTCCCACTGTGTGGACAGGCCTGTGGCCAGCAGCCCATCTCAGAGAGCCCAAGCCTGTGTACCCCTCCCAGATGGGTGGTCTGGCCCTGAATGTCACCTTTCTCCAGAGAACCTGAGTGGGTCCCACGCTCACCCCTGGTCCCGTCAAGTGCGGTCTCTGGGGTCAAGGTGGAATGCAGTCTGACAAGCTCGGGCAGGTGGTGGTGATAGGAGGTGCGTGTGTGCATGCACGCCACTAGAGACGTTCACATAGACTATCCCAGGTACAGTTTTTGTAGCAAAAAGAAAAGTTGGTACTGTTTAGTATGACTTACTCTGCCTTCCTTTCCGCCAGCGCATGTTTATCTTGGTGAAGGACGCATCTGTATGTCGTGGGTGCTCTGGTGTGTGGCCAACCGCAAACTGTACCTGTTGAGCTGTCAGTATTCGTCGATTTGGTTATTTCCTTTTAGTTTGACTCATTTACAACAGTTCAAGTGATTATGGAAATCTTGTACACTTACAGCTCTATCTCAGGAGACTTGTCCTGTAATTATATTCAGGACTCAAAGGCTATAGATGCTTTATTTCATTCTTGGCATTTTTCTGAATATATACTTAAATTACTGAGAGGGTTGGTTTCTTTTCCTTTTCTGGAGGGTAGTTATAAACCACTAGTTATAACATACAAAGAGCAAACTTCTCAATGGATGAAGGTTGTTTTGCTTTTAAACAGACTAATTTCAAGCAGGCTTTAGTGAAACAAACAATATTTTCACTCTGAAATCACCAGCACGACAGCAGCAGCCATGCCACCATCTGTTTGTGACAGTGTGACACTTGGTGTCTGTAATTCAGAACTGCAAAAGTAAACTGTGACTGTTTGCACGGTGAAAATGTCTTCTCTGCGTCCGTGGAGGGGAGGAGAGGCCGCAGTGGAGCACTGAGCATGGGTCGCAGGCTCTCCTTGTGCTCCACGTCTGGAACCACCGGGCGTCCTCTGCAAGCCCCGTGCTCTGTGTCAAGTATGAATGGAAGGCAGATCAAACCACTCTGCCTGCCACCGGCCCGTGTTTTCCCGGGGACCGTCCTCGTGGTCCTTGCGCCCCCGCCCGGGCCTGGCCCACCGCTGGCCGACCGCTGGCTGCGTCTACAGCGGGCAGCGATTCCTGCTGTGTGTCTGTTGGTTCCAGGACTTTTTTCTCTGAAAAGTGTGTGCCAGGAAGTGCAGTGCTCGCTATTGTCTTGCGCCAAGTATCTTTCCTGACGTCCTGGAGATTTTATGCTAAAGCATCTATCTAAAAATGTCCCTGTTTCTACTTTCTTGTTTAAAACTTGGATTCTCGGTCATTCTCCCAGACTCCCCAGTTTCCCCAAATTCCTTTTATTTCCTTTGGCTTTTTCCTTTGCAGGTTGTGTACATTCATGAGTGGGGCGAACCATTAGCAAGAGCTAGCAAGCCAGCTGGAGATTTCACAGAGGGCCTTGAATACACATTTAAAAAAAAATTTTTTTTTTTTTTATTTATTAGAGAGCATGGGGAGGGGCAGAGGGAGAAGCAAACAGTGCATCCAGCGCAGAGGCCAACACGGGGCTCGATCTCACGATCCTGAGATCATGACCTGAGCCACAATCAAGAGTCAGACACCCAACAGACTGCGCCACCCCGGCCTTCCTTGAGTACACATTTTAGAGATTTGGCCTTTATTCTCAGCTCTGCAAAACCACTTTACATTCTTGAGGGAGGATAGTGACATGAAAACAGTCATGTCTGAGGGGGATAATTTTGGAGAGGTGTGAGTGATATTTAGAGAATCAAGAAATTAGTGATACTATGTAACAAAGAGCTGGACCACATTTTTGGTACTAGGCAGCTGACAGCTCTCCAGCCTTCGCCCCCTTCCCCTCCACATCTGAGCAATCTGATAAGAAAGCCTGTGTGCTCCCTACTCAGTGCCAGCCCGTTCACCCCAACCACAGTGAAAGCTGAGGCCCGTCGCCCACCCTGCTGTCGAGCAGCTCGAGAGCTGTCTTCCCTCCCCAGGATCCTCAGTGTACGAGCAGTAACTCGGTGACCCCCCCTTGTGATGTGTGGCACATCGGTCTTGACATTCACTGAGTTTTGTGGGGGAGTCTTGTGCTCTGTGGAGTGGCCTTTCCCCCGTAGGAGAGCGCCCAGAGGCATGTGGTGGCAGTCGGTGGACGCCTGTTGTGGGGTGCCCCCAGCCTGCCCTCCTCTGAGGAGCCTCTCCCTCGTGGCCTACACACCCTTGATCAGTGCACGCGGTGGAATACTACGCAGCCATTAAAAGAACACAGCAACTCGGTCTTCACAGGAAAAGCTCTGCAGTACACATTGTTTAGCAAAGAACAACAAGAGAAAACAGTGTGGGTGTAGTTTGATTTTATTTATTAAAATATTTTATATCGAGGTGTTTTTAGCTGAGGGATAATTTTCGTACACCTGTGAATTTTCAGCAGCTTGGCAAGTGCACACTGTCATGTGACCACCCCCACAATCAAGGTAAGAACTCCCACCGTCCTAACAAATTCCCTGGTGACCCTCGGTGGTCAACCTCTGTCCTCGCCCGCAGCCCCTGGCAACCACCCATCTCTTCTCTGAACCTGTAATTTTGTCATTTCCAGATTCTCATACGGGGTGCAGGCTTTGCAGTCTGGGTCCCTCCCCAGGCAGAAAGCAGTTGAGTCACCACGATGCGCGTGCGTCCCTGGGTGGGCCCATGCTATGGATGGACCTCACCAGTTGAAGGACATTTGGGTGATTCATATTAAAGCTGCTATAAACACTTTAGTACTTTTGTGTGAACATTGTGTCTCCTCACTGAGGTATACTGACCTGTAGCACTGTGTTAGCTCCGGGTGCACAACGTAATCTGATACTCACATACGCTGCAGGATCATCACCACAGTGAGTCTGACTGACACCCATCAACACACAGACTGCGGGTTGTTTTCTCTTGGGATGAGAACTTTTAAGATCTCTTAGCAACTTTCAAATATGTAATACCGTATTGTTCACTACAGTTGCTGTGCTGTGCATTCTAGCCCCGGGACTTCTTTTATAGCTGGAAGTTTGTACCTTTTGACCCCTTCTGAACATAAACTTCACTGTACTTGTATAAATGCTTGGAAGCGGGCCTGCTGGCCACACGTGGGTGTGAGTTTGCCTTCACAAGAAACTGCACCATTGTGTGTCCCCGCCAGCAGCGTACGTGGGCTGCACAATTCCACCTATTTGTTATGGGTCCGGGGAAGTCTGCAGGTGGGATGAGATCCTGGAGACACTTGCCCAGGGAGGGTGTGGCGCCTGGAATTGATATGTCAAGGGGAGGTGGGGGTCTGTATCTTTAAACACTTAACTGCTGTAGTAAGAATGCGGGTGTTAATTACCTGTATATTGTAAGAGAACGGGAAATGGAATATTTCTTACCAAAAAAGAAGACTGGGATGCCTCTAGAAATATGCAGGGTGAGATAATACACCCGTCTTCCCCCACCATTTGAAACACACAGAAATTCTGGATTAAGTTTAACATGTTTTAAGTACATTGTTAAGCTCAAAAGAAAGAAGTAGAAATGTCCCAAGAGCAGGAAATGAGGAGAGAAATCAAAGCCAGGGCAGTGTGTGGAGCTGGGGCTGGCTTGTCCTCATGCGCAAAGGAGAAGATGGCAGGTAGGGCAGGTCCCCCAGAGCCTCCGAGCTTCTCCCCCCAAGGCTGCCCACCCCCAGGGCTGCATGGAACGAGGTAGGGGGTGAATCTGCCTCACCACACCCCTGGCATAGACGCCCGGCCTGTGTGGGGCCCAGGCCCGGAGGGAAGGTAGAATGTGGCCCGGGGACATTTTTACAGCCCTTCCTACAGAACTGACACAGAAGAAAATGGCCCAGCTGAAGCCAGTGCACATTAAAAACTATACATTATAACAAACCTGCATTAAGTAAGAATTCTAGAAAACTCTGGACCAAAACTGCAAGGTAAAAGCTTAAGGTTATCAACATAATGACAGATAGAAACCTAATTCAGAATAGAGGACAGCTCTTTATAAAAGCCCATTCAGAAAAGAAATTTGACATGTATGCTTTTTAAAAATGTCATTAGGATTTAAATAATTGTAAAGCCAGTGGATAAATCAAACAACATGTTAAACGTTGCTACAGAGAAAATTAGAAGACTTATCTAAAGAAATCATCCAAAAGAACAGAAGGCTAGTTCGCTGGAAAACGTGCGTTGGGTTCAGAAGCTTGGAATGAGGCAGATCAGCAGAAGCTGCTCCAGGGTCCTGGCGGCGAGGGGGGGGTTCCTTGTCGGGCTCCCTCCGTCCAGGGGCGTTCTCTCGGGCAGCACTGGGAACAGTCCGTGTCCTTCCCGGCTGGAGACCAGGCACAACGCCTACATGACTAGGGACAGCTAGCCCTGCGCCTCGGCACCAATGCATCCTCTCCGAATGTTAGAGGAGCTTACGAGCTGTTTCCCAAGTGCTGCCCCGTTTTACATTCCCGCCACACTCATGCTAACATGTCTCTCCCTCTTTTATTTATTGTACTCTCTACACCCGACGTGGGGCTCGAACTCAGAACCCCGAATTCAAGAGTCGCTCTTCCGAACAAGCCAGCCAGGCGTCCCTGTCTCTTTTTCATTATAGCTGTCCTAGTGGGTATGGAGTGACTCTGTATGCTTTTAAGATGGATTTCATCCTAAGCATCCTGCAGATCTAGTGTTTTCTTATCTCGAGCTCTTTGTGATATTTAAAATTATTGTTGAATGCCTTTCTGAACTACCTTGTCTTACAAAGTTAGTTGTAATTTAAATTGAGAATAACCGTATGTTCATATATCCTGATGCCACCAGCTTTGATTCAGTCTTTAATTATGAAGTTTTTTATGTGTTTCAAATAGCGTATTTGTCTGACAAGCACAAACTGCCCCCCCCGTCACCATCACTGTCCACCCTACCCCCAAAAAGCCAATTATATTTTTCCCCAAGAACTTAAGAGTTTCATTTTTCAGTAGAAGCACGTTTGAGGTAATCCCCCATCTCCTGTCATTAATTACATGGTTTCCCTGTCCCTAACCATGTTCGCAGAAGGCAGGGTCTTCAGGCCAGACAGTCACAAGCCCTTTATGAGAATAGCACCGGCACTTCCTCCTGCAGAGATGGGGACAGAAAGGGCCGGACACGTGCAGGTGCTCTCAGAGGACGGAGGCCCTGGTGGAGTCCGCGGGGACACACGCCCGCACAGGGCGCTCTGCTCCCCTAGCTCTGTTAGTTTAGCACGTTGCTCACCACGTGTTCTGAGTTGTTTTTCAGGATCAAACTTTAGTATCTTCTCTGTGCATTTGCCTGCTTTAGAAGGGCAGTAGAACCCATCTGTTGGGCATTCCGTGTGTGTGGAAAAACCTTCTTTTGTTCCAAGCGTGTAAATGCTGTGCTTACAGCTACTTGATTTTGAAAACAGCATGGAATTTGTGTTTGTCCAAGGCTGAAGTATTACTTTTAGGAAACTGGAATCTGTTGTTTGGCTGTTTTGTCTTTAAAAAAAAAAGTTGGGTTCTGACTCTGTGAGCTGGCCTCTGGTTCCCCTTCCCACTGTTGCTGGGCTGCACTGTCCACGTCAGACAGTTGTGCAGGCCTCTGGGGCCCTGGGGCCTGAGTTCCCCTCCAGCCCTTCCGCACGGCATCTCTCTGTCCCCAGACAAAGCTAAAAATTGTTCCGGCCTTTCCCATTTCAGCCTCAGCCTCTGGAAATTAGTGTGTTTCTTCAAATGTTATTTAAAGTTAAAGATTAGCTGAATTCTTAAGAAAGATAAGCAGAAAGATTACAAACACACAAACATCTTTACAACTGAATTTTCATGTAGCAAAGATTTCTAAGCTGCAGCTTTTGGCCCTTTTATTTCAAACACGATCCAGCTAATTCTGCTTGAACAAAATCTTGTGCACTGTGTGTTCAGAATGGAGAGTGTCAGACAATTGAGCTTTTGTGTAAAAGACCCAAGGGGGAGTCAACAGTAAAATCTCCATGTTTTCAGACAACTTTTAAGCTTTTCCACACTTTGAAATATCAGGAGGGAGGAAATGTACTAAAAACAATTAAGAACACACAGAAGAACCATAAAAGTACTGTGCATAAGACCTTCAGGGAATAAAATCCAAAAAATACCTGTTGAAAGATGTGCCCTTGTCTATTGATCACGACCCAAGGAAAGGCTTTTTGATAGCTCCTGAAACAGTAACTCAAGGACCTCTGCGTCAAGAAGGGCTCCCGGGTGCTACTCTCACTCCAGGAAGATCGGGGAGACAAAGTAGATTTTATGTTCTTGGTACCAAGCCCTGGAGCCTCTCGACAAGTACTCCATGCATTTGTGGTCCTTGCTCTTCAGGACAGATGCGACAGCTGGAGAAGACCCAGGGAGACAGCTGGGTAGTCAGGGTGGCTTCAGGGCTTCCAGATGAGAAGGAGCAAAGCATTGTCTACCCTGGTTGGCAGCAGCAGAGAGGAGGCTGGTCTGTTTGTCCGTCTGCTCTGTGACGTAGTATGCTTCATGGGCTCAGGGATGCTCTCTTCCATGGTTTTATTTTGGTTGAAAGATAGACGTACAGAGAAGGGCACATGCTGCAAATATACAGTTGGATAAGTTTTCACAGAATGAACTTGTAGGGCCACCAGCCCCCGAGCTGCGTCCAGCCGCTTCCCGCAGGGCCCCAGCGCACGGCAGTTCTGTGTCCAGACGTCCCTCCATGTGGCCTGTGGACTTCCGTCATGTGAATGAGCCACAAGGTACTCGCCCAGGACTCTGTTCTTGGGCCTTTCCAGGTTCCGGCGTTTGTAAACAGTGCTGCTTTGCACATGTCTGTCAGTGACACGGGCGTGACTGCGGAGTTGTGGGGTAGACATATGTTCAGCGTTAGGGGCATTGCCGGAGCGTTTCCAAAGCAACTGGACCCGCTCGCGCACAGCCGCAGCAGAGAAGGGCTGTCATCACAGGGTGCTGAAACCTGATTCGTCCCTCATCTGCAGCCACGTGGGTGTGCATGTCGCCATGTTCCATCGTGGCTTCTGTGTGCGTTTCCCCGATGCTCAGTCCTATTCTGTTCCTCAGGATATACCCAACGTTTAATAAAGCGGCCGGGGTTTTTATTAGAACTCTCTTAACACACGTGACAGAGGATGGGACAGAAACCAGCTCACACCGGCTTCACAGAAAAGGCAAGGGAGTGGCCCCAGTAGTAGTAGAGGGCTGGAATGGCTCCAACAGTCCAAGAGAGGGTTACCTGAGCTTGAGGTCTCACCAAAGTGGAGGATTCCCTGCCCCACAGGCCTCTGCAGGAGGCTGCCTGCAACCCCCTGGTCTCTTTCCAGCCGAGTGTCCCCTGCAGGCAAAGGCTCTGTCCACATGTTGGTTGGCCCAGGGTGGACTGTTGGCCATTTGTGAGAAGCTGTTAGTCTGTGATGAGGACCTGAGCCGATTTTGTGAATGGGGCAGATCTGTTGCCAGAAGAAAGCGCGCCAGGTCTGACGGCCCACAACAGCGCCACTCTGAGTGGGTCAGACTGGGTTCGTCATGTGAGAGAGCATGAACCTGAAATACGTTTACTGAGAGCTCCTCAAGGAGCATAAACCAATTCAGCACAGCAAAGAAAACCCTCTGCCCTCATTTCCCGATTCAGGAGATACTGATGATGAAAATATGAATCATGATGAGTTCCCGGGCGGTCTGAAGAGAAATGAACATGTCAGAGTGTTTTCAGTGTTTTTACCTGTTTTGAGTCTCAAGTCAAACCCAGGGCCAGATGGGCCTTCCTCCTGCCCAGGCCAGCGGCGAGGGTGCCAGCGGGTTGGCCATGTGGTTTGTGACCAGACGAGAAGGCCTGTGTTGTTCTAGGACCTAACGAACAACTATGCGTTTTTCCTCAGATTCCTTCAGCGGAAAATGGGAACCTTAATTGAAATAAGGTGACACTTCAACCTAGCAGGACATAGAGGCTGCCCAGGGAGATTTTCCAAAGGTGGGAATCCTGAGCCTAGAAAAGGATAATAAGGAAAAAACTAAGGAAAACTGAATAAAGTATGGACATTGGTGATAAAAGTGATGAACTGATACTGGTCATTAATGGGGACACACGTACCACATCAGTGTTCGGTATTAATAATGTGGGAACTCTGTACCATCTTGCCAGCTTTTCTGTCAATCTTAAAACTGTTCTAAAAAATAAGGTTTATTTTTCTAAAAATTTGGTTAAGGGCCTTGGAGGAGCCCCAGCACGGAGGGTTCCTGCAGCATAACTGTCCTGGTTTCGGCGTGCGTCCACACTGCCCGCCTCCCCTCTGGTCAGCACTGAGCTGGGCTACAGGTCACCTGCAGCTGGCTTCGAGAAAGGCACGAGGGTCAGGAGGCCAGCTCAGCTTGGCTGCTTTACGTGGGGCTCTGAGTCATTGGAGCACCCTTGCGTGTCTCTGAAACATGTTTTTCTTATTCTTCAGATGGGCATCCTTTTAAACCCCACCTTGTAAACGTATCCTACGCTTCCACATGCACAGATGAGATAAACTCGGGCTGTCCTGCAAACAGGATGGACTATTTCATTGAGCCTTGTTTCCCCCTCATGGGTTAATTCTCTTGCCCGGTATTCATTAGCTCTGTCTGTAAAATAGAATTTAATTATGGCACCCTTGAGCCGCCTGGGTGGCTCAGTCCGTTGGGTGCCCAGCTCTTGATGTCAGCTCAGGTCATGATCTCGGGGTCCTGAGATCGAGCCTGTTTGTCCCTGTCCCTCTGCCCCTCCCCCTGCTCACACACGCACTCTCTCTCTAAAATAAGTAAATAAAATCTTAATAAATAAAAAGTCATCCTTAAATTCTATATCCAAACTATTCATCAAGTTTAAGGGAAAATTTAAAATATCATTAAAGATGAAAGGCCTCAAACATGGACAGTTGAAACACAGCCTTTCCTGGCACTGGCGCGGCCCTTCTGGAATGGCGGCAGAGAGGACGCACGGGGTGAGGAGTGCACAGGGGAGGCAGCATGAGCGCCTGGGAAGCAGGCGGGATCGTGGTGTCCAGTGAAGACAGAGGAAGCAGAGGCCCAAGCCACGAAGGCAAAGGGGGCTGAGCCTTTGTCCTGGGGAGCCTCTGGGGGTGGGAAGGTTGTTCCTTTGGCAGGGGGCCTGTCTGAGGAAGACAGGAACCACTGGGAGTGGCCTGCACTGTGGAGAGAAAACTAAGCACTTTCAGTAAGAAATAGGCACAGCAAGTTTCCTGTACTAGATTGGGAGCCCTTTACGGTTGGGAACTCAGGCCTCGTTCATGTCTGGCACGCGATATGGAATATATGAACAGACTTGAGGGACACTTGTGTTTCCCAGCAGATGTTTTCATTGCTACCATCAAAGTTGTGTTCCCAGAATGAATCATGTTACAAGTTGATTGTAATAACACTGTCCTGTGTATTACAACTATATTCGAATTCAGAAACAGCTATATGGTAGAAAGTTCACAAGCTCAGGTCCCGAAATCTGCCTGAAGTTTGAATCAGTTTATCCTTGTCATCTTGAGTGGCTATCATGATTTCCTGATTAATGCCCGGTTCAGTTTTGTTTAAATGGACATTCTGCCAATGCCGCCATGCGGCTGGCGAGGGTGGTGCGAGCGCCTGTGTGTCGAGGGCCTAGAACCTGCGGACGTTACGGGTAAATGTGCGTGTGTGTGTGTGTGTGTGTGTGTGTGATTTGTTTTTTGGAAGACAAACTCAAGACCTTAAAAATTCAACGTGTGAAAAAAAATGAGACCACAATAACTTTAAAGCTAGTTTCAGTGTTTTGGACAACATTACCTCGACATCTATGAAATAACGAGAGTTTAAACCTTAGTAATGATAAAATCGCCAGTGACTATCTGGAATGTTGCGTTCATTATCTGCTCGTATTTCGTTATTTTGTGAGCATGATTACATATTCACACGTACCTGAAGAGAAAGTTGAGAAGTTACTTCTAAAGAGTTTCTAGCATTTTTCTATTTATACGTGTGTATTCAGGTTCTTAAGGACCATTTCTGATGATTTTAAAAGAAACCAGTTTCGCTCACCTTTGAAATCATTAGTTGAGGAGGGGACAGAACAGCATTTCAGGGCTGCTGCTTGGCCCGCTCCCACCAGCGGTGACACCCGTGGTGACGCCGCGGTCTCGTAACCCTGACGCGGTTGCCCTCAGATGGACTCCGGCGTGTTTCTCGTCTGCATTCATGACTGATGTTGTTTGCCCGGTTCCCTGTTTCCGTTCTCGAACAGGGTGGGGGTTGCGGGAGAATTGTGTGTGTAAACTTCAGTTCTCTCTACGAGTCCCACATCCTTCTGCTTCTTTCAATTGCATTTGCTAGCGAGGTGTTCGTGGCCACAGTTCATGCCGTCGCCTCACGCATCGGCAGCTGCGTGGTTTCCTGCAAGTGCTGCTTGCTGTGCAGAGGGGGTGAGGGCAGGTTTGGGGGTCCGCGCCGTCTGGACGGGCCGAGGCGGGGCAGCTCCACTCGCCCCCTGAGTCCCTGGACGAGAAGCGGTGGGCGAGGCAGATGGTTTGTCCCCGGCCCGCGCTGGAGCCCCTGCCCCTCAGAGCTGCTCTCGGAACCGCTCTGGCAGAGGTGGGGCCGTCTCTGTGAGCAGCACCCCGTGGACGGTCAGGGCGGGTGGCTGTGCAGAGGAAACAGGCCCAGACAAGAAACTGGAGGGGGACATAGTGCATCCGGATTTTCTGTCAGGTAGGTGAGCTGTTTACAGGGGACAGTGTGGTCACTCTCACCCTTTGCCGAGTGAGCGGGTTCTGTCGGGAGGGAGCCCCAAGACGGGGTGGGCAGGGCGCCCGTGGACAGGCCAGCTCAGAGCACGCTGTGCCTCCCGCACAGAAGTCTTATGAGTACATAAAGCCAGACCAAGGATACACAGAACTTAAACATGCAATTATAAAATATGTAACTGAGGAGTTTTTTGAGAAGTTTTTGTAGCTTAATACAGTTAAAATGAAATATGAAAAATGTAACAGAAACTATAAGGAGTAGCAAGAAACATGGTTATGGCGATTCAGGAATTTCAGTTGGAAGATTCTCCTGCAGAGGCTTCAGAACCATCCTGTGACCTACGCAGCAGCACAGAAAGCACTCGAGCTTCTGCCAGGAGGCCTTGGGACAAGGAGGTGTTTGACATTCAGTCCTGGGGCCCGGGAGGACGCGGCCCAGGTAGAATGGGAGCGGGTGTGGGGAGCGTCTAATGGAGCAGAGGCCCCACTGCTTGTCCTGCTTCTGTTCCGAGGGCCATGCAGGACCAATATCCAGGCCCCCAGGCTGAACAGTCTGCTCTCCTTGCCGTCTCCTGGGGTCGCTTCCCAAGAAGAGACGCCATGAAAAATGTGGTGTGGTTCCCTCTCGACTTCTCTGGTGCATGCTGTCCCCTGGGCCCTGCCCTGCTGCCCCTCAGGTTTCTGCTGGTCTCAGGGGCCCCCGGGAGGGCACATCGGCCAGACCGCCGGGTGGGCAGGAATACCTGTGCTCCCACGAGACCTCAGCGTGGGCACTAGGGTTTGAACTTCATATAATTCTCCCATGGCACAAACTCTTCTTTTGATTTATTTCTGACCATTTATATATGTAGGAACCATTTTAGCCGGCTGCTGTGCAGACACAGGGTGTGGAATCTGCAGCTGCAGCCGTTTGCCGCCCCCACTCCGGGTGCCCCCCCTTACTGGCAGCCCAGCCACCCTTCGTGTGGCACTTTCTGTTAGGAAACTCCCAAGTCTTCATTTCTAACAAGGTGGGTCCCCGAGATGCCTTGCTTCTTCCCTAGGCTCACAGGACAAGACAGAAGTGTGAAGGGCAGGTGGGGGCAGCAGGAAGTGGGAGCGTCTGGACGGGCCCTGGGGGACCCAGGGCAGGAGACCAGACACCTCCAGGCACGCCCAGCCCTGAGGGATGTGCCGTCCCTGCCCGGTGACATTCTGGTTTTCTCCGGTTTACGAGCCTCTGTGGGCTTGGAATACAAGTTTGCTGGTTGTTTTACTAAGCAACATTTAGGACACATTTTTTTTACCGCCCTCCAGACCAGCGATATACCAACAGAGTTGCTCAGCATTTCCCAGTTATTTTATCCCGTGGTTCCTTGGTGTGGGGCCCCCAGGAACCTGCATCTGAAGGGGGTCGGGGACCCCGTGTAACCCACGCATGCGGTCTGGGGTCTGCTCCCCACCTCTCACCTCCAGAGCCCCGGGCGCGGACATAACTGGAGCTGCATGTGTGCCCCATTTCCAGGACCACACCTAGGAAAGCTGGAGCAGCACGGTTTACAAGAGGTGATTCAGCAGCGCTTGGTGTCTCACCTCGTGGGTGTTTACTTCCATGACCTAGAGTCTAGAGGAGCTGGTCTGCCCATCCTTTCTGTAATGAGAACACGCGAACATAGGCCTCCGTCTCTCCAGACTTGTAGCTTAGGACTTCGTCAGGATGTCAGCCGGTTGCGTGTCACGAGCATGCACAGTGGCGGCGGGAATCCTCCATGTCCTCGCAGGGCCCCCAGGGCTGCAGGGGGCTGGTTCTGTTATTTCAGACAGTGATGCTATGATGGATTTCTTCTCCAGAACTGACATACAATAGTCCTCTCTCCTCTGAGCAAGCCGTCACGGTCTGAGACCCTCCTCTGACCAAGAGGTCAGAGCCCCTGGCCAGCACGTGGCCCAGAAAATGCTCAGCATCCTTAGATTGTGGAACGATAACGCGCGTTCCTGCCTGTGCCTTCCCTTCCAGACAGAGGCGCCTTGTGGCTTCAGGAGTGGGGAGATTGCAGATGGGCTGATGTAGGGAGTCCACCGAGGGTGAAGAGGGCAGGATGACCCCAAGAGGGAAGGAGGGAGGCCCCTGGGGGAGGACCCAGGTGATCTCGCACTTGTTTGTGTCTGATATGTGTGTGCATCCCTCCAGTCTGTCCTCCTGGGCACTTTCCCTGGGAAGGGCCTGGTTGACGGGGCTTGGCGAAATGTGGATTCCTGCTGAGACTCAGAATTGGTACAGAAATAAGGAGGGAAAGCTTGTTCCTCTGGGAAAGCCACTAATGGATATGGAAGGATAAGGAGAGTCACCCTTTGGCGGTCCTCATGTGGCTGACTCAGTCCCTAGGCGGCCCTGGGGCCCAGACTGGTGAGTGGACATCCCACAAGAAGCAGACAGTGGCCAGGTCTCCGGCTGTCCCCAGGAAGACAGTTACAGAGGGAAAAGGGTGACTTCTGGCCACCAGCCCCGCACTGTGTACACGCAGCTCCCAACGTGGCATCGTGAGGACATGGCAAACCTGGCTGAGGCTCGTCCAGAGCCCTCAAGGCCCGCACCCTCCAAAATGCCCAGATGAAGGGGGCAGACTGGGGCGCAGGAGGGGCAGAACACCGAGAGGGGCATCTGCTAGTTGGATGGTTCTGTTTGGTAAAGCGGGAGAACGGCCCCACGTAGGGAAACGCTGAGTGTCGGCAGCATCATGTCTGCCGCTCGCTGGAGAGACAGGAGCGATGGTGGGTGTCGGGTTGTGGCTGAGCGTGCAGCGGTGGGTGACACAGGGTCCTGGACCCACAGAACCCTTGTTCAGCCCATAACAGCAGCATGATTATGATGTGACGTCTGTGATCACAGACTTAAAATGTGTGTAAGGGACCTGCCCCCGCGTCTGGCACAGAGAGACCGTGTACTCGCTGTTAGTCTCTTTCCCGCGTGAGAGCGGATTGTCATTCTTCTGTGTGCATGTCTAAGCCTCTGGTGCTGGGAGTAATTAGAACATTCATCTCCGAAGTCTTGGGTGTGAGTCGTAGCACAGATGCCCCCATGGCTCTGACCAAGCCACCAGCCCTCTGAGCTGCACAAGCCCCTCCCCGGACCCAGAAAATCATTAGCAGCTGTCACAGGGACCCCTGGCACACCCCCACCGAGAGCCACAGTGGGGGGGCTCTCTTCCCAGATCCTTGGAGTTTGCGTGCTGTGTCAGATAACTAAAACACGTGCCTCCTGATGGGCACAGTCCGTGGACTGGGGGAGTCCGGGGCCTCGCATGCAGGGAGCTCTGACCCCGAAGGAGAATTTTGCAGATGCGAGAGGCCGTGGAGACCGCATGGGGGTTTCTGGCTGAGGCAACGGGTCCTGTTCTCTGGAGTCAGGTGCTCCCATGCGTGTGGGCTTGTGGAGGTTAGTTTTGCAGGTCTCGGTATGCCAGTGTACCTTTTCAGCTGTCCCCGCACAGGGATGACTGGAGGGCTGGCTGGCTGGCTGATCACACCACCTCACTGCCCACTCCCAGCTACTCCCTGCTTCTCCTGGCACCGCGGCCTCCTTGTGGACCTGCCTGTGCCTTTGTCTCTTCCGTGCCTTGGGCTCTTCTTCGCCAACCGGAGTCCAGCACAAGGCCCACTGCCCCAGCCATGCCTGCTCTCCACATCTTAGCTGTCAGCACGACCGTGTCAGGATGGCAGCTAGACCGTGTTCCAGGCTCTGGAGTTGAGCATCTGTGTCCCGGCCCTGCCTACCTCCTGGCTACGTCTGTACCTTCCTCCACATTCCCGCAGCAAGCCAGCTCAGTCCCACCCAGGCTGGCTCTGAGGGGCTGCCATCTTGCCGTCATTCAGGTCTGAACCCAAGGGCACCCGCTTTAGGAGGCCCCGGGCCACCACCCTGTCACTGACCACGACATGCGTCTCTACGTGGGGCTTGTCACCTATCCCTGCATCCAGAACAGTGCGTGGCGCCAAGTAGGGCTTTACAGAGGCCGCTCTTCAGCTGAGGGGAGCAGAGCTGCCCAGGCCCCGAGAGTGGAGGGACATTCCTTGGAGAAACAAGGTCTCATTTCCGTAAAATAACACGCACCTGTTTTAGCCGTAATTTGCTGGGTTCGGACAGATGGCCTTGTGGTCCGACCCTCCCCCACACCTCCCCCCGCGACTTCCACTCTGTTGTCTCCTTCTCTAGACTCTCGTAAATGCGTCTGCCTCCTGAGGTGCGTCCATGCGCTGCGCGGATGCCGCCGCTGCTGCCGAACGTCGTTCTGTTGTGCAGACGGCCCAGGCTGTTTGCACACCCGCTGTGGGGGCGATGGGCCTGGCGGGACGGTCGGGAAAGGATTTCCAGTTTGGGGCTCTGATTAATGAGCAGTTGCAGGCAATTCTCTGGACATGTTTTGGGTTTTCTCAGGTAAATACTTAGGAGTGGGATTGCGTATCTAACTCCTTCAGAAGCCACCAGACTTACCCAGTTCCCACCAGCAACGGGCCCACATCTCCACCAAACTCAGGGTTGTCCGTCGTGTTTATGGTAGCCGTCTGGTAGGTGCAAGGTGCTGTCTCACTGTGGTTTTTATTTGCGCTCCCTAGTGACTCGTGATGCTACCTTTTCCCTTCCACCTCTCCTTTGGTTGGGTATCTTTAAACCCTTTGACCGTTATGTAAATTAGGTTGTTTGTCTTCTTATTAATGAGTTATAAGTGTTCTTTACATGTAGTCTGAGGCTGGCCTTTTTAAGAGCGGTAATTTCTAATTCTAATGAAGTTATTACCCAATTTATTTTTCTTTTGTGGATCCCAGGTTTTGTTTTGTACCTGAGAAAACTTTGGCTAACCCAGAACTACAAAGATTTTTTTATTTTTCATAAGTTTTATAATTTCAGCTCTCACTTTGAGATCTGTGATCCGTTTCTGTGTATGCGATAAGCATGGAGGCTCACTTTTCTACCTGTCTACATTCTTGTCCCGGCACATCTGTTGGAAAGTCTGGGATGCGTTTTGTCCCCCCGTGAAACGCCACACATACGCTGGACCAGGCTGTCTTCAAATACAAGATGTTATTAAAATATGACCATATCCAATTAAATGGGGGAAGGGATAGTCTTTTCAACAACTGATATGGAGACAGCTGAATATTCACAGACAAAAGAATGAAGGTGGACTCCTACCTCACATCATCTACAAAAGTTAACTCAAAACGGGTCAAAGCCCTAATTTTAAAAGCTAAAAATATAAAACTCTTAGGAAAAAAACATAGGTGTAAATTTCTGTGACCTTGGGTTCAGCATTGGTTTCTTAGCTATGACACCAAAAGCACAAGCAAAAAAAAAAGACAAAAATAGATAAATTGGACTTCATCAAAATTAAAAACTTTATACAGGTGACACCAGTAAGGAAGTAAAGAGACAGTCTACAGAATGGGAGAAATCCACCTCTCTGACAAGTGATTTGTATGCAGACTATCTAAAGAGCTATTACAATTCAATAATAAAAAGAAAAATAGCCCAGTTTAAAAATTAGGCAAAGGATCTGAACACACATTTCTCCAAAGAAGGTGTGCAGATGAATGAACACATGTGAAAAGGCTCCAGCATCCGTGGCCATCAGGGAAAATCGGGGAAATGCAAATTCAGTGACCTCCCACCTCATACCCACCAGGAGGACAAGAACGGTTTCTGAGAGGGGGTGATGACAAACGTTGTCAGCAAGGAGACGGCGAAATCAGGACGGTCAGACACTGCGATGGAGTCACGGAAGTGGGCGGCAATTGGGCAGTTCCTCTGTGGTTACCAGGAGTCCCCACAGGACTCAGCGGTGCCGCTCCCAGCGCATGTTTCCAGTAGCCAAAAACCAAAGAACCCCACGCACCCATCAGCTGATGAATGGATGAACAGTGGGTTGTTACTCAGACACATAAAGGAATGAGCATGGACACCGGCTGCCGCGTGGTCACACCCTGAAAACGTACAAGGGAAAGAGGCCGGTCACACAAGACACATCTGGGATGATTCCATTTGTCTGAAATGCCCAGAACGGGACATCAGTCGGTCCGTGCTCGCTGCCTGCTGCCTGGTGGGCACAGAGGGGTGAAGGGGCAGTAGCTAAAGGAACAGGGCTTCTGCAGTTGGACGGCAGAGATGTTGTATGACCTTTGAATACACCAAAAACCCCTGAATTATATACACTTTAAAGGAGTAAATGTAATGTGAATTAGATCTCAATTTTTTTAAAAAAGTCATTGAATCAGCCAGACATAATTTTTGGGAAAATAGTGAAGTCAAGATGAATTAATGTATCTGTGGACACTCAGGACAAGGTTTCCCATTCGTGTGAGGGGGAGGCAGGCAGGGTTCCCTGGTCCCTTCCCCTTCGGCACTGGGCTGGTATCACGGGCGCGTAAACGCAAGGCTGATTTTCTCTAACGCTCTTAAAAATTCTGTTCCCTTTGGACCGGCAGCCAAGCGAGCAAAGCAAGTCTCTGGCGTGAAAGGGTCTGACCCCAAACCAGCGTCCCCACAGCCACCACTGCTGCTGCACAGACACCAGGGGCGTTCTTGAATGCAGACCCCCAGGCGTGTGGCAAGCAGCTGAGGAAACACCCATGTTGAATCATCACTTAGGACAGGCTTCCTGTGGAAGCTGACGTCTGCATGTGCAGAGCCCGTTCCTGGGCTTCCTGACAACACCGCCCGTTAGATGGAGTCATACGTAAAACTTCTAACCACTGCTGAAACGTGCTAGTGTGCATTCAGAGCTGCGTCCCATGTCACAACGTCTCTGTTCTCCCACGGCGTCATCGCACAGCGCGGTCTCAGCCCGCACTCTGCCTGTCTGGTCGCCACCACTGGCCTGCGGGCTCGTCTGTGCTGCACACGGGATACGAAAAGCTGATAACACGGGCCGTGTTATTACCTTGTGTAAAAGGCAACTCACCCCCCACCCCGCCGCCGCCAAAACTCTCCAGAAACTTACTGGGTACCTGACCTCTTCCTGATGTCGGGATTTCTACTTGTTTTTTGTTTTTAAACTAGAGAGAGTGTATCTTTTAGTGAACGCTTATCTAAACCCTCCTTTGGCTTTTGAGGAGGCCTGGCCAGGCTGTGCAGTCCGCCTGGAGGCTGAGCCTGCGGTGTGTTTGCCGCCCCCGGGCCCCACACTGGAGCAGGCCCCGGCCTCGTGCGGCCGCGCCCCACAGCCTGGGAGCTGGCCTGCCGCGCTCACGTGTCCCTCGCTGCGGCTCTCCCGCAGCTGTTATTAATTTAGAAGAGCCTGAGGTTTAAAAAATCAACCAGCACTTTCCATTTAAAACACTTAGGTATACATTTTTGTCATACATACAGTTTCGCTGAAATTAGAAACCGTCTGTAAGCTTACACCAGGCCGAGCCCAGCATTTGGTCAGAACAGCTCGGTGTTTGGACGTGATCATGCTCGGTCGGCATCTTTCACACATGGGTCTGGGAGCACTGGCCTCACACGCTGGCAGCAGAGGCTGTCTTCAGGCTGGCCCCTTAGAAGCTGTGACACGTCTTTGTCCCTAGAAGACCTCCTTCTTGGGGCTGATTGGGTTCTGTCCACTGAGTACTTGTGTCCTCAGGAAGGTCCTGTCCTCTGAAGCCCCAGGTTCTGCCAACCACAGCGCCAGTCCTGCCCCTCTGTCCCATGAGGCTCCGTGTGGGACACGGTGGGGCTCGCATCTGACCTCGGCGTCAGCCTGGGTGTCTGTACACCAAGCACGGTGGGAGGAGGGGGAGATGTGGCTCGGACGCTGGCCCGGGAGCCCAGAGGCTTACTGCGGAGCCTGCCTCATCCATCTTCCCCCAGCCCTGCAGTCCATTCCCCAGACAGCAGACCTCAAAGTCAGGTGTATGTCCCGGTGTCCATTCTGCTGTGAGGACTAGGAAGATACATTTTTCTAGAATGTTAGGCGGAGGGGAAATCCAACCCTACCTTAAAAGGTCCAAGCCTAGAAACCTATGGAATTCCACTTCGTTTTCCTGTTAGAATACCTTTGACTCTAAAATGGCACGTGATCTCCTCATGAAGCTGGCCAAGACCCTGTTAGCCAGGGCGGCCAGGCACACCTCCGGGGGAGACCGATGCAGAGGTCACCAGGGGCCCCCAGTGGCCCTGCTCCTGATGTGCAGATGGGCAGGGGCATTGGGCAGCAAGTGTGAGGATGGACAGGGTGGGAGCGTCCACTGTGGCAGGGGACTGCCCAGGGGTCACAGTCTGAAGAGCTTTTAAGGCCAAATGCTAAATAAAGCTCCAGAGAACAGCAGTAAGCGTCCTGGCAGCACCCAGGCGAGCATCATCTTGGTGGGCTGCTAGGAACACTGCAGAGCATGTGTGACTGGTCTTCGCAGGCCACCCAGGTCTCGAGAATAGGACAGATTAAGGGCCCGCCCCAGAGCAGAGGGGTCTAGGGAGGCAGCATGGCCAAAGGCCGGAAAGCCCTGGGGGACAAACAGGTGAAATCGGCATGAAGCTCTTCTCTAATCTGCTGGGGGCTAGAGGGTGTAGGCACATGGGGGCCGTGGAAAGATCCAGAACAGGCAGCACCAGCGAGCACAGGAGGCAGGAGTGGGGTGGCCCTGATGCCGCACACTGGGTCTGAGACCCCAGAGGAGCTCCAGCAGGACCAGCCAAGAGGGCCCCTGGCTGCGCACAGGATGGAAATCAAATGTGAGCCAGAGGGAGGTGAGAGTGCAGTTTACTGAGCTGATAGACACAGAGCATCTGGGAGACGTGGAAAGGAGGGAGTCTCGTCTTTGTTCGGGGTCTTGGGGGTTTTTACTGAGGACAGTGGTCTGATGCACATGTCCCCTCAGGCACCCAGGAACCGTGAGAACCAAGACGAGGGCCCAGGTGTTACTCCTGGAAGCCAGGGGGCCTTGGCGTTGAGGTGTCTAGCACTGGGGGTCTGAAATACGTACGTGATGGCTTCCAGTCATTCTTACCTGGTCCTGCCTTAGATGTGATCTCTTTCTCTTCTAGAGAAACCACTGACTCCTGGTCCCTCACAAGAAGGGTGGACACCATTTGCATTGAGACATGTGTAGAGTGGGGGTGCAGGTCCCAACAACAAAAGCAGCAGGAAAAGGGGCCAAGAGCAGAAGTTTGTGGAGGGCTTCAGTTTCCCCGTCTCATCCAGGGCACCCGCAACCTGACTAAAGACCTTCACGAGGGCTCCTGGCTTCTGTCACCTGATTTTTCTGTACCTGCTCCCTCTCCCACAGGAGAAGTACCCAGAAGCTGTGCACCTCCCGGAGGGGGCTGCCTCCAGCTACATGGTGGTCCAGAGCACCCGCCAGCCAGGGTAAGTGCGGATGCCCCGCGGGCCCGGCCTCCCCAACACCCACACGGTTGCTTGCTGTTAAAAATGAGGATTACAAATGGTAGAAAACAAATGTCAGCTACCTTCCAAACATCTTGATGTGTCTGTGGAGCCGTGTTGGCCGTGCAGCCATGGGGAGGACAGTGGGGTGTGGGATATGGGGAAATGGCCAGTGCTGCCGGGCTCACTGCAGGGGTGGAGGGAGCAAGGAGGGGAGGCCAGGAAGAGCTGGAGCTCTGTCTTGATGGGCTGACCTCACAAAAGGCCGGGAGGCAGCAAGTACTGGCTGAAGGGAGGATTCACGGGGGTCCCGTGTATGCACGGTCTGCTTCAGAGTGCCTGAAGGGGCTTCGTTTTCAAACCTTAAAATGGTGCCGTCATCACGTAGGCTCCTCCGACTTGCCTTTGTTACTCAGTGTTATTTCCAAAACGAGCTTCTGGTGATGTGTGTAGCTATGTGCAGTTCATTTATTCTTGGTAGTTCTACTCCATCAACTGTATTTCTGCTTTCTTCGGGTCTTGGGCATTTGGGTTATCTGTCGTTTCCCACTATTTCTCACGCTCCTGTCCCTGTCCCCGGACACCCAGGCTTCTGTGGCTGGAAGTGAAATTCCTGGGTCGTGGGGTGGATTCAGCCTCCCATCACTGCCGATGCTCTTCAGACGACGTCACCAGTTCGTGCTCCGCACCGGCATGTTTTCCGCGTGCTGCACGTCACCCGCAGCCCCACGGCCACGTCGTGGTTACAGAACAGCATCTTGCTGGGCCTTGGGGTCCATTCCCCTCTTTGTTCATGTCACACGTGCTTCCCTGAGCAGATGTGCGTGTCCGTGACCGGACATCTTCAGGAGCACCTCCGCGGGGAGGGTGGCAGGTGCCACACAGGCTTTCCACCGGATTTCAAACAGCACTTAGGGACGCATCTTACCTCTTTCAGGTTCGAACTGGTCATCGTTTGGAGGGTGCAGATAGACGAAGAAGGGAAGGTGCTGCCGAAGCTGGACCTTCTCCCCAAAGCGCCACAGCAAGGTACGGGCCCAGGGGGCGGGGGTGCGAGGACTTCTCACTGTGCCTAACAGGTGCCTGCTTCTGTCGTCTGGTTTTCACGGCAAGAATCAAAAGTGGAAGATCTCAGTGTATGGTTTGTATCAATTTATCAGTAATCGGAAGGCAGAGGCGAGGAGGGACTGTTCTGTGCCCACCTCTGGCGTGCAGGTCACCATCACAACAGTCCTGGGTCGGGAAGGAGGGAGGTCTCAGCCCGTCTTGCTCTCCCTGCAGCCCTGCAGCTGGACCGGAACCGAGTCTTGGAGACCGCGCCTCTCAGCTTCCGAGCCCTGCTGGGCGCGCTGGGCATTGAAGCCGCTCTCGAGAGCCTGATCAAGTCACTCTGCACAGCGGACTACGGCCGGTTCCCGGCAGACTCGCAGGTGTGTGGTCCTCCGCACAAACGCCACCTTTAGGACGTGCTGTCTGTGCGGTCTCAACACATTATATAAACTGGCAGGACATGGAAAAATAAACACAGCTATCTGAGTACAAAATGCCAGACAAGCAGCGTGTTCAGTGCTTAGGGTGCCTGGCGGGCTCAGTTGGGGGGTGAGTACAGGGTGAGTGTCCACCCCTGGATTTGGGGGAGCGGCTGGTCCTACCTCTCACCAAATCTGAGGGTGGAGGCGTCCTGGAGGTTGGCCTCCCCTTGCCACCCAAGGGCCTCACTCCTTAACATTCCTGATACCTGGGGTGAGGCACCGCCTGCCTTGCCCTGTAGAGCAGAACTCACTCTTCTTGGTCTTCACATAAAAGTGGAGCAGTCAGCTTAAAAAATGCAGTAATATAGACTTGACCCCTCCACGCCACCCCCGGGGCACCACTGGCCGCCGCCGCCCCATTTAAAAGGTTAGAATTGGTAGAAACATTGCTTGAAACCACAGTCAGGGAAGGGGCCACACTGGAGTGTAGGCGGAGACCACATAGGGTAGGACCCTGTCCGTCCCAACCCCCCCTGTGGATGCTGGTTTCGGCCAGGATGGGCCTGGGAGGTGGCCGGGCTCCTGTGCACACCATTCTCACACAGGCCAGCACCAAGGAGCTTCCTCAGGCCAAAACAACACAGATGCTTTCGTCCACACGTGTCCCTGCAAGGGGTGTCTCCACAGCCCACCCTAACGCACATGGAGGAGACACCTGTCATCTGAATGTCTTTCTGAAACTCCGCGTGCGGAAGAAGTAAATGTTAGGACAAAGCTGAATAAATTCTAGGAGAGCTGGCTTGATTCAAACAAGTATAATTCTCAAGTTATCACAAAATTCCCCACAAAAATTTACAATCAGCAAAATATTCTTATTTTTCACGTAGCATTTTCATACAATTCCGTGGTTTTGCTATTATAATCTTATGTTACAATAAACCTTCATTAGTCCCTCAAAACAATGATATAAATAATCTGTACAACCTACCGGAGAATAAAAAACCGAAGCCAAGGTTCCCCACGGTTTTCATAGCAGCCGGGCACACCTACGGTGACCCCAACGAGAACCCTCTTGGTGCCAGCCAGGAGTTGCTCATCTTGCAGGAGCAGGGACACGCCGCGGGGTCTGGCACAGCCAGCGACCTCCCCAAATGCCTGGCACACAGCCACCCTGCCTCCAGCTCCGCAGCAGCAACCGCCTGCGGCGAGGAACACCTCGTCTCCCCTAAAGTTAGACAAAGTCATTCAGCTAAAAAGAAAGTCGGCGCTCGTGTGAGTGGTGTCCACCCCTGACCTGAGGTGCTCCCTGATGACCCTGTGCAGAGCGGTGGCTGTGGCACCTCCACAGAGACCCCGAGTCCACGCAGCTCAGGACCCATGTCCACACCAGCCACCCATCACTCTCTGCAGCTGAGAGCCCACTAAACCTGTGCTGACCGGTGGCTCGCACGGAAAAAGTGACCATGTAACTCAGCTGGGAAAGTTCCAGTAGTATCCATGTTTTCTTTCAAGTCCAAACTGTAAGATGTACACGACAATTCAAGTTTTCTAAGTTAGAGTCTGGTGGTAGGAGATCCAAACCTTGGGTCTTAAGGCTTTTACATCAGAGATTAGACATGAGCCCTGGGTGGGGAGGAGGAGCGGCCCAGAGCGGAAGGTGTGGGGACACCGCACGCAGCATCACTCACGTCCGACACTCCTCGTCCTCCAAGGTTTTTCTGGTGATCTTCCATCCTGGGGTTACCCAGATGCAGCCCCACCTGAACAGGGGTTAAAAAGCAAAAACATTCACAGCCAAAGGTCACCCAACACAACAGAAAACAGCTCTCATTCAACCTTCACATCCTGTGTTCAGGTTTCAAAGATGCCGCAGGAAGCGCCTAGACCTTATGCAGAACTAACGTGCAGTCCTCGCTCTCCTTGAACCTGGTCGACACCACGGCTGCGTCTTTGGCGTGTACAGTCTTTGAATAGAAGTTGACGATCTTGCCATCCAGTTTGTACTGGTGAGGAATGCTCTCATAGGGCTTGAGGTCAAGGTCCAGCACAGACACGGAGAAAGCAAACCTGGATCTCGACGAGGGGACGACAGGCCTTTGATCAGAGCTGGAAGTGAAACAGCAGCTTCAGGACACGAACCCCACCCTTCACCCTGCTCAGGGCATGCACCCCGCCAACGCCTGCTGTGACACCCACCCCCGCACTGACGGGAGGGCTGGCAGGGGTTCCCCAACCCCTGCTAGTATGAATGAGCACTGAAAGGGGCACTTGACCAGGAGTCAGGAATCACTAACCCTGAGAACAAGGAGAAAGTCGACTTGGCCTGTCCTCAACCCAACGGAGCCGACTCCCCTTCACCCGCCTTTTCCTACATCTGGTGAGAAGCCCTTGTTCCCTGAGGCTCTTCACATTTGGAGAGAGTTGTGATTTCATGCTTTAGTCTCAAATCTCATCTGCAGGGTCTGATGTTTTGGTTTTAAGGCTTAGTTTGTGGGTTTTCCAAACATCAAAATAGTCATGTGCTTATAATAGAAAAGGAACAATTATTTGTATTAAGACCAATTCTGAATTTTGTACTAAAATTGCTGTGTATCCACCCCACTCAGCTCTCCGAGTGCTTGGTAATATTTTGCACCCAACAACTGGTTAAATATGATATGAGCTCAGTTTAGCCCATAGTCCGAGCCCGAGTCCTGGTTTCCCCACGCTTACTCTTCTAGATTTAGAAAGCATCCCAAAACAACACGAATTTCAAAAGCTCCTGCCTGGGAGGGGAAACCACTGAACTCCTGCCCCGAAATACCCTCTGTAGGGAAAAGGGAGCCCTGGCTCAGCTGCTGGGTCGTGGTTATTCCCTCCGGAATGGCACTGAAGGTCCGGCTCCTGAGGCCTGCGCTCCGGGCAGCAGGGCCGGGACAGCACCGCTCCAGCCCCCAGCCGGTTTCCCGCGACCGAGCCGGCACCTGACAAGGTGACGTGCACAGAGATGGGTATCGCTCAGCACACGGGCTGCCTGTGTCTGTGTATCCACCACAAGCTCCCCTGAGCCCACGGCATAGCTCCAGTGCTGCGCCACGGGGCTCCCGGGACACGAAACCCCGCCCCCGCCCCGTCTGCATCTGCCAAGCAGCTGGTGAAGCATGCCAGGCCAGCCGGCCCTGCACGTTCCCACACATTCCTGCGTGTGTGCCTGTTTCAGGAAGGCCAGTGGGTGACATCCGCATGCTTCTGTCATTGGACAAGGCCGGCTCAATCCAGTGAACGCTCACTGCAGGCACTTCCTCACAGGATCGCAGGGGTCCTCGACTAAACAGAGCAGCCTTTTTGTATTTCGGTTACACCCTATGAACATCCCTCCGTGTTTCCTATCTACTCCGTGCCTGCCACGGAGCGGCAGTCCTGGGAATGTTTAGTTCAAAAGCATCTGAAAAACGGGTGGCTGGCAGCCAACGATAAGGTCATCTTGACCTGGGAACACATGTCAGAAGAATGTGGAACATTCCACAAACGCTATGTGTGGGGTTTGGCACCCTGAGGATCAATGCTGAAGACGCCGTCTAATTAGCAAGAGAAGATTACCAGGTTCATCCTGAATTCCTAAAAAAAGGCAGGGGAGGGGACCGGACAAGGATAATAATGTCCAGGGAGAGTGCTGCCCACAGGAAGCTCAGCAGTGGACGTGCTGTCCCACAGGCGCGGGTGGGCTGGGAAGGCTGGCGTACTGGGACCTGGTGGAGGATCTGCAGCCTCTCAGGCCTCCAAGCCTCAGTGGCACGTGGAGCCTTGAGAGAGAGGAATTTGTACCACAGGATCCAAGCTGCTTCTAAGTCTTTGGAGTATTTTCTCAGAAAATCACAGTCATCTTTAATAGGACAATCTTTTTAAGGTACTCTCCATAAATCACAAGCTTCTAGAGAGCAGCAGGAGTTAGCAAGCCGTGGTGAGTTACTAGGTGTCGTGTAGGCCACGGACATCGGCCTGTCAGCAGACGTGGCCCTGCCAGGACGCTCTAACTGCAGGGACACGGACACGGAACGCACAGCAGGCAGCTCACCTTGCATCCTGCAGACAGGGGGAGAGTGCAATCATGATAGAACAGTCCTTCGCAGTCATGGCCACCCGGTACTGCTGAACCTATGGGGGACGAAGAGGTCAGCTCCAGGACCACACCCCCACCACAAGCACCCGGCACGGTCCAGGAACTGGCTACAGACCCAGAGGTGAGTGAGGAAGCCCCAGGCCAGCTCTGCCCACCCGCCCTGACCTCTCACTGAAAGTAGCATGTGGACCCCGACTCCAAACACTAGGACACAGCTTGTCTTCAGCAAGGCAGCCAGTCTGCCAGCTTGGAAGTTTGCTACCTGGGCTACCGGGCCTGATGGTGCTGGGCCAGATTCACTCTACACATGCCCAGTGAGGCCAGCTCGGGTCAAGCCACCACCACGAATGACACTGCAGACGGAGGATTGCCAGGCTCTGTGTGAACTCACCTCACCCCCAGAGGGACCCACAGCCGGCCTGCTCAGCACTGCCCTGCGATGGCAGGGCTGCTCTCGACACTGGGCTTG
This sequence comes from Ursus arctos, assembly GCF_023065955.2. Lineage (NCBI taxonomy): Eukaryota > Metazoa > Chordata > Mammalia > Carnivora > Ursidae > Ursus > Ursus arctos. The sequence goes on from NW_026623019.1 coordinate 579,912, forward strand.
AACACGTGCACGCACCAGCCCGCCACCACATCCACCAGGACTGCCCGTGCAAACCAGCGTGCTCCGGGGGACCCAGCTCGTGAGGCCCTGTGCGCCCCCCTGCACATCAGACATACAGAGAGGTTCTAGAAAGCATCACCTCGGTGTAGAGTCTGGAGCATCCCCCCCCTCCTCGACGTTTCACATTATTACTTGAATTTTTCAGATTGAATAGCTCTCACTTTTACAAAAATAAACTAATTACAAAAAAGGAAATGGGCCTTACAGGTCGTCACTGGCCTCAACATCATGTGCTGACAGATCAGTCTCACGTTCCCTGTAGCCCTTCCCTCTGAGTCCCACCCCGAGGAAACATCCAGTTCCCACCTTCCCCTGTGCACAACCACCTCAGGCCGGCTAGTGGCTCTTTCGGGGCTTGCAAAACTTCTTCTACACTCGGTTCATTTGGCTAAGAAATCAGGTGTTTCACAAAATACATAAACATAAAAAAGTATACAAGACAAGCCAGAAAAGAATGACAGATCTGAATTCCCAAAGATGAAAAGTGTCTACACAACACCGTCCTAACAGCAATGTGGAAGACAGATCAGCAGCAATCGCAGACCAGCACCAAGGCATCAAGTGCCAGATCCATTTGGAAGAGGATACTTCCCAAAGAAGGTGTGGGACCCAATAAAGAGACAAAAGAAAACAGCCAATAAACATATGAAAAGATACCAAATCTTACTACTCATCAAGGAAATGCAAATTACATCAAACATTTTTCACTCATTAGATGCACAAAACTACACATAAAATCAGATACAAAATGGGAGGGCCAGACTCACTTCGAGTAATGTATAATCAGGGGCCAATTTGACTGCAGAGGTCCACCAGAGAAAGCTGGACAAAATACCAAAACCGTCTGCTACAAGGCAGTGTGAACAGGAGCAGGGAGAGTGGCTGGACCAGTGGGGGGAAGACAGACATTTGGGTCTTTTCTGCCCTGAGACAGGGTTGACAATTTGGGAGCGTCGGCCGAGAGGTATTCTCACCAACCTCCAGGGCTATGGGGACAGTAACCGTGTGAACCTTCTCTTCAGGTTAGCACCCAAAGCTGCACCTTGAGACTGAGGAAGCCACAGCTGGCAGCCTTCCAGGACCTGCAGCCCTGCTTCAGAGAGATCAGTCACCAAAACTGGGGTCAGAGGACCCCAACTTGATAGGGCTTCTTTGACCCCCAGCAGAAGCAAACCCAAGGTCCTCTCTGGAAGAAAACATTACCCTAGCCCTTGCATTATTTCTAAAATAATTGTAAAATATAGTGATTGATACACAAGTTAAAATATCCAGGTACGACAAACATGACAGCAGGGAAAACCTGCAAGAAACCCCAGCCCCAGGTCAGCAGAGACACACACGGACTCCAACTACTGCAGGTACCAGACAGACATGCTGCTCTGTTCAAAGAATAAAAGACAAATCAAGAACTTGAGAGGAGAGCTGGAGGCTATAAAAATAAACCATATGTAAATTCTAGAACTGAAAAAATACAAAAATCAATATTAAGAATTCAAGAGACAGTTTTGCTACAATGGAAGATAGGTCCAAGTAAAAATATCCAGAATGAAGCATGGAAAGTTAGACAGCTGGAAAATACCAAGGAAATGGGCAGAAATCAAATCTGAAGCTGTTAAGGCCAAATATTTTCCAAAAGGGAGGAAAGACATCAAGCCACAGACTCAAGAATGACTCCGAAAAAACACAATCAGTTATACACATCACCAAACACTTAAGAATGAGTCACCAGCAGACCAACACAAAGGAAACGTTAAAAGGTATTCTTCAGACAACAGGATCATTCTAGATACAGGCTCCGGGGTGCAGGGCAGAAGGAAGAACAACCCAAGAGAAGCATCTGTGGGTAATGGGTAAAAGGACACCGATCGTATAAAATGGTAATAACATCTCCTTGAGTTTAAAACAACAGAATACACAGCAATAGGATTTAAGTCAGGACGAGAGTAAAATATACTCTAAGAATTTTGCGCTGTCCAAAAAGAGAGTGAAGGTACTAGACATCAGACTTTCATAAGTCAACTGCTTGCTGCAAAGGTTAGGAAAACCACTAAGAGAAAAGCAAAAGACTCTTTAACTTCCAGCAGAGTGGGGAAATGGAAATACAAAAAAATAACCCAAAAGATTCTAAAAGAGCAGAGGAAAAGAAACCTAATAAAATAGGTGGTAAAGGATTAAACCCAAGTATACGTCCACAAAACATCAGAAAGGATAGAAAGCCAAACCCTACTTTAAATGCAAAGACACAGATTAAAAACAAAAGAACAGAAAAAGATATGCAGTGCAAATATTAACCAAAAGAACCTACAGGTGTTAGACTGGTATCAGACAAAGGAAACTTTAAGTTGAAAGTTGCAAGTGAAAAATTTGAGCAGGAAGGTTTAACAATTCCAAATTTAAGGCACCTGACAATATAGCTTCAAAATAAATAACAGAAAATTCCATAATTATTATGTAAAATTTCAAAACATCCTTCTTACGAAAGAAGCAGACAGTAAAATAAGGTTATAGAAGATCTGAACACAATTATCTGACTTAATGGGAAGATATAAAACTCTGCACCCAATAATTTGAGAAGACATCTTTTTTCAAGTATGCACAGAAGCATTTTTCAAACAAATTGATCTATAAAGCAAATCACAATACATTTCAAATGATCAAAAGCCAATCTCAACAAATTTCAAAAGACCATATGGACTGTGTTCTCGGACCATAAATGCAATGTTGCTAGTAATCAAAAAAAAGGTAATGAGAATCTCCATGTGTTTGGTAATTAATTCCCTTCTAAATACTTACGTGGGTCAAAGGAGAAATCTTAATAGTAATCACAGCATATATTTTAAATGAATGGTGTTGAAAATACAGCTTGTGGAATGGAGCTAAAGCCATGTTTACAAAAAAATGTTAAATACACATTTGGGGAAAAAAAGTACAAAACTTATTTAGATAAGCGTATCAGAAGTTACAGGAAGAACAAGTTATCCGAAGAAGAAAGGAAAAAAACCAGAAATTACTGAAATAGGAAAGAATCATATAGTACACTAAAGGATCCTAATTTTTCATAAAACTAACAAAAATGACAAACTCTTTGTGGGATGGATTAAGAAAGAAAACATATTCAGACATCAGGAATGAAAGTGCATTTTCGGATCTTAAAGGATATTAAAAGATAATATCAAAAACTATATACAAAAATTTTGAAAATTTTAGATGAAAGAAATTTCTAGAAAAATGTGTTTACTAAAATTGATAAAAAAAGAAAATCTGAAATTGAGATCCTAATTTAAAATTTTTCTTCAAAGGCAATTATGGGCCCAGATGGTTTCACCTGTGGTTCTACAAAACATTTAAGGAAAAAATAATACAATTCTTACTTCCCCTCTTCCAGAGAACCAGAAAATGAGCAAACATTCTTCCAATGTTTTATGAGGCAGGCATACCCTGATACCAAGACCTAACAATGACATTAGAAAAAACTCACATCACTCACAAACATATGCAAAAGAAACCCTAAACAAAATATTAGCAAACCAAATATGTAAAAATAAGAAATCACTGTAAAAACTGTACAGTTAACCACATTAACAGAAAATAGGAGAAAAGTCACATGATCATCCAAGAGAAACAGAAAAGGCGTTGATAAAATTCAACATCTGCTCCCGAGAAAAACTTAACAAGTTAGGAATAGAATGGAACATCCTTAATTTTTAAGTTATTTAAAAAATAAATAAACTCCCCAAAAAACCTACAGCAAACAACTTACTTAGTGGTAAAATGGTTTCTCTGAGAATGGGAACAAGACCGGAATTCCCACGGTCATAAGTTAACTTTATGCAGTTAAGCAAAACAAAATCAGTAAAAGGCATAAGGACTAGAAAGCAAACAATCAAATTCATAGACAATATGATTCCATACAACAAAAATCCAAAAGCTGTAAGTGAATAGTTAGAATCAGGAGTTTGGGGCACCTGGGTGGCTCAGTTGGCTAAGGGGCTGACTTTGGCTCAGGTCCCACATCAGGCTTCCCACTAGGTGGAGAGTCTGCTTCTCCCTCTCCCACTGCCCCTCCCATGCTCTCTCTCTCAAATAAATCTTTAAAAAAATAGAATCAGTGAGTTTAGCAAGGTTGACATATAAAAAGTCAAATAGAAAAATCAATTGCATTCCTATATATCCAAGACAAACACTTTAAAATGAAACTTTTTTAGATTTATTTTATTTGAGAGACAGAGCACTTGCACAAATGCAAGGAGGGGCAAGGGAGAGGGACAGGGACAAGCAGACTCCCTGCTGAGCAGGAAGCCCAGTGCGGGTCTCCATCCCAAGGACCCTGAGACCGTGACCTGAGCCCAAACCAAGAGTCAGACACTTAACCAACTAAGCCACCCTGGTGCTGCTGAAATGAAGTATTTTAAAAGATACCATTTATATCCAAAACCACCAAGTATCTGGGAATAAATCTAATAAAATCTAAGACCTCTAAAGAAAACCCTAAAATGTTTTTATTAGTTTTAAGATTTGAGAGAGACTGAGAGTGTGCTTGCACGAGCGGTGGGGAGGGGCAGAGGGGAAGGGAGAAGCAGACTCCCTGGTGAGCAGGGAACCCAATGCGGGACTCCATCCCAAGACCCTGAGATCGTGACCCAAGCTGATGGCAGATGCTTAACCAACTGAACCACCCAGGCGCCCCTGTTTTGTTTTGTTTTGTTTTGTTTAATAAAGTTTATTTATTTGGGAGAGAGAAAGGGGGGAGAGAAAGCACAAGCAGGGTAGAGGGCAGGGAAAGAGAGAGAAACAGCCTCCCCACTGAGCAGGGAGCCCGATGTGGGGCTCAATCCCAGGACCCAGGGATCATGACTGGAGCTGAAGGCAGAGGCTTAACCGACTGAGCCACCCAGGCACCCCGAGGCACCCCTGTTTTTATTAGTTTTTAAATAACACCTAAAATAATAGAAATGCCCATGTTGGAAGACTCAATATTGTATACCTGTCAATTCCTATTGTCATTTTAGTGCCAAACCAATCAAAATCCTAACAGGTTATTGCTTTTCCTCATAGAACTGAACAAGTTGATTCTAAGATTTATGTACACAAGCAAAGGTCAAGAAGAGCCAAGGAAAAAGACAATCTTGAAGAAGGTAGAAGGATTTGCTCTACTGGGTATCATGGCTTGTTTTGACTCTCTAGTGATCAGGATAATTCCTGTGATTCTGGGACAATTCCATTTGAAAATAAAATAAAACCGTACCTCATGCCATACCTACCAAATGTGATAGGCAAACAATAAAGGTCTCTAAAATAGATAAGACTTCTTAATAAAAAGGAAAAAGATGTAAATTAAACTATCTTAAAATTATGAACTTCCTTTCTTAAAAGGACTCCACTGAGAGAGTAAAGTAGCAAGCTACAGAGTCGAAGGACACACCAGTAGCCCGTGCATCTGACAACAGGCTGCAATCCAGAATACATGAAGAACCCCCTCAAATCAGTGAGACAACCCTACAAAAACTGGGCAAGAGACTTTACACAAAAGAAACCACCAGATGGCCTATAAACATATGGAAAGGTGCTTAATCTCATCACCACAATAAGCCACCACACAGTCACCAGAATGGCTAAAATTAAAAGACCCACAACCAAATGGTAGAGAGGATGAGGAGCAAGGGGAACTGCGCTAGCCAGCTGTAGGGAATTTAAGTAGGCAACTGTTTTGCAGTATCTCCTAAAGCTAATATGCTCAGATCTCTGGCCCAGAAATTCCACTCCTGGGAATATCCAAGAGCAATGTGTGACATGTTCACCAAGAGATCTGCATAAGAGTGTTTACAACAGCTTTATTCCTAACAGCCCAAAACAGGGAACAACCCAAATGTCTATCAACAGTAAACGGATAAATTGTGGTACATCTATTCAACGGACGGCTGTAAAGCAATCCAAGTATGGAAATGCACGCAATAACGTGACTAACCTATAGAGTTGTTTTCTCTTCTTAAAAAAGACAGGACTCCATATATAAAGTTAAGAAGCAAAACAAACCAAACTATAAGAATATAAATCAGCACAATATTTAACTCTGGGGAGAAAAGAAAGAGGAATAACTGGCAGGGAAATGACAGGAATTATGTTTGGCTGCCAGGATTCTACATCCAGACCTAACTGGTAATTCCACAAGAGTTTGCTTTGTGACAAATCACTGGGCGGTACATTTTTTTTCTGTGTACTTTTTCTGTATGTGCTGTATCTCACAAATGGTTGAGAATAAAAGCTTAGAAAATTAAGGGGGTGCCTGGGTCGTTAAGCATCTGCCTTTGGCTCAGGGCGTGTTCCCAGGGTCCTGGGATTGATCCCTGCATCCGGCTCCCTGCTCTGCTGGGAGCCTGCTTCTTCCTCTCCCACTCCCCCTGCTTGTGTTCCCTCTCTCACTGGCTGTCTCTGTATCAAATAAATAAAATCTTTAAAAAACAAATTTAAAAAAAAAACTTAGAAAATTAAAATTCTAAATACTGGTAATATATAGTGTTTTGGGGGGCATGGAGGAAAAGGGCCCTCAATTGTTGCAAGAAGGAACGTAAATTGGCAACATCTTTTTGGAAGGACAATACTGACAGAATTTGTCAATCTAGCAATTTTACTTCCAATAATCTACCTTCAGATATGCCTACATGCACTAAGATTAGAGTATAAAAATGAGGTGTCAACATTTTTTACAGTAACAAATTAAAAACACCACCCAAATAAATGACCATGATATGAACATACTAAAGAGAAATGAGACTTTCAGGGAGTATGGAGGACTTCCAAGGGCCCTCCTACAAAACAACTAAACCCCTGTTAACATAACTTTCAGTGCACTGTGGGGCTTGGAGAAGGTTAGGGAAATCACTAACTCAATCCCCTCTTCTCACCACTCACCTCGAAAAAAGCCAAAACTCGGGTTTTGAGCAAGGAGCAAATGAGAAGGCTGAGCTGTTCTATAGGCAGATGTCAGTGGAAGCACTGTTTCTAAAAATAAGCCACAAGAGTACAGGGTCCAAACTGAGATTTCTCCCATAAGCCAAGAATCTGTATTTTCTCTGGAGGAAAGCATCCCCTATTTAGGTCCCCAGGATTCCCACAGGCTAAAGACCAAACATAGGAGCTCACAATCATGGACCATTAAAAACCCAAGCAGACATCACAGGGCTGAATCACCAAAATAACAAGGAATTTTTTTACCTCTAAGATTTTATTATGTATGTGATACCAGATAAAGAATATAAAATAACTTCATACATTGTTTAAAGAACTAAAAGATGAAATTTAAAATTGGGCAAGCAAGAAGGAACTATCAAAAATACCAAGCGGATGTGGAAATGAACCAAACAGAACTCTGAGAAATAAAAAATATAAACTACTGAAATGGAAAACTTGATGAATAAATAAACTAGTAGATTAGACACAGGTGAAGAAAGAATCCATGAATGGGAAGGCAGAACTGAAGAAATACCCAGAATGTAGTACAAAGAGACAAAAAGATGAAAAATAGGGAAGTACAGTTATGACATGAGGAAGATAAAATGAGGTTTGCTCTATATCTAATTAGAGTCTCAGAAGAAGAGAATAGGAAAATGGAGAACAAAAAATATGTGAAGAGAAAATAGCTGAGAATTTTCAGAACTAACAGAAGATATAAATCCACAAATAGGGGAAGCACAGCATATGTATATGAAATCAGATAAACACAAAGCACGCCACACCTAATCACAATGCCCAATAACGAGAGAGAAAGAGAAGCTCTTAAAAGCAGGCAGAGAAAAAACTCTCCTCCTGAGAAAGGGCAGTTAGACCTCTCAGCAGCCACATCCACAGTCAGATGATGTTACACTGAATGGTTTAATGCTAGGAGAAAAACAGTGAACCCCTTATTCGTACACAGAAAAAATTACCTTTCAATACTGTAGAAAAATATAAACATGCTCAGGTAAACAGGATGTAGAATTTTCAAAAAGACTCTAAGTTACTAATGTAATTTCTAAAGGGTTTACTTGAAGAAAAGGAAAACTATAAACAATTGTAGGCCAATAAATTAGACAACTTAGATGAAATAGACAAACTCCTAAAAAGACACAAACTATCGAAACTGACCCGAGAAGAAATAGACAATATCATCAGGCCTGTAACAAATAAAGAGACTAACCTGGGCATCAAAACACTAATTACAAAGAAAAGTGCAGGCCCAGATGGCTTCACTATTGAGTTGTATCAAATATTTAAATAATAATTAACATCAATTCTTCTTAAAACTCTCCATAAAAAGTAAGAGCCTGGAACATTTCCTAGCTAATTGATAATGCCAGTATTACCTAATACCAAAACCAAAAAAGACATAAAAAATGCAAACTATGGACCAGTATCTCTTACAAATATGAACACGATAATCATCAACCATATGACAGGAAACTGAGTGTAGCAACGTATATGAAGGGTCATACGCCATGACCAAGTCCAATTTATACGAGGAATGCGAGGTTGGTTTTAACATCTAAAAACAAAGGAATGTAATATTCCATATCTACAAAAAAGCAAAGAAATGATAATCTCAATTGCTGCAGAAAAGACATTTGATAAACTCCAACATCCCTTCTTGATAAAAGCATTCAACAAATTAGGAAAAGCAGCGACCTTCTTCAACCTGATAAAGGATATCTATGAAAAACCCACAGCTAACATCATACATAATGATGGAAGACTGAACACTGTCCCAAAAAGACCAGGAACAAATCCGGGATGTCTGTTCTTGGAACATCTATCCCACACTGTACTAAAGATTCTAGCTAGAGCAGCTATGCAAGAAAAAGACATAAAAGGCATCCACTTTGGAAAGGAAGAAAACTATCTCTATTCACAGATGATCTGGTATAGAGAGAATTCTAAGGACTCGACTAAAACTCTGTTAGAGCTAATAAAGGAATTCAACAAGGCTGCAAGCTACAAGATCAATATACAAAAACTAATTTCTATACACTTGTACCAATCAACTGGAAAACAATTAAGAAAAATAATACATTTACAACATCAAAAACAATAAAACATTCAGGAATAAACTTAAAGTACAAAATGCACATGCTGAAAACTAAAAATGACTGTTCAAAGAAAACCAAAGGTCTAAATAAACTGAAAAGCATCCCATGTTGGGGCACCTGAGTGGCTCAGTCGTTAAGCGTCTGCCTTTGGCTTGGGTCGTGATCCCAGCGTTCTGGGATCGAGCCCCGTGTCGGGCTCCCTGCTCAGCGGGAAGCCTGCTTCTCCCTCTCCCACTCCCCCTGCTTGTGTTCCCTCTCTCGCTGCCTCTGTCAAATAAATAAATAAAATCTTTAAAAAAAAAAAAAAGAAAGAAAGAAAGAAAGAAGAAAAGCATCCCATGTTAACAAACTGAAAGACTTACTACTGTAAAGATGGCTATTCCAGCTAAAGTGTTCTACAGATTCTCCACAATCCCAGCTGGCTGCTTTGTAGAAATTAGCAAGCTGATTCTGAGATTTACATGTAATCACAATGGGCTCCAAATAGCAAAAACAATCTTAGAATAGCGAAGTTGGACAACTTACACTTCCCGATTTCAAAATTCCTACAAAGCAGCAGTAAGCAAGACAGGGTTCCGGTATAAATATAAACATATAGACCAAAGGAACACCACTGAGCATTCAGAAATAAACCCATACGTCTACTAGCCACTGACTTGAACAGGGATGCTAAGATCATTCAGTGGGGTTTAAAAAATAGTCTTTTCAGCAAATGGGGCTGGGACAACTGGACATCCACATGTAAAGAATGAAGCTGGAACCCTACCTCAAGTCATATACACTAAGTAACTCAGAACGGCTCAAAGAACTAAGGGTAAGAGATAAAACCATAAAACTCTTGGAAGAAAACAGGAAAATATTCATGAGTTTGAATTTAGCAATGGATTCTTAGATAGGACACCAAAAGCATGAATACAAGAAAAAATGGATAAATTAAACCTCATCAAAATCAAAAACATTTTTGCATCAAAGGGCATTTTCAGAAAGTAAAAAAAAAAAAAATAGAATGAAAGAAAATTATTTACATATCATCTGATAAGGGCCCACTTCCCACAACACACAGACTTCTCACAGCTCAACAAGACAAATTACATCATTTAAAAGTGGGCACAGGATCTACTAGGTATTTCTCCAAAGAAGGTACACAAACAGGCAACAAGCACACGAAAGAACGCTCTGTCTCCTGGGAAATGTAGGTCACAACAAGACACCACTTCGCACCCAGCAGGACGGCTAAAAGCAAGAGGATAAATAACAAGTGTCGTTGAAAATATGGCGAGGTTGGAACCCGCACACATTGCTGGCGGGAACGTAACGGGACAGCCACTGCGGAACGGTCAGATCCTGATAAAATTACACATAAGTTACCGTTTGACCCAGCAATTCCACTCCTAGGTATATACCCAAGAAAAGTAAAAACGTGCACACAACAACCTGTACACGGTATTTACAGCAGTACCACTCATCTCAGCCAAAATGTCCATCGGTAATGTGCGATACAATGTAACGTATGTGCAGAACATTCTTCAGCTATAAAAAAGGAATCAAGCGTGGACACGTGATGATGCTACCATGCAGATGACCCCTGAGAACATGGTGAGCGAAGGCGGCCACCCCTAACTGACCAGGCACTGAATGAGTGCGATTACATGCAGGGTCTGCAGGGGGCACAGCCACAGAGACAGACAGGGGCCTCACGGTTGCTTCGGGCTGGCAGGTGGGGAGAGGAGGGGATGACAGCAAAAGGGGGTGGGATTTCTTTCAGAGGTGATGCAAATGTTCTGAAATTGGTGAAAATCACTGGGTTATACACTTTAAACAGGCAATTTGTATGGTAAGTTCTATCTCAATAAGCCCGTTATAGAAAAAAGGGAAACAGGAAAGATCAGAGATACAAGAACGTTGGGCAAAGATATGGGTAAGCGATACCTTGAACTGCAGTTTTAGAAAAGAGCAAGACAAGGAGAATACCAGACAACAGCTGCGTGAAAGGTGGGAGAGGTGGGAGAAACGACCGAAACAGCCCCGGTTACTTGTGCTGTGTGTCTGTGCGGTAGGGCAGGTGAAGTCGCTGATTAACATCAGACTTCAAACGTGCACGGTCAGACTGCACAAGCCACTGCAGGGATAGAAAGAGAATGTGCAACTTCCAAACCAACAGAGCGAAGAATGGAATACAAAAACTGACAGCTGGGTGCGCCTGTGTGGCCCAGTCGGTTGAGCGTCTGCCTTCGGCGCAGGTATCCTGGGATAGAGGCCTGTGTCGGGCTCCCTGCACAGTCTGCTTCTCCTTGTCCATCCGTCCCCACCCACCCCTCCGCTCGCGCTCTCTCAAATAAATAAAATCTTGGGGGAAAAAAAAAAAACACTGACAAGTAAACAGAGGTCGGGAAACTACAGGCCGGGGACCAAATCCAGCTCCCCACCTGGTTTTATAAAGTGTTACTAGAACACAGCTGCACTCCTTTAGGTTTGTCTATAGCTCACGCTGAACTACAGGGGCACGCCGAGCAGGTGTAACAGAGGCCAGCTGGCCCGCAAAGTCTAAAGCATCTACTCTCTGGCCCTTTCCAGAACAAGTGTGTTGACTCCTGCTGTGGAATTCTACACAACAGAGAGCGAGGGTCTCTCTGGGCTGCGGTTTCCTGAGCCTCGAAATAAAGGCAGTAGTCCCTTCTCTCTCATTTCCTCAGAGGCATGAGGCTCGGCAAGTTCTTGAAAGAATTAAGTCTGTAGCCTCAGAATGTTCTCACCTGCTCCACCACTTCCCTTCACAGCCTTCCTCTTCAGATTCCAACCCGCAGAGCCTAACTCCCTAACAGAGAGGTAGACCCTCACAGTCCCACACACAGACCTCAGGCCGCATTCCGCTACGCGTGTGCTGGTGAGCGATGCATGTAGCGCGGGCGTCCCCCAGACAGTGTGTGTGAGAGAGGGGGTCTGGAAAGACGCCCTGCTAACCGTGGACGTGTGCTTTGGGCACGAACACAGCCTCATACGGTACGCTCACGGCCTGAATCTTTTTCATCAGGTTGTTTCTGAAGTAACTGCAGGTTCACGTGGAGGTGTCAGGAATAACGCAGAGCTCCTGAGAACCCTTTACCGAGCCTCCCCCAATGACAACATCTTGCAAAAACTGTACAGTGACACGGATACACGCCATGATCTGATTCTAGTCTGTGTGTGTGCACGTGCACGAGTGTGGTCACGGGTATGTCCACGCAGCCACCACCGCAGTAAGACACAGAGCGCACCCACCACAAGGACACCTCGCGTTGACCTTTCACAGCCACATCCACCTTCCTTCCACCTCCCCAAACCACGGCCATCACTCAGCTCTCTCATTTCAAGAATGTCATACAAACCGTCTTAGTGTGTGACCTTCTGGGACTGGTTTTGTTACCCTGCACAGCTCCCTGGAGATTCAGCCAGGTCATCTGTTGCTCAGCCCTGCCACCAATGTAACCTGCCGTGGGCCACCTGCTGGTGGACACTTAGCTTGTGAGCAAGAGCATTCCCTTCTCTGTGACACATGCCCAGGCGTGAGAGGCCAGCTCGTAGGGGACGTGCAGGTTTAGTTTTGTGAGAAGCCGCCACTGCTTCCCCAAGTGGCTTCCCACCTGCCCCCAGCACGGATGAGGGACCCACTTCTCTGCGCCAGCAGCCAGCACCATCCCAGCACTGGGCCATGTGGTGCTCAGCTTCGCCATTCGGGTAGGTGGAGTCACTGCCTGAGTCTCTTACCATAAGATTATGTTTACATATGACGTTAAAAACCGAAGTAGAAAAGTAATCTATGTTTATCTGGTAGCAATTTTGAAAAATAGAGAAGCGTATTTTTAAAAAAAACAAAAACCAAAAAACTCTTCTACTGCTTCTCTTGAAAACAGCAGTGCCATTACCTAACCCTAAATCGGCGCACCCAAGTTGTAGCCAACACGGGAGATTCTGGTGCAAAGACTGCACGTTCGGATCTCTCCCCACCCCGAGCACCTCAGGGCATCCCCCACGACCTCCCCCATCCTCCTCCTCGACACTGTGCCAGCTGTAGGAGAGGGAGCAGCCAAAGCCAAGTGGGGACCAGACTCAAGGTGGGGACCAGGACAGGTGAGCCGAGGGCTCCGGAGCAGCTGCCAGCCTGCACACACAGACGGCCACTCGGCCGTGTGCCCCCCTCTGCCCCTCATTCCCGCTAGAGGCTCCCTCACCGTGTTAGCGTTCAGCAAAACTGAGAGCGCAGTGAAACCTATGGATCTCTCTCAGAATAAGATTTTTAAATGCAGGAGATAAATAGCAGGATGACTATATCAAATACCAGAGTATTTTTTAAAGCAGTGTGTGACACAGTCCTGCACCACAAAACCTCAGGAGTGACGACTAAAGGTAACGTGAGGTGTCTGTAAGCCACTACCATGAGAAACGAACAGGTCTGGTTCTCTCAGTGGCAAAGTCGGGGGTCCTGCTGACCCGACAGTGGTTGTTGCCACATTCACAATGGAGGAAACGCCGAATTTCAGTCAGAGATTAGTGAAAGATGTTGTCTTTTTGCTATCCAAGTCCAGTGAGCCTCTGAATTCCCTCAAAGCAGGGCCAGGCCTGGGGGAGCCTCCCACACACAGCCACGGGTGGGGTCGGGCCCCCAGCACACGGGTGGGAGAGGGCCTCCGGGCGGCCCCAAGCCACCGGGAGGATTTAGCTAAGGTTCCGGGTCACCACCTGCCTGGGCCACCCGAGGAAAACAGCCATTTTTTTTTAACTCCCCAATTTTTCTGCTTTAAGCCCGAGGGACAGGTAATGAAAAATGACATGTCTTAGGAAAGCCCCAAGTTAGTGTTAAGAGCCTACAGAGCACACAGTGTTTCCAGAAGGGTCTGCCCACCTTTGTCAGTGCAAAGGCCACTGTCCCATCATCCTCAGTGGAAAGATCAAGCAGCTTCTGGTAAAACGCTTCATCATAAGGCCCGTCTATTTGCAACGTTTTTCTGAAAGAGAAAGCACAAAAAAAACAGGATAGCAAAGCTGCCTGGAAACAGTTTTTAGACAAACTGTTAACAATCACACATCTGCCTTTAAACATCTCAAAGATCCACCTCTTCCCAACAGTAAGCTTTGTTCTGAAGAAGCAATTTTAGACGAAGCGTGTAAGAGCAGAGCCAGGGAGCCTGGGCTGCCTCCTGTTTAGGACAAATGGCATCCAGGTCAGAGACGCTGGTGAGCGGAGAGGGGATGGAGGAGTCCAGGTCAACCTGGCCACAAGCCTGCGGCGGAGACCCCAGAGACCTCCGTCCCGGCATGGCTGGCCGGTGGGGCGGGAGCGGCCGGCCAGCTGTGGAGCTGCACTGCCCCCTGCAGGCTCAGCCAACACAGGACGGGGCCACCAGCCAGCCAGCCCCACTCCTCCTTCACAGACCGCCTGGGAGTGGCTGCGGCTGGATGGGTAGTCCTCCCACTGGGGTGACCCCCTTCCCCCAGCCCCGTCTTGCCCTCAGGAATACTCTGGGCCCACTCTGCCTAGTAGGGGCAGGGGGGCCAAAGGCCTGGGCCTCACCTCTCCTCAGGAAACTCCTCCAGGTACCGCTCAACCCGCCGGTACAGAGGGTAGAGGCCTTCGATGTCCAGCAGGTCCAACATCTGCACCTGGAGGGTTTTGTACAGAAGACAGCCCTTCGGTAACCCCGAGCACTCCGGGCTGTTTTTTCCTACCAAGAACATCGGGAAAACAAGAGGTTTACTGTCAAGGACTGAAGAAAGCCCGGACACGGGCCACACCCTGCCTCACGGAGCTGCTGGGGCACAGGGCCAGGCGCCAAAGACAGGCAGGGGACCCGCGTCCCGCTCTGTGCTGCTCCCTCTCAAAGGCCCTTCGCCCCTCCCAACAGCCCAGACCTCCGTGCAGACACGGCTCTCGCTCTGAATTAGCCAGGCACAGACATGTAAAATGACTACACTGATGTCCCCGAATCTGGGAGACCGCAGAGCCCAGAGCCACAGCCCATGCTGACGGATGGGTGGCTGCGCAGGACAGCAGTCCAAGCCGCCGCTGACAAACCCGCAGCAGGGAGCGGTCATCACAGAGTCAGTGTGGGCACAAAGTCCGTTCCAGACACAAGCGTCCACGGGTCCCGGCCGTGCGCCAGGCGCTGTGCGGGCTGGGAAGACAGGGACCCGGCCCATCTCTCACCCTTGAAGGGGGTAGCCGTGCTCAGTACAGACACTCTGACCTCTGACCTCCCACTGCTGGCAGGACATGCTCAGCCACATGAGACGGTGAAAACACACAGACCCGGCTGGGGGGATCTGCTGAAATTACAGGCTGTGCCAACAGTGGAATACCTACCTCATGGTCAACAGAAATTCAAAAAATACAACTGCTGATACATATTTGGTTATTAGGCAAAAACACCAGATGACAAAGTAGCGTGTGGAACACGATTTGTCGTCCTAGATTGCACACCCCGTGGGTCACACTTATGTCAGCCTGTGTGTCCAGGGAAGGCCTGGAAGCAAAGTCCCAGGTGCCAGTGGCGCTCAGCACCCATCTGTGTCCTTCCAGACACATTCTGTCATCTACTTAAGGGCCCCAACATGGGCATAATTCTACCACAATTTTCTGAAATGATCAGGTATCACTTTTTCAAGAAAAAAAGACTCAAAATTCATTTGTGCTAAGAAAAATTTGGCATGAGGGGCAGACGACGGGTGATCTGCCGTGCCCGGGCATCCACTCGGCAAACACAGCAGCACTAGGAGCCATGCAGCAGGGCCTTCAGCCCGAAACAGGCATGATCTGGGTCCTTCTCATCAGCCCCACGTGGCAGAGGCCTACGTGTGGCGTGGAGCCCACCAGCAGACGGCCAAGGGACAATTGAGGAGCCTGGGAACACGCAAGGTGAAAACCCAAACCTGCTGCCGCCAGGCTGCCTCAAAGCGGGGACACCCACTGAGTCACAGCCAGCCCACTGGCAAATGGGAGGGGCGGGGGCCACCCCACCTCAAAGGGCCCAGAGCTGTGGGACTCCAGCCTTCCGAGCCTCAGCTATCCACCTGCTGGGGAGAAACTACCCCACAGGGTCGCCATGCCGACGAGACGGAGGCACAGGGAAAGCGCTTGGCAAACTATGGAGGACACACAGACGTGGGGGGCGGTGTTTTAGAGGAAAACCCTACAGCCCAGATAAAAGGTGAGGCAGGGAGTCTCCCCAGCAGGGTTGGGAGGCAGGGAGGCCAGCTGTGGGGAGCCCGGACAAGGCCCAGGCTGCTCCCGCAAGAGCTCCGTGAGGCCAGGCAGGACCCTGGCAGGTCACGCCACTCTGCCCCCCCCGCCCCCCACGCCCAGCGTGGCCTACCTTGGCGCCGCAGGCTCCTGCCGAAAGGGCTGGCTTCACAGACACGAGGGCCCCGGGGCCCAGGCCCCCGCCTCAGGGCACCCGCCCGGCCCTTGTCCGAGCCACTCAGCAGCACCCGCGTGATGACACGCACCAGCTCCCGGATCACAGCCCTTGTGCAGTGGGGCCCGCCGGCCAGGCCATTGGAAGGGAAGAAGAAGGGCTTCAGGTGGTGTGCGAGCTCGTTCCAGTCGGCCACGGGGCTACGGGCATCTGTGCAGCCGTAGATCAGCTCACCATTCTTCAGGCGGGGGGGAGACAGGGAAACGTCAGCTCCACGGGCTGGGGGCAGAACACCTTTGTCTCTGCCCACTGAGCAGCAGAAGCACTTGACACCTGACATCTGTCTCCGTCTGGGGCCCCTGAACACTGTGGCCCCCCAAGAAAAAGCACCCCACGCACCGTGTCACTGGCCAAGAGGCAAATCCCACTAGGACATGGAATAGAACAAATGTTCTCAAAAACCAAAGACCGGTCCTGGCCTAAAACACAAACCCTCAGGAGAACGCGGCCCAAAGCCCAAACCCCCAAACCCCCAGCCTGTTATCCGAGAAGCCATGTGACACCCGTTCTCCTGAGGGACACAGTGTCAGTCTGACCCTGAGCAGGCAAACTTCTTGGCCAGTGTGGGTGTCTGTGGGCCACCTGCATCTCGGGGACCTTGTCCCCTGCAACAGGCTGGGCCACACCTCCTGCCGGGGCACGCAAGACTGCCCGTGTCACCAGCGTGGACCGTTTCATCCCCAAGGCCATCCTGCCTTTTAATACCAAATCTAGCAAAGACACTCCCATGGCACCAACATCCCCAGGGCTGTGAGCAGGGCCGCCCAGTGGGCTGACCCTGTGACCCGAGGGACCCTGATCCCCGCACGCCTGAGCAGTACCCAGCCACAGGGGAGTGCCTTGTCCCCTGGTTCCCTCATCTGAGAGATGGTGTGGTCAGCAGCCTCCGGACAGTCCCCAGTGGTCCCCTGACACTCACATCCTGTAGCCCCCTCCCCCCGTGCAGCAGGAGCAACAGCACATCGCTGACAAGACCACATTATGAAAGATGCTTTGGCTTCCCTCTCACGCCTCTTCTCAAGCCACGTGGCCATGCTGAGCAGCCCCTGGAGCCCCCCCACCGCCCTCTGCAAGGAACCAGGGCGTCCTGCCCACGCCTGAGCCCGGCCTCAGGCCCCAGTCAAGATGTCACAGAAGACACGACCCCAAGAGGGACCCAGAGCCAGCTATGCTGCTCAATTCCAGGCCACGGAAACCGTGAGAGCCGGTGTGTGGCTGTTACGCAGAGGTGGATAACACAGAGGAGGACGGTCACTGTCCTGTCCCCAGGTGGCACATGAGAATCAATTCAGCCCACGAGGTGTGGACTGGGCATTCATCCCTCATCCGGGTCCTGGGATGCGGAAGTGTGCATGACACCTCCTGGGGTGTCTCCTGTCACGTGTTGGAGCAAGAGGCACACAACTGAGGTCACTGCTGGCCACAGGACCCGGGGAAGCCATCGTGAGACAACTGAACCTTGAGATGGCCTTACAGCAGGAAGAAGGTATGCCAGGCAAAGGGCAAGCAGGAGCTCCCGGTGGGGAAGGAGACCAAGGCGAAGCGCTAAGCAAAACCGGGCACTGGGCTGCCACCAAGAGACGGGGCCAGGGCTGGGCCTGTGGTCTGTGCAGGAGCCGCCGCGGCCCACGAAGCTGCCCTCCTCCAGGCCTGTGAGCCACTGAGTGACTGCTGGGCAGCAGAAGCCTCTTCTCCCCCGTGTCTAAAATCCACACAAGTACAGATGAATGTGACATCAGTGGAGTGCCATTGTCCCAGGCTCCATGACAAGGCGCCATGTCCCCCACAAGTGTCCAGTGTTGGGGTGGACACAGCCACAGCTGTGGAGTGTGTGCGGAACACTCGGGCACACAGGGAAGAGGCTCCCACGGCGGATGGTGGCGGCACCAGCCACGGCCCGGGAAACAGCCCACACCTGACCTTGGGAACCAAAGCCCGGCTCGAGCGGCAACGGCAAGCGCAGGAACGCGCTCTGTCGCTCCAGACGGTGTTTCGAAAAGCCCTCCTGGGTCACTTCTCTTCATCCCGGCTCCAGGCCCCGGCCCCAGAGCAGGCAGTCAGCAAAGGATCTGCTGGGCAAGCCGCCCTCCTCACTGAAGGTTCCAAACCAGCCCCCGGATGAAAGAGAACGTATCCTTAGGGTTTAAATATAAAATCCCTACAGTCTTTATAACAATTAAAAATAAAAACGGACTGTGAAAGAAGCCCTTTTTCTAGATTTGGGGAGGTGGAGGCAGACAGGCTCAAGTCTATTCACTCTGACCAGATTTCTGAGCCGGATGGGGGAAAGCAAGTCAAGAAGAGGCTCCCCGCCCACCGTCCCCAGCTCACTCTGAGCGACACCCGTGTGCAGAGCCGCGGCGTCCGGCCGGGGCAGGACACAGAGGGCCCAGGGCTGTCAGCATACAACAGCCCTGTTTCTCCACGCAGATGCAGTGCTCGCAGGCCTGGACCGCGCTGCAGACTCTCCCTCACACGAAACGTCTAAGGGGACGCACCCGGGGCAGGGGTGACGGGAAAGGAGATGGCCAGGGAGATCCAAGCAGACACATTCCAGCACAGGCCACACTGAGCCCTCCTCCAGCGCTGGGCCAGCCCTGCTCCCTTCACCGCCTCTCCTCTGTGGAGACTTTGACTCCTGCCGGCAGGCAACCACAGAGTCTCGGGAAGCTGGGTCAGGGGGCCGGCAGGTGGCAGAGAAGGAGCGGAAGGTGCCGGAGCTGATGGCGAACGCTCCCTGTGCAGAACCCGCCCCCACCCCCACCCCCCCACCCCCCGGCCAGGACGGCATGATGAGAGCCACGGGGCTCTGAGAACTCGCTCGCTGACAAGATCTGGGAATTACACGTTCCCTCCATCAACTGCGAACAAAGGTGCAGGTGTGGCCGCTCTCTCAGAGACGCACAGAAGGGCCCCTGGGACACAGTCCGATGGAGTCGAGGCCATCCTGTCCCAGAACCAGAAGCGGGCTGTGTGCATGCATCCAGGGAGCCAAGGCCGCCCAGTGGTCCAGGAGCTAACGTCCCACACTCTAGGGGTCACAGGATGCCACGCCTGTGGAACGAGGCTTGGAAAAAGGACCAAAGGACTTTGTGCCAAGGCAGCCCCAGCCCAGGCACCCTCATCTGCCAGGACCAAAGTTCCGGGGGTTCGCCCAGCCCAGTGTAGACACCCACTGGCCCCTCCACAGAAGTGCCACGAAAGAGAAGCAACTCTTACCTTAAATATTTTTAAGTTATTCTGAGCTTCCTGTAATAAGCTCTTCAAGGCAAAGTGCATTCTCTGCTTATTTCTAAAAGGAAAAGACACTATCGATAGAATGACAAGCAGTGTTTGCTTTCACCCGCCTGTGGCTCAGGGGACCGGACTCAGCGGATGTGCCTGTGAGAGCTGCTTGGAGGCTTCGGGCTCTGGGGGCTAAGGAGCCATAGGCCCCCAGCCTTTCTCAGGGAGGACCCCCATCACTGCCCCCAACCCCCCTCTGCTCCCCAGCCACTGCCTCCCACAGCTGAGCTGACCCCA